>NC_044031.1:400344008-400944008 GCF_901765095.1 Microcaecilia unicolor | reverse complement strand
AAATATCAAGGATAATCCATGAATTGTTGATTTGAAGTTGCTATAGTCAAAAAAGAGTTCAAAGTTCACTCTCTGTGATTGTTGTTTCATTAGTTTTTGGGTGAACTCTTACACACCTCAGAGGGAGATGGCCCTTCGGCCTATCAGAGATTTTCTTCAGCCCCGACTCTCGCCCAGCTTGTCTGAAGTAAACTCCACTTTGTGAATCTTGGTCCTGGGTACCTGACTTGGGGAGCCTAGCTGGTGATCCTGACTGTGGGGTAGACTGGGGTTACATATATATACATAGAGTACAGATTTTGAAACCAGCCACACTATTGATGTGATGATAGACTTAATACATTGACAAACATGATACACTAAGTTTATTTTCTCCCAAAAGGGGAGAAAAGTCTTCGTAAATCATACACCCTCCATCTACAGAGGAGTTCTCAATAATTATTATGCAGGTTCTACTAACTACCCATGTCCCGGGCAGTCTTTATATGTTTATAGCTTGCTCCTCTAATATAACAAAGACCCAGTATTGGAGGAGAGGACTCATGGCAAACAATGAGCTGTATAAGAGAATTCTCTTCTAATTCAAGAAATTCATATTTCACATTCCTCCTCCAGGATATACAGGATGGGGGTCAAGACTGGTCTGTTTTTATTTATTTGTTCTTTACAACCTAAAGGAAGTTGGAAAGAATTATTCACGAGGATGAGAATGTCTATTTCTCTGAAGAAAAATATGGTACCTCTGAAAATTTAAGGAATGTGACTAAACTTGGCAGAGGGAGCAGCAGCCAGGGAACGAGTGGACTCGGAGCCAACAGGCGCGTGGCACCCCCCCCCCCCTCCCCAGCAGGTAAAAATGCACCCGGGGGAAGGGTGTAATTTCGCCGGGGGGGGGGGGGCCCGCTGCATCCGGGGGGGGGGGGGGTCGCATTGGCGATCCGCCCCGGGTGTCAGCCAGCCTAGGAACGCCACTGGCCCTTATGTCTACAGGTGTCACTTATATGTGGGTACAGTAGGTGTTTGGTGGGTTTTGGAGGTCTCACACTTTCCACCACAAGTGTACCAGTTAGAGTGGGATATGGGCCTGGGTCCCCTTCTTTACAGTGCACTGCACCAGCGCCTAGGCTACTCCACAGACCTACTTGCTGCTCTAATAGGACTGGCTATAGCATCTGAAAATGTCATAGAGGCTGGTATGTAGTGTTTCCAGATGTAACAGATTAGAAGGTGATTTATGACTCTCAAGACAGGAGGAGCAGATGAAAAGTCTTTATTTAGGTACCAAAGTAAGATCCGACATGTGCCTGTGTTTTGGCGGACTACCTGCCTGCTTCAGTGGTCATGAGACTTTTTTTTGGCCACTGCTCTATATGTGGTGCCTAAAGTGATATGCGTTTGTATATATACACAGCGATAGAACTGTCAGCGAAAGGCAGTCCCGCCAAGGAGTAGCAAGGTTCAAAACAATGCCATCACCAGACATCTCATTCACATCTTTCAGGGGTGGGAGGGGGTCAGTGACCACTGGGAGAGTAAAGGTGGTCATGCCATAATCCTGTCAGTGGTCATTTAGGGCACTTTTTTTGGACTTAGTCGTGATTGAAGCAGGTGTAGACCAAAAGTTTAACTTTTAGCCCTGGAAATTTTTGCTTTTTTTTTTTATTATGGCAGAAAAAGTCCAAGTTTTGGGAACACCCATAACCCGCCCTAACATGCCCTTGACACACCCCTTGTGATTTGGATGCACTGCATACAAACTGCACAGAAAAATGTCTTTAAAATGTATTTATTTATTACATTTGTACCCCACACTTTCCCACACATGGCAGGCTCAATGAGCTTACATAGTAACAAGTAAAAAAGAAAAAGAAATAACAAGGTCTTTAAGAAGATTGTACAAATTGTAGAAAACATAATAATAATGTTTTTAATGAATAAGTAAGAAGTAATAGGAGGGATTAAGTGTAGAAGGGAATGAACGTTTAAAATGGGTTTAAAACATAGCAATTTGGATGTTTTGGCAAAAAAAATGTCCATCTGCTGCTTTGTGCTGTTTTTTTGGATGTTTTTCTATGTTGAAAATGAGTCCCTAAGTGTGTGTGTGTGTGTGTGTGTGTGTATATTTAGGGGAGGATAGTTATCAAGCTACATTACAGCAATAACCCACGTTATTTGCTCCTTTATGCCTTTTAAGGTGCTCTAATGCAGATTTCAGTGCCATAACACAAGGATAATTAGGTTACCCCATGGTACATAGTAATGAGATGCAAAACATGCAAAATACCTCATTACTGTAGCACTATATTATGCACATTAGTAAGCATCTCAGTTTGTATTATTTTATGTTTGCAGTTTGTAACCCGTCTAGGAATAGGCAAGTTAGAAATGTTTTAAATAAATTATAAATATAATTCCACAATGTGGCTTGTGGTAAGCACTGCAAGCCATGCTACAGCTGGAAAAATAACCCCAGCAAAAAACTAGGCTTACTTTACTGTCCTGGGAAATCAGGCTTTATTTTAAAAGGGCTGGCCACATTGACATTAAAATGTCCCCCCAGATACCTCCCAACCAGAAGCCATACTCCAAAAGGTCCTCTCTAAGTCATAGTACCTCCTGTCGGCCTCCATGTAAGACCCTCCCCAATGCAAGCCCCTCTTCAAGGCCCCCCAACCAGATAACCTCTCACCTGAAGGATCTCATCCCACTTGAGAGAATCCTCTATAATCAGTCTCCCCTAGATAATATTCTAAGCTTGAGGGCCCCGAATGTCCCCCCTCAGCCACACTTACATCCTTCCCTGGTCTACCATTAGGTGTCTGTAGTGATCTAGTGAGGTTTGGGCAGGAGCAGGGGCGTATCTGCGTGGGGCCACAGGGGCCTGGGCCCCCGCAGATTTCACCCTGGCCCCCCTCCCCGCCGTCAACCCTCCCCCGCTGCTTACTTTTGCTGGCGGGGGGCCCCAACCCCCGCCAGCCAAGGTCTGACCCGCAATCTCCATATTTCGTCTTCCTCCGACCGTGGCCATGTGCTTCAAGGAAGTAACGCTGCAGTGCTGATTGGTTGAATCCAGTTCGGCGTCTGACGTCGCTGCGACGTCAGACGCCGAACTGGATTCAACCAATTAGCACTGCAGAGTTACTTCCTTGAAGCACATGGCCACTGAGGAAGACGAAATATGGAGATTGCGGGTCGGACCTCGGCTGGCGGGGGTTGGGGCCCCCCGCCAGCAAAAGTAAGCAACGGGGGAGGGTTGACGGCGGGGAGGGGGTGGAGAGAGGCGGCGGCGGGGGGGGGGGGAGGGAGGCAAAAATGTGCCCCCCCTCTCTGGCTCTGGCCCCCCCTACCGCCGGATTCCAGATACGCCCCTGGGCAGGAGCAATTCTCAATTGCTTCTGCCCCTGCAGGCAATGACTCTAAAATGGCACTATGACCCCTACTGGTAGTCTCATGGTACTAACACTAAGGTTCAGGTGGCCCACAAACAGTGTTTTCCATTTAATACAGGAGTTAAGAACCTGCAATTTTGAGATACTGCAGGTTGGTGACTCCCATGGTAAATCAAGGTGTGGTAACAGCACGACTTTTACTGTACCTTGATAACTACATCCCCTAACTTTAAAATGAGGCAAAAGAATTTAACACCATGTAACCAATCTAATTTCACCTTTTAATGTTCTAGAGCAGTCTGCCATTTGCTCTCCTCATCACTTCCTGGTGCAACTGAGATTGTTATTTAGTACAAACTGATTTGCCCATCTATGATTAATATGGTCGCTTTGTACTTACCTTAAATAGATGATAAGCTAGCAGGGTTCTCCCTGGAGGTTTATAGAAGGATGATAGATGCTAGTTGCCAAAGTGCAGGCATCTTCCTTTTTAAGGTTTGCAGTCATGAGACCAATCATGGAAAATTGGAGCAAATGAACTACAAATTGTGCATTCTGACATTAGCTTTCATTGTAACAGCATTACCATTAAATATTAATTTACAAGATGATACTCAAGAGAATGTTAGCAGCCCATTAAAATAAATGGAGTTTTCCAATCTACTCCAATGGGAACAGATTTCCTAATGCAAAATACTTATTGAAATGATTTCATGACATACTGAACCTGTTAGGCATACCAGCTCTAAGATGAACAGTCTAAGACTGAGCAGTCACACAATGAGTGTTGAATAGGGAAACCAAATTAAGGGGGTCTTTTGCAGAGCCGCGCTAGCGTTTGTAGCTTGCAGTAAAAATCAGCTGGCGGTAAAGGCTGAGACACCCATTATATTCTTACAGGCATCTCAGCGTTTACCGCCAGCTGATTTTTATTGCAAGCTAAAAACGCTAGTGCGGCTTTGCAAAAGACCCCCTAAGAGCTCAAACATTTCAACCTTTTGGTCTAACAAAACAGGGAAGGATAATTTTATAACAGGATGCCTAGGCTATGAAGGCACATAGGTGCCTATTTTATAAAAGCTATCTTTTTTGGAGACCTCAGTTTTGGTATTAAGCAAAACAGTTTCTTCTAATGTTGCCTAAGTGACCCTAGCTCATCACTGGTCCGCTTGAATTTTCATAATGTTAGAATCCTTTATAGCATTTTTTTACTCATCTTTAAACTTATTAAGTCAATAGTATAGTACTTAGCTTATTACGCGAGGATGGTGTTGGTTTCAGAGGGTTTTTAAAAACTCCAATAAAACTCTCACACATTATGTGGTATTGAGGGACATTTTCAAAAGAGACGTCCACGTTTCGATTTGGACGTCCTTGCAAAATGTCCCAAGCCAGGGGCGGGGAAACCTGTATTTTCGAAACAAGATGGACGTCCATCTTTTGTTTCGAAAATACCGTCAGGGACATCCAAATCCTTAAATGTGGTTGTCCTTAGAGATGGCCATCCCTAGACATGGTTGTTTCTGATTTTCAGTAATTTTCGAAACCAAGGATGTCCATCTCAGAAACGACCAAATGCAAGCCATTTGGTCATGGGAGGAGCCAGTATTTGTAGTGCACTGGTCCCCCTGACATGCCAGGACACCAACTGGGCAACCTAGGGGGCACTGCAGTGGACTTCAGAAATTGTTCCCAGGTACATAGCTCCCTTACCTTGTGTGCTGAGCCCTCCAAACCCCACTACCCCCAACTGTACACCACTATCATAGCCCATACGGGTGAAGGGGGCACCTAGATGTGGGTACAGTGGGTTTCTGGTGGGTTTTGGAGGGCTCGCTGTTTCCTCCACAAACATAACAGGTAGGGGTGGGGATGGGCCTGGATCCGCCTGTCTGAAGTGCACTCACTCACTAAAACTGCTCCAGAGATCTGCATACTGCTGTGATGGACCTGAGTATGACATCTGAGGCTGGCACAACATATTTTGAAAGATGTTTTTTGAGGGTGGGAGGGGGTTAGTGACCACTGGGGGAGTAACGGGAGGTCATCCCCGATTCTCTCCGCTGGTCATCTGGTCAGTTCAGGCACCTTTTTGTGCCTTAGTCATAAGAAAAACAGGTCCGGGTGAAAACGTCCAAGTGTTCGTCAGGGACGTCCTTCTTTTTTTCAATTATGGGTCAAGGACGTCCAAGTGTTAGGCACGCCCAAGTCCCGCCTTCGCTATGCCTCTGATACGCCCCCTTGAACTTTGGCTGTCCCTGTGATGGAGTGCAGTTGGGGACGTCCAAAATCGGCTTTCGATTATACCGATTTGGATGGCCCTGGGAGAAGGACATCCATCTTCTGATTTATGTCGAAAGATGGACGTCCTTTTTCGAAAATGAGTCCAATTGTGTCCACTTATGAGTTTGCAAAGCTTTAAGTCAATATTGCTCACAAAATTAACTCAATTTATCTTTTACCATTTGTAGAGTTGGGACAACTGGCATACACCAGTGAGATGCCAGCACCACATGGGCTGCCGTAAAAGCAGACCCCATCAACTTATTCAATAGGCCTTTAACCTCCACCTCCTTCCCATTCAACAGAATAGATTCTATTGTGAAAGGAATCTGTGCACCTATCAATTGTTGCACATGGTCTCATTCCCTACTTCAGTATCCCTGAATCCTGGGACAATCTAACCACATATGCTTCCACGTACCCAATTCCCCACATCCCCTCCAGCAGACTCCTTCCCCCTGCTTAATTATGGCTTGTATTCGATTGTTCGGTAGCAATATACCATCAGTTCAATCACATTTTCATTATTCCCTCTGACTAAGCTCCCTGCTCAGGTCCTTCTCCTGTCTTCATGCATTCCACCTTTCACACTTTGTATAACTGGGAAATGCATCCCCTCTGTATTGGCTCACCCACCCTCTTTTCAAACTCACTTTTCATTTCCCCATCCCCTAAAACCATTCCTTCCTTCTACATAAAATTATTCACTTGAAGATAAGGGAACAGGTCCCCTGAGTGTAAATGGTATTTCGCTTCCCATTGCTTAAAGTTAAGAATTTGTCCCTTGTCCACCAAGTGCCCAAAGCAATACAAGCCCTGTCTTTCCCATCATCTGAATAATGCCCCTTCCCTCCCCAGTTGGAATTCAGAGATATATCCTATTGGTTGAAAATAGGACCATCATTCCTCTGCTAGTAGCTTATCACATACTCACAGCCATGATGCCATTGTGGACATCATAAATGGATTCCCCACCCTCTTAAGTGTTCTGTAAGAGGGTGTCACCTAGGCAGATATTTCAGCTTTGGTATTTCCTTAGGCAAGTCTGCTGCCTCTTGTTCTATCATCACCCATGGTTTAAGATTCTCTACTTGTCACTCCAGTAGTAATTTGACTTCAGCTGCATAATCGTATTCCTCAAGATTAGGGATCCTCAAAACCTTTTTTTCCCTTAGATCTAAACATAACCTGTCTTTCCACTCTAGGTTTCCTCCCTCCCCAGATAAAATGAAAAATACTGATCTGGGTATTTCTACTGGAAAAGTCTGAAGCAAGTACAAGAATTTAGGCAGAATCATCATTCATACTACCTCCTTGATCCCTAGCCATGATAGGATCAGTTTATCCCAGCACTCCACATCTTCATTAATGCTTTCTATCAGAGGATCAAAATTCCACTTTAAAAATGTGTCCAATTAGCTCCTAGAGTAATACCTAAATATTTTATAGATGTCACCACCCATCAAAAAAGAAGCTGGCTCTTAAAAATCTGCACCTGCGTATCGAGGACAAACATATTTAATATTTCTGTCTTAGTAAGGTTAGCTTTAAAACCAGACAACCTTCCATATTGAGCCGTCTGATTTTGTAGTGCCCCCAAAGCCTCTTCTGTCTCCGCTGTAATGACCAGGATGTCATCTGTGAGGAATATTTTTTAATTCCACTATAATTCCACTGTCTTACATACCATCCCTTTCCAATTAATTCCTAGCATCCTGATGGCTTTTTTGAACTCTGCCACACACTGGGCAGAAGATTTCAGCGTATTGTCTACAATGACACCTAGATCTTTTTCTTGGGTGCTGACTCCTAAGGTGGACCCTAGCATCAGGTAATTATGATTTGGATTATTCTTCCCAATGTGCATCATTTTGCATTTCTCCACATTATATTTAATCTGCCATTTGGGTGCCCAATCTTCCAGTTTCTTAAGGTCTTCTTGCAATTATTCACATTCCGTTTGTGTTTTCACAACTTTGAATAGTTTTGTATCATCGGCAAATGTAAATCACCTCACTTGTCTTTCCAATCTCCAGATTATTTATAAATATGTTAAATAGCACCGGTCCCAGTGCAGATCGCCGTGACACTCCTCTAGTCACCCTCCTTCATTGAGAAAAATGGCCATTTAACCCTACCCTCTGTTTTCTGTCCAATAACCAATTCCTAATCCATAGAAGGACATTGCCTCCTATCCCATGACTTTTTAATTTTCTTAGGAGTCTCTCAAGAGGATCTTTGTCAAAAGCTTTCTGAAAACCAAGATACACTACATCAACCGGCTCAACTTTATCCACATGTTTATGCATACCTTTAAGTAAATGAAGCAAATTAGTGAATTGAACCCAGGTTGCCAGGATCAAAGCCTGCTATACTAACCATTAGGCTACTCCTCCACTTTCCCAGTTGTGCTTTACCTCTCCTTGCTCTCTCATACCCCTCATCTTGATAGTCACATAGAGAAAATCATACCAATCTAATTCTTTTCCCAGACACCTTCCCCTTTCCCCGTGCTATCACTCTACCCTTCCTTCTCCCCTCCACTGCCCTCCTACCACCACCCCCTCCACCATGCAAATCCTCCTTCTCCACTCCTCATACCTTCCAGAGTTTGCAGAGTGACAACAAAGCCCCCATTTCACCTTTTACTTCTGTTTTTCCTCCCATCCTATCATATTCTTTCTCCATCAACCACCCCGCCACAACGTGAAACATTCATACACATACAACTCCTCCACCCTCCCTCTCACCATTTCCCGCCAAAATCTTCTGATATCCTGGTGTAACCCTGGTTCCACTCACGTAGTTCGGGGAACTGGCTAAGCTGATGAGCCGGGTGCAGGCCAAGGACGGGGAGTTTTTCACCACCCTTTCATCTTCCAAAATTGTCCAACAACAAAATCCACTCACATACTAGGGGCTTCTTTTATGAAACATTTAACTTTACTAACAGGAAAAATAAAAGGGTCAAAATTAGGGCTGCACATTTAACACATTAATAACACGATTAACACGCTAACCCCGGGATTCTATATATCACACTGAGATTTCTGCATGGAAATCGAAGTGTATTCCATAATGATGCGCATAACATATTTAGTTAACAAGATAATCAGTGCTGATAATTGGATGCTAATAACCAATTATGTGCTGTAATTGGCATTTATTAGAATTTACGCACACTACTTGCTAAGCGCATTCTGTAACGTGATACTTCCATAGTTGAAACCGGGCATGGTTGTGGGTCATGGGCATTTCTGAAATCTATGCGCAATGTTATAGAATAGTAACATAGTAACATAGTAAATGACGGCAGAAAAAGACCTGCATGGTCCATCCAGTCTGCCCAACAAGATAAACTCATATGCGCTACTTTTTGTGTATACCCTACTTTGATTTGTACCTGTCCTCTTCAGGGCACAGACCGTATAAGTCTGCCCAGCACTATCCCCGCCTTCCAACCACCAGCCCCGCCTCCCACCACCGGCTGTAGCACAGACCGTATAAGTCTGCCCAGCACTATCCCCGCCTCCCGCCACCGGCTCTGCCACCCAATCTTGGCTAAGCTCCTTAGGATCCATTCCTTCTGAACAGGATTCCTTTATGTTTATCCCACGCGTTTGAATTCTGTTACCGTTTTCATTTCCACCACCTCCCGCGGGAGGGCATTCCAAGCATCCACTACTCTCTCCATGAAAAAATACTTCCTGACATTTTTCTTGAGTCTAACCCCCTTCAATCTCATTTCATGTCCTCTCGTTCTACCGCCTTCGCACCTCCGGAAAAGGTTCGTTTACGGATTAATACTTTTCAAATATTTGAACGTCTGTATCATATCACCCCTGTTTCTCCTTTCTTCCAGAGTATACATGTTCAAGTCATCAAGTCTCTCCTCATACGTCTTGTGACGCAAATCCCTTACCATTCTCGTAGCTTTTCTTTGCACCGCTTCAATTCTTTTTACATCCTTCGCAAGGTACGGCCTCCAAAACTGAACACAATACTCTAGGTGGGGCCTCACCAACGACTTATACAGGGGCATCAACACCTCCTTTCTTCTGCTGGTCACACCTCTCTCTATACAGCCTAACAACCTTCTAGCTACGGCCACCACCTTGTCACACTGTTTCGTCGCCTTCAGATCCTCAGATACTATCACCCCAAGATCCCTCTCCCCGTCCGTACCTATCAGATTCTCCCCGCCTAACACATACATCTCCCGAGGATTTCTATTCCCTAAGTGCATCACTTTGCATTTCTTCGCATTAAATTTTAATTGCCAAACCTTAGACCATTCTTCTAGCTTCCTCAGATCCTTTTTCATGTTTTCCACTCCCTCCCGGGTGTCCACTCTGTTACAGATCTTAGTATCATCCGCAAATAGGCAAACTTTACCTTCTAACCCTTCGGCAATGTCACTCACAAATATATTGAACAGAATCGGTCCCAGCACCGATCCCTGAGGCACACCACTACTCACCTTTCCCTCCTCCGAGCGAATTCCATTCACCACCACCCTCTGGCTTCTGTCCGTCAACCAGTTCCTAATCCAGTTCACCACTTTGGGTCCTATCTTCAGCCCATCCAGTTTATTTAAGAGCCTCCTGTGGGGAACCGTGTCAAAAGCTTTGCTGAAATCTAAGTAGATTACGTCCATAGCTCGTCCCTGATTCAATTCTCCTGTCACCCAATCAAAGAACTCAATGAGATTCGTTTGGCATGATTTCCCTTTGGTAAAACCATGTTGTCTCGGATCTTGCAACTTATTGGCTTCCAGGAAATTCACTATCCTTTCCTTCAGCATCGCTTCCATTACTTTTCCAATAACCGAAGTGAGGCTTACCGGCCTGTAGTTTCCAGCTTCTTCCCTATCACCACTCTTGTGAAGAGGGACCACCTCCACCATTCTCCAATCCCTCGGAACCTCTCCCGTCTGCAAGGATATGTTAAACAAATCTTTAAGAGGACCCGCCAGAACCTCTCTGAGCTCCCTCAATATCCTGGGGTGGATCCCATCCGGTCCCATAGCTTTATCCAACTTTAGCTTTTCAAGCTGTTCATACACACTCTCTTCAGAGAACAGTGCTCTATCCACTTCAATCTCATTTGTACTTTTTGCAGTCCATCGCGGTCCTTCTCCAGGATTTTCTTCTGTGAAAACAGAACAAAAGTATCTATTTAACAAATTTGCTTTTTCTTCATCATTATCCACATAGCGGTTTGCAGTATCTTTTAGTCTCACAATTCCCTTTTTAGTCATTCTCCTTTCACTTATATACCTGAAGAAATTTTTGTCACCCCTCCTTACATTTCTATCCATTTGTTCTTCCGCTTGCGCTTTCGCCAGACGTATCTCTCTTTTGGCTTCTTTCAGTTTCATCCTGTATTCCTCCTCGTGTTCCTTTTCTTTAGTTTTTGTGTATTTCTGGAACGCCAACTCTTTAGCCTTTATTTTCTCAGCCACTTGCTTGGAGAACCATATCGGTTTCCTTTTTCTCTTGCTTTTATTTACTTTCCTTACATAAAGGTTCGTGGCCCTATTTATAGCTTCTTTCAGCCTGGACCACTGTCCTTCCACTTCTCGTATTTCCTCCCAGCCCATCATCTCCTTCCTCAGGTATTCCCCCATTTTACTAAAGTCAGCATGCTTGAAATCCAGAACTTTGAGTTTTGAGTGGCCGCTCTCCACTTTAGCTGTAATATCAAACCAAACCGTTTGAGGGGTGGGCACCCACTCGGATATTTGACACGCTATCCCCATTTGTGAGCACTAGATCCAGTGTCACTCCTTCCCTCGTGGGTTCCATCACCATTTGTCTGAGCAAACCGCTTTGTAAAGCATCCACGATCTCTCTACTTCTTTCTGATTCTGCAGACGGAACCTTCCAATCTACATCCGGCAGATTGAAATCTTCCAGCAACAGCACCTCTCTTGTTTCCCAACTTTTGAATATCTGCGATCAGGTCTTTATCTAGTTCCTCCAATTGTTTTGGAGGTCTGTAGACAACACCCACGTGTATAGAGGTTCTATCCTCTCTTTTTAAGGTGATCCATATCGCTTCTTCCTTTCCCCAGGTCCCTGTCATTTCGGTCACTGTGATATCATTTCTCACATATAGAGCTACTCCTCCACCTTTATGACTCTCTCTATCCTTCCTAAACAGATTATAGCCTGGTATGTTTGCATCCCATTCATATGAACCATTTAGCCACGTCTCCGTGATTGCAACAATGTCTAAGTCTGCCTCCAACATCAGGGCTTGAAGGTCATGAACTTTATTGCTTAGACTGCGAGCATTTGTGGCCATCGCTTTCCATGTACATTTCCTGGTATGTGCTTCAACATTTGTGATTTGGGGTTGTCTTTTCTCTTTGGGTACCTTCATATCCTTTTATTCCAACTTCATTTCTTTCTCTTCTGCCTCAGTTCTATTTTCAGGATCATCACCATGCTGTAATGGAGCAAAAGAATTCTGTAGGGGCAACACTTGTGAGGGTGGATGCCTCTGGTGCACATAGCGAAGTCTGCCTGAGCCTACTGTGAACCATCTATTCCTAGGTGGTTTTATCCTTGGAGGCAGTGGTGTGAATTTGGCTTGATTCTGTGTTGCATGGTTTTGTGTAGTCTTAGAAGCTGCTTTAAGTGCATCTAATTCCTGTTTTACCTTACTGAGCTCCTGTTTTAAACTAGCAAGCTGATGACAGACAGGACAAGCCTGTCTTTTTTGCTAGAAGAAGAATACATCTACTCTGCACCTAATTTACACCAGGTTTTACTTGGTATAATTGACTGTGATTGAACTTAGTCACATGGACCACCTAAATTAAAGTGTATTTTATAGCATACACTTTGATTTCCACGTGGAAATGTCAGCATGATACATAGAATCTAGTCCTAAATGTTTAACATGCGTTAAAATTTTTAATTCACATTAATGGCAGGTCTCACCCTCATTCAGCATTGGTCCATTTTCCTCCCCACCATCTGCTGCTTTTCTCACCTGCTGCAGCACTGAAGACATGCTGCTTCTCTCACTGGCACCAAACCTCTCTCTGTAGCGTCCTGCTTCCTCTGACAGAACTTCTTGTTTCCAGTCGGGACGCTACATATCCTTCAAAGGCAAGGTCGGAGGGCCCAGAGGTGCTAGGAGAAAGGAGAGAGAGAAAGAGATGCGGACCTTGTGGGAGTAGGGGGAGGAGGGTTCAGGAATGCAGAAAGAGGTGTCAGGAGAAAGAGAGAGAGAGAGAGAGAAGTGGACCACAGTAGGGAGGGAGGAGGGTTCAGGAATGCAGAAAGAGATGCCAAGAAGAAGAAGAAGAAGAGAGAGAGAGAGAGAGAGAGAGAGAGAGAGAGAGAGAGAGAGAGATATGCGGGCGGGGGAGGGGGTTGTTTGAGAAGGACAGATGCTGGAAATAGGAGATAGAAACATCAAAGAAGGGAGATGGTGGCCGTGGAGTGGAGTGGAGGGAAGAAATGGTGCCCCGTTGAGAAGAGAGGAAATGTTACACCTGGAAAGGAGGACAAGGGGAGAGAAGAGAGGCTGGAGGAGATGGTGCCCATAGAGGGAGGGGAAGGAAAAGGATGAGAGAAGAGAGGAGATGGTGCCATAGTGCATTTTCTCGTCTTTTCCCTTCTCCCTTTGATCCTTCTACCCTCTATACTGACACTGTAATATATTTGTTTCCTCAGTTCATTGTAAGCCGCTTTGAGGCCGCTTTAAATGGTATTAAGCGGGGTATAAGTGCTCTGAATAAATAAATAAATACAATGGAAGAAAACTGAATATAAAAGATGGATATAGGGCAGGAAGTAAAGGAGGAGAAAAAAAAAAGAAATAGTGAAAGACAGGAGGGCCTGGAAATAGAGTTCAGAGCACAGAAACTATGCTGGTAGCACAGGGAAGTGGAACCAGATGATTAGAAAGATAAAATCTCCAGACAACAACGTTAAGATACATGAATTTATTTTAGTTTAGTATTTGAAATATGTCAGTTTTTGAAAATTATATCTGTTATCAATACATTAAACTGTACAGTAGGAAATGCAAAGGGGGTGTTTATGTGATTAATTGTGCAATTAAAAATTTTAATTGTGATTAATCATGTGGTTTGTGTGGTTTCATTCGCCCACCTCTGACTCAAGCAGGTTGTTCCCCTGCTTCACTCTCAGGGTTCCTCTCTCTCTACAGAGTCTTCACACTTTAGCCTCTGCTCCTGAGTAGAGTCTTTTTCCTTTTATTTTCTTGCTTCTTATGCCAGATGGGACACCCTCTTCGCTTCACGGGTCCTGGCGGGGGTTGAGCTACCAAAGACCCCATGCTCAGTTCTGTGAATCATTTTATCCCTTGCCAACTCTGCTCGTGGCACTGGAGTAACAAAACTCAAAAAGCATGGTTACAATCAGGGCAGCTGAGAGGGGGGGACGGGGGGTGGGGACAAAATTCCCGGGGCCCGGGCCTCCAAGAGGGCCCGGCGCCACAGTCCCACCCGCCACTGCCACCAGGCCCCATCCACCCGAACCCCCGCCAGCAGAAGTGCTGTCTTCTGTTCTGAGTCCGGCGTGCGTGGCCCACACAGACGCGCTCCTCTCAGCTGATCTTCGCTGTACTCTGCAGGGCTTCTGTGCATCTGTGCGTCTGACGTGCAGGACGTCAGATGCACAGAAGCCCTGCAAAGTACAGCGAAGATCAGCTGAGAGGAGCGCGTCTGTGTGGACCGCGCATGCCAGAGTCAGAAGACAGCACTTCTGCTGGTGGGGGTTTGGGTGGAAGGGGCCCGGCCTGGTAGCGGAGGTGGGTGGGACTGTGGCGCCAGGCCCCCCTCGAGGGGGGGCGACGACGACAACCGGGGGGGTGGCAGTGGGGGTGGGGCCCAGGGGGCAGGGCTGGGGGGCGGCCTTGTCCCGGGCCCGGCCCAGTCTCTTGGCGGCCCTGGTTACATCCTTGGATGTAAGGAACTGTGAATTAGACCTGTGGTATAGCATAATGAGTCAGATGGACTTTCTGATCTTTACTGTGGCCATTTTCTGATATTTCTATTGGTAATGTTTTTTCAAGTTATAGTTGAAGAACAATAGGCAGGGCAATTGGACTGGTTGGATGAGTCTAATGGTCCTTATCTACAGCCATCTATGTTGTAAGGTGACTTTGAGGGGCATTTTTGAAAGAAACGACTAAATTGGAATTTGGACGTCTTTGTAGAACGTCCAAATTTGGAGGCGGGGAAAAGGTCATTTTCAAAAAAAGATGGATGTCCATCTTTGTGTTCGAAAATACCTTGGACGTCCTTGAATTTGGACGTCTTTGATTGTCAGCCATTTTCGAAACCAAAGACATCCAAGTCTAAAACATCCAAATCCAAGCCATTTAGACGTGGGAGGAGCCAGCATTTTTAGTACACTGGTCCCCCTGACATGCCAGGGCAGCAATCGGGCACCATAGGGGGCACTGCAGTGGACTTCATAAACTGCTCCCAGGTACACAGCACCCTTACCTTGTCTGTTGAACCCCCCAAAACCCACTACCTCCAACTGTACACCAATACCATAGCCCTTACGGGTGAAGGGGGCACCTTTACGTGGGTACAAAGGGTTTCTGGTGGGTTTTGGAGGGCTCGCTGTTTCCTCCACAAATGTAACAGGTGTGGGGGGGTGGACCTGGGTCCACCTGTCTGAAGTGCACTGCACCTACAACTAAACTACTCCAGGGACCTGCATGCGCTGTCATGGACCTGAGTATGACATCTGAGGATGTCATAAAGGCTGGCAAGTAATAATTTTAATCATGTTTTTGAGGGTGTGAGGGGTTAGTGACCACTGGGGGAGCAACAGGAGGCCATCCCTGATTCCCTCCAATGGTCATATGGTCATTTTGTGCATCTTTTTGTGCCAATAAAAACAGGTATGGGTGAAAACATCCAAGATTTAGTCCTGGACGTCTTTGCCGTTTTCCATTATGGCTCAAAGACGTCCAAGTCATAGGAACGCCCAAGTCCCGCCTTGACCACGCCTCCGATACACCCCCTTAAGATTTGGACGTCTTTGCGACGGACTTCTGAGAAAGACGTCCAAAATCGGGTTTTGATTATACCGATTTGGACATCTCTGTGAGATGGACGTCCAAGTGCCAATTTATGTCACTTTTTGGACGTCCATCTCTTTCGAAAATGAGCCTGTTTGTGTTTATATTTATCTTACATTTCTTGCCTAGTGGCAGCATCTAGTATATATTTCCTGCTAAAGCTGTTTTGATGCCTGCTTACTCAATGACTGCAGTGTAGCTTTCCTACACATTCTTTTATAGACAATTACTGGTTTTTTTTCTTCCAGCTTTTCTCTTTTTGCACAGCATGGGTGGAAAGGCATTTCTGTTTTCATTTCTCCAGTGTTTCCCTGCATGCAGAGTCTGGCTTCGTAGAGTTTTTATTTCAATTTGTGCCTGCCATGTTTCTATTTCTGATTCATGGTGTTCCTCTAGGTTTCGTGAGAGCCTGTTTGAATTTTGTGTGAACTATCAAGGTGAGATATTTTGCTAGTGTAGTATCTAGGCGAAAATCTATAGCAGTCTGGTTTGTTGTGCTGTGCAATGTGAACTTAGGAGATGTAATGGTGCTATTGACTCCATTGTAATAATATAGACAAAGGAAGCAAGGCATCTTAATTCTCTGTTTCTTGTAGCCAGATGACTTTTAGTTTAAACATAATTGTTCCGCAGTAAAGAAAGATGGGTTATATAAAAGGGACTTGCAAAAAAGACCTAATGGTCTGCTATGCGGATGACACCTCTGATCCTTCCTAAAGAAGTCTGTTTGTCAAGCAGAGATCACAGACAATAACCTTCAGCTTCCTGCTTTTTCATGACAACCATTGATCCTTGTTTATGGCAGACAGAACATTGCAGCTCCCAATTGTTTAGAGGGTATTCCATTGTTGAAGGGCAATGTAGTGAATCATTTCAGGGAGGTAAAAACAGGACCCTGAAGATGGACAACCGGTGGTTATGGTCTATTAATTGCTGCCCATCTAGTCCTGGGCCTCTGTTCATGCAACTTTGATAAACGTTGCACCAAATCATGCAGTATTGCAAAATCATAAGATGTGGTTACAAATAAGCGTTTACCATATTAATTCCAAAATGAACTCTACAGGAATATCGCAATAAAAAGGAGATCATTTAAATTGCCTTCATTGTGTGCTAATTTTTTTTTATCATACAAACCCCCACTGAATGAGTGTTAATGTAAGAATCAAGGGGCAACTGTATAAATTAGGTACTAATATTTATGTGCCTGATATGCATGCAGATGATTAGAATAATGGCTTTAGACATGTGAGCACATATGCATGCAAATGCTGAAAACCCATTTAAGTGCTACTCTGTAAATAGGCACATATTTTACATAGTGTGTAGTTTACAGGCAGGCATACATATGGGTGGATTCTGAACAGAATATGGGCAGGACTTGCACATGAGTGTGACTTAACAAATACTGGGGTCCTTTTACTAAGGCGCGTAGGTGTCTACTCACATCCATTGTGTGTCAAATTGGAACTATTGCCCAGCTACCGCATGCTCCAGGCGGTAATTCTATTTTTGACATGCATATAGGGTTACCATATGGCTCCAGAAAAAGGAGGACACATTGATCCAGTCTGGGTTTTGCTTCCATTTATTTATTTAGATTTTGCTCACACCTTTTTTGTGGTAGCTAAAGGTGAGATGCACTCAAGATATTTCTCTGTTGCAGGTGGGCTCACAATCTAAGTTTGTACCTGAGGCAATGAAGGGTTAAGTGACTTGCCCAAGATCACAAAGAGCAGCAGGTGGGATTTGAATTGACCACTTCTGGATTGCAAGACTGGTGTTCTAACCACTAGGCCACTCCTCCTCGCCATTGAAAGCAATGGAAGTAAAACCCAGACTGGCTCAATCTGTCCTCCTTTTCCTGGAGCCATATGGTAACCCTACATGCATACAAATCATGCGGTAGACATTTTCTACTGCGTGATGCTAACCGGGAGGTAAGTGCCAGTGTATGCTCGCTGACACTTACCGCCCGGTTAGTGCGTGAGACCTTACTGCCAAGTTAATGTGTGGCGGCAAGGACTCAGACGGAAAATGTATGCGTGCTGGTTTTCATTTTGCCACACATCCATTTTTGTCGAAGGCCTTTTTTCGAGATGCGCTAAAAAATGGATCTCCACATGTCCAAAAAGTGCACCTATATCAGCGCAGGCCATTTTTCGGCGCGCCTTAGTAAAAGGACCCCACTATAAGCTATGGATTAGATTCAGTAAACAGAGTCCAAAAAAATGAATGCTGAGTGCTACTCTATAAAAAGCACTCCAAGTTGGGCACTGTTTAAGAACATAAGAATAGTCATACTGGGTCAGACCAATGGTCCATCTAGCCCAGTATCCTGTTTCCAACAGTGACCAGGCCAGGTCACAAGCACCTGACAGAATCCCAGATAGAAGCAACAGGGCAAGCAGTGGCTTCCCCATGCCCATCTCAATAACAGACTATGGACTTTTCCTCCAGGAACTTTTCCAAACTTTTCTAAAACCCAGATACCCTAACTGCTGTTACCACATCCTCTGGCAGTGAGTTCCAGAGCTTAACTATTCTCTGAGTGAAAAAAATATTTCCATGCCACTTCTCTTTTTCCTCCTATTTTCTTTACTACTAATCACTTCTATACTGCTACTAGATGTACAAATTATATGCAGGTACTTTCTCTGTTTTTGCCCCCACAAGAAGCTGTAGTGGGACTTAAACATGGGTGCAGGATCAAAGCCCGTTACACTAACCATTAGGCCACTCCTCCACTTTTCCAATTCATGCTCATTGCTTTTTTTTCCTTTGAAGACCACTCCATCCATCTATTCACTCCTCTACCTCTCCAAGTAGCAGTCGTTTATTGATCCCCTGATAAGTTCTTTTCTTCATTTCTCACTGACTTTGATTTCTGTTTTTCCTTCTTTCTTGAACCTTCACCTCCTTCCCTCATTCCTGGGGATCTTAACATTCATGCTAATGTTCCCTCTGACTCTTATGCTTCCCAGTTTCTTGCTTTAATATCCTCTTTCAATCTTCTGTGCTCCACTACCCCTACTCACCAGAATGGCCACTGTCTTGATCTTATCTTCTTCTCCAACTGCTCACTCTCCAGTTTCTGCACCTCAGCTCTTCTCCTCTCTGACCATCATCTGATAACTTTCACACTTAAACACCCTCCCCCCCAGTCTTGTCCAATCTCCACCAATACATTTAGGAATCTTCAGGCTATTGACTCTTCTACTCTGTCATTCAGTGTTTCAAACCTCGTCTCAATCCCTATGTTATCCAAGTATGTCAATGAGGCTGTCTCTTCCTATAATACTATTCTCTCCTCTGCTCTGGATACTCTCGCTCCTCCCATTCCCCGTTCTCTAAAGCATACCAAACCCTAGCCTTGGCTGACATCTAGAATCCGCTACCTACATTCCTGTGCCCGATCTGCCTTTCACTGAAATTCCGTGCCCATGCTGATTTCATACATTTCAAATTCTTGCTTACGTCCTTCCAGTCTGCTCTTTCACTTGCCAAACAGAACTACTACATCCAGTTGACAAACTCTCTTGGCCCAAACCCTCAGCGTCTCTTTGCCACACTGAATTTTCTCCTCAAAGTACCTTCACCTCCAACTCCCTCTTCACTTTCTCCCCAGACTCTGGCTGAGTACTTTCATGATAAGATTCACAAGATTAACCTTGAATTCTCAACCAAGTCACCTCCACCTCTCCTTCCCTCAGTCCATTCTCTCAACCCTCCTTCAACCCCCCACTTCCTTTTCTTCCTTTCCTGAAATCACCAAAGAGGAAACTGCACATTTTCTTTCTTCCTTGAAACTAACTACCTGTTCCTTTGATCCTATTCCCACCCATCTACTTAGCACTATCTCTCCTACTGTCATCCCTTCTATCTGTCATATCCTCAGTTTCCACTGCGACTGTTCCTGATGCCTTCAAACATGCCATAGTTACACCACTCCTCAAAAAACCTTCATTGGACCCTACCTGCCCTTCCAACTATTGCCCCATCTCCCTCCTCCTCTTCCTATCCAAGATACTTGAATGTGCTGTTCAACGCCATTGTCTTGACTTTCTTTTATCTCAAGCGATTCTTAATCTACTTCAATCTGGCTTTTGCCCTTTTCATTCAACTGACATAATGCTTACTAAAGTCTCCAATGACCTGTTCCTGGCCAGATCCAAAGGTCTCTAATCTATCCTCATCCTTCTTGATCTATCTGCTGCTTTTGACACTGTTGATCCCTGCCTGCTCCTTAATATGCTGTCCTCACTTGGATTTCAGGGCTCTATTCTTTCTTGGTGTTCTTCTTATCTCTCCCATTGCACTTTTAGTGTATACTCTGATGGATTCTTCTCCACTTTTATCCCACTATCAGTTAGTGTACCTCAGGGCTCTGTCTTTGGACCTCTTCTTTTCTCCATCTATACTTCTTCCTTTGGCGCTCTCATCTCATTCCATGGTTTTCAGTATCACCTTTATGCTGATGACTCCCAGATTACCTCTCCACACCAGAAATTTCAACAGGAATCCAGGCCCAAGAATCAGCCTGCCTGTCTGACATTGCTGTCTCACTGCCATCTAAAACTAAACATGAGCAAGACAGAGCTTCTTATCTTTCCCCCTAAACCAACCTCTCCTCTTCTCCATCACTGTGGATAACACTCTCATCTTCCTTGCCTCATCAGCTCGTAACCTTGGGATCATCTTTGACTCCTCTCTCTCTTTCTCTGCAAATATCCAACAGACTGCTAAAATTGGTCATTTCTTTCTCTATAATATCACCAAAATTCATTCTTTCTTTTCTGAGCACAATACCAAAACCCTTATCCACACTCTTATCACCTTTCGCTTAGACTGTTGCAACTTGCTTCTCACAGATCTCCCACTAAGCCATCTCTCTCCCCTTCAATCTGTTCAAAATTCTGCTCCATGACTTATATTCCACCAGTGTTGCTATGCTCATATTAGCCCTCACCTCAAATCACTTCATTGGCTCCCTATCCATTTCCGCATACAGTTCAAACTCCTCTTATTGACTTACAAGTGCATTCACTCTGCAGCTCCTCAGTACCTCTCCACTCTTATCTCTCCTTACACTTCTCCACGGGAACTATGTTCATTAGGTAAATCTCTCTTATCTGTACCCTTCTCCTCCACTGCCAACTCCAGACTCCATTCCTTTTATCTTGCTGCGCCATATGCCTGGAATAGACTTCTTGAGCCAGTACATCAAGCGCCATGTCTGGCCATCTTCAAATCTATGCTAAAAGAACAACTTTTTTAATGCTACTTTTAACTCCTATTCACTTGTTCAGTACCCATGCCTGTTTTATCATTCCTACCTTAATAATTCCTTTATCCCTTATTTGTCCTGTTTGTCCTGATTAGTTTGTAAGCTCTGTCAGGCAGGGTCTGTCTCTTCATGTTCAAGTATATAGCACTGTGTACACCCAGTAGTGCTATAGAAATGATAAATAGTAGTAGTAGTAATTTCATTGAGTTTCTCCTGGTTTTTGTACTTTTTGAAATATGGAAAAATCGATTCACTTCTACACCACTCAGGATTTTATACATCTCAATCATATTCCCCCTCAGTCGTCTCTTTTCCAAGCTTAAAAGCCCTAACCTCTTTAGCGTTTCCTCATATGAGAGGAGTTCCATCCCCTTTATCACTTTGGTCTCTCTTCTTTGAACTTTTTCTAATTCCGCTATATCATTTTTGAGATTCGATGACCAGAACGCAATACTCAAGGTGAGGTTGCACCATGGACCGATATAGAGGCATTATAGTATTCTTGGTCTATGTTTTTAGAATAGTGCGTAGCACCGGGATCCGCACCAAACTTTGGGCAAGAGAATTTGCACCAACTGAAACCTGGTGTAAATCTTCATGCGTAAATTAGTTGCGGATCCTCCAAATTCTATAAGGCTGCGTGCATCTTTAGTGAACATCCATGACCCACCCATGCTGCTCCCATAGCCACACCCCCTTTTCAGTTCTGCACTAAAAGGCTTGCACTCACATCTTTATGGACTAGTGCCTAGCAAGATGTACATGTAAATCTAAATTGTTGCCAATTAGTGCCAAGAATTGATTGCTAGCACCCAATTATTGGTGCTAATCGGTTCATTACTCAATTAAATTGCACATGCAAATTGGACACGAGCCCAAATTTGTGTGCACAACTTTGAGAGCCATATGTAGAATTTGGAGGTAAATGGGTATCTCCAGCATTTAGACATTAGCATTTACACATGTCTAACCACATAGGCGTATATATACTTGGTTAAACTAGTATTCTATAAAGGAATGTAGATGTTTGCTTTACTTTATAAATTAGGCATCTAAATTTAGATACACTTCTGGCAATAATCATTTTTTAAAATGCTGACCATCACTGGCTAATGTAGCCAGTGATGGTCAGCTTGATCAGGCTACTAGTGGCTGCCGAAACTTATGCGAGTCCCAGTCAATATTCAGCAGGAATATTCAGGAATCAGAAGTGCTTCAGGGGAGCAGGAGGGGGAACGATCAGCTTTGGCCTGACTGACAGCTATGTGAGGGCCAGTCAATATTCAATGCTGGCACCTGCACAGCTAAGCGACCAAAGTTAGAACTGTTTTGTATGCAATCTGATTTGGGCTATGTGGGCACCGATACTGAATACTGCCAGCACCTGCACAGCTGTCAGCTCCTCCCAACTTTGCCCCTCTCTGGCCCAGGGGCATAGCCAGACCTCGACGGGAGGGGGGGGGTCCAGAGCCCAAGGTGGGGGGCACATTTTAGCCTGCCTCCCCCACCACTTTCAAACCCCTCCCCCCCGCCGCCGCAAGGTACCTTTGCTGGCGGGGGCCCGCAACCCCCGCCAGCCTTAGTCTTCTTCAGCAATGGTGTCTGGTGCATTTGCTGATCTGTGCTGTGAGTCCTGACGTCCTGCACATTCCTGCACGTCAGTACTCACAGCACAGATCAGCAAATGCGCCGGAGACCGGCGCTGAAGAAGACTTAGGCTGGCGGGAGTTGGGGACCTCTGCCAGCAAAGGTACCTTGCGGTGGGGCGGGGAGGGGGTCAAAAGTGGCAGGGGAGGGTCAGCGGGTGGTCGAAAGTGGAGGCGGCCAGGACTAAATCTGTGGTGGCCCATGCCCCCGTGGCCCCACCTGGCTACACCCCTGCTCTGGCCCATTTAAAAAATGAAGATAAAACAAAACAAAAAGGAGGTAAAATCCTCACGGAACCGTGAGATATAAAAACAAAAAGTGAGGAGAGTGGACGAGGATACCAATTAGTTTATTTATTCACATAAAAAATGACGTAATTAACATTAAAAGTGTTAATTATGTCATTTTTTATGTGAATAAATAAACTAATTGGTATCCTCGTCCACTCTCCTCACTTTTTGTTTTTATATTCCATTTCAAAAATGGCCAATCAGGGCTGATATTTAGTGGCACTGTCAGGTTAAGTTCCACTGGTCAGCTGAGTGCAATGTAAGAGGGCAGGAGCAACCCTGGGAGAACAAGGTTTGATTTGTACTGTGGCCCCTTGTGACCCTTAACTCTCTACTACCCCAGCAACAATACTTATATTGTAAATCTGCTAGGGACAGAGAAAGTACCTGCATACAATATGTAAGCTACTTTGGTTGTACATATTGTATATCAAGCAAACACAATACACTTTGGTTTAGTCACTCATTTATTTTGATTTCACTTACACCATTTTCTGTAGTAGTTCAAATTGAGTTACATTCAAGTACACTGGATATTTCCCCCCATCACTGGAGGGCTCACAATCTGTTTGTACCTGAGGCAATGGAGAGTTAAGTGACTTGCTCAAGATCACAAGGTGCATCAGCAGCATTTGAGCCAGGCACCACTGGATCTCAAGACTGGTGCTTTAACCACAAGGCCACTCCACTCCTGCCAAATGACTCTGTACACCCCATCTTGCCCCCATCTATGTATCTACACTTGGCCCTTCAGCTATATGGTAAACTGTACTGTAGAAAAGCATTAGTATTATAGCAATGCTATTTCAATGTTCTAATTGTGTGCTTATTAGATATTCTATCACTATTATGCTTACATCATATTATATCTCTGTTATTTGAATTTCAGTACTGCTAAATGTGTATATTTTTGATCCTGTTTCATGGTAGTCCTATTATTAGGTCTCAGTTTGCTGCTTTCAAGTTTTCATCTTTCATTCTGTCTGTGCCTTGTTCATTTTACTATTGTTATGCTGTTAACAAAATTGTAAGTTTGATGTTAAACTGTACCTACTGTACACCACCTTGGGTGAATCTCTTCATAAAGGTGGTTAATAAATCCCAATAAATAATAATACAATACTGAAGACACGTCCAGCTTTTTCTTATTTATGCTCTATCATTTGTGTGTGAAATTGCCTTGATGTTTTCTCGATGCAAACTTTAGCACTTGGGCACAGTATAGCAAATGCCACCTTCATTGTCAGACAAGATGTATTCCACCACAAACGGTATATGCACCCAGTTTGGGGATTCTCAACAGTCGAGGTTTCCACTGTGATATCAAAAATTATACAGTGTCTACATTTACAGTAATCACCTTGCTGCTCTGGTTGGATTCGTGCCACTGCTGGACCTAAAAACTCTTCCAAACTTTTACTACGAGTCAAAACAAACAGCACTCTCTTTTTTTCATAAACGGAATACCCCACTAAAACTCTCCAATACTTCTGAATAGCAGACATTTTTTTTTAGTGCACATGTATCATCTTGTGATTTAGCTAGAAAAAGAAGTGTCCTTACTTGTGTGTTAGTTCCGGTGCTCGTTCTCTATTATCTTTGGTTACAGTTGTGTGCTTTTGAACATTGTTCAGGTATCACAGGAAGACATTCTCAAATGTGGGGCTGCGGCAGAGAGTGCATTTCCCTGCATGCTTTTAGATTTCCATACATTTTCATGGGGGAAGTAGCCACACAAATAGCAGGAGGAAATCTTTTTCCTATTGAATTTTCAAAGGGAAACAAATCTCAGTGAACCTGAAAGATGTAATAGAGCACATGTACAGATTTTTCAGATATGTGCTTTGTTGCCCTTAAAGGGACCTAGACTGCTGTAAAAGAGCAGAAAAGTGGAAATGCTATATGAATACACTTTCCTGTGGTGTTTCACAAGAAATCCAGAAATAGGATCGTGATTTTTCATTTGCATATTTGGTAATCTTTCTTTTCCGGATAGCTGCCAGGTCATAATTGCTTACTTAAGTATTGCCATACTGGGAAAGACCATTTCTCTTGGTTCAAAGGAGATCAGATTAATCTGGAAAATTGTACCCATGTCTACTCTACATAAGCCTATTGGATATCTGCAAATTTCCTTTTTGTCTGGAAATAATTTCCAGTGGCAAGGTCAAGGCTCAGTTTTTTTTTCCATCCTACAGCATAGCACAGACAGGATCAGAGAGTTCATTTAATATACTGTAATTCTGAAAAACCCTTCTCTGATAGGGATCCTTGGAAGTACTAGCACTTCTTGTCAGATTGAAATCCTTATATCAGGGATCTGTGAGGATCAGAGTTTTCATCATGTGATTCTGAGGCTTTGTTAATCACATAATGCAGCCAATCACAAATAATTATCAGGGAAAAATATATGAGACAACAGATTCAAATTTTAAAAATAGATGCATTCTTGCTATCTATGAAATATGATGGCAGATTAAGACTGTGAAGTTCATCTAGTCTGTCCAGTTCTCCTCCTGTTGTAATATACTGGATCCTTCCTGATTTCTGATTCTGCCTTCAAATGACCAAGGATCCTCTGTGCACACTGTGGGGCTCATTTAAAAAAAAAGTCTCAAAAATGGAATAAAATGGCATTTGGACATTTTTCAGAGAAAAACATCCAAATTGTGATTTTCAAAACTTGGATTTAAGACGCTTTTCTTTGCAGTGCATCCAGATCACAAGGGAGCATGTTGGGGTGGTATTTACGCATCCTCAAAACTTGGACAGGCCTAAAAGTTAGATGTTTTGGTTTAGAACTGTTTCAATCATGCCTAAGTCACAAAAAAATGATGAGATGAGCACTCGAGGAACAAAGACATGACACCCATTACTCCCCCAGTGGTCAATGACCTTCTCCCACCCCCCAAAATGTGAAAGAAACAGTACATACCAGCATCTATGACAGCTTAAGATGTTATGGCCAGTCTTACTAGAGCAGCAAGCAGGTCCCTGGAGTAGCCAAGGTGTTGGTGCAGTGGACTGTAGAGAAAATGGACCCAGGTCCATATTAGAGAGATGCACGGGAATGGGGTTCGCGGGAATGGAAACAGCTCTGCGGGGTTCCCGTGGAAGTGTAAGCTGCACCTGCACCAGCCTCTCATCTATTGAGTACCAAGTTCTTTGAGTGCTGTCTCTTCCTCCTCCTCCTTGCTTTAATAGCACAAATGCGGAAAGTCTTCCTGTAAGGAGGTGGTAGAGACACAAATGATGACAGAATTCAAAAGGCGTGGGATGAACACAGAGGATTTCTAATTAGAAAATGGAAGTTATAAAAATCCTAACCTTAAATGGCTGCATGTGTGTGGATGTGTCAAGTGACACTTAGATGGTGACTTTGGCTGTGATTAACTAGGGCCGATACCGGGCAGACTTGTATGGTCTGTGTCTAATATGTGGCAGTCTGGTTTAGGATGGGCTGGAAAGGGCTTAGACAGCAACTTCAGTGGCTGGAACATGAGGACAGTGCTGGACAGACTTTTACGGTCTGTGTCCCACAAATGAGAATACGAATAGACTGGAGTGGGCTTCAACGGCAACTCGGACTGGAGTGGGCTTCAACGGCAACTCCAGCAGTTGGAACATAAGGATAGACTTCTATGGTCTATGTTCCAGAAACACAAAAGAAAAACCATAATCGAGTATATAATATCACACTCGTTGATTTAATCATAAATTGATAATGAGTGTGACTATTGGGCAGACTGGATGGACCGTTCAGGTTTTTATTTGCCATCACTTACTATGTTACAATTAATCCTCTTTGCTCCCGGGCTGATGTGCAGACCTCAGCTCTGACACAGGCACGAGAATCAGATGTTATCTGACCTACTGGTGTGTGCATGTGGTGACCTCTCAGCACACAGTTCCAGTAAATCAGAGACAAATCTTACATGTGCACACCAGAGTGTTCCAAGATTCAACTTCCATTCCTTCCTTGCCTACAGTGCTGTGGCTCAAATCCAAAGAGCGACTGAGAGAGCTGACCCAAATTTTCTTTGATGTACCATTAAACTCTTACAGGGATGAGTGGGGATGGGTTCAATTCTTGCAGGGACAGGTGGGGATGGGTTAGGATGGGTTAAAGTTTTGCAGGGATAGGTGGGGATGGGTAAGATTCCAGTGGGGATAGGTAGGGACGGGTAAGATTCCAACAGGGATGAGTGGGGATGGGTAAGATTTTTGTCCCCATGCAACTCTTTAGTCCATATCCCACTCTAACTTGTGGTGAAAAAGTTTGAGCTGTCCAAAACCCACCAAATACCTACTGTACCTACATATAAGTGACAACTACAGGCATAAGGATTATTGTAATGGTGTACAGTTGGGTACAGAAGGTTTTTGGTGGGTTGTGAAGGGCTCATCATATAATATAAGGGGGGTAATGGTGAGATGTGTACCTGGGACCTTTTATGTGAAGTCTACTGCAGCATTCCCCAGGGTGCCCCATTGCTCTGCTGGGATGTCTGTGTGTTCAGTCTACTAAGAATGCTGCCTCCCCCCCCCCCCCCCATTCATCCCAATGGCTTGTTTTTCTGCCTAGTGACTCATGCAAATTATAGAATACTATCAGTTGAATGCATTGCATGGCCCTGTTAGATGTGCCAATTTATACCATTTACCTGTCATAAGTGGGCATGCTAAGTGCCGCAGTTGCATCTAAGTGCTATTATAGAGTTGGCACTAAACATGCCCCACTGTGATGACTACAACTTGGCACCAACAGGCTTATTTTTGAAAGTGATCGCCGGCCATTTCCCTACATAAATTGGGAGATGGCCGGTGATATTTCAAAAGCAGCGAAATCGGTATAATCAAAAGCGGTGTTTTTGACAGCATCGCTGCTTTCCTGTCGCCTCGCCGGTGAAAGTTCAAGGGGGCGTGTTTGCGGCTTAGCGAAGGCGGGGTATGGGCGGTCATGGGCGTGGCTACCAGATGGCCGGCTTTTGCCGATAATGGAAAAAAAAAAAGCGACGTTCATCAGTATTTCGCCGAGTTTACTTGGTCCTTTTATTTTCACAACCAAGCCTCACCAGATGAGCACTGGAGGGAATGTGGGATGACCTCCCTGTAGTCCCCCAGTGGTCACCAACCCCCTCCCACACTAAAAAAATAAAAATAAAACAATTTTTTGCCAGCCTCAAATGTCATACCCAGCTCCCTGACAGCAGTATGCAAGTCCCTATAGCAGTTTTTAATGGGTGCAGTGCACTTCAGGCAGGTAGACCCAGGTCCATCCCCCCCCCCCACCTGTTACACTTGTGGTGCTAAGTGTTGAGCCCCCCTTCACCCATAAGGGCTATGGTAATGGTGTAGAGTTGTGGAGAGTGGGTTTGGGGGATTTGGGGGGGCTCAGCACCCAAGGGAAGGGAGCTATGTACCTGGGAGGTTTTTTTGTATTTTTTAAAATTTTTAGAAGTGCCCCCTAGGGTGCCCGGTTGGTGTCCTGGCATGTCAGGGGGACCAGTGCACTACAAATGCTGGCTCCTCCCATGACCAAGTGCCTTGGATTTTGCCAGGTTTGAGATGGCTGGCATTTTTTTCCATTATCGCTGAAAAACAAAACCGGCCATCTCAAACCCGGCAAACTCTGGTATTTGGCTGGGCTAAACCGTATTATCGAAAGAAAAGATGGCCGGCCATCTTTTTCGATAATATGGTTCCAGCCAGCTGTTGCGCCGCCGCCAAAATAGATCGCCGGTGAACTATTTCACTGGTGACATTCGATTATGCCCCTCCAAGTCACAGAATTGCCCCCATTGAGTATTGAACTTGATACAGGAACCAGCAGCCATGCCCCTAAGGGAACCCTGAGAAAGGGATATTTGGAAGCCCTTGCTTGCTCTCTGCAACTTGATTTCTACTGTATACTGCAAACTCTACCCAGTGTCTGGAGGGCCCCTAAAGATTAGTTAGGATCTTGAAGACTACGTAGTGCCACGAAACTTTGGTGCAAAGCTACCCAAATGAAGAGCTACCTAGACTCCTGCTCTGGTACCTGACCTTTCAATTACCTGCTTGTTTTCTAAGGGATTGCTTGAACTGAACTGGACTTGTGAATTGTTTTGCTCTGCTGGGGCCAGCTCTGAAAGAAAGAGGCTAAGATCTATCTGGGAACTATCCAGGCTCCATGTCCCAAGGTTGCATGCATTTATGCTTCAAAATCTTGGTGGTGAAGGAGCTTATATGTGTGCTACCTCTTAATTCAACATTTTCAAATAAAGCTTGCTTTGAACCCCCACCCCCCAAAAACTGATGTGTTAAAAAATGTACTTGAAAACTGATAACCTGAATTTTCTTATTGTATTTACTATTTTTACTTCTATCACCTCCACTGACAGGTTGTTGAAAACATCCATTACCCATTCTGTGAAGAAACATTTTCTAATTAATCTCCTGATTCTCCCCTTCATTCCTTGGAGCCGAATAGCATGCCTGTTTGCTCCAGAACTTCCTTTTCACTGAAAGGTTTGCTTCTATACATTTCAATGACTAGAATGTCTCAGTTACAATATCACACCATAAGGAGGCCCATGCCATGGATGACACATGGTAGGATTGTAATATATTCTTGCCAACATGTCATATAAAATGTGTAAGATCAGCACAGTTTGCATCTGCGCTTTGAACATGTTTGTAGAATATGTATTTTTTTAAGCAAACAACTTGTGGGGCAGTTGATGGTAGGATTTTGTGAGATTTCTACCTCTGCTTAAGAAGACTTATGTTAAGGGATACATCCCTAACACAAAGCCACTCTACAATGGAGGGTGATCCCTCCATGACACATCAACATCATTGGGAGCTATAGTGCAGGCTTTTTTTGGCAATAGGACTAGATAGACAATCAGACTCCTCTCTTCTCTTTGATCTAGGATATTTGCATTTAGGTTCTTAAGTTTTGGAACATCATAAGATTGGCATGTGTTGTTTGGGGATAGCACATGTCCTTGGTTGTGGTGGCTTGCCCAAAGATGTCTCCTATCAGGCTTCAGAGAAGAAAATGTGAATATTTATTTTTGTGAAGCAGAAAAGTCTAATACTCCCTTAGTGGTACAATATGCATTGTTTCTTAAAGGTCCAAGAACCTCATCACCCACTAATGTTTCCACGGCACTGAGGCACTCAGATGCAGTACACATTTCTGCTCTTCTTTCTTGGCACATGATAAATGCTTCTCAAAGCTGAGTTCACATCTACTAAAGAAAAGCTTTAGCTGAAAAATTATACCAATGTGCTTTCCAAGTTTCTAAGTTCTCATAATTAGTATTGCATTTTCTCACAAGTCCATATCCAATATATTAACTCAGTTCATAAGAGTCTTGCTGTTTCCTTCACCTTGTACTGCAACATTTATCTTAAAGTATTGTTATCCTTCATTGGTAAGCACTATAAAACGCAACTGCAAATCACTAACTATTCCAATCAGTATTACTCAGCAAAAAGTGACTGTGTTCATGAAAATTCTTTCTTCAAACATACTCCTCACAAAATACTATTCTTGAGTGACTTAAAACCAAAGTCTTTTTCGCTCAAAACTCAACTTGGACCATGTTTTGCTAAAAAGCATTTTCAGGGATTGAGAATTACAAAACTTTCAGATTAACATTGCTAAAAAGCAAACTTCTTGTTTAACAGCATAATTTATCAACTGCAATATCTTTACCTTACAATTGCAGACACTAGGCGACCAGAGCTCTAACTATGAGTGTTCCGCACAGCATTGCATTGAGCCAAACTGAAAATGCTGGTGCATGCATGTCAAAGTGTCCAGGCTGTCAGTAGAAATAACCTAAATCGTGAACTCCTTCCTATTATACCCCTGTCCAATCAACTTCTTTATTGAACCTCTTAGGGAATACTGTGTTCCAATTCAAAATGAAACGCTGCTTCTTCCATTCTAGCAAACTTAATAGATTTCCTCCCCGATTTTTATGTAATTGAAATAAAAGAACAAACCTGAGAACTTCTACTTGATGGTGAGTTAAATTCCAATGACTTACTAAAGGGGCTTCTATGAGTTGAACTCACAGATTACTCAAATGTTGATCTATTCTTTATTTTACTTTTCTTTTAGTTTGTCCAATATACCAAAGTTCGCAAGGGCACTTGATACCATAAATGACTTGCTAGAAGGAGGAATGCAATGAAAACGTTTTGGCAACAGTATAAAGTATAATGACAAAATTTGTTTCCATAGTGTATTGACAATATGTACATCTGTTGCACTTATGATGGCCTACGCTTTCACTGTTTAGTTGTTATTGTACCCTGTGAACTGATCATCTTTCCTCTAAATTGCTACCTGTGGTAAATGAAAACCAAGGGATCTGAAGAAATTGTGGATAAATGGAGAGAATAAGGCAATGTTTTTGAATGAGTTTTTTCACTTCAAACACATGTATAACAAACCCCAACACCTTGTTAATATGAGATATAAATCTACATCTAGATGACCAGAAAATAGACAGCTCCAAAGAATGTATGAATTCCTTCAACCATGGGTTTCCAGCGACCACCTGTGACTACAATTCACATCAAGAGCCACACCATAGACTTACTAGCCTACAGATTCTCACATGACAATGACTTCAGAATACAGAACCTGAGATGGACAGAAGTTTATTGGTTGGATCACTTCAAGCTGAACATGACCCTCTACTGGAATGAATACAGAACCCACCCAACACAGTCATGAATACCATACAAATTATGAGGAAAGATTGAGACAACCAAATTTTGGATGGCTGTATACGAAGATCAATGGACACCAATGTCTAACATGGAACGATTCCTACTAGAATGGAACAAAAGAAAGCCTCAAAATCAACACTGTAGCCCATCTGAAAATGAAAACAGGACAAAGGCACAAAACAGTACCATGGTACAATGAAGAACTAAAAGCAGGCACTGCAGAAGACTAGAACGGGCATGAATGAAAAACAAAAATGACACAAACAAAATTGCATGGAGGGAAGCACAAAACAGGTACAAAACCAAAATTAGACAGGCTAAAACAAAATTCTATAAAGACCACATAGGCTCAGATTACAATGACACAAAGAAACTATATAAACTTATAAATAATTTAATAAATACTAAACCTATGACAATACAGAATGAAGATCCCCTGACAGCCATTTAACTTGCCAGATTCTTCGAAGAGAAGATCCTCAACCTCAGGAAGAACCTAACACAAGACATCACAAATATCAAAACCTTCATAGATGAACTTGATTACCTCCAGAAGAAGCCCCAGCGGACAGGTCATGGACCGCCTTCACACAACCCACATATGAGACAGAAGCACAAGCACTAAGAAAATTCTCCTCTGCCCACTGTGTCACGACTATGGTCGTGACCCCTCTTTGATTCACCTTATTTCCCTATGGTCAGCTTCTGAGTTGGCTCCTGTCTGTTCTCTCCCCTTGCATTGTTGCTTTTTTCCTGTAGTGTTTCTACTTCCAGTGTGTTTCAAGCCTCTTTTCTGTAGTGCTTCCACTTCCTGTATGCTCCAAGCCTCACTTTGGTGTTCAGTGTGTTTCCTGCCTTTGTCCTGTAGTTGTGACATCATTAGTGAGGGCCTTTATAAGGAAGTGGTGGACATTCATTCAGGGCCTTTGCAAAGCCAAAGGTCTTGCACTTTGTCTGTGTGCTTGTTAGCACTTCTGTCTTGTTTCCCAGTTGGTGTGCTTGTTTAGCACTGCGGTCCTCTTTCCTTGGTAACATGCTTGTGGGGCACTTCTGTTCTCCTGTCTATCTGTGTGCAAGCATTAGCACTTCTGCATTGTTTTTCCCATTTGTTTGTGTCTAGGCTTAACTCTTCTGCTTAGTTCCCCAGCTTGTCTTTGAGTGCCTTCCCTTTATCCTTGAGTGCCATGTGGCACAGCCTGATGCTCCAGTCTTGTCTGTTCCAGCATTGCCTGCCTACATCTTCAGCTCCAGTCCTGTTGTTCCAGTCCTGCTTCAGCTCCAGTCCTGTCTGCCTACAGCTTCAGCTCCAGTTCTGTTGTTCCAGTCCTGTTGCTCCAGTCTTGTCTGTTCCAGCACTGCCTGCCTATAGCTTCAGCTCCAGTCCTATTGTTCCAGTCCTGTCTGTTCCAGCTCTGCCTGCCCATAGCTTCAGCTCCAATCCTGTTGTTCCAGTTTTGCTTGTTTACTCCAGTCCTGGTTGGACGATTTTGCCTGCTGCTGTCGCTCGTTGACTGTAGCCCAAGGGCTCACGTTGCTCCAGAGTCCGTGACTGTTTGTTTAGAGTCTGAGACCGTGACATACTGCATGCTAGATACCTGTCCTAACCACTAAAAGTAGCTCTGGACAGATTCATAGTCCAACTCACCTCCCACCTCAATTACATGTTCCAAGAAGGCTGTTTCCCAAGGAAGAAAGACAGCATTCTGCTCACACCTATCCTGAAGGACACCAAAAAATATGTCGAAGACACCTTGAACTACAGACCAATGGCATCCATCTCTCTAACAACAAAAATAATGGAAGGTATAGTGGCCAACCAATTAACCGACTACATTGACAAATTCTCCATACTACATGAATCACAGTCAGGCTTTAGGCCTCAACACATCACCACACAATACCGACCACTTCCCAGACATCACTGTCATGGGCACATCCCTTCCAATAACTGACAATTTAAAAATCTTAGGGGTCACCTTTGACTGCAATCTATCCTTCAACAAACAAATCTCAAACACTATGAAGAAAATGTTCCAAACCATGTGGAAATTGAAACATAAACACTACTTCCCAAGAAATATATTCAACTCACTAGTCTAATCCATGGTACGCTCTCATGCTGACTATTGCAATGGAATCTATGCCAGATGCAGAGAACAATTACTAAAGAAAATGCAAGCAACACAAAATACAGCTGCAAAAATTTTTTTCGGAATAAACCATTTTGAAAACGAAAAACCGTTACTCCAAAACCTACACTGGCTACCCATTAAATCACATATATACTTCAAGATATGGTCCCTGGCCTACAGAATAATTTTCAGCCTGGCACCAGCATACTTCACAAATCTAATAGAATTACCTACCTCACCCTACACTTTCCCAAATGCCAAGGCCTAAAATACAAATCCTCTTATGCAATCAGCTTCACATATATTTGCCCAAGTTGTGGAGCACAATACCAAAAGTCTTGAAATGCATGAAAGACTACATAACATTCTGGAAACACCTTAAAGCCCACTTCTTCAGTTTTCTTCGACGAATCCATACAGTTGACCTGAATATCAACCAATCACACCACGAAACTTGATTGCAATCAGACACTGAACATGGCTCGTGTATACTCCAAACAGCAATGTAATTTGTCTATCTGAAATAACCTGTAACCCACATTGAACCGACAACTTGATTGGAAAACGTGGAGTACAAATGCAGAAATAAATAATGTCTCTTGCTGTGTACACAATCTATGAATTAGAAAAAACTGACCGACAGGAATGCTGTCCTTCAACCTACCAGACTGAAATTGTCCATTAATCCATTGTATATGAATATCCAAAACATTCACTGCTAGTTCTCCTACATGACTAGTAAACTTAATATTCTGATCATATTCATTCAAATATTGAAAGAACTCCTATAAAGTTGCGGAATCTCCTCCCCAAATTAACAGTACATTGTCAATATAATGTTTCCATTGTTACACATATTTAAAAAAAATCCAGATTGGTACACAAACTTTTCTTCATACTGTGCCCCCATGGCTACCCCTTTAAACTGGAGGAAAAACTTATTTTCAAACATAAAATAGTTCTTGGATTTAATTAATTTAGCCATATCATGAGGCAATTGAAGAAGTTTTATTAGGTAAAAATATTGTAGTTGATAAATTATGAGGTTAAATACAAATTTTAAATATGGTCTGCATTGTGAGTCTTTCCATCTTGTTTATTTTGTAGCCTCAATCCCTGAAGATGCTTTTTAGTGAAACATGATTCATGTTTATTCTGAAGAAGTTTTTTTAAGTCTCAACACCTGAAGATGCTTTTTAGCGAAACATGGTCCATGTTGGGTTTTGAGCAAAAAAGACTTTGGTTTTAAGAGGTCACTCAAGAAAAGTATTTTGTGAGGAGTATGTTTGAAGAATACATTTTCATGAACACAGTTGCTTTTTGCTGAGTAACACCGATTGGACACATCAGTGATTCACAGTAGCGTTTTATAGTGCTTACCAATGAAGGATAACAAGACTTCACGATAAGTGTTGCAGTACAAGTTGGAGGAAACATCAATATTCTTCTGAATTGAGTTAATATATTAGATATGGACTCATGAGAAAATGCAATACTAATTATGAGAAGTTAGAGACTTGGAAAGCATATTGGTATATTTTCTCAGCTAAAACTTAATGCATGGGAAGTGAATTTAGGATTTTTACTTGTGGTTTTTGACACTATAATAAAGAATTTTTGTATTTAGTTAAAATGTTTAATAGTTATTTATAATTGACAGGTATAAATCATAAGATGAAAGCAAAGGACGCTTAGGAAATTTAACATAATAACATAGTAAATGATGGCAGAAAAAGACCTGCATGGTCCATGCAGTCTGCCTAACAAGATAAACTCATAATATATTGTATGATGTGATATAACGTATGCATACTTGATCTTGATCTGTGCTTGCCATTTTCAAGGTACAGACTGTAGAAGTCTGCCTGGCACTGTTCTTATTCCTCATCTGTTGATGTTGCTATCAAAGCCCACTCTAGCCCATCCAGATCTGTCTATCCATAACTGGGGCATAAACTGTAGAAATCTGCCTGGCATTAGCCTTACTTACCAACTACTGGAGTTGGTGAACAAGGAATACACAAAGGATTAAAAGCCCTTCAAAGTTGTATCCATTTAAAGAACTGCTAAAATGTTGGAAAAAATATAGGGACAGATTTCAGATGTCCATTAAAGGGATCATATTCCTAGAAGTAATATTAAAGCAGGTCAGGTAAATATATTATTAAACTTTAGTTTATATTCTACTGTTTTGATTTTTCCTTTATTCTGTGTCTCAGGCCGCACCATAGCAGAACAACACTGGCTAAAAAGTTCACCTTGAAAGATTGCTGAAGAAATGGGAAAGGGGCGATAAAGAAGCATGAAACTTTCTCCACTGCTGAAGATTCAAACAAAAAAAAAATACAGGGAGTTTTCCATATTTTCCAACTTCCTATTAGTGATACCTGAGATTCTTCCAGGTCTTTCAGACACTGTAGTATCAGTGTCTGAAAGAGTCAATGCTTCTTTCAACTCAAAGCCAAAATTCATCAGCATGACTCTAATGGAACAGTCAAGGAGCTCTTTGCTTGCTAATAAGGGGAAGAAATCTGGGAAACGGTGAGAAAGTCCCTGCCCTTCTCCTTACACTTCCTCAAAGATGTAATAAAGAGGCAGACATAGAGGAACACTAGACCATGTCTCACTTCAGGCAGCCATCTTGGATTTCCTTAAAATTCTCTTTAAATGAAAGACACTAAAAAATTAGTTTTCCTCAAAAGTGGTGTGGCATTATATTTTCTAAAAATAAAACAAAAAAAACCTCAATTTTTCTACCATGTACTAATATATTTTCTCTCAATACATGACTTACTCTTTATTTTCTAAAAACTTTGCTGAAAGAATCAAAACAGTGCTCATGAAACTGTGTTGAGGCATACTACAGGCTGACTTAGAGAGTAAATTGACAAAACCATCACCTCAGTATTATATTAACCACTAAGAATTACTGCTTTGAGTATTCTGCCAGAAGACAGAGGCATTTTGCCAAGTGTACAGGCATTGCAAATTGGTGCCATGAGATATTCACATATTTCTTGTCTTAACCCATCATATTCTACTGCTCATCTCTTGTTGCTAGCTCCACTAAGCCTTTACGTTGACTACCTTCCTCTGCACCCTGCCTCCGCTCCCCCCCCCCCCCCCCCCCCCGCCATGTTCCCTCTGATTTATTTCAAATTAATCATCCTTCTGTGAAGACTAATCACCCAACCTTTGAAGGGAAATGGTGTTTGCTGATTGCTGGCTGGAATCTCCAGCTCTCCAAGGTAATAGATGGAGTGTGCCTTGCTTGTTGTGACTGACCAGGATAAATGAGTGTACCTTTCAAGACTGCCACATTCCACACCTTCAGATTTAACCTTAAGTTCTTCTTTCTTTCCTTTTTCCATTATTCCTTTTTTGTTTTGTGAGGAAAAAAAACCTGGCACTGTTGCTGCTCATTAGAATGACATGCCTTCATGAAGCTGGCATTAGAAATGTATAAGGAGACTTTTCTTTGGCCAATGTGGATGAAACAAAGTGACAGGTGGTTCAATTCAATCTCTCAATGTCCCTCTTCTGCAGATACCAACATGCTGAAAGAGAACTTTGGGAGATTAGCACAAATTGTGGTCTAATTACACAAATGTCTTTAATGTAGGTTTTCTCTTTCCCCGGGGAAGCCTGCTGTATATGCCTCAGGCATTCTGCAGGCTAGATCTGCTCCGGGTGAATTGGGAGGCAAACTAGACGGTTTGCCTCCCAGTCCTGTTACTATTTTCTCCGTTGTAGAAATACACATTTTTAGCAAGGCTGAAATCTAACAGTCATGTGCTTATGAAAGCCTATGCATGGGAGGAAGTTTCATTTGTACAATTAGTTTAAAAAACATATTTTCATTACTGTTTCCCAGAAAAATCATTGTGTATCTGTTTATGAGTGTGGTGGTGGTGGAGAAGTAGAAGGATCTCAATTGCGGGACCCAAAACCTGGATATCAGAATGATCTTTTTATCCTTTTTTTGAAGAATGGAGTGGAGGAGTGTCCCAGTGGTTAATGCTACAGGCTTTGATCCTGGCACCCTGTAGCTGGCACCCACTGCAGCTCCTTTTGACCTTGGACAAGTCACTTAACCCTCCATTGCTCCAGGTACCAAAAGAAAAAGAAAAAAGCTTAGATTGTGAGCCCTCTAGGGACAGAGAAAGTACCTGCATTTAATGTGCACAGCACTGCATACCACTAGTGCTATAGAAATGATTAGTAGTATAATGTCCCCTTGTTATATGACTAACTCTTCCAGCAGGAACTGATTTATATTAGATAGTCAAACAATACTAATCTGTACTCTAGAACATTTATTTAGTATATGGAATTCAATGCAAAGCACTGCTGTGCCATTCTCTCCTCAACATGTTTACAAACAGACTTTATAATTTGCACAGTCGATTGCTTTCAGAGCTCCCATCTTTCCACCATGTTCTCTCTGAAAGAAAACATGTCCTATAAACATATCTGGCTGCCTGTCCATCATATGCCGATCAGATGACTGCATAAATAACGCTTTTATTCAGCAAGCAGGCAATCACATTTGGATAAAGGGGAATTTGGATGAATTTATATTCGCATGCAAAACAGCCTCATGTTCATGTCATGCAAAAAGTACAGTGGGTGAGGAGACATCGGATGCTTCTGCCTCCAATAGAGACCAGGCACTTGAACTTTGCCTGCTTTCCTTTTGTGCAGGAAACATGCAGATATAGAGTCTGTTTCTAACATTCATATAGCACAGCACAGATATGATATTCAAAATGTCAGCACAATACAAATGAAAAACATTAATAGGCAATGTATTAGAACATTCAAATAACATAGGGGTTGATATTCAAAAATTATTAACCATCTTTAGTGAGCTGGCACCTGATATTTATTTTTTTTACTATTTTGCTCAAAACTTCTCAGCAGTAGCTCCAGGTGAGCTACATTCATAAGTACACAAGTACATAAGTATTGTCATACTGGGAAAGACCAAAGGTCCATCAAGCCCAGCATCCTGTTTCCAACAGTGGCCAATTCAATTCACAAGTAGCTGGCAAGATCCAAAAAAAGTGCAATACATTTTATGCTGCTTATCCTAGAAATATACACAACAAACTGTCAGTGGAGCAGCTCACACTTATTTATGTTTTAATGAGGGGATGTCTCATACTGTCACACAGGCACTTCTTTTTTGTGCTTCCTTAAAGCCTCAGCTTTAGTGACTCAGTTATAATCATCGACTACCCCCAACCACCGATAGTGCTTTCAACCACCTCAAAATCAGAGTTCTACAGTAAATTAATCCATGTTTCAACTGTGCTTATATAACAAAAAATTCTTCTTTGGTTCATATCATTTTTTTGTAAATTTTTATGCACTATCGTTTGTAGCTTATATACAGAAATAAGCAGTGGATTTTCCCCAAGTCCATTTTAATAATGGTCTATGTACTTTTCCATTAGGAAGCCATCCAAACCTTTTTTTAACCCCCCTAAGCTAACTGCTTTTACTACATTCTCTGGCAATGAATTCCAGAATTTAATTACACGTTGAGTGAAGAAAATTTTTCTCCGATTCATTTTAAATTTACTACGTTGTGGCTTCATTGCATATCTTCTAGCCCTAATATTTTTGGAAACTCCACTCATTATTTTATAGACCTCTATCATATCTCCCCTCAGCTGTCTTTTCTCCAAGCTGAAGAGTCCTAACCGCTTTAGCCTTTCCTCATTGGGAAGTTCTCCCATCCTCTATCATTTTCATCGTCCTTCTCTGTATTTTTTCTAATTCCACTATATCTTTTTTGAGATGCGGCGACCAGAATTGAACACAATATTCGAGGTGCGGTTACACCATGGATTGATACGAGGGCATTATAACATCCTCATTTTTGTTTTCCATTCCTTTCCTAATAATACCTAGCATTCTGTTTGCTTTCTTAGCCGCCGCCGCACACTGAGCAGAGCGTTTTAACAAATCATCAACGACGACACCTAGATCCTTTTCCCGGTCGGTGACTCTTAACGTGGAACCTTGCATTACATAGCTATAATTCGGGTTCCTCTTTCCCACGTGCATCACTTTGCACTTGCTCACATTAAACGTTATCTGCCATTTAGACGCCCAGTCTCCCAGTCTCGTAAGGTCCTCTTGTAATTTTTCATAATTCTCTTGCGATTTAACAACTTTAAATAATATTGTGTCATCAGAAAATTTAATTACCTCACTAGTTACGCCCATCTCTAGATCATTTATAAATATGTTAAAAGGCAGCGGTCCCAGCACAGACCCCACTATCTAGCCTTCTCCATTGAAAATACTGACTATTTAACCATGCTTGCTGTTTTCTATCTTTTAACCAGTTTTTAATCCACAATAGGACACTACGTCCTATCCCATGACTTTCCAGTTTCCTCTGGAGTCTTTCATGAGGTACGTTGTCAAATGCCTTTTGAAAATTCAGATACACAATATTGACCAGCTCACCTTTATCCACATGTTTGTTCACCCCTTCAAAGGGGTGTAATTGATTGGTACACTGGATATTTACCTGTCCCTGGAGGACTCACAATCTAAGTTTGTACCTGAAACAATGGTGGGTTAAGTGACTTGCCCAAGATCACAGGGAGCAGCAGTAGGATTTGAACTAGCCACCTCTGGATGCTAAGACCTGTGCTCTAACCACTAGGCCACTCCTCCACTCCCATAGTCATTGGTGTTTAACCAGTGAGTGCCACTGAATATCAGTGATCATCCCCTAACCAGATAGGTTAGGGGCAGGGATAGAGATAGGGTGCAGAGGCCGACTGAATGGGGGTTTTTTTTGTTTTTGTTTTTTGAGTTTTGGATGAAACCAAAGTTGAAACCAAAAACTCAGGTTTGGTTGCGTGAATGTGAACCAGTGAGGGCCGCTGGGGATTGTCAGAGCTTGCAGTCTACATCCCTCTGCTAAACCCACAGTATCCACGCCAGAATAAATAATTTAAATAATGAAAAAGACTGTATTTTACATCCAAGCAAAAGAGCCTCCACACACATGGACCACAGCTAAGGAAAACTGAAACTAAAAGCCATGTTGTTTTATAGTGGCTGACATTGTGCCACCCTCGGAATGGCAGAGAGGCTAATTCCTAAGCAGCTTATCATCCCAAATTTACAGACTTCATTTCCTGCTAAAATGTATCAAAAGCACTCTATTTACCATATAAACTATTGTGCAAGATTATAACTGCATTACTTGCAATCGCAGTACAAAAAACAAAACAAAAAACAGAATACAAAGAGTAGCCTCCACCCCACCCAAGGCTATGTATACCATCCCTGGTGTCTAGACTTGAATGCTGTCATGCATGGTAACAATCACAGTGTGCCTCTTATGTATATGAAAACTTCACATTAATAGTTGTAAGAGCAAAAGGCACTATATGCAGCACCACATGCCACTATATAACAAAGTTATATACAATTAATACATGCCACCTTCCAGTATTACCAACCTGATATTAAAATACAGACTTTGGCTAACTTCATCTTGCACTACCAAGGCCTGTTGCTTGTTAGGCCTCAGACTTGCATGCAGCCTGCAAGGACATTGCAAAACATTACTATCGCTGCCGGTGGATGAGGAAAATAACAACCACATTACATCACCAAAGGGAAATTCACAAGCTTGGGTTGCAGACTTTGAGGCTCCTCCTCACCCAAGAAAACACTTGTTTACTTGAACAATGACTTCAGGGTTAAAGTATCCCTTCATTGTGGTGCCAGTGGGACAATATTGTGACCCCTCAAGCCACAACAATTGAGACAAAGATGTTGTGCATCGACAGCAAGACCTAGAATGCATGCACAAACCTAGTTTCAGCCTGCAATTTTTGCATAAAGGAAGCTCATGTTGGAGGCAAGGTTTGGTTGTTGTTTTTGCTTCCATCGGATTTGAAGTGCTGTCCCGGCTCTGCCTGTTTGAATGATCTGCCTGAGTAACACCCTGATCTGTTGTACAGCATGTGACACCTGCAGAAGAACAAATGGCTGGAAATGTAAGGAGGGGTGACAAAATTTTCTTCAGGTATATTAGTGAAAGGAGGAAGACTAAAAAGGGAATTGAGAGACTCAAAGATGCTGTGAACAGCTATGTAGATAATGATGAAGAAAAAGCAAATTTGCTAAATAGATACTTTTGTTCTGTGTTCACAGAAGAAATATCCTGGAGAAGGACCACAATTGACTGGCAAAAGTACATATGAGAATGGAGTGGATAGAGCACCGTTCATGGAAGAGAGTGTGTATGAACAACTTGAAAATCTAAAGGTGGACAAAGCCATGGGACCGCCACTTACTATGTTACTTTTAATCCTCTTTGCTCCCGGGCTGATGCGCAGACCTCAGCTCTGATACAGGCATGAGCATCGGATGTCACCTGACCTACTGACGCATGCATGTGGTGACCTCTCAGCACACAGTGCCAGTGAATCAGAGACAAATCTTACATGTGCGCACCAGAGTGTTCCAAGTTCCAACGTCCGTTCCTTCCTTGCCTGCAGGGCTGTGGCTCAAATCCAGAGAGAGACTGAGAGAGCTGCAGAATTTTCTTTTATGTACCATTAAATTCTTGCGGGGATGGGTGGGGATGGCTAAGATTCCAGCAGGGATGGACAGGGATGGGTAAGATTTCTGTCCCCATGCAACTCTCTAGTCCCTAAGTCCGTACAGCATACAAAACCAGGAGTAGGGTAAGCTGGTTATTCTGAAGAACACAAGGAAGACACTGCTTCTTGTATATAAGAATTTATTGGAAATGCACCAAAGACTTGGCATGGTGACCGTGTTTAAGCACCTGTCTCAGGAGTCTGGAAATGTGGTATGCAATAGGTAAAGCAGTGTATCCAATGTAATGTATGTTAAAAGAGACAGAACTCAATGTCCCAGTCTTGGAGAGAAAAGCACATGTAGTAACCATCAGAACATACCGAAGGATTTTCAAAATCCGAAATCAGGCAGATAAAGGATTTTGGGCCAGTTTCAGCACTGAACCCAAAACTGAAATTCAGTTAGCTTCTATTAGGGAAGAGTGGCAACTTAGCTGGTTAGCAGCAATTTTTGGTCTACTAACTGGCTACTATCCAGCAAAACAGCCATCCTAAATTTATGTGCCAAGTTAATCAGGTGTCAGTTTGGATATCTGCTAGTACTCAGTTAACTTCCGGGTCAACAGTCATACCCGGATATTCAGTGCCGGGAACCATGCATGCCTCTGTCATTGAATATCTGGAGTTAGTTCAGTCCACGGCCAGAAGCAGTTTACTAGCCACTTACTGCCACAGATATTATAAACACAGGGCCTGATATTCAGCTGGTGGCGGACAGTGCGTTTGCTGTCCGCCACTGGCGTTAAACCGGGATATTCAATGCCGGGCCATTTACGGTGACCAGCATTAAATATCTGGGTTTTAAAACTGCTAAAAGGTTAACCAGTTAAGCCAATATTCAGTGCTAACTGGTTAACTTTTTAGTGGTTAAAGATAGGCCTGCTATTTATGTGGTCTATTTTAACCACTGAACATAACTGGTTAAGCGCTGAATATCCACACCTAACTGGTTATGTCATGCGATATAGCTGGTTAGTGGCTAGCTGCTATCCGTGGATATTTAGCAGGAGATAACCAGTTATCTCCAGCTGAATATCCACAGTTAGACATCGATATGCTATTTAACTGGTCAGCAGCTGTGTTTGGTTGGTTAAATAGCTTTGAATATTGGGGGGTGGGGGGGGGGGGGGGGGGGAATGCCTGCACAATGCAAATATTTATTTATTGGTAATTAACCACCTTTATAAAGAGATTCACCCAGGGCAGTGTATAGTAGGTACAGTTTAACATCAAACTTACAATTTTGTTAACAGCATAACAGTAGTAAAATGAACAAAGTCATAGACAGAACGAAAGATGAGAACCTGAAAGCAGCAAACTGAGACCTAATAATAGGACTACCATGAAACAGGATCACAAATATACACATTTAACAGTACTGAAATTCAAATAACAGAGATATAATATGATGTGAGCATAATAGCGATGGAATATCTAAAAAGGACACAATTAGAACATTCAAATAACATTGCTATGATACTAATGCTTTTCTACAGTACAGCTTACCATATAGTTGAGGGGCCAAGTACAGATGTGTGATGGGGACCAGATGGATGGTACAGAGTCAGCTGAGATAAATAAATGGGTGGCTAAACTAATTTCAAGTTCTTTGCACAGGTAATCAAGATATAAGCAACTGGTCTAAGTTACAGTGTGTGTAGCAATCAGGTTCAGGTGCAGAATGGGTGTATAGCCAGTCACCCTAAGTATTAAAGGCTTGGGAGATAGCACACTTGGTTCCTTTTTTCAAATTTCTGGTTCCTTTTTTGACACTTGAATAGGCATACATTAAAACAACTAGATAATTTAGATAAGATGCTGATACAATGAAATCTTAATAGGCAGTAAAAGGGGAAAGTGAATGTGAGACGTATGGACAAGCTGGGTAGGACAAATTTTATTGAGATAAATAGATGGGTGGCTAAATTGAAAGAAAATTATATGCAAAAGTTCCAATAAGGTTTGAGGAACTGGTCTTAGTTACAGGGCATGCGGCAAGCTAGTCCAGGTGTGGAGTGAGTGGTAGCTGGCACATGTACAATGGCTTGGAAGAAGAACTAGACTTTCATCTACCTCCTGAAGTAGATAGTCTTGAGTTAGACCTAGCCTCTCTTGGGAGTGAGTTCCAGGGTGTGGGTGCTCCTGAGAAAGCTCACTGGCAGTATTGCACTGTGCAGTTTCTCGAGGGATCAGATAGTGATACTTCTTCAGAGGACTTTAGAGGCTTCAAAGGTATATTCTTTAGGTATTCTGACCCATTTTTTCTAAAGAAGTTGAAAATCAAAGATAGAGTTTTAGGTTTGGCTCTGTAAGGTACTGGCAGGGCTGGATTAAGGTCAACTGATGCCCTAAGAAAAGCCCAACAATTGTGCCCATCAGCCCTTCCATTGCTTAACTGACAAGACATTATGACTCAGTAAGTACTGAGAAATATCATTATTGTACGAAACAAAACATCATCTATATTTTATAATGATTAGAAAAATACTGAAATTCATATTGGATAATGGGTGTGGCAGATGGCAATGAAAAGGTTAAGGGCATGATTGCTAGGGGAAAAACTCTGTGGTGCCCCAAGCATGTCCTTATTTTGCTTAATGGTTAATCCTTCCTGCTGCAGGTTTTGCAGGAAGGATGTGATGTGGCTATGCCACATGCAGCTCTCTATCAGTCATGCTACAGTATTCTGTTTAATAGAAGCTGACAGACAAGCAAGCTGCATGGATGTAGTGACAGAGAAAAACCCAGCGGTAGCAGTGAAAGTTTTTCAGACTTAACCACAAAGCCTGTTTGCACCTGCAGCAGCTCATCATCAAGTATTCACACTCAGTGTAATCAAGATTGCCTTGTGACTTTTTGATTCATAAAAGAGATAGAAGAACATTGTTGAAACTCTCATCATGCTTTTCTAGTAATTGAGAAGACTCAGGCATTTCCATGGTAGTTTGTAGGTTTTCCTGGTTTATTCCTCTCCTTTCCTCTTGCATAAAAGCTTCATGGTACCCCCTGCTGGTGGATCTGCAGACTGAGTAGTTCTCATTAAAAGCAGTCATCAAACTATCACCTCGTTTGTCCCTTGGGTTTGCTGTGTCTTATTTTGGGACTTCCTCCATCTTTCTAAAGTAGATGATCATAGGCACCCAGTATAAGAAGCTTGGGGAGGCTCTTGTGACCTTTCCCAATTCACTTCCCACGGCCACTGATCAGGAGCCCAGTCTCTTCCCAGATCTACAGCAGTGCATTAGCAAAAGCAATGTGAAGACACATGGTACCAGTTTCCTGTGTGCCACCCTTAGCTCTGACAGTCATGCCCCCTCGATGTAAACTTCCTGTGTTGAAGGGGTATGACCGGTAGAGCCTTTGGTAGAGCTAGTAGTGGCACATGCAGTAAGCTGGTCTTGCACCTCTTCACATTGCTTTTACCATTGCTTCTGGTCTGTCCCAACTGAGAAAGGCTGTAAGAGGAAGAGGGGAGAGAGGGAGAGATCAAAAGCAGGTGATGCTGAATTAGAGGGAAGGGCAGAGAAAGAGAGAGAGACAGAGAGAGAGAGAGAGAGAGAGAGAGAGAACATGGGGTAATTCTGTATGACAGAGAATTGATAGAGAGAAAGAGAGAGACTAGGGTAATGCTGGATGGGAGAAAAGAGAGAGAGATGGTCTATATTGATTAACAGTGGGAAAGAGATCCAGAGAGGAGACATTGGATGGCAAGGGGAGAGATGGAAATGTAAATTAAAGACTGGGGAATATGAAGAAGGGGAATCAGGGCCTGGGTGAGGGGTCTCCTCACTTTATCTAAAGACAGAGTCCTAACTATTGCGTCTGAATCTAAGGTTTCGGGTGTAATTCTTGACTCTTCGTTGACCTACATTTCTCAAGTGAATCAATTGTGGCATAAGACTGTCTTTATATTAATAAGATCTCTCTTTGATTGCTCTTGTGGTCCAGATGCTGATTCTTCCACACTTGGACTACTGCAATGCTCTATCTGGGATTATCCTCAAGAAATTTGAGAAAGATGCAATTTATCCAGAACACTGCAGTTAGATTGATCTTTAAATTGAGTAAATTTGATAGTGTTTCATCTTATTTGGCTAAACTTCACTGGCTTCCAGTTAATACACGCATCACTTTTAAAGTGGCTTGCTTGTTTCACCAAATTCTTTAGGGTATTGCTTCAGAATTGTTGATAAACATGGTTCTTATTCCTTTAAATAGATACACATCCCAGTAATGGAATAAATTGATTCTTCACTTCCCCCCCCTACTTTTAAGAACATTCATTTTCTTAGAATGGCCAAGACTTTATTTACTTCCAGACAGGGGCGTAGCCAGACAGCAGATTTTGGGTGGGCCTAGGCAAGAAGTGGGTGGGCACCAAGTGTCCCCCCCCCCACCCCACACACCAAAAAAATATCTCAGCTGGCAGGAAAATGCTTCTCCCCACCTTGGCAGTCTGCAGCAGGCATGCACTGAAAGTTGAGCATGTGCAGGTACCAGTATCGTGGAGAGTAGCATTTTTATTACCATCAGGGGGAAGTCTTCAGCTGGTGGAGCTTGGGATCCCAAACAGCTACTGCTAAACGTGTGCTACTGTTGGGTGGGCCTGAGCCCTAACTGGGTGGGCCTCAGTCCACCCAGGCCCACCTGTGGCTACGCCCCAGTTTCCAGAGGTGTGTCACTTTGGAACATTCTTCCTCTTTTCTTAAGATTAGAAGGAAACTATTTTAAATTTCAAAAGAAAGTTAAAACTTGATAGTTTGGAGAAATATAACCATATGATTTTCAGTTCTTGTTATATTTTGTAGTTTGATTTAAACTGATTTCTGTATTATAAGAATATTATTGATATTGAAAGGCAGAAAAATAAAAGAACGATAAAAGAAAAAGATCAGTTTCAGAAATAGATGTAGTGGAGGAAGTGAAGAAGAATGGAGAAGAGAGAATAACAAATAGTACATCCTGGAAAGAGATCTAAGAGATGACAAGAAAGCAGTAACCAAAGACTGGGACCTACATGATTAGAAAAAAGTGGCCAGACAACTAAGGTAGAGAAAATAATTTTGTTTTTAAGTTAGAATACAGTAGAGTTGTAGCACCTGTTAGTCCAGTTTAAAGGTTAATAAATTAGAATTAAAAAAAAAAAAACCCAGAAAATAAGGTGATACCTTTTCAATGGACTAATTCAAAACATTTTTGACTTGCTTTCAGAAGCTAAAATCTGATCTGAGGAAAAGGTGTCATCTCCCCACCACAAAGATTTTAACTTGCCTCTCCATGCAGCAGAAGAGAGGGCCAAGAAGTACACAAGCAAAGAAAACACAAAAAGCACAAAAAGGCCTTCAGGACTGGAACAATCAAGAGATATTTAAGAAAAAGATCTGACAATGGGTCCTGTTTTGGCTTGCAAATGCCTGCATAAGGGGTCAATTAGAGTAAAATTGCTCGGATAAATCACAAATATAACTTATCTTCAGATAAGAAAGCAAAGGTATTCGCTAATGAACACAGGCATGGTGTTCCAAGATGTGTTTCTAAGTTCTGCTTGATGAGATCTTTGCATTCTTATGTGAAGAAAAGTTATATTTGTGATTTATCTGAGCAATTGTACTCTATTTGACCCATGATGCAGGCGTTTATATGTCAAAACACAGCCTGTGCTGGGTCTTTTTATTAGATATATTGATTGTTCCAGTCCTGAAGGCCTTTTGAAACTTGTCTTGCCATTCCACATCCCACCACATCCTAACCCTGCCCACCTCAACCTAGCTCCACCTGAGCCCTGCCTTCTTTAGTCTCTCCAAATGTCTGAGTCACTGGCCACCTATGTAGCTGATTAAATATCTTAAAGTGATCATTTTGGAAGGGTTATTTGTATTTGAGATGTGCATAAACCAGCACGTATACATTTATCTTGTACAAACAACTTAAGTACCCATTTTACAAAGCCAATATAAGCACATCTCAAACCCTTGTGTGCAAATGGTAAGATGGCTTGGTCTGGGTATGTTTTGGGTGGTATAGAGCTTGCCTACAAGATACATGTTTAGTCTTAATTTTAGAAAGGGAGTAAAATTTGATATCTTAATGAGGGCTGTACGCTAATGACAAACTAAAGAGTAGTAAATCACCTGGACCGGATGGCATACATCCAAGGGTACTCAAAGAACTGACGCATGACATTGCTGATCTGCTGTTAGTAATATGTAACCTGTCATTAAAATCATCCATAGTACCTGAAGATTGGAGGGTGGCCAATGTGACGCTGATTTTTAAAAAGAGTTCCAGGGGTGATCTGGGAAATTATAGACTGGTAAGGCTGACACTGGTGCCAGGCAAAACAGTAGAAACTACTATAAAGAATAAAATTACAGAACATGTAGACAAACATGGTTTAATGGGACAGAGTTAGCATGGGTTCAGCCAAGGGAAGCCTTGCCTCACCAATTTGCTTCATTTATTTTAAGGCCTGAATAAACATGTGGATAAAGATGAGCCAGTTATGTGGTGTATCTAGATTTTTCAGAAAACGTTTGATAAAGTTCCTCATGAGAGACTCCTGAGAAAATTAAAGAGTCATGGGATAGGAGGCAATGTTCTGGTGTGGATTAAGAATTGGTTACTGGACAGAAAACAGAGTGTAGGATTAAATGTTCATTTCTCTCAATGGAGGAGGGTGAATAGTGGAGTGCCGCAGTGATCTGTACTAGGACTGGTGCTATTTAACATATTTATAAATGATGGAAATCAGAACGATGAGTGAGGTGATCAAATTTGCAGACGGTAGGCAATGTCCTTTGTAGCTCACCCCATTCCTCTGCCTATGTCCTGAGACAGGTTCTCTTCTGTATATTTAGACCACTTAGATAAGCCTCTGGTATGGGGAACAGTCATATATACTTCAAGGCTGTTGCATAGCCCCAGGGGGCGGGCCTTGACAGTCTGGGCCCCCTTACCTTTAGCTTGAGCCCCCTCTGGTTTGATGGCTGACAAGGATGCCAAGCCCTGCTAGCTGAAAAGATCTTTCCTGGGAGTCCTGCCTGCGTTAAACTAACAGGCGCACTTTGGCCTCCGATGATGGCTCTCTCATGCATGCTCAGTTCATAAACAAACTGCTAGCTAATAGAGTAGCTATTCTGAAAATATTTGCGATATACAATACTTAAAATTACCAAAACTCTGGTTAATGATGTTTCTGTGCATGCTTCCTATGGTCTTGTGGGTCGCATAAAATTAAATGGCAGGCTGCATTCAGTCTGTGGACCACAGGTTGCTCACCCCCTGGACTAGTGTGTTTTGGATCAGGAATGATTTCTATTTTTATTGTCTATTTTATTTACAGGAATCAACCACCAAGGTGGAGAGACAAGATCTGCTACGAAGAAAACAGTATAGGAGCAAGGAAGTAGCAAGACCAATAGGATTCTTCCAAGAACCAAGGGAGACAGGAAACTAAAAAATGTTTTATTTACAAACATATCTGGCCTATGAAATCTTGCACTTAGCAGATCTGGATTAAAAAGCAAAACAAAACAGAAAATTCAGTGCTAACAGGGCGCGCCTGGTGCTCTGATGAGAGTCAGTCTGGCTTCTGGTGCTCGAGACCCTTGAACACATCTGTTTCTGCTCTTTTGCTCTCAGTTGAAGCTGCTCCAATGAGCGTGTCTCACTGTCGCCCATGCAAGCTGTGGAGCTAACTAGACACTGCCATTCTTTAGACAGCATGTGAATAGATTCTTTCTTTCCCTGAACTACTTGACATTTTTAAATTATTTGCAGCAGAATGCCCTTAGTAACCCCTGCTGTACAAAATCCTTTCTGCCTTCCAAATTTTTATAAACATCCCAAAAGTTTTGAAAACCATTTAAATATATATATACATGGGCAATCACATATTTTAACTCATGTTTAGAAAGAAGCAAGCTGCCTTTTAAACTGTTTATTTTCTAAAGACACAGTTGAGAAAAGATAGTTATACATTATAAAATTGCTAACATTTTTTATTATGAATTGGTTGATATCAAATTAATTTTAACTCCTTGTCTTTATGCAAAATAAGGGGCCCTTAGCATGCAGAAAAACACTTACTACAAAACGCGGTAAAAGTGTCTTGCTGTAATTATGCATTTTCCACACACTAAGGGGTCCTTTCACTAAGCCATGCTAAAAAGTGGCTGATGCTACTGTCAGAGCGTGGGTTTCCAGTGCGATGCGGCCACTTTTAGTGTGGCAGTAAAGTGGCTGTGTTCAGTTTTTTTTTAATGTCCACATGCTAATTTCCCCATTAGTGCATGGCAATTACCGCTGGGAGCCCTTACTGCCACCTATTTAGGAGGCAGTAAGGGCTTCCGCACTACTAACATGCTAATCAGCTTTCTACCTAAAAGCCTACAATATGGCTTCCAGAACCTTCCTCCTACACTTTCCTATGTCCTTGGTACCCACATGTACCAAGACAGATAACTCATTCCCGAGCTCCTCGTCTTTCCTCCCAAACCCACTTCTCCTCTTCCTCCACTCTCTATCTCTGTTGATAACACCCTCATCCTCCCCGTCCCATCTGCCCGCAACCTCGGAGTCATCTTTGACTCCTCCCTCTCCTTCTCTGCGCATATCCAACAGACTGCCAAGACCTGTCGCTTCTTCCTCTTCAACATCAGCAAAATTCGCCCTTTCCTCTCTGAGCACACCACCAGAACTCTCGTCCACGCTCTCATTACCTCTCGCCTTGATTACTGCAACTTACTCCTCACCGGCCTCCCACTCAGCCATCTATTCCCCCTTCAATCAGTTCAGTACGCTGCTGCACGTCTTATATTCCGCCAAAACCGATATACTCATATCACCCCTCTCCTCAAGTCACTTCATTGGCTTCCAATCAGATATCGCATACAATTCAAGCTCCTCCTCCTTACCTACAAGTGCACTCAGTCTGCGGCTCCTCACTACCTCTCCACCCTCATCTCCCCCTATGTTCCCGCCCGTAACCTCCGCTCACAGGACAAAGCCCTTCTCTCAGTACCCTTCTCCACCACTGCCAACTCCAGGCTCCGCTCATTCTGCCTTGCTTCACCCTATGCCTGGAACAATCTTCCTTTACCCATACGCCATGCCCCCTCCCTACCCATCTTCAAATCTCTGCTTAAAACTCACCTCTTCTATGCTGCCTTCAGCACCTAACCGCTCTAGATAGACAGAATGCCCCTATCTATCCACTCTATCAGATTAACTGTTCACTCGTCCTCTAGATTGTTCACTTGTCTTTAGATTGTTCTCTTGTCTTTTAGATTGTAAGCTCTTTGAGCAGGGACCGTCCTTCTATGTCTAAATTGTACAGCGCTGCGTAACCCTAGTAGCGCTTTAGAAATGCTAGTTAGTTAGTTAGTTAGTGTCTACAATCTTATCTAGGTGGTGTGTGAGGACCAACATCTTCACATCAGGCAGGCAAGTGACCAAGCTATCCTCACATCCACTAGCCACACAGCTATGCCTAATGATTGAATCCACAACTGCAACAGCTGTCTTAGTCCTCACCTCCTGGGCATATGCCTTTAGATACTGAACCTTGGTGTAAGAGGACATTCATCACTCAGAGGACAGGTTCTGGCTACAGGATCACCTCCAGCCACACCAAGGTGATGCTCTCTTTCAGGTGACCTTTATCCTCCATGGCAGCACAGAGGTTGCCAAATTGTAGGTGGGACTTCTCTACTATGTCCTTGAAGATCTCTTCTACATACCTCACTGTCTGCCTCAGCTCATTCTAGTCTTCTACTCTAGCCTATAGGGATCAGATTCATTCTCTGAGTGCTAGGAGCTCTTTGCACTGAGTGCACATATATGACCTCTCACCAACTGGGAGATAATCATACAGCTGACAGTGCAAAAAACTGGAAATCGTCCATTTCGCTGCTTAAATGCTACCTGCATTTTTATATTGGTGGGCTGTTAATTAAGATTACAAAGGGAGTAAGGGTATGTAAACTAAAATAAGAACATAAAAACATAAGAGTAGCCATACCGGGTCAGACCAATGGTCCATCGAGCCCAGTATCCTGTTTCCAAACAGTGGCCAAGCCAGGTCACAAGTACCTGGCAGAAACCCAGTTAGCAGCAACATTCCATGCTACCAATCCTGGGACAAGCAGTTGCTTCCCCATGTCTGTCTCAATAGCAGACTATGGAATTTTTCTCCAGAAACTTATTCAAACCTTTTTTAAACCCAGATATGTTAACCGCTGTTACTACATCCTCCGACAAAGATTTCCAGAGCTTAACTATTCATTCAGCGAAAAAATATTTCCTCCTATTTGTTTTAAAAGTATTTCCATGTAACTTCCTTGAGTGTCCCCTAGTCTTTGTACTTTGGAACAAGGAAAAAATTGATTTACTTCTACTCGTTCTACACCACTCAGGATTTTGTAGTCCTCAATCATATCTCCCCTCATCCATCTCTTTTCCAAGCTGAAGAGCCCTAACCTCTGTAGCCGGTCCTCATTCAAGAAGAATTCCAGCCACTTTATCATTTTGGTCGCTGTTCTTTGAACCTTTTCTAATTCTGCAATATCTTTTTTTAGATACGGTGACCAAAATGCGATATTCAAGGTGCAGTTGCACCATAGAGTGATACAGAGGCATTATAGTATTTTCAGTCTTATTCACCATTCCTTTCCTAATAATTCCTAGTGTTCTGTATGCTTTTTTGACTGCAGCTGCACATTGAGCAGAAAAGTTCAGTGTATTATCTACAATGATACCTAGATCTTTTTCTTGCCTGCCCTAGTATCAGATAACTATGATTTGGATTATTCTTTCCAATGTGCATCGCTTTGCATTTGTCCATATTAAATTTCATCTGCCATTTAGATGCCCAATCTTCCAGCTTCCTAAGGTCTTCCTGCAATATTTCACAGTCCGCACATGTTTTTGACAACTTTGGATAGTTTTGTGTCATCTGCAAATTTAATCACCTCACTTGTCATTCTGATTTCCATATCATTTATAAATATGTTAAATAGCACTGGTCCAAGTATTGATTCCTGTGACACTCTACTGTTCACCTTCCTTCATTGAGAGAAAGGACCATTTAATCCTACCCTCTGTTTTCTGTCCAATAACCAATTCCTAGTCCATGCTAGAGCATTGCCTCCTATCCCATGACTAATTTTCTCAGGAGTCTCTTATGAGGAATTTTACAAAAACTTTCTGAAATTCTAGATACACTACATCAACAGGCTCACCTTTATCCACATGTTTATTCAGGCCTGCAAAGAAATGAAGCAAGTTGGTGAGGCAAGACTTCCCTTGGCTGAACCCATGTTGACACTGTCCCATTAAACCATGTTTGTCTATGTGTTCTGTAATTTTATTCTTTATAATAGTTTCCACTAATTTGCCCAGTACTGATGTCAGGCTTACCAGTCTGTAATTTCCCAGATCACCCTTGGAACCCTTTTTAAAAATCTGCATCACATTGGCCATCTTCCAATCTTCAGGTACTATGGACGATTTTAATGACAGGTTACATATTACTAACAGCAGATCAGCAATTTCATGCTTGAGTTATTTGAGTACCCTTGGAAGTATGAAATCTGGTCCAGGTGATTTACTACTCTTTAATTTGTCGATTTGACTCAGTACATCTTCTAGGTTCACTGAGATTTCTTTCAATTCCTCCTCATCATCACACTTAACAACCATTTCTGGTATAGGCAGATCTCTTACATCTGCTTCCATAAAGACAGAAGCAAAGAATTAATTTGGTTTCTCTGCTATGGCCTTGTCATCCCTGAGTGCCCCTTTCACTCCTTTGTGATCTAATGGTCCCATGGATTCCCTTGCAGGCTTTCTGCTTCTGATGTACCTGAATAAGTTGTTATTGTGAGTTTTACCCTCTGCAGCAAGTTTCTCTTCATATTCTCTTTTAGCCTTCTTTATCAATGCTTTGCATCTGACTTGCCAGTGCTTATGTTGCTTCTTATTTTCTTCATTTGGCTCCTTTTTCCATTCTTTGAAAAACATTCTTTTGGCTGTAATACTCTCTTTCACGTCACCTTTTAACTATGCTGGCTGTCATTTTCTCTTCTGTCCACCTTTGCAAACATGAGGAATACATTTGGTCTGGGCTTTCAAGATGGTATTTTTGAATACCATCCATGCCTGATTTAGCGTGCTAACCTTTGCAGCAAATCATTTTAGCTTCTTTTTAACCATTTTCCTCATTTTGTTATAGTCACCCTTTTGAAAATTAAATGCAGCTACAGTAGATTTCCTTTGTGGGTTCATCCCAGATAGTAGTTCAAACTTGATCACGTTATGATCACTGTTTCCCAGGGGATATAACACCACCACCTCTCACACTATGCCCTACATGCCACTAAGGATCAGATCCAAAATGGCTCCCCCTCTTATTGTTTCCTGGACCAGTTGCTAGTTATATGTTTTGCTATTTTGGACTTTCTCAATAACCTAAAAGCACTTTGCTCAGAGCTATTAGCTATTGCTAAGAGCTAATTACCAGCTGGTGAATGTGCCTGTTCTACATCGCTGGGGTGACAAATGATCTAGATAAGGCCACAGCTCATGGTTCTTTGCATGACTTACATGGAGGGGCATAATTGAACAAAAACGTCTATCTCCATGGGCGTTTATCTCCGAGAACGGGTCCGTGAAGGGGCGGACCGAACCGTATTTTCGAAAAAAATAGACATCCATGTTTTATTCGACAATTTGTGAGCTGGGCGTTTTTGTTTTTCAGTGATAATGGAAAATGAAAGCGCCCAGCTCAAAAACGAATAAATCCAAGGCATTTGTTCGTGGGAGGGGCCAGGAGTCGTAGTGCACTGGTCCCCCTCACATGCCAGGACACCAACCGGGCACCCTAGGGGGCACTTTTACAAAAACAAAAAAAAAGGTAAAAGAGCTCCCAGGTGCATAGCACCCTTCCCTTGTGTGTTGAGCCCCCCAAATCCCCCTCAAATCCCCCTCAAAACCCACTGCCCACAAGTCTACACCATTACTATAGCCCTAAGGGGTGAAGGGGGGCACCTACATGTGGGTACAGTGGGTTTGGGGGGGTTGGACGACTAAGCATTAAGCAGCACAATTGTAACAGGTGGGGGGGGTGGGCCTGGGTCCACCTGCCTGAAGTCCACTGCACCCCCTAACAACTGCTCCAGGGACCAGCATACTGCTGCCAGGGAGGTGGGTATGACATTTGAGGGTGAAAATAAAAAGTTGTGAAACATTATTTTTTGTGGTGGGAGGGGGTTAGTGACCACTGGGGGAGTCAGGGGAGGTCATCCCCGATTCCCTCCGGTGGTCATCTGGTCATTTAGGGCACTTTTGGGGGCCTTATTCGTGAAAAAACAGGGTCCAGGAAAAGTGCCCTAAATTCTAGCTACAAACGCATACTTTTTTTCCATTATCGGCGAAAGGCGCCCATCTCTGTTCGGGTGATAACCACGCCCCAGTCCCGCCTTCACTACGCCTCCGACAGGCCCCCGTCAACTTTGTACGCTTCCGCGATGGAGTGCAGTAGAAAACGTCCAAGTTCGGCTTTCGATTATACCACGTTATTCGTTTTTGGGAGATAAACGCCTATCTCCCGATTTAGGTCGCAATATAGGCGTTTTTGTCTTTCAATTATAAGCTGGATAGTAACATACTAAATGACGGCAGATAAAGACCTGAACGGTCCATCTAGTCTGCCCAACAAGATAAACTCATTTTACATGGTATGTGATACTTTATATTGTAAAGGGGTCCGCCTCCTCCGCTCTGGGTTGGGGCCGGCAGCCCTGTTAGGCTCACAGGTTTCCAGCAAAAACCCAGACTGCCATACAGACTTAGGACCAAAGTGCTTTATTCTCAATTCAGTTCCACTCTCAAAATTGAAATGCAGTTCACAAACAGGGTTCAGGCCGGGTTCAAAACTCCAGCCAACATTCAGTTCCTTAACAGTTCAGACCCACTTCCTTTGCACTACCTCCCCTCTACCTCAGAAGGGCGCAGTCAAAGTTCAGCCTGCTCTTCTATACATCCCAATAATTCAACCCTTTCACAAAGTCTCTTCAAAGGAAACCAATACCTCATGCCCCTGTCCTCTTCACAGCACCTAGGAGGACCCTGTACCAAACAGGGCTGGCAGCTTTCCTCCTACCTCACAGCACCACACCCCTGTGGCTTCTCACGCTGCCTTCATGTGCTGGACAGGGCTACATTTACATTCTCACACTCCATGGCAGCTTACTCTTCCCTCCCAGGGAAGCTCCATTGGCAGGCCCTTTCCGTCCTCCACCTACTCCATGGCAGCTTCTTTCTCAATCAGTTTCCTCTCCCTCCTGGTGGCTAGGAGCCACCCAGAAATCTCTCCCCTCTCTCACAGCTGGAGGGAATTATATACTGATGATGCAGCCAAAGGACTGAGCTTCACCTCCCCTTCTCCCTCTAGTGGTGAAGGGAGTAACTGGCTCACCAAGCACTGAGCCACTACTCCCCCTGCTGGGGTTGGAAATCCATTCTACCCTTTTGGGGCTACCCTCCTCTCTCCTTCTTGCAAGGGCTTCTGGGAACCGTAGTTCGGGGATTAGTTGCTTCTCTGTGGGGCCCCAAGTGCTAGCTTTGTCACAATATGTCTACCCGAGTTTGATTTGTCCCTGCCTTTCTCAGGGCACAGACCGTAAAAGTCTGCCCAGCACTGTTCCTGCACTAAAAGTTCTGAAGCTAATGTCGAAGCCCCTTAAAATTTATACTCCAGAGCAAACAAATCCAGATCAGACACCCCAGGATAAACATATACTAAGCTTTTTATTAACAGAAGGTAATAAAATCAGAAGAAACCTGTTTCAGGCAAGCACAGCTGCAATGTATTGGTTGACAATTAGCACAGTTGGGAAATAATCACAGCAAGCAGATAGGTGCAGAAACAGTGGGGACCTTCTGCTCCTGTCCCAGGAAAGCAAAGGCAGAATCAATTACAGACATCAGCTCTAAAGTCACAAGACCATACTCTGGTCTCAGCACTAGTATCTATATAAGATGTTTCAGCAACCTGTCTAAACAGAGTCCCAAAAGAGTGTCCCAAAGCAAAACCTTACAATAGAGATTATACTCTCTGCACCCAAGAGACGGTGATCCGTAACATGTAAAAACTTGTTTATAAAAGGGGTTTAGAGTGCAATGTGAATTAGGAGATGTTCCCATCTTACTGAAACAGGGTGAAGTAGAGGTTGACCAAATGACGAGCCAACTCAGGAGATGTTTCTTAAAAATCCTTTTATTCAAAGCACCAGGCCACATTTTGGCAGATGGAGCCACCTGACTTAGGGGTCAAATCAGTATTCTCTGTGAGCTAGAGCAACTGGTTGCATGGCTGGTGTAAAGGTGCTGGTAGGAACACTAGTATCAGCTCTGTGAGCTAGAGAAATGGTGGTTGCTTGGACACTGTGTGTTTTACAGGCCTCTTTTACACCAGAATCCAGTTTTTGTTATTTAGGTGTAATCCTTGATTCCTCTCTCTCCTTTTTGCCACAAATCTCACACTTGACTAAAATCAGTTTTCTAGTCTTCTACCAATTGTGAGCAATTTGTCACCTCTTCGATATTCCACAATTTCATGCATTGATCCTTTCTTTTTTTTACTACCCATATTGATTATTGTAATGTTGTTTATGCTGGTTTGCCCTGCCACTCATTAAAGAAGCTTCAATCACACCAAAACACTGCAATCAGGTTGCTGTGTCATGCCCATCGCTCTGTTCATATTTCACTCCTGCTGAAACAATAACATTGGCTTCCCATCGAACAAAGGATTACTTATAAAATTGACACTCTTACCTTTAAGACTTGGTATCCCCAACTATCTTTCCTGTCTCACTATTCCTTACTACCCCTTCAGAATTCTCAATTCTTTAAACGATAACCGTTTAGTTCTGCCTTGTCCAAAACGTGCTCACTTTTGTTTTTCTTGCTCCTCATACCTGGAGTAATGTTCCCCTTTTCATCCATAGCATTTCCACTTTCAAGAAATTTAAAATTGAGATGAAAACCTGGCTCTTCCGATTAGCTTTTAGGGAAACAATCTGATTGAAACTACCAGTGGTACCCATTCAACCCTGCTATTATTTTATATGTGTGTGTGTGTGTTTTTTTTTCTTTTAGCTATGCATGTCTTTCAAACTTAACTATCCCATTTTTCTGTGATTTAATGGAGTTCCTTTTCATGTTTTCTACCTTAGCCTGTACACCACTCTCTTCTGCCCATTAGCTAGAGCGGTATACAAAATTTTGCAAATAAATAAAATCCTGCTGATACTATTGTTCCTACCAGCACCTTTACACCAGCCATACAACCAGTTGCTCTAGCTCACAGAGAATACTGGTGTGACCCCTGAGGCAGGCGGCTCCATCCGCTGAAACCCGGCTCATGTTGGGTCCTTGTCCTGGTGCTTTGAATAAAAGGATTTTCAAGCAACATCTCCTGAGTTGGCTCATCATTTGGTCAACCTCTACTTCACCCTGTTTTGGCTTTCTTCTCCATAGAGGTTCCCTTCCTGTTTGCTGTACTCCCATCTTACTGAACCATGTGGTGTCATTCATAGACTGATAAGAAAACTATACATAAGGCAAACAAATCAAATGCTCTTGTGGCAGCTTAGAAAGCCTGAATTTCACCCAAAATATGGCCATGGTGTCCATTCTGCATCAGTGCCCCAATTAAAACCCTTATACTCCTAATTGGGTAAAAAAAAAAGCTTATAAAACAAAGAATAAGCCTGAGGTAGGTGGGAGTGGAGGGGAGGGATGGCATAGACAGTCAGTGACTCAGATGTTTGGGGAGGCTAAAGTGGTATAGGGCTAGGATGGGGCTGGGGTGGAGGATGGTGGGCCAAGTTAAAATCCTTGGAGTGACAACACCTGTGCTAGCAGTAAAGGGAAAGTGGGAACACCTTTGAACACAGCTGCCTCCCCCATGTAGTACCTCTGTTACTGATGGTATTTTACACACTGAACACACTCTGTACCATACTACACTAACCAGTTTTTATAATCTGCCAAATTCTATTAAGATTCTAAGTGGATAACAAACCAAAAGAAGTTCTGTATTTTAGAAGAATTACAACCAAAGCAACACATCAGCATATCCTATCTCATTTGCATTACTTCTTTCTTTCTTAAAAAAAAAAAAAAAAGAATCTTTAAAGATTTCTGAAATAATAAGGGAATTATATGCCAAAAAATTAAAATAATGTACCAAAATAATAAGACATTAACAGAACAATATTTTCAGCATTCTGGAAATATACACAGATACTTTAACACTTGGCTCCCAGTCAGCCCTAGCTCCCCAGCTCAGCATCTTCCTGTTGGCTATGTGCACAATGATGCACAGCAAGACTGTAACAGAACTTCTATCATTTGCCTATCAATGTATTTAGTAGGTTGCCAAAAGGGCAACCAGGTTTTAAATCTGCTGCCCTTTAGTTTATTGTTGAGTGACCAAACATGACTGGAGTACATATTATCCGTATTAGTTGTACATAATGGTTAGAGCAGTGCGCTGAGAACCAGGGAAGCCGGGGTTCAAATACAACTGCTGCTTTTTAAGATCTTGCACCCTTCATTGCGTCAGGTACAAATTTCGATTGTAAGTCCTCCAGAAACATACCTAGTACACATGAAGGTAACTCACACTGTGCTCCAATTGGAAATGGTGTGAGCTAAATCCAAATTCAAAATCTAATATTAGACATATTGTGAAGTAATACAAAACCTTAAAGTCAAGCAGGACCTATAAAACAAATATGATAACAGCACTTACTTCCAAGAGTCGCACAAGGGCTTACCTAGAAAAAGGAAGCACTATAAACATATCATTAGGCACTAGAACATTAATATACCTAGTCAACAAACTGGATTAGTACACATTCAGCGCTATCCAAATAATTGACTACTTTATTAAAAGCAGAACACAGACAGACCCTCACCAAGTATAGAATAAGTAAACACAAATTAAAATTAGAAATATATAGACTAAAATTAAACTGAAACCCAAAGATGCCAGACTCTGCATACAATGTAACACCAGAGAAATAGAAACAGTGATGAAATTCGTTCTGTACTATGCAAAATATAAAGACAGCAGATGTAAATTTAAAAAACTGAAGGGACAGCCACAGAATAGCTCAAGCAGCAAACAACAGTGGAGACGACATAACCACCAGATGTTATCAATATCTTTAATTAGCAACCTGCATTCATTTCGAGTTGAGCACACTACCAGCCAATTGTGAAGCTGTTTGAGCAGTGTTGTTTTACAGGCCTCTGTCTGCTCTGAACTGCTGATGACATCCGTCAGTGCCAGAGTTCCATGGTTCACTGTTTCAATCTGCAATGTCACCTGTGCAGGGGGTGTTTGAATCTCTGGGTCTAAAGATGCCTCTGAATCAGAGAGGGTGGCAAGCAAACTTTCCTTTGCCACTCCTCCAAGTGACCCACTCATTCCCGGATTATCAGCTTTGGCTTTACATTTCTCCATGAGTAAAGAGAAAAGACTAAGGAATATTCAGAGCCTACAGCACCTGACTTAGTTCTGCTGCCATCTTGGGATCAACGCCCCCCCCCCCCTCCCCCCAAATCTCTGCTAAATGTTGATGATGATGATAATCAAGGCAGAATTAAAGCAAAACAAAACTAGGCATGTGCCTAGGGCCCAAATGTTTGTGTTACATTATAATGGACTTATAACCTGCAAACTCTCTCAATTGAGGTTCTAAATGGGATACAAAAGAGTTCGAATACATTTTATCAGGAATTACACATTTTTCTGACTACTTCCTAAAAGAATTAGAAAACAAATAAGTCTTCACCATTTTACAAAAAGAAAAATAATGGCTTAAATTTCAATAGGAATATCATTCTATAACTGCATAGCAAAATATATAAAAGAATGACAAAAGAATGATTTAAACCTAACATTTGTTATAGTTAGGAAAGCCAAATGCAAATAGTTACAACTCCTACTTACTGTAATCAAACTTAGCATTTTAATTGATTGGGATAATACTTCAAGGCAATAACGTTCCAAGGAAACACTTAGGCGCTAGTCTATAAATGTGTTTTCGAATGCATCTATCATTTCTGCCCCATTTTGGCACCTTGCATCCGTTAGAACGCTTTTCTGCACTGAAAATTTGGTGTGGAAGTAGCTCCTAATGATTGGCATCATATATAGTATATTCCCTTGCATGTGCATGCTGAAAATTCTAGAATACTAGCACTTATGCGGGTAAGTGTACACTCACATGCATAAATGCTAGCTGAGCGCTCAGCACTGTTCCATAAATGACACATGTAACTTGCTTAAGGGTAAATTGTATACAGGTCGCTAAAAGCAAGACGTCAAAAAACTGGGCACTAAGCTGTATCCTATAACGGCAAAGTTGTTTATCCAGCTGTTGGTGGTGGTGAGCGTTTCACTCAGTGCCGATGGCGTTATTCATAGATATTCAAAGCTGGGATCTGTGTGGGCTTTGGCTTTGAGTATCTGATTATTTTTAAGCCAGTTAACATGTGGAGGGGCATAATTGAACAAAAACGTCTATCTCCATGGGCGTTTATCTCCGAGAACGGGTCCGTGAAGGGGCGGACCGAACCGTATTTTCGAAAAAAATAGACGTCCATGTTTTATTCAACAATTTGTGAGCTGGGCGTTTTTGTTTTTCAGTGATAATGGAAAATGAAAGCGCCCAGCTCAAAAACGAATAAATCCAAGGCATTTGTTCGTGGGAGGGGCCAGGAGTCGTAGTGCACTGGTCCCCCTCACATGCCAGGACACCAACCGGGCACCCTAGGGGGCACTTTTACAAAAACAAAAAAAAAGGTAAAAGAGCTCCCAGGTGCATAGCACCCTTCCCTCGTGTGTTGAGCCCCCCAAATCCCCCTCAAAACCCACTGCCCACAAGTCTACACCATTACTATAGCCCTAAGGGGTGATGGGGGGCACCTACATGTGGGTACAGTGGGTTTGGGGGGGTTGGACCACTAAGCATTAAGCAGCACAATTGTAACAGGTAGGGGGGGGGATGGGCCTGGGTCCACCTGCCTGAAGTCCACTGCACCCCCTAACAACTGCTCCAGGGACCTGCATACTGCTGGTGGGTATGACATTTGAGGGTGAAAATAAAACGTTGTGAAACATCATTTTTTGTGGTAGGAGGGGGTTAGTGACCACTGGGGGAGTCAGGGGAGGTCATCCCCGATTCCCTCTGGTGGTAATCTGGTCATTTAGGGCACTTTTGGGGGCCTTATTCGTGAAAAAACAGGGTCCAGGAAAAGTGCCCTAAATTCTAGCTACAAACGCATACTTTTTTTCCATTATCGGTGAAAGGCGCCCATCTCTGTTTGGGTGATAACCACGCCCCAGTTCCACCTTCGCCACACCTCCGACACGCCCCCGTCAACTTTGTACGCTTCCGCGATGGAGTGCAGTTGAAAACGTCCAAAATCGGCTTTCCATTATACCGATTTATTCGTTTTTGTGAGATAAACGTCTATCTCCCGATTTGGGTCGAAATCTAGGCATTTTTCTCTTTCAATTATAAGGTGGATAGCCTCTTAAGCTGATATTCATCACTTGAGCTGACAAGGGTTAGCCCTATAGGGCACTCCATGAAGTTACATGGAAATACTTTTAAAACAAATAGGAGGAAATATTTTTTCACTCAATGAATAGTTAAGCTCTGGAACTCGTTGCTGGAGGATATGACAATAGCAGTTAGCATATCTGGGTTGAACACGTTCCTGGAGGAAAAGTCCATAGTCTGTTACTGAGATCGACAAGGGGGAAGCAACTGATTGCCCTGGGATTGGTAGCATGTAATGTTGCTACTAATTGGGTTTCTGCCAGGTACTTGTGACCTGGATTGGCCACTGTTGGAAGCAGGATACTGGGCTAGATGGACCATTGGTCTGACCCAGTATGGCTACTCTTATGTTCTTATGGCTGGTGTAAATAGTGGTACCTAAATGTGGCAGTTGGGCACATAAATGCAACTATTCTATACAGTGTGTGCAAGAGTATTCAGAATGCTCCTAACATGCCCTTGCCTCCCCCAATCGTTAATACCCTCTTTGTATCTGTACACAAGAGATGTTTATAGAATAGGGGCATAAGCCTTTCACATGTGCAACAGCAATTAAGCAGCAATTAGTGCTTGTTATCACCAATTAGTTGTTAATTAGTTAATAATGTTGCACGCATAGCTGGCCCTATTCTATAACTGTGCCCAATCTTAATAGAATTTGGGGGTTAGTGCATGTCACGCAGCAACCTGAAACTACCGACAGCCCGATGTGGCCACCAGCGGTAGTTCTGCCTGGAGTGCACACCATTTCCAGCGCTACAGAAAATACTACTACTATCACTTCTACTACTACTAATCATTTCTATAGCGCTACTAGACGTACGCAGCGCTGTACACATTATATGCAGGTACTTTCTCTGTCCCTAGAGGGCTCACAATCTAAGTTTTTGTACCTGATTCTGTAATTTCTAGCATGGTGCTAACCTGGTGGTAATCGGTTACTGCCAGGTTACCATGAGAGCCCTTACCTTCACCTTGATGGATGGTGGTAAGTGCTCCTCTCCCCCCACATGGCCATGCAGTAAGAATAATCTTACTGCATGGCCATGTCTTTTTTAAGGGCTTTTTACCCGCTGTGGTAAAAAATGCCCTGGCGAATGACAAAATGGCTCCTGCCGCTACTGCAGGACCCTTTTTACCACGGCTTGGTAAAAGGACCCCTAAATTGTGGTGCCCAGTTATAGAATTGCCCCCATAGGGTATTTACACATCTAAACACTGCTGTTTACAACTGTAAAAGCTGTACCAGCCTTCTAAAATGGCCCCCTATTACCACTTCCTTTTTCTGCTAGTTAGGGCTCTCTCTTGTTTTGCTACTTTGAGATGGTCAGAGACTCACCCTGAGGATGTCTCATGTCTGTCTCCTGACTTACGCAGGGACCAGCTGGTTCTAATTCCTACTTGTGGATTAATTTTACTCAGAAAGTGAAAGCGCAGCCAAGTCCCTATTCAAAAAGTACTTTTTCCTTTGCTGTGTCTATGAAAAGACATTTCTTTTGATTAAGGCTCTCAGTGAGATAAGCATTCTTTCCTTACATTTAAGCAAACAAACTGTAGGATAGCCAGATGGCTCCTTGTAAATGTTATGTCTTTTTTTTCAGTTCACATCCTGATGCCCTTTGGCACATACATTTGTAAATCCTGATTTTCTTAATTAAGTGCAGTTACTGTGACTACCAGAATGCTCTAGCATGAATGTTAAAAAGAACAGGGGTAAGCAAAAAAAAAAAAAAAAATCATGCTACATATGGTTTTATTCGAAACTCTGCAAGCGAAGAGGCAATACCATATGTGAGTGATTTCTAATTCACTTATTCCTCATTTATTTGAACAATTAGTATATTTTTTTCAAAAGCCTCCTTTCCCTAATATGCCAGTTTCATGTTACTGGGTTTGCACTTCAATTTAGTTCCCTTGTGAATAATGTGCTTAAGTCTGAATGAATGACATAAGCTTTTGAGTTCTGCTGTACAGGATGGAGTCATTCTTCACTGTTTGTAACAGAGGGGTCCTTTTACAAAGCTGCAGTAAAAAGTAGGCCATAGTGAGCCCTTACACAGGTCATATTTACCGTGGTTGTAAAAACTCAGGTTTTCTATTTTTTCAATTAATGCTCATATGCTACTGTCACATTAGTGTGTGGCCATTCTTTACAATTAGTGCGAGAGCACTTTCCAACACCTATTTTGTAAATGGTTAAGGCTTATGCATTGTCCTACACTAATCAGTTAATGCACAGTAGTGTGAATGAACTTCCTGGTCAGCGTGGAAATGCCCACTCTCCTCCTCTGTCACGTCCCCTCGAAAAATGCAAAAAAAATATTTCTTGCATGGTTAGCGCATGCAAATTCAAGAGTTTGCCGCGTTAGGTCCCCGTTAGCGCCTAATGCAACCTAGCAAAAGGGCCCCAGAGTCATTTAACAGTTAATTCTTGCAAATATTTGCATTATACATTACCACAAATCAAAATCTAAAAATCAGATCAATAATCTCATAAATGAGAATCAAGAATGCGTTTTGTGCAAATGCTATAATGCATTATTTCAACTGTAACCTCTACAGGAATGTTTATAAGACAAAAGAAGGACCTCAGAGTTTATAGCGCCTACTTAGAGCACCATGCCAATCAGTCTTCAATCCTTGGAGCACATACAAAGCTGAAGAGCCAGGACTGACAGCATTTCTAAGTAGCCACAGATGCTATCAGAGAACCAACTACAAGTAACAAAAAGCAACATTGGAACATGTTTTAAGAGACCCCAGCCCCCAAGGGCAGTTTTCTCTGAAAATGAAACTTGGCACAAGGTCAGATGATGGGGGACCGTGATGTTTTTGCTACTTCAGCTAAGTGCCTTATTAAAGACTTTTATATTGAATACCCTATTAACTGTGGTTTTGATATATAAATGAGCTCTTTTTGATCATTTGGACATTAGAGAACAGTAGCAACGTTCCGAGCTGGACTGTACATTTCCTTATTACAAAAGTTGAAGCCCAGGTGCTGGAGAGCACACAATTTGTTTTCATATGGTTTGAGGGATTTATTTATTTATTTATTGGGATTTATTAACCGCTTTTATGAAGAGATTCACCCAAGGTGGTGTACAGCAGGTACAGTTTAACATAAAACTTACAATTTTGTTAACAACATAACAATAGTAAAATAACCAAGAATAAACATAAATACAATAGATGAGGTAAACTTGAAAACAGTAAATTGAAACCTAATAATAGAACTACCGTGAAACAGCATAAAAAATATACACATTTAACAGCACTGGAATTCAAATACCAGAGATATAATACCAATGATACATCTAATAAGCATGCATTAGAGCATTCAAATAACATAGATATGATGCTAAAGATTTTGAATAATATAGTTTACCATATAGCTGAGGGACCAAGAGCAGATATATGATGGGAACAAGATGCGTGGATTAAGGTTACAGCTATAAATATAACACTGGCATGGCTGCTTTCAAGTCAGCAATGAAACAGAGTGACTGGATTGCTGTTCTGAGTGGGCTATATATACTTTGAGGTCCTGTCTCTTTCCTATTTATACTTATTAATGAGTCACCCATTAGTAGGCCACTCAAAGGAGTAGTGTGACCAGCAGGGCACTTCCAAAAGACAACAGGAAGACAGAGCTACAGTTGGAAAACTTTATTCGAACAATATCTGACACGGCACAGTGTTTCGGCCAAGTGCCTGCCTCAGGAGTCTTAAAATGGATGTATATAGACTTAACAATTTAGACCCTGCTGGTCACACTACTCCTGTGCGTGGACTCTTATATGTTGTGGACCTCAGTCTTCCACTTCTGTGGTCTTACATAAGTATTGTAATTGCCATACTGGGACATACCAAAGGTCCATCAAGCCCAGCATCCTGTTTCCAACAGTGGCCAATCCAGGTCACAAATACCTGGCAAGATCCCCAAAACATTTTATACTGCTTATCCCAGAAATAGTGGATTTTCCCCAAGTCCAATTTAATAATGGTCTATGGAATTTTCCTTTAGGAAGCCATCCAAAGCTTTTTTAAACTCTGCTAAGCTAACCACCTTTACCACATTTCTGGCAACAAATTCCAGAGTTGAATTACATGCTTTTTTTGTGCCGGTACGCAACGGTACGGCGTACCGGCACCTTTTTCTCCCCCTGTCCTCCCCTCCCATGATATCCAGCGATTCTCCGCCTCTCCCCTGCCCTCACCTCTCCCATATCCAGTGATTCTTCGTCCCCCAGCCGTCCTCCTTCACTGCCTGCAAGTCAGCGTTGGACTCAGAAGTGAACGGTGCAAGCAGCGATTGGCTGGCAGCATCGTAGTTTCCCTCTGCGAGTCCTGCCTATGCGTAAACAGGAAGTTGTAGGCGGGACTCACAGAGGGAAGCTACGACGCTGCCAGCCAATCGCTGCCTGCACCGTTCGCTTCTGAGTCCGACGCTGGCTGGCAGGCCGTGAAGGAGGATGGCTGGGGGACGAAGAATTGCTGGATATGGGAGAGGTGAGGGCAGGGGAGAGACGGAGAATTGCTGCACGTCGATGGGAGGGCAGGGGAGAGGCGGAGAATCGCTGGATATCATGGGAGGGAAGGGCAGGGGAGAGAGAATTGCTGGACATGGAGGGGAGAGAGGAGAATCGCTGGATGGGGAGGGGAGGACAGGGATGAGAGAATTGCTGGACATGGAGGGGAGAGAGGAGAATCACTGGACAGGGAGGGGAGGACAGGGAAGAGAGAATTGCTGGACATGGATGAGAGGGGAGAGAGGGGAGAGAGGGGAAATGCTAGAAATGGATGGAGAGGAGAGCAGGAGATAGAGGAGAAATGCTGGACATGGATGGAGGGGAGGAGAGGGAAGAAGTGCTGGACATGAATGGAGGGGAGGAAAGAAAAAAGAAGATGCACATGGATGGAGATGAGGGAAAGGGAAAAGGAGAAAAACTGCACATGGTTGGAGAAAATAGGCAAAAGCTGGATCCACGTTATACCTCCTCCAGTCAATTCCATGGAGGAGGACCCAGCTTTTACTTATGGATGCAGGGCAACAAAAGAAGAAGAAAGGAGGAAAGTAAAGAAATACATGGAAAGGAAGCCCTGGAAACCGAGTTAAGAGAACAGATAGAGAGCAGCAGAATCAGAGACTGTGACCAATATGGATAGAAAAATAAAGTCACCAGACAACAAAGGTAGAAAAAAATCATTTTATCTTCATTTTAGTGTTTGAAATTTGTCTTATTTTGCACTGGGTATACTGGAGCTGTAACAGCTTACAGATATTATTTGTAATGAAAAAAAATCACATTATTTTTTCTCCTATACTAGTATAATATTTTCAATGATGTCTGTTTATATGCGCCATGGCTGGTATAAGGGGTGTGGCTAATGTGGGTGTGGCTATAATAGGGGCGGTGCCATATGTGGTGACCCCGCCCATAATGAGTACCGGCACCTTTTTTTCTACAAAAAAAGCACTGATTACACGTTGAGTGAAGAAATCTTTTCTCCGATTAGTTTTAAATTTACTACTTTGTAGCTTCAGCGTATGCCCCCTAGTCCTAGCATTTTTGGAAAGCATAAACAGACACTTCATGTCTACCCGTTCAATTCCATTCATTATTTTATAGACCTCTATCATATCTCCTTTCAGCCGCCTTTTCTCCAAGCTGACCTATTAGTAGGCAGCATAGGGCAGTGCCACAAGGAGTTATATTGTGCCCAGTTTTGTGCTGAAAACATTTCTATTCATCTGAGAGCTCTGCTTCAGGTGCTGCACTCAATCAATACTGCAAATGATCTGCACGCTCTTTGACTGTAAGCAAAGGGCAGGAACATAGCTGGCGCATGTGCACAAGAGTGTTGTGATAAGCACAGCTCTTGTACTCATGTGCCAGGCACATCCAGACGCAAAGCACATATTGGCACCGTTCTTCTGCACCTTTAAATATAAGCTTTTCATTCTTTTTTCACCTGAAAAGCTTATATTTAAGTGCAGAAAACAGGCGCCAATGTGTGCTTTCACTTTCAGGTTTGCTCTGACTCGCCTACATTCATTTCTCACTGCCAGCGTGAAGAAGCTTGCATGGGCTTCCTTCTGCTTTCAAATTAAATAAAAACTGACAGCAGTTACCTATTTTAAACGCTTCTAACCCGTTTATACTCTAAGTGGCTTCCATAAAAATATACATATTAAAAATAACACAGACTACAAAACATATATATCCTCCATCATCATACATAACATCAAGGTGCTGCCAATGTAAACTCTCCATCAATACATTGCCCCTCAAAAAAAAAAAGCTAGGACAAAAATCTACGTTTAAAATTTTTTTTTTTAATTTATAGCCGTTTAAATTTTTACAAGCGATAAAACAACTTGTTGGAAATACAGAGAAATTAATATATAGGAATTATTTCAGTCAGGTAATTCTATTCTCTTCCTTAGACCACTAAATAGGGAGAGTGAAACAAGACAAGGAGATCAATTAAACAATAAACAGAAAAAAAAAATGTGGTATTAACCTGATTATCCCCAGATATTACTCGTCTAATTCATTATTCCACATTGATCATCTGGTTGACTTCTTCAAGGCCAATACGGTGTAAGGTCAAATCATTTAATTGAAAACATACTTATTGTCCAATATTAATTAGAAATAATACATCTGATTACATTCTTTCTCTTTTAAAAACCAGAAGTTATTTAACAATACATATGCTTAAGTCTCTAATTCAGATCCCACTGATTAAAGTAATCCCAGTTTTCACAGGCTTCACTCCTTTTAAAGTAATAATTGAGGAAATATTTCTGAGGAAAACTTTAGGAGTCATACCCGGAACTCTGGGAAAAACAATAATCTCGATATTAATCATCTATAATAATATTCATTTTATTATTCAAAGTTTCTGGTCTATTATCATTTTCAAAATCATAACCACTTCTTGCTCATGTAGAATCATTTGTTATATCAATTTTTCACTCTCAAAGGGTTCAGTTAAATTGTCCATGTAACTCTCTAATAAAATTATATCTGAAACAAAATTATTTACAGAAATCTACATTTTTAATATTTCCTTAAATTGCAGAATACTAGCACTCCTATGCAGCTGGCCAGGTAACGCATTGCACATAAGCGTTCCTGCAAATGAAATTACTGATGCTCTTGTAGCAGCATAATGTACAGTAGACACTAATCCTAGAGTTAAATGTTTAGTAAAATCAGATCTTAACATCCTCCCAGAAGACAAAATGATAACCGTTCCAAAATACCATGGCATTTTAGCGTAAACCACCTGATGAATAAGAGTCAAAACTTTATACTGCACTTACTTTTTAAGAAAAAATCATGGGAAATCCTCTCTTCAAAAATCCTAATGTGCACTCCGAGCTGGCGTTAGGTTTTCTGCAGTAAGGGTGGCTTTGTTTTGTGTGCTGTTCTCTGAGCATTGGGAGGGAATACGAAATGACCTCAATAGCATTCATTTGACTACATTTATTTATTAGGATTTATTTGTCGCTTTTTTGAAGGAATAAACTCAAGGCAGTCTATAGGAAGAATAAGTCAAACATGAGCAATAGACAATTACAGCAGTAAAAATATTCAAAGAATGGCATAGTATGCTTCATTACAATGTCAACAAAATACACAATAAAACATTTTGATAGTCAGCATGGGGTATAAGCGAAGATGGAACATAATCTTCTGCACGCACATTGTCTCCTGCACTAGAGCCCTCTGAGCATTCTGAGCTCACTAACGCCAGCGCTAGTCCAGAGCTAATCACCTTCACCACTGGCGTTAGGTTTTGAGCATCGGCCCATAGGATTCTTAAAACCCATCCACCAGCTTTTCTGACACTGTAATTCCTCTGGGCTTCATTCCAAGTTGTTAATGAATTTTAGCACTACGTTACCTTGCTAACCTCATAAGATCCACGCCGACCCCTGAACAATGCCATTGGCAACTACTGATACTGAAGTAGAATGAAACAGTGAAGTAGGCCACAGATGGAACAACAAATGGCTGAAGGAAGTTGACTTTATTGAGGGACCCAACACAGCCCATATTTTGTATAGAATGTTTGTACGTTTGGGAAGCTTGCCAGGTGCCCTTGGCCTGGATTGGCCGCTGTCGTGGAGAGGATGCTGGGCTCGATGGACCCTTGGTCTTTCCCCAGTGTGGCATTACTTATGTACTTATGGTAGATGCTTGCATCAGGGGTCTAACAACATCAAAAATAATACAAAAATACGTTAAAAACAATGAAAAAGTAAAAACAATTTGTGTGCTGAGTACACCACAAGAAGTTGTCCTATGTGAGCTGGTTGTAGGTCTGGTTTGTTTTGCTGCTTCCCTCTACTCTGCTTTGTCAGCTACTGATGCTGAGCAGTGAGAAAGAATAGAGGCGTCAAGTGAGGCTGGAATGGTCAGACCATCTGGCAGCAAAAATTCTGTGTAACAGTCACTGCTACATAAAAAGGATTTTTATGTAGCAGGAAGTCAAAATTATAGAGCAGGTAGTGGAGCGTGTGAAAGATGCCTGTCTTTTCATCTTCTGCACTGTCCTGAACCTTAGTTCCACCAGCAGCCCTTCCCCCCAATGAAATAGAAAAAAAAATCCTCTGTATGTCAGAGATGTGGAGGCATTTTAAAGTGTTTGAGGATCTGTGTTAATGCAGAGTGCATGTGCTGTTGGAAGGCCATTAGGAAAAGACATTCATGAGTGCTCATTCAGGGGCCGATGCTGTAAAGTGCGCAGGGCTAGCGCAGGGTGAGCGCAGCTTTATCAGACAATTTTGTGGGCGTATACACGCAGAGAAGGGTTTTGCACAGAAAAAAATCCAGCAGAAAGCCTGGTATTCGACACCAGCGTACAGCATATGAAAATCAATGGTAATGAGGCTATTAGCTATTCTAAAAGCTAAGCAAAACTCCAGGGCTTTAACGCCAGATCTGAAGAGGCGTAGGGTTAGCTCGTTCTTCTGCAGTAACATTTGTGAAGATTTATGGCCTGTTTCTTCTTTTTGCCATGAGCATACAGGACTTGCAACTTTTTCCTGGCCTACATGATGAGCATGGGTTAATACAAAGAGACAGGACTGAGAGGGAAGTGTACTTAGAGAGCTGGATTGTGTGCACCTCAGCTGTTCTTCACTAAGGGAGCTAGAGCTGCGCCCAGGTCTGAGCAGAAAAAAATTGCAGCAGCACACATCTGTGCATGTGCTGGAATGCTATTCTGTGCATAAATATTTATTTATTTATTTATTTATTTTATTTGTTGCATTTGTATCCCACATTTTCCCACCTATTTGCAGGCTCAATGTGGCTTGCATTGTTCTGTTATGGCATTCGCCATTCCAGAGTAAAAGTTACAGTTGGTGTTACATAGAGAATAGATTGACATGATAAAATTAAGCAGACAGGCATAGAAAGAAACCAGTCAGAATAAATATCAGTATTGCAAACAGGTTAGACACAGAATAGCACTCTAGCACAATGGGCTAGATTATATATGGCATCGTAAAAATCAGCACAAAAAAATATATGCCTAGGTGTATTCTATAAACCACACCTAACTTTTGGCATGGTTTCTAGAATACACCCAGGGCCCATCCACATGACTAAATCTAGTCAAAGAGATATATGCCAAGTAAGTTAGACCCAGAGCGGGTGTATTCTATAACAGTACGCATAATTTTTAGTAATGCCCATGGCCACACTCCCTTTTTGGCAGAGCACATTAGAATATATGCGCATCACTTTATAGAATACTCTTAGCAAGCTGTGCCTGTAAATTCTAATTAAAGACAAGTAGTGTCAATAATTGCCTATTAATTGGCAATTATTAGCGCAGATTGGCTTGTTAAGATAATTAGGTTGCATACGCAATAGAGAATATGACCTGAATTGCATGCGCAACTCAGGTTGCACTATATAGAATCTGGGGGAATATGTGCCAATATTTTCTGCTCAAAAGTGCACATAGCACTAGCTGCCATAGTGCAAAACAGTGTGCTAATGCATCAGGTGTGCTTTCCTGGGTTAGTGCACAAGTTCTGAGCAGGCCCTATTTACACACACTTTGTTTACTGCTGCAGTTGTGAAGGAAACAGCATGTGCTTAATTGTGCTTTAAGCTGTTGTACCAAGCACTAAGGCCCCGATAATCATTTCCCCACGCTGTTCCAAATAGTGTGGGGAAAAATACAGCCAGAACAGCACGGGGAATTAATTTCCCTAAGATCAGCACTAATAACATACACATTTACGCGCGTTATTAGTGCTGATCATCTGGGGACTTCTGCAAGAGGATTATGCCTGGGCAAGTGCTCAGGCACAATCTACTACTACTACTTATCATTTCTATAGCGCTACTAGACATACGCACAATCCTCCTGCAGAAGACGTTTGACAGGTCCGGGCTGTCAAAAAAAAAAAGTATGGACCTGTCAAACCTAAGGCCAAGCACTACGACACAAGGCCTACATCCCCCACAAAATCTCCCCTACCAACAATTTCAAAAACCTGGTGAGACCCCTACTAGTCCTCCCCACCCACCCAACCAGTGGATGGCCTGGCGATCTAGTGCCCCACCCAGACCCTAAGCCCCCAGACCCCTCCCTCATATCTTGAAACAAGAGGAGGGAGTAGCACTCCATCCCTCCTTCTGTGAGTGCTGAATGGCAGCACCCTGCCCGGTGCATTCTGGGATGTGCTGAGAGGGGCTTCACTATATAGTGCACCGAGCAGGGCAAGGCACTGCCATTTTGAGGCAGCACTCATAGGAGGAGGGAAGGAGTGCTACTCCCTCCTCATTTTTCAAGGTATGGAGGGTCTGGAGGGCTCAGGGGTGGGGGCATGGGGGGGCACTAGACTACCAAGACAGCTCTCGGGTGTGTGGGGGGCAGCTAGTAGGGGTCCCACTGGACCACCAGGTTTTTAAAAATTGTTGGTAGGAGTGAGATTTTTTGCGGGGATGAGGGGTCTGGAGGTCCATCAGACCTCCAGCTTTTGTTTGGTGGGTGTGGGGGGGGGGGGCTGGAAGCATAAAAATGTATGCTGGACAAGGTCTCCCCATTCCTCCCCAATGCCCTGGCAAAACGCCTAGGGTTTGCTGTAGAAGCATGCTGCACAACTTTGCCAAGCAAAGGACACAACCCCTGTCAGAGCCTATACAGCAGTAGCCGCTGCAGCAGCAGCTGGCAGAAGCAGAACAAGAGAAAGACGACCTCCCCACCTTCAGAGCAGACCAGGCACCACACCAGCTGGGAGTGCAAGTATGACAAAGGCTCATACAGACACAGCACTGCCCTCCCCCTCTCCCCAACACCCTCCCCCACTACCTTATCCACCCCTTGATACACCTAACCACCCAAAGCATGCACACACACACAGTCACACACACACACACACAAAACCTACCGGGTTGTCCCCAGAAGCAGGTAGGGGTAACAGAGGCTTAGTGCCCAGTGTGAGGAACGGCCCCACTCGCGGTTGCCCTACAACTATGGCTGAGGAGTGGGAAGGGAGACTGCAGTGATGTATACCCCACCCACACGGTGGAGCCTGATAACAGCTCCCATATGCCTTGTACCTTTGTCAGGTGCTGTGATGGTGACACAGATTCTTGATGATATGGCTGCCCACTGTAGTGCAACAGCTATTTCCTGCCACTTTGGTTTGTAAGAGGAGGTCTGGACTAATAGCTTGGACAGTGGCCTAGAGTCTTGGTGGTGGCGGGTTCAATTCCATGGATGGCAACCCCCAACACCACCCACATACCCTCACCTTCCATCTGCCTGACCTCGGAAGGGGCACTTATAAGTGCAGAATGTCTGCAATGAACAAGACCAAGTTGTGCAATTCATCCCCCTACTCTCACACCCCATCATCAGCAGTTTCCTTTCCCTAGCCACTTGCTATGACAGTGGTGACCACAGCTGTTGTAAGCATCCCATGCCATTGCATAACCACATATCTCTGAATAATGGAGCTGAACAGCTGTGTTTGAAACAACAACAAATGAACTGTATTTGGGTGTAACAAAAATAAACCTTTTTTTTATAGACAGATCCTCTTTAAGTCCTACAGCCCCTACTGCTACTAAATGATAAGACACCCATTATATTCCTATGAGCATCTAATCATTTAGCATGTGCTAATCGTTAGTGGGTGTTAAATCTGTTAGTGCACCTTAGTAAAAGGACTCCTGTTAAATGGATAACTTGTCTGTTTAACTTTATGTGGATTTTCAGCAATCCCATCTGGCCAAGTAGGATCATAGAAACTATAAACTGATAATGTATCTATTTAAAGTTATGGAGGTAATTTTATAAGGCTTTCTAAGGAAAAAAAAACTGGGTTTTATATATAGAAAGCAAATTCTATAAAATTTGTCACCATATACATATATAAAAATAGATGCAGAGAGAAATTCCATGTGTGCTTTTATACATATTTAAAGATTACACTCCTAGGGGTAGAGTTTTGATTTTACACAGGGCTGCATTTTAGAAAAAATATTCAAATCAGAACTGAGATGTTCAAGTCGGGGACTTCTCAAGTTCTGCTAGTATTTCAGAACAGGATCTGTTGAGATAGAGCCTGTTCTAAAATACACGAAGAAATCAGTATTTATGTATGCGCAGGTTATATGCGGCATGAGCATCCATTTTTGAAAAATAACTGTCTAAAATATGTATGGGTCAAAACAGGCACATAAAGGCGGAGATTCTGTATATGGCGCCTTAAAAATCAGCGCTGAAATCAGTGCTGACTTAGCATATTTTATAATCGGTGCCTAGAGTTAGAATTCACCTAGATGATATCTCAGCGCCTAAAACTATGCACATCCATTTACATCAACAAAAGCATGGTGTAAATCTCGGCACATAGATTTACACACACTGAACCATGTTCTATAATTATATGTGTAAATTTCAGAACATCCATGAAATGCCCATTTCCCCATCCATTACCATGCCTCTTTTTGCCTGTGCACGTTAGAAGTTCGGCACACTTCATTACAGAATATGCTTAGCGAGTTGTATATGTAAATTCTAATCAGCGCTCATTAAATTGTTAAGCTTAAGTTATGTACATTGTTATAGATTTCAGCGCAGATCTCTAGGTGTGCCATATAGAATCCAGGGGAAAATGTTTATGACGTTGAATATGTCACCACCCTCCTGCGCTCCGTTGTATCTGTGTAGGTTTACCCAACACCTGTTGTTAGTAGTCGTGGCTAATGTTGGGTACCACACGGAGCTCAGGGGATGGTGCAGGAATACTAACCACGTCCCACCCTTTCAAAAAGATGTGGGAGGAAAAATAAACTAAATTGGATACTTAACCAAATTAACTAAAACCACCACACTATTAAAGTTTTCAACATTAAGACAGATTTTAATTTCAGAAAGCACTATAACAAATCTTATAACATTTAAAGTAAGTAATAATAGTAATACAATGTGCAGATTTACTCTTTTGTTGTGATATCTTTCTTATTTTTGTATCTCTTTTCTCTTTTAGGTTCACTTTCGACAGAACACACCCCAAAATCAGATAAGTATAAATTAACCTTAACAAACCCAAATTTTCTCTGTATTTTCTCTCTCTTTGTGAGTATTTCCCTGAATTTGATTCTTTGGTGTTTTCTTTTCTCTTTTCAGGTCTCCATAAGCAGCCCACCCCTTTCACCTAGGAAATAAGGTAAGTATCGTTTTTTTTCTCTTCCCTATTAGTCTTTCTCTCTTTACTTCTAAACACTTTTTGTGTCCCAGAATGTCACTTAGCTGTCGTTGGTTCACACTCCGTTCTTGTCGCCGTCTTTCTTGCGTGGGGGCCCGTTGTCAACAGATGCTTTGTTTCTGTGAAGTCTTCCTCCTAAACCTTCCTTTAAGCAAATGAACAGGAAGCAAAACCCTCTCTTCCTGATTTCATACGGGAACTCTAAAGGATTTGTTCAAAAACTGTGGCCAACTTTTCTTTAAAAATAAAATAACCAAACGTTCCCTATCTTCCAGATCTAAACTTTAGGTTTTGTTCCCTGCACTTGTGGTGAGAGAGATTGATCGTCCCTTTCACACAATTACTCTTTCGCTTTTCTTAATCACTCTTATTCAAACTCCCATTTGTCAATTTTCCTTAAACTATGACTCTACTTTCCTTGAATTATTCCTTAAATTTATCCCTAAACCCTTACCCAAATACACCTTAAGCTACAATTACTATTACCCCAATAACCCTTTATTAACCAATTTCACTTAACTCCTACCTTATACCCCAGTTCCTATAAACCTAACAACATTTTAAAACTTATAATATAAATCACACCTTCCTTACACACCTTAATTTCATTCACCATCAATCACCAGAAACCTTTCCCAAAATCCTAACTTTTACCATTAAAACCCTCCTCTCACTACCAGCACCTCCTCAACACCTCCACTCTCTCTGACCAACAATCTCACTCTGACCAACTGCAACTCCCCGGTTGCCTTGGTAACCAGCCTTGGCTTGCGTTCCAAACCAGCCTTGGCTTGCGTTCCAAGACCCTTCCAGCCAATCCCTGACTAGTACCAACATTCCAATTTCCACTGCTGACCAGCGGAATTCTGGCCAGCAGTGCAAAATCCCCATTTTAACCCCATAGAAACTAATGGAAAAGTAATAAAATTAAATAAAAACCCTATAAAACTATATCCAAATCACCCCAAAATTTCTACACCAATTAAACTTCCCATTCCCTATTAAATCCTGCTTTTAAAATTTAAAAATACCCCTTTTTACAGTCCGCCCGCAATTATCTCTCCTAAACCCCCCTCAAAAATCTCAAAATAATTTGAAACCCACTCTAAAAATTCAATCCCCCTCCCCTCTACCTGCTACGTCGAATTTAAAATTTTACCATGTAATTAACCCCTTAAAACCCACACTACACCAGAACACCCCCAAAAAATATTAAAATTTAAAATGTAACCCCCCACAAAAATAAAGAAAAATACCCTGAACCCAAATATGCAAATAGAATTTAAAACCAATAAACCCCTGATTTTTAAAAAATAAAAAACCCAATTTATGCAAATTTAAAATTAACCAATCAAAATTCCGGGCCAAACGACCCCTTACCTTGTTCCTGATTTTCTCCACACCTGATCCCAACCAATGGATCTGGTCCCGCTGGTCCTGGGCCGAAAACGGAGCCATTTAAAAACTTTGCCCCGAAAACCGCGATTCTTCTGGAGCTCCGGCTTAAAAATCGAGGCCCAGGCTTGTAGGCCTCGCCGGAGCTCCTAAAAAAAAAACAATTAGTGCGCACGCGCGCACCCCCGACACACCCCTCAGCGGCCGGGGACGTACCCAACCATCCCCGGCCCACAGGAAACTCCCGCGCCGTCTCTCTTCACTCCCGGGGACTCGCCCAATCGTCCCCGGGAGCCTAAAACGGCAGCGCCGCACCGGGAAATCACGACGCTGCCCCAAAAACAACAGCGCTTCCAGCAGCGCCTTGTTCCGGCCCTCCCCTCTGCCGCAACCTCTCCTCCACCCGCCGGAGCTCCCAATTCAGGCCGCCATCCACCTCGGGCCCCAAAATCCATTGGGAGCGCCACTCTCCTCCCGCAGCGCTCCCGTCCACAAAACTGGGCCCGAAATTGGCCCTGAAAATCGCCGGACCCGCCGAAAACGGGCCTAAAATCGGCCCCACAAAACCTCGGAGCCCCCAGGTAAGATTAAAAAAAATATATATATTTTAACCCTGGTTACAAATAGCAAAATAAAAAATAACGTGCAGTGGCATAATCGAACGTCGCCGGCCAAATAGATCGCCGGCAATCTATGTTGGCTGCGGCGCTACAGCTGGCCGGAACCATATTATCGAAAAAGATGGCCGGGTTCGCCGGGTTTGAGATGGCCGGGTTTGTTTTTCAGCGATAATGGAAAAAGAATGTCGGCCATCTCCAACCTGGCAAAATCCAAGGCATTTGGTCGTGGGAGGAGCCAGCATTTTTAGCGCACTGGTCCCCCTCACATGCCAGGACACCAGCTGGGCACCCTAGGGGTCAGTGCAGTAGACTTCAGAAAAACCTCCCACATGCATAGCTCCCTTACTTTGGGTGCTGAGCCCCCCACCCCCCAAACCCCACTACCCACAAATATACAACACTACCAAAGCTCTTAGGGGTGAAGGGGGCAACTACATGTGGGTACAGTGGGTTTTGGAGGGCTTCCATTACCAGCACAAGTGTTACAGGTAGGGGGGGATGGGCAGGGCCGTGCCGATGCGGTAAGCGAGGTAAGCGCCGCAGGGGGGCGCCCACCTCTGGAGGGCGCCGCCGCGGTGCTTACCCTCGCCCCGCCGAGGCCTTTAAATCTTTTGGTCGCCCCGGGTGTCACCAGAAAGGGGGGTGCCGCCGCTCCCGCTGCTCTTCATCCTGGCACCCCCCCCCCGCACCAGCCCTTTAAATTTATTTGCCGACGCGATAGTGAGCGCAGCACCTCGTGTGGAAGTAAAGGAAGCGGATCCGATCATCTCATTGGGCCTTCCCTCACTGTCCCGCCCTCCTCTGACGCAACTTCCTATTTCCTCTAGGGCGGGACAGTGAAGGAAGGCCCAATGAGATGATCGGATTCGCTTCTTTTACTTCCACACGAGGTGCTGCGCTCGCTATCGCGTCGGCAAACAATTTCTTTTTAAAGACGGGTGGCAGGGAGAAGACGAGGCAGGGTGAGGGTGGGGGACAGATGGGGTGACCGTGAAGGTGGGGGAGGACTCGGATAGCAGAAGGGACTGGGTGGGAGGCAGATGGGGTGAGGGGGACTCGGATGGGCAGAAGGAACTGGGTGGGAGACAGATGGGGTGAGGGTGGGGGGCACTTGGATAGCAGAAGGGACTGGGTGGGAGCCAGATGGGGTGAGGGGGACTCGGATGGGCAGAAGGGACTGGATGGGAGCCAGATGGGGTGAGGGTGGGGGGCACTTGGATAGCAGAAGGGACTGGGAGGGAGTCAGATGGGGTGAGGGGGACTCAGATGGGCAGAAGGGACTGGGTGGGAGACAGATGGGAGAAGGGGCATGGAGCTGGAACTGGGGTCTGAAAAGTGAGCAGGAGGGAGAATGGGGTCATGCCTGGGGCAGGGGTGGATGGGAGAATCAATGGATCTGGAACTAGGGGCAGCCGCAGGTGGGAATTGGGAGCCGAAAAGAGGGGGCAGTGAGAGAGGGGGGATAGATCCTGGATGGAATGGGGAGTGAGAGGGAGGGCAGACCCTGAATGGATGGGAGGGGGAAAGAGAGAGGGCAAATGGTGAATCGAAGGAGCAGAGAGAAAGGGCAGACAGTGGATAGAAGGGAGTGAAAGAGCAGACAGTGGATGGAAGGGGCAGAGATAGAGGGCAAATGCTGGAGGGAAAGGAGAGAGAGAGGGCAGATGGTGGATGGAAGGGGGAGAGAGAGATGGCAGACTGGGGCAGATGGTGGATGGAAGGGGCAGAGATAGAGGGCAAATGCTAGAGGGAAAGGAGAGAGAGAGGGCAGATGGTGGATGGAAGGGGGAGAGAGAGATGGCAGACTGGGGCAGATGGTGGATGGAAGGAGCAGAAATAGAGGGCAGATGTGGATGGAAGGAACATTAGAGAGGGCAGACACTGGAGAGCAGAGAGAGAGCGAAGACAGATGCTGGATGGAAGGAAGACGGTGAAAAGAAGATAAGGAAAGCAGAAACCAAAGACAACAAACTGTAAATATATATTTTTATTATTTTGCTTTAGGATATAGTATTTTAGCTGTGTTAATAAATGTTTATAAATAGAACATGTAAATAAGGTAATCTTTTTATTGGACTAATTTTAATACATTTTGACTTAACTTTCAGAGAACAAAACCCCCTTCCTCAGATCAGGATAGGATACTGTAACAGCACTATACTGTATTGACCTGAGGAAGGAGATTTTGGCCTCTGGAAGCTAAATGTATTAGTCCAATAAAATGGTATTATTTATTTTCTGTATATGTTTTATTTCTATTTGTTAATTTGTAAAGTGGTGATTGGTATTTGTTAGTTTTTTCAAATTTACATCTGCTGTCTTTATATTTTGCACAGTACTAGGGGACATTTTCTGTTTCTGTGGTGTTGCATTGTATGCAGAGTCTGGCATCGGGGGTTCAGTTTAATTTTTGTCTAAATAGAAAGTTTATGATTACTTATCCTATAGTGGATTAGGGTGTATCTGTGTTTGAAAAAGACATGGCTTTCAGTTGGCATTGACTGTGCAGGATCTACGATCTGTACTATTCTGTCTGGTTTCGTTTTACAATAGGTGAATTGATGTTCTAGTGCTCACTGTAGTGTTTAAGATGCTTTCCTTTTCCTTGTGTGACTCGTAGAAACGACTGCTTATGGTATGGTAAAATTGCTCTATAGGTCGTGAGTGTTTTGTATTCTCGGTATGCCTAGTACTGGATTTGGGGGGGGGGGGGGTGTTAAACAATGACCGGCCCCGGGTGTCAACTACCCTAGCTACGCCACTGCTGCCGACGTCTCCCTTCCCTTGCACTCGTTGGTTCCCTCAGTGTCCCGCCTTCTTCTGACGTCAGAAGAAGGCGGACACTGAGGGAACCAAGAGCGCAAAGGGAAGGGAGACGTCGGCAGCGCTCCGCTTTCACTGACGCTGCTGCGACCGGAAGTAAAAGATTTAAAGGCCCCAGGGTGCGGAGGGAAGGGCAGAGAGGCATGGATGGGAGGGCAGGGCCCAGGGAGAGGACAAATTGCTGGAAGGGAAGGGGAGGGGAGAGAGGATTGCTGGCTATGGATGGAGGAGGGAAGGGCAGAGAGGGACAAGGATGGACATGGGGGCCCAGGGAGAGGACAAATTGCTGGAAATGGAGGGGAGGGGATAGAGGAGGCAAGGATTGCTGGCTATGGATGGAGGAGGGAAGGGCAGAGAGGGACAAGGATGGACATGGGGGCCCAGGGAGAGGACAAATTGCTGGAAGGGAAGGGGAGGGGAGAGAGGATTGCTGGCTATGGATGGAGGAGGGAAGGGCAGAGAGGGACAAGGATGGACATGGGGGCCCAGGGAGAGGACAAATTGCTGGAAATGGAGGGGAGGGGATAGAGGAGGCAAGGATTGCTGGCTATGGATGGAGGAGGGAAGGGCAGAGAGGGACAAGGATGGACATGGGGGCCCAGGGAGAGGACAAATTGCTGGAAATGGAGGGGAGGGGAGAGAGGAGGCTTGCTGGCTATGGATGGAGGAGGGAAGGGCAGAGAGGGACAAGGATGGACATGGGGGCCCAGGGAGAGGACAAATTGCTGGAAATGGAGGGGAGGGGAGAGAGGAGGCTTGCTGGCTATGGATGGAGGAGGGAAGGGCAGAGAGGGACAAGAATGGACATGGATGGGAGGGCAGGACCCAGGGAGAGAGGAGAAATTGCTGGAAATGGATATAGAGCAAGAAATGAAGAAGAAAGGAGAAAAGTAAAGAAATAAATGGAAAGGAAGCCCTGGAAATGGAGTTAAGAGGACATATAGCAGCAGAATCAGATACTGGACCAGCATGATTGAAAAAAGAAAGTCACCAGACAACAAAGGTAGAAAAAAATTATTTTATTTTCATTTTAGCATTTGGAATATGTCCACTTTGAGAATTTACATCTGCTATCTTATTTTGCAATGTATAGCAATTTGTTTCTAAGAATATTGCTGACAATTCCTTTCAGTGTGGCAAGTGGTGAGCGATCATTTTCATGGGGGGGGCGTGATCATTTTCACGGGGGGGGGGGGGCGCCAACTGATAGTCTGCAGGGGGGCGCCAGAGACCCTAGGCACGGCCCTGGGGATGGGCCTGGGTCCACCTGCCTTAAGTGCAATGCGGTACCCACTAAAATTGCTCCAGGGACCTGCATACACGCAGGCCTCTAGGACTTGTTGCTGCTGTATAACCTTGGCACACCAGTTGACATGTGAAGACTAATCTCTTTGAAAAAGTCCTTTATTTGAATAAGCACGTTTACTCACAGTTAACTGCAGATCAGAGGTTGTGCCCCACTGGCAAAGAGTCTCCCTGGTACTGAGATTAGCAGTAGGTCAGAGCTGGCAGAATGGTGTACAATGCCTTCTTTCAGCCACATTCAAGGTAATAACGTTCTCTAACGTGGGTGACACATGAAAGGGATCTAAAACTGGCTTACAAAAATGGTCATTACCTCATGGACTACAGGAAACAAAACAGGGCACACTCTGACCCAGTTAGCAGGGGGGAAAGGCACCATGGGAGTAGAGCCCAGTACCCTACACCCACCACAATGCATTGCTGATGTGACTCTGCAGGGCACCTAACAGAAAAGGTGTCACACTCACCCAAGAGCCACATCGCAACCAGGGAAAGGCTGTCAGAGGATACAACACTTTCTGCTGTCATGGAGGTGGGTACGGCATTTGAGGGGGTATGGGAGGGGGTTGGTGACCACTGGGGGAGTATGGGGAGGTCATCCCCCATTCCCTCCAGTGGTCATCTGGTCATTTGGGGCAACTTTTTGAGGCTTGGTCGTGAACATAAAAGGACCAAGTAAACTCGGTGATATGCTGCTTATTGCCGTTTTTTTTCTATTAACACCAAAAGCCGGCCATCTGGTAGCCACGCCCATGCCCGCCCATGTCCTGCCTTCGCTTCGCCGCCGACACACCCCTTTGAACTTTGGCCGGCTATGTGACGGGGAAAGCGGCGATGTTGCCAAAAAAGCGGCTTTCGATTATACCAATTTGGCCACTTTTCCGAGATCCCCGGCCATCTCCCGATTTTTTGGCGGAAAATGGCCGGCGATCACTTTCGAAAATGAGCTGGATAGTAACATAGTAGATGACGGCAGAAAAAGACCTGCACTGTTCATCCAGTCTGCCCAACAAGATAAACTCATATGTGCTACTTTTTGTGTATACCCTACCTTGATTTGTACCTGTCCTCTTCAGGGCACACACCGTATAAGTCTGCCCAGCACTATCCCCGCCTCCCAACCACCAGCCCCGCCTCCCACCACCGGCTCTGGCACAGACCGTATAAGTAAACGTTTATGTGCCTGAAAATAAACATTTACCTTTGCCATTTTAGAAACATAAATGTTTATTTTTCCCAAAGCTGTCATAGAGTCTGGTATCTCTTATTAGTTTGACTTTTGGAGTAGAGGGGAGAGGGAAAAGGGGAATTAAGAAATTGATCTTGAATCCCTGTAGTAAAATGCTGCACAATAAGAGCACTTTTCAGAAATCTAGATGTTTATATCTAATGCCCAGATGATCGAAAGCCCCACGCTGTTCCAAACAGTGCTCTAAAAATAGCGTGGAACAGCATGGGGCTTTACTGCCACTATGATAAGAGATAATAGCATGCAAATTTATGCTCACTATTATCTCTGATCATAAAGTGTGGGAGGATTGTGCTTGAGCATATGCTCAGGCACAATCCTCCTGCACTTGTTTGACAGGTCCGGGCTGTCAAAAGCCCAGAACTGTCAAACACAGGGGCTGGAGGACCATGGGACCACCAGACCCCAAACAGCAAGGCCCTGGTGGCCTAGTGCCCCCACCAAACCCCCATCCCAAACCAGTGACACGGGGGCTGGAGGTCTGGTGGACCTCCAGTCCCCCCTCACACCCCCCAAGAAAAGGCCTGGTGGCCGCAAACCAACCCCCCTCCCAACCTGATGGTCTAGCAGCCCTCTTCCCCGCCCCCATACCTTTGTTAGAGGAAGGAGTAATACAGTCCCTCCTCTTCCAGCGCCACATTGAAAATGGTGGCACCCAGCTCTGCCCAGTGCATTCTGGGGTGCGCTGGGCAGGGCTTCACACCATATGCAGCATCATTAAAGTACAGACTTTTAAATGCCCAGATGGGTATATGTGCTAATCTCAACGTTCTTAAACGTTTCAGACACATCCATCTACTTGCTCCCATGATGTTACTGAATTCTATTATTCTGCCTCATTTTTAAATGTAAGCCACAGTGGACCCGAGTTTCCATGGGATAATGTGGGGGATATGACTGTAAAAAATAAAACCCTTTTTTCTCCACCTAAGGTACTGCCTTTCCAACTTGATGGTGATGCACAAGGAAAGCAAGTGTGGTCCAGTGAAGACTAACTCAAAATAACCTGCTCTTTAGCTGGGCTCTAGTATTACCATACTGAAAATGCGACCATACCAAGCCTTTGTGGTTATATTCCACTAATAAGTTAAACGATGAACTGGCTTTCTTGAAAGGATGGTCCCAAAAAACCATCCATTCAAGGCAGACGATCCACAAAATCCAACGTGGACACAAACAGAGCAGATCAATCAGTAGTATGGTTCAAGCATACTACTAATTGATCTGCTCTGTTTGTGTCCACTTTCTTGAAAGAATCACATAACCTTTGGATACATGACTAGGAACAAAAACACACATTTATGCAATATCACAATTCCTCATGTACAGGCACTAAACAACCTTTTAGGGTGGATAGTGTTCACATTGAGCTCTTTCTATTATCCACCAGAAAGATGAGATAAGAGTTTTCAGATTTGACACAGTATAAGTCATTACAAGAAAAAAATATAAGAAAACTAATGGACGGCATTAGGGGCTAATGGCCCATTTAGTTATGTTTAAACAAACGAGATCTGCATAAAACAAAATATTTCTTTTTCTTATTTTGACTTATACTACCACTTGTCCCTGAAACATGCTCAAAACAGAATACTCCATTTGTATATCTAAAATGTAAACTTCTACAAGAGATGAAGTGACGATGTGCCCCAAATGAAAGGAGAGTTTAATTTTACTTTCCCAAGGCAGATTACAACAACAGTTAAGATGAACCCATCAGGAAACAGGATATCCTCACTGAGATTTGGCCATTGCATAGGGCAGTGTAGAAAAGTGAGCAGAAAAGTATTACTGCCCTTTATACCAGCTACAATAATTTGTATGCTGTTTTAATGATTTTCAATTTTATTTCATGATATATATGTGCATATGGGAAGCTTTCAAATAAAAAAGCTGTCAAATTTTTAAAAATCCACACATAGGCAGTCATAGGTGTTTGCAATTATTTTTATATAGAAACTAGTAAAAGAGGCCCGTTTCAGAGCAAATGAAACGGGCGCTAGCAAGGTTTTCGTCGGGAAACCCCCCCCCCCCCCCGGCCAACCCCTTCGTTGTTCTGCCATTGCTCCGCCCCCAACATCATGATGTTTGACGCGAGGGCGGGGCCCGGAGCGATTTCCCACCCTCCCTGCCAACCCGTTCGTTGTTCTGCCATTGCTCCGCCCTCGAGGGCGGGGCCCGGAGCGATTTTGGTGGCTTCACCACCACAAACCTTCGAACCTTTTTGAAGTAAGTCAGGGCTTGGCTTCACTGACGTCAGTGTCCTCAGAACATTGAGGGTGAGTTTTATTATAGTAGATATCTTCATTGTCAGCATAAGCAAACATAATGGCATATAGAGTAGCACTGGAAACCACAATACAGCATTGCAAATAATAAAGCAAGCTGTGGAGCACTAACAAAATACATTTTGAATATAACCCTCCCCCCTTCATAGACCCCTCAAAAACTCCCCCCCCCCATCTGCTATTGTTTTCAATTTCATCTGCGAATGTTTTGTGTCCCTCAATATGGTGGTAAGCTCCATCCACTGACTTCAGTCCACACAGTGGTGCAGATAGGCTCATGCCGTCTCCTGTCATTATATCTCCTTGGCTGTGACCATGTGCATGACTTAATGGTCACAGTTATCTGTTTTATTGGCTGAATATTTTTTATAGCATTTATGCTGTCCACAGACTTGCCACTGCTTGCAGCTGCATAAGCGCTTTTCAATATCAACCACTAAACAAATAAATAAATGTTTCTCTTATTTGGAGTAAAATTAAGAAAACAATTATCACTAGTCGAAGCACCAAACTTCAGTATGGCAATCAGCATCTGAAATACCATTTTCCCTTGAATAAGAAAAAAAAATTGAGGTTGGAGAAACATTATACATTCACTTAGCATTGCATAGCTCAAGAGAACAGATTTGGTGCATATGATTTGCATTAATTGCTTCAGTAGCAATAGTCTTTCTAGGTCCTTCTCATTAGATTCCACTTAGAACCTTCCAGACTGCCAATCAATTACAAAAACATTTCTCATGTCACATTCTTTCTTTGCCTATCTGCCAACAGTGAAAACGAAGTGAATTTAGGAGAGGCAGGATGTCTTTTAAAGCAAGGCACACGGGTAATGGAGGAGGTGTTGGATGCATGGAGTAGGGGAGATGGCTGTTGCAAAAACAATAGGCATATGCAAGGATGTGTGGGATAGACACTGAGGATCCTTACTTTGTGAAGAAGTGATGGGAAAGTCAGAGAAACTTGGATCTATGACATTGCAGCAGGAAGTAAATTGGACACTCCTAATTTTTGCAGTTGTAGATGCCCTGATTTTCTTTTTCATCAAAACCAGAAAACCATTAGCCTACCACTAATATTGTTCTTCTTTGCTTGCTTTGTTAAAGAGCACCCTCAGATATTCCCACTATAATTAACACACAGCATATCTCTGTGCCATCAGACTGGTGCAATTATTTTTGTATATATTTTTTCTATAAATACGTAATCACTACCCCACTGTTATTACTATTGTCTCAATATATGTAATGATATAAGGCAGCTACCATTTAAACATAAACAATCACTTATCTGAGTCATGCCTCTTATGCTTCTTATCGTGACTGCTTTGTTGTTACACTATGGGGCTCATTTTCAAAGCATTTAGACTTACAAAGTTCCATAGGTTCCTATGTAACTTTGTAAGTCTAAGTGTTTTGAAAATATACCTATATATATCTCCGTATTCCTCCATAAAAACTGGGGATCACATTTAATCCTTCGCCTTCCCCTGAACGCGCCCGACACTGCGGGTTTCACTCTTCTTTCTTCAGGGACTAGGGTTAAGGCAGTTGGTGTTTTGAAACAATGGGGAGCAGCAGGCTGCCTTAACCCTAGTCCCTGAAGAAAGGGACTGGTTGGGCACAAGAATTTTTTATAGAAAAAATAAATACAGAAAAAGTGACTGAAAGAGCTACTTTAATAGTCTCTTTTATCTTTGAGCAGGACTTGAACTCAATCATGAGACTATACTTCAAAACCACAAACTCTCAATTTGGAGGGGAAAAAATATGGTTATACCCTGACGTTACCAAAGCGACACAACAAAGGAGGAAAGAATTTTTGAATTTAAGATCTAAAGTTATTGACTTAGGAGGCTCCTTTTTGCTAGCTTACCCCTGCAAATGTATAATATGGTTGGCCCAGATAAAATATATTTTCTATGTACCAGAACAGCTAAGATCTTTTCTAGATTCAAAATTATCAAAGTAGTTTATAGACCGGGAAGTAAGGTGCTTTATTATTGTGATGTTAATTCCTAAATAATCTTCTCTGATTCCTGCCCCCCCTTTTTCTTTACTTTATTGTGGTCTAAGGAAGCTAAAAAATGTTCTCTTGAATGATGATGATTTATATGTTTTATATTTTGCCTATGGCTGTATTTCACTTGACAGATGATCTCTGTTTGAGTATAAAAATCTAATAAATAAATATTAAAAAAAAGAAAAAATATATACAAAAATAATTGCACCAGTCTGATGGCACTTTTTATTGGGATATGGCGTTTCTAATAAAATAACAAATTAGAGCAACCCAATGAATGAGGTGCTACACCACTATGCCACAGAGATATGCTGTGTGTTAATTATAGTAGGAATATCTGAGGGTGCTCTTTAACAAAGCAAGCGAAGAAGAACAATATTAGTGGTAGGCTAATGGTTTTCTGGTTTTGATGAATTAGTTTGGACATATCTACCAGAGATAAAGGGATACATAGTAGTTATATGATTCTGATTTTCTTTTTGACATTAGTTATTCTGCTGTCCTCTTGCAGGTCAAAATGATTACTTTATTTCTCTGGTATCATTATCAAGGACCACAACTGAGTAACTAAAGGAAATGATAGCACTGACCTATTTTCAGGGCTTTTTTTGTATTCATTGGTACTTAGTATTGACACCATAAGCATAGCCACATTTTGATGTTAGGGGGAGCAGACCTTTTATAAAATAGGCATCAGTGTGAAGCTGAAGTTGATCCAAATAGGTACCATTTTATTCAAAATCTGTTTGGGGGACTGGCCACTCACCTTGCACCCCCACCTAGCTATGCCTCTGACTGACACCTTTTCTGTTAGGCTCCCACCAGTTCAGAACAGCCAAACTATCACTTTCTTCTGCTCTCCTCCAGCAGAACACATCAATAGGAAACAGCATGAGCAGCTCATACCACAAAGCTGGCCCTGTACCATGGCAGAAGATGACGTCCTGTTGAGCACCATTGCTGCCGGGGCTCCAAAAGGGACAACCAGGATCAGGAGGAAGACCGACGTTGCAGGGTATCAGGACTTCTAAACTGTGCTTTTTTTCAGCCATGTTTGTAATCATTGTATTTACGTAGGGGTCCTTTTAATAAGCTGCACTAAGTGTGCATTTATGCTGGGCTTTCCCACATACTAAGCTTATTTCTACCGTGGCCGGCAAAGGGGATGACATAGGATATACCGTCTTTCTATAGTTACAATCAAAGCAGTTTACATATTATATACAGGTACTTATTTTGCACCTTGGGCTATGGAGGGTTATGTGACTTGCTCAGAGAAATAACTTTTTTTCAATTTGTTTCATTAATGGTGATACACCAATGTTAGCATAAAAAGGTATGTTTGGGGAAGGGAGCAAGAGTACCTGGAGGAAGCAAGAGAAGGTGGGTGAGTATGTGCTTGAAGTTAGAAAGGAACCAGAAAAGAGTGAGAGGACTAGGAAGAGGGTAGACAGTAGTGAAGGAAGGTGAAGAGGAAGAGAGGACCCTGGTGGTGGATAGTGGAGATAGGAGGACTGGGGACTGGAAGGAAGGAAGGAAGGAAGGAAGGGAGAGATATAACTGGGGATGTGCAGGGCTGGACTAACTATATTGGGCCCTAGGCAAGCATACATTTGTGGGCCCCCACCACGGGCCCTCATTTATTTCTTTTCTCTACCCCTCAGAGTCATGTTCACTTTGCCTGCTCCTCCCCCCCAATCTTCATTTATGGCCTTCCCCGACAGTTCACCTCTCCAGAAGTAGCAGTGAAAGTACATAGCCCAGCTGTGGGCACAGTGGCAGTAATAGTTTGTGAATGAGTGACTAGGCACATATATGCTTTGAACTGAGTGGATTAATGGCTATAGCTGGAGAGCAGCCAAGTTATTCAGTTCCAGCAAGGAGATTTTAGGCCTTTCCTGAATTTCTGACAACCCTATCGTGATACATTATGGGACCTGCAGTGTTGAGGTCAGTGGGTAGAATCAAGAAATACAAATAGCACACTGACTTGGGATGTAAGTTCCAAAACAAGTCTGACCAGAAAGCCACCTTCTTGAAACTGGATAACAGAGAAACTCTGGAGAAATGTGCTGTGAATCAGGGATGTTGGACAGGTGCCATTATTATTTCTTCATAGATATGGGCACCACCTTCGAACACTATGTGTGGGAGTCGAGTGCCATAATTTGGATATCTTCTAGCACTGTCAGATAAGTGCTTACTTTCAATTTAAGCTATTTCTTGAGATTGTTTTTGTTATAAATCAATAGTGCTTTGTTTCACACAGGCTACATGTGCCCATACACACAAAATGTTATTAAACTACTGAAGGACAATTGATTGATTAAGTATACTGGACTTCAAATAGGTATAGTCTTATAAGAGGTTCAGTGACCCTCTTTTAATTATTCTGATGTCCTTACAGCACCTTTAAATAGTGTGTTTATTCTACCACATGTAGAGGAGCATTTTTGATATGACATCCAAGTTCATTCTAGATGTTTTGCTGAAAACTGAAAAAGTCTAAAATTCTCATCCTGAACATAAACATTTTTCTGGTTCAAAAACTGTTTTTTTTTTTAAATCACTATTTTCCAGATGTTTTTGTGTTCAGCATATATTAAAAAAATCCTATTAAAAATGCACGAAAACAAGCCATAGGCTGTGTGGATGCATTCCTAGTAAACTGGCCACACAGACATCCCAGCAGCCTAGTGGCCCATGCAGTAGACTTCACATAAAAGGACCCAGGTACAAATCCCACATAAACATCCTTATTTTGTATTGTGAGCCCTCCAGGAAAAAGATTGGAAATCTGCTATTCTTACATCCATTCTCAAACAACCAAATTTGGTTCCTTCTTCTCCGCAAGATTATCGTCCCACCTCTAATTTGCCACTATTCTCTAAGGGCTTTTACAAAGGCTTGCTGAAAAATGGCTTGCAGTAGTGTAGGCGCGGGTTTTGGGTGCACGCCAATCCATTTTTCAGTGCACCTGTGAAAAAGGCCTTTTTAAAATTTTTCTTGAAAATGGATGTGCGGCAAAATGAAAGTTATCTCACGTCCATTTTGGGTCTGAGACCTTACCGCCAGCCATTGACCTAGTGGTAAAGACTCACCTGGTATCCCGGCGGTAATGACGTATGCATACCAAATGCCACTTGGTGCATATCCGTTGGCGCTTATTTTTTTCATTGTGCAGCACTGAAAATGTGTGCTGGCACCAGCGGAAGTCCGCTCTCGCTCCCCCTGCACCGCTAACCTGGCTGAACCTGGCTATGCTTCTGCCACTACCCCCCAATGCTGGAAGCAATCAGAAGAGATCTGGAAGGCTGGAACTTTCTCTCACAGTCTCTACTAACAAGAATTAATGTAACTGAAATGAACATTCTCCCAAGGCTCCAATTTTTGTTCTCTATGCTCCCATGTCTAGTACCAAATAACATCTTCACAGAATTAGATAAAATTATCATCAACCTCATATGGAAAGAAAAATGACCCAGGCTCCTACTGAAAATCCTAAAAAAAAGCAAAAACAAGAGAGTGGACCCGACTAAACTATACCATTGGATGACACAGTTAAAAACCATACTGCTCTGGGTAGCTGACCTCCCAGATGCACACTGGAAAGGCATAGATGCGGCAGAACTATAAGGGATCCCACTGGAAGCATAATAGCATTGGACCGGTAATACAGACATGGCACAAGATCACCAATTGGCTCAGCTTTGTACCTAGCCTGTCATCAATTAAACCAATACTCCGAGATGAGAAATTCCAGTCGGGCCTAGATACCCCAGGCAGATTCACTTGGATGACAGAAAATGGCTTCAACCGGATTACAGACTTCATAGAACAATAAAAATCATTAACAGACAATTTCCAGATGCAAATCCACCCCATGAATATTCGCAGTTCTGCAAACTGAACACTATCTTCAGTCCTACAAATGGCACTGCCTTAGAGAAATCAATCCACTGGAAGAGATCTTCAGAAACCCTTAGGGAGGAAAAGGCGTTTTTGGACTATTCTATAAAATCCTCAGTACAAAGAAAACAAATGCAACTCACCTACACCAATAAAAATGGAAAGAAGACATGGGCCTGATATGGACATAAGAACAATGGACAAGAACATGGACAAATATTCACAGAACCTCTACCTGCACATCTCACTTGGAAACCCAAATTAAAATCCTGTATCAACATACATAACTCCCACATGGATGCATAAGATCTGTGCAGATCTCCAAAATACCTATAGGAAATGATGCAGCTTTAAAGGAGATTTCACATGGTACAAGTGCTCAAAGATACAACCATTCTGGGAGGCGGTGCATCTAGAAACCAGTAAATACACCAAACGGGATATCCCAATGGACTATATACACTGATACTCCTAGGTTCAACCCCTGCAGAGACAACCCCTACCCTACTAAATAACAATGACATAATCAACTTCATGGTCCTAGCAGCTAGAACGAAGATAGCAGCCATGTGGAAAGACCCTTACAAAAGCTGGGGGAGAACAAAGACACAGCAAAATACAACATACAACACAAATACCTAATCTACACATAGCAGAAAAATCTCACACCGCCCAAACAAAAGACCAGTGCACACCCCCTCAGAACCCTCCTCCCAAGACTCAAATACCCCAGAAAGGTATAGCCATCAAACCAGGAGTTCTCCTCTGAAGACTAACCAATAGAACAAAAGAAGTCCAGACAGTTTCAAAACAGAGGACCAAGACTAAATAGACATTGAGTTGTAAAGAAGTTTATTGGGTGAGAATACAATAAATAACACTACAACTCAGAGATGTACATAACCATTGAATATACTGAAAGATTTTTTCGATATGACATAGTCCAACTTTGGACGTTTTGCACAAAACATCCAAAATCTAAATAGGAAAGAAGGTCATTTTCGAAAAAAGAAAAACGTCTATCTTTTTTTTTTTTATACAGTTTCAAACAAGGTTTTTGTGCTTTGTTTTTTTTTTTTAAGGTTTTACATCCTTTATTGATTTTTTTTTCATTTACATCCATAGACATAAATGGCGATATCAGAAAATACAACACAAAGAAATAACTGTTTACAGCCATTTCTAAGAAAATAAAAAGGAAAACTATTTTAAATTTGTCCACAATTAATGAATCAAGATACTAGGGAAAAAAAAGAATGAAAATACAACTAAACATAGTTGTTAACAAAATTCAAAGCGGTTGAGCAGAACAGGATATTACAGCCGACGTTTCAGCATTCTTAATCAGGGAGGCAGATCTTCAGGAGGTTTAACACCTTCCTTTAATACAAGAAATTCCAATAGTTTCGAGGGAGTAAAAAATATGTAATTAACTGTTTCAAAAGTAACATGGCATTTACAAGGGAACTTCAACAAGAAAGTAGCTCCTAAATTAATTGTCCTAGATTTATACAATAGAAATTCCTTTCTCCTTTTTTGTGTGCTCCTTGCCATATCGGGGAAAATCTGAATTTTTTGTCCCAAGAAACAATCATTTAAATGGCGAAAGTACAGTCTGAGAATATTATTTCTATCAAGTTCAAGAGCAAATGTCACTATTAAGGTTGTTCTCTCTCTCTGTGACCACATCCAACGAATTTTCAAGAAATTCAGTCAAATTTAAATTTGGAGTAACCTGAGGCTGTTCTTTTGAAGTTCTCACTATTCCAGAGATATACTGGGCCCTTGTTATAGGGGGATAACCCTCTACAGGAATTCCTAGTATATCACTGAAGTATTTTCTAAGCATGTCCATAGATGAAATTAAAGGGGATTTGGGAAAATTCAACAACCGCAAGTTATTTCTTCTTCCACAGTTCTCCAAATACTCCATCCTTCTTTCCTGAATCTCTTTATCTTTGACCAATGTCATAGTTAAATCCTGTAATTGTTTAATCTCAGTTTCCATCTTTAAAATCTTTTCATTTTGTTCCTGAGCTTTTGTAGATAGGTTCTGAGTAGATTGTTTCAGTTCTACAATTTCACCTTTTATAGAAGTATTTATTTGAAGCAAAGTGTTATTTACCTGCTGGATTGCCTCCCATAACGTATTCATAGTCACCTGGGTAGGTCTTATCATTCCTCCACCTTTCTCTGGGGCGAATCCATGAGAAGCAGGGAGTCCGACCAGCGTTTCTCCCTGAGATATTATCTCCTTTCCTGGAGTAGAAGTACACGATGGTCCTCCTTCCACAATCAGCGTTTCTAGCTGTTGTGGCTGCACCGGTTCAACTGCGCTTCCGGGTTGTGGAGGAGCGGTGAGAGAAGGAGGGCTCAATGTCGCGCCCTCAATGCTGCGCTCTGCCCCCGAATGGGGCGAGCCCGTCGAAGTAAGGTCCTGCTCGCCATGGCTCCCGATTCCAAAGTTTTCCAGCGTCGTCTGACGAGAAGCTAGGGATGGCGCTGGTGCCTTGGAGGTAGGTGCCTGTGTCTTTCCCTTTCTTTTCCCCATCTAAAAGTCGGGGATAGAATTTCTCTGTCAGCATCGGCGTTAAATCTCAGGAGCTCTGGGAACCGCAACCGCTACTGACGCCATCTTGATCGGTTTTTGTGCTTTGTACGTGTTTTTTTTTTAAACTATTTTCAAAAAAAAAAAAAAATCCAAGAGAAAATTGTAGAAAATAAAGCCATTGGGATGTAGGAGGGGCCAGCATTTTTAGCAGACTGGTCCTCCAGAGATCCTAGGAGAGCAATGGAGCACCATAGGGGGCACTGCAGTGGACTTCAAATAAATGTTCCCAAGTACACATCTCACTGTTGCCCCCTTACCTTGTTAGCTGAGCCCCTCAAAATCCACCCAAAACCCACTACACCCAACTTACACCACTACAATAGCCCTTGTGGGTGAAGGGAGCACCTACATGTGGGTACAGAGGGTTTCTGGTGAGTTTTGGAGGACTCAGTTTCCACCACAAGTGTAACAGGTAGGGGGAGGTATAGGCCTGGGTCCACCTGTCTGCAATGCATTGCACATACCACTAGACTATTCCAGGGACCTGCATGCTGCTCTAATGAACCTGAGTATAACATCTGAGGCTGGCATAGAGGCTGATGTGAGGGGGTCAGTGACCGCTGGGGGAGTAAGCAGAAGACATCCCTGACTCCCTTCAGTGGTCATCTGGTCATTTAGGGCACCTTTTTATGTCTTATTAGTTATAAAAACAAGTGTAGCTCAAAATGTTGTCCTGGATGGTTTTGTTTTGTTCCATTGTGGCTGAAAAACGTCCAAGTCTTGGGAACGCCCAAATCCCGCCCTTAACACACCCCTGACATGACCCCCTTCAGATCTGGATGCACTGCAGACGAGCAGCATAGAAAAATGTCTGAAAAATAGGCATCAAAAATCAGATTTGGACGTTTTTGTGAGAAAAATCTTCAAATGCTGCTTTATGCGCACTTTTTAGATATTTTTCTCTTTCGAAAATGAGCCCCACTGTCTCCTACAAGAAATAAAGTCCATCAGCACATCAAATTGGATGAATCAATGAATAAACTGATCTAATCGGGTATTATAAGAACACTACATTGTAACAAATTGTAATAACAATCTGAAACAAAGAGCTATTATCTCCTTTTCCCTCTGTAATAAGGTTAAAAGTTGTAAAATTGGAAAATTTCAATAAAAATAAAGTTTTAAAAAAGGAGGAGCCCAGTATGTCATGTGAGAGTAAGTACATTATTTATTTTAATTTAACTCATCCCTTTTCATTCGTAGCTCAAAGTAAGTTATATTCAGATGTGTATCCAGAGGGCTTATAATCTAAACTTGTTCATGAGGTGACAGAGAATGAAGTGGCTTACATGATGCCAAAAGGAGTATCACTGGACTTTGAACCGTGGCTTACTCTGCCCTCTACCTGAGGTTATTACTGTTCTACCACTAAGAATGCTGTAGGGAAAAGTATCAAGCTTATGAATAAAGGGTCTACCTCTCTTTATAGGTGCATATTTATGTATTTATTTATTTACAAAATGTATTTACCTCTATATCTTAACAGTCTAAGGGCCCTGTTTACTATGGTGCACTAGCGTTTTTAATATGCACTAAAAATTAGTGTGCGCTAATGCTAAATGCACCCATATGGGTGTCTCTAGCATTAGCGTGCACTAAAAATGATAGCTCGCCTATAGCGCGGCTTAGTAAACAGGGCCCTAAGTGGTGAACAAAGTACATACATAATAAATGGTAATACAAATACAACAAATAACTAAAAACATTTTAAGAACAAATACTTAAAAATAACATACAATCAAAGAGACGAATTATAATATACAGGTGCTAAAAAATGTAAATCTAGGGTCATCACTAAAGGTTAGCCTAAACAATTAGGCCTTAAGACATTTGTGAAATGACAGGAATGTTGGAATTTTCTTTTCTTTTCTTTTCTTTTTTTTTGTGGCAATGTATTCTATAATAGAGGTCCCTCAAATGAGAACATTTTATGCCAAGAATCATCAAGGCGAACCAGGTGAAAAGATGGAATATCTAACAAACCATGATTTGAAGACCTTAACAAGTGAATTGGCTTATACATTTTGAAGATTGATGCAATAATCAACAAAGCTTCACTACTTAGGGGTCTTTTTACTAAGCCGTGGTAAAAAGTGGCCTGTGGTAGTGTAGGTGTGTGCTTTGGGTGCGCACCGGGCCAGTTTTTACCGCGCTTGCAAAAAGGGCTTTTTTTAATGGAATGGGAAAAGGGCATGTGGCAAAGCTGAAAAAAACATGTGCCTAAAATTGGCCTGAGCCCTTAATGCCACCCATTGATCTAGCGGTAAGGGCTCACGCGCTACACATGCATTGACTACTCAGCATGCACCAACTGCCGATTACTACCGGAAAGGCCACATTTGGGAGGAAATAAATAAATAAATCATCCAGGCGTTATGGGCATGGTAGCCTAGCGGTAGTCTCATTTTGGAATGCGCTGCACATGCATAGAGCCTAATGCGCCTTTGTGAAAGAGCCCCTTAATGCTTTGTGATGTCTGTAAAGATCCCTGACTCTTAGAGGTCGTTGACTATCAGTATGACACCTAGAGGATATATATATATATATATAGATCTAAAAGAAGAGGTTGAAGAAGAAGAATCACAACCAACACCTGGTATTCCCCATCTGGAACTCTTATGAAAGGGTAGAAGGTAATGTCCTCAGCTGCAAGCTTTCCTCTTGACTCTGCCATCTTGTCTTTTGAGAGAAGCCAACAGTGACCCATAGTATAACTACATGCAAATTTTCACTGCAAAATCCCAAACGAAGGATGCATTTTGCTGTTTCATGCATGGCAGTTATTGCTCCTGTATTTGCCATTTAACAGATGGATGCAGTATTAGGCATGAACATGCTTTTTAGTTGTTTGCTATATTTTAATATTAAGGGGGGATTTTTCTGTTTCATTTCAGGTTTTTTTGTGTTATTTGGAAAAAAAAACAATGTCCTATCCCTCAAACATCAGCATTTTTGTTTTATTTCATAAATTAAAGAAAATGACTTATTATTATTGGTATTAGATCATTACAAAGAAATGCACACCCTTATGCATTCACCTCATATAGCTCGTATATGCAACGCACTCAACAGCATATTGAACTTCCTGGTTTTCTTGTTTTCGATGTTCATCATATCATGTTTCACAATTCAACAACTGCTTCAGATTATAGTCAAAGCGTATCTGTCATACAAGAACTTCTCTGAGATAATCCCTTCCTTCCCTTTTAGACTAACTTAGCAGATACCGAAGAAAATGTTTTCAGTTTGGGCAAAGAGAGAACCATTTTGTTAGCAAAGTGCTGTATAGGGTGCAGTTCACCATCTTTCTGTAGTGGCTGTGTTTAGGGGTGGAGGAGAGGAGTGAACTGCCTTTTAATCCCATCTGTAAACTCCTCATTCATCATCTGGAGAGTGAAAGGATGTGAAGGCAGTACAGCATATGAGTGATGCCTAGGAAATGGTGGAATTGATAGAAAAATAGAGAAGTCTGTTCATTAACCTTAACCATGGTATGGCTACCTCCTTCAGCATCATCTGCCCGAGGAGCTACAGTATTCCTTCCTATCTACAGAAGAGGAATCTATTAAAACTAATCTTATGTGATGTCATATTTTATGTTGTCTTTGAACCTATGTGCATCATATGTAAGGAAACCTGCTGTGTTTCGGGCCTTCTTTTGCTCAGTCACAAAGCTACATCTCAAGAAGTGCTGCATCCATCTATCCAGCTGTTGTGAATCTTCCTGCAGATGCTGATATGTTGGATGAGGGAGGAAGCGGGCAGTGAGTTGGCTCTTGTGTTTCCTCCAGAGAGTGGTGATTCTGTAAGTGTGGGTGTATGTCATAGGAATTCAATATGATTCTGCGTTGTGTTCTGCATCTCATTTTTCATCTCCCTACTGCATTCTCCAATGTTATGTCTTTTTCTTGTCTCTTGAGTCAGCCATTTTCCCCTTCCATCTCTCTTTTTTCTCTTTCCAGTGATAACATTTCATTATATGAGCTACACCAGCTGCTATCTCTTTGTCCAAGAGTTTCCTAAAGCCATAACTGTCAGATATTCTGAACAGTTCCTGTGGTCATATTTTCCATCAGTGTCAGTCACAGTAACAGTTCAATGATCTTTCCACTATACAGTCCCACAGTGTCTAGCTGTCAGCTTGCTCAGTTGTGACTTGCGTTGCATTTCTAGTGCTTTCTATTCTCGGGATTCTGCTCTGTCAATGTCCTTATTTTCCAAGTTCTCAGTGCCTTTTCATGAGTCATTTTTTTGCATATTTCTATTTTTTTCTAAGTTATAGTTTAATAGAAAAACTACACCATATATTTTTGATACTATGTTGGGGCTGCCAAACACAATACAAGTTATTTCTCCCTGGATATATTAGGGATGCTCAGCATTCACTGGTACCCACAGAGCCGGCTCCTATGCCTTCCTCATTGATGATTGTAAATCCGTGGGAGGAGCTCTCCTTGGAAGATAAATGGCCAGTACCTTTTGGTACTCAGACCTCACACTCAAGTTGAGCTTTGAAAAATAAAGATTAACAAAGAAATAGATTTTTATTTGATTAACAATACATTTTGTTGGCTAGCTTAGAAGAGCTACTCTCTTCTTCAGACCAGAAAAACATAATGGGCCGGATTCTATATAAGGCATGACAAGTAGCATTTGTTAAATTGTGCGTATGGCCAATTTATATGCACTACTCAATTGAGTAATGAGGCAATCAGTGATGACACTTGGCCGATAACAACTAATTATCATCACTAATTGGCCATAATTGGAATTTATATGCATGTCTTTTTAGGTGTAGTCTAAAAAGAGATACATGTAAATTCCAATGCGCGTAGCTGAAAAGGGGGCGTGTTACTCGGATTTACGTATGTTGTTATAGAAATCAGGGGACTGCGCCTAGGCGTGGGTATTTACACCAGGTTTTCAGTGACATAAATGGCCACATCTAAATGTAAGGAAATTCAGAAGAGAAAAACAAAAGTTCTGCAGAAAGAGCAGTACAGTCCACAAAAGCAGAACACACGTCTTCTAATAGTTAAAAAGGCTTATATTCTCTCCATTTTAAAACACAACCTGATGTGGCCACGTTTTGTCTCTCTAGAGGCTGCATCGGAGATTATCAACTATTAGGGTCGCAAAGGGCACAAACACCTAATAGTTAATAGATGTAGCAATGGAAAAAGCTCAGCAGATAGAAGCAGGGTAAAAAGTGTCTCCTCTTTCTCAACAGTATATATAAGTCAGTCCTATCTTTATGCAGTAATATATTTATTATATTTATGTTTATATTTGGTCATTTACTGGTGTTATTCTGTTAACAAAATTGTGTTTTATGTTAAACCGTACCTGCTGTACACTGCCTTGGGTGAATCTCTTCATAAAAGCGTTTAAGATTTCTCAATAAATTAATCTTTGCTGAATATCACACTCAGTGCACTTTTTCTAGTGAAAAAGGTGCCAGTACGCAAATGCCAGGCCACCCTTCAGGGGTGGGGTGATCACTGAGGGACCCACCCCACAATAACCAGGCTCCCTGCAACCAGTCACAGAATCTATGACAAGGCAGAATTTGTATGTAGAGCCTGAGCTCTTTCATTAAAATATGAGGACCATGGGTCAATTTAAGCAGACAGTGGAAAAGGTGTCGGTACTCAGTACCCCCAAGTACCCCCTCAAAAAAAGCCCTGATCACACTTAACTGGCTATGCATTAGCCAGTTCCAAAAATTCGATGTCAGTGCCTGGACATGGCCTGGCATTAAATTTCTGGGTTTAACGCCGGTGGTAGTGAGCAAAACACTGATTGCCGCTAGCTGAATATCAGACTGTATGTGCATAAATCATGACTCTGCACTCTGCTCAAACTCTATTCTGGAACATGCCTACATGCAACTCATGTAAAAGTATATATATTTTTGTCACCACACACATATTTACATGCATAATCTGAGAACATTTTATAAAAGCCATTTTAAGTATTAAAAAAATCATAAAATTACCTGAAAGATGAAATTTTAGAAGCCTTATTGACATCTAGTGGTATGTTCTGATGTTCAGCTAGGGATCAGCCAATGCCATTTCAAGATGGCTTCTGCTAGAGCAGAATCATATGAGGATTGTTCCTTCCCTCATTGGAGCCTCGGGAATTTAAGATTACCTTTGGGGTTGGGAGGAAAGGACCCTTTCCCTACAGGGATGAGGCTTAAAAGCACCAAACATTTTTTATGTACTTATGACTTGATTTGGCCATGCTGTCAGGAGGGCACTCCCAAAGGGTCCTGAATTCAGGCCCAGTCCAGAGGGGGTGGGTTTATTTTCTTCAGCCACACTGATCAGCCCATGTCTTTTGTTCCCTGGGAGTAAACCCATGCAACTAGGCATAAATTTACATCTCTAGAGATGTAGATAACTTTCAGGCAATAACGTGGTTTGCCAACACTAGCGCACCCATTAGTGCCCAACGTTCCCATATGGGATTTTATTATGGGAACATTGGGCACTAATGGGTTAATGAGCTGCTTTGCACATATTTGCATGTGACAGACTTCATTAATTTTACTGTGAGTTCAGGCTGATTTGGTTTGTATTAAAGCTGTGTTATCACAGAGTAATGCATGTTTGCGCAACCTGATATTATTAAGTGCCTCTAGTCTAATTTCATTTTTTTCTTTTCCTCTAGTCATATTTTCTGGCCCACTTTATCTGACACACAGGTCTAAGTGGTTAACAATCTAAAATCTTAGAAACAGAAATTAACTCATAAATCAGATAGGAAAGATTATATTCACACATAAAAGGAATAAAATTCAAAGAATAAAACTTCACTAGTCTGTATCACAAAATAGGTTTTTAATCCAGCGTCTGTTCACGTAGGACTAGGGGGCATGTGATGAAATTACAGTGTAGTAAATTTAAAACAAATCGGAGAAAATTTTCTTCACCCAACGCGTAATTAAACTCTGGAATTCGTTGCCGGAGAACGTGGTGAAGGCGGTTAGCTTGGTAGAGTTTAAAAAGGGGTTAGACGGTTTCCTAAAGGACAAGTCCATAAACCGCTACTAAATGGACTTGGGAAAAATCCACAATTCCAGGAATAACATGTATAGAATGTTTGTACGTTTGGGAAGCTTGCCAGGTGCCCTTGGCCTGGATTGGCCACTGTCGTGGATAGGATGCTGGGCTCGATGAACCCTTGGTCTTTTCCCAGTGTGGCATTACTTATGTACTTAAGTAATATAAGACAACTCAGCTGGCAAAGACAAAGGAAGATTATTCCAGAATATATTAGGGTCACTTAATTTGTGTTGTGCCTTTTAATGCATATTAAGCCAGTAGCACAGCTTAGTAACTAGAACCTTTGTCTTTTCTTCTCCACTCTCAGGGCTTTACTCTGACTTCCTGAGGCTGCTGAGTTTTGGGAGATTGCATTCAGTGGGAGCTGGAAACAGACTAACTCTGTTTGGCTAGAGCTTGTTGTCAGTCAGATTAAATCAACCTTGAGAGAAATTCCTTGGACTGTGTGTTGGAGAACTTACCAATTAAAATGTATATCAAATATTAACTATAAATATACTGGGATTCTTCAAATTCAATATACCAGATGCAATAACCTAAGCAAATAATATACAACACCAGTATATATTCTAAATAATAATTTGTTACATTTATTTAAACAATCTATACAAATTTCTTAAAATAATCCAGTAAATACCAAGTATAAAGAAACTGCCCTAACCAAGACCACATGTGAATTATTAATCAAAGATGACTTGTCCACAGACCGTTGAATGAGTGTCCAGAAAACATTGATATACACCATGGCGTTATATGGTGGCTGTAATTATAGCTGGCTTCGTCCTCTTCTGTATAACACAATCATATTATCAGCACAATAATCCTCCCATTATTTGAAGAAAAACAGACAATGACAAAGTTAGTTCTGATATTCTACTTCCAAACGACTTAGCGAAATGAAAAAATATTCTTGCAAACTTTTTCACCAAAGGGAGAGGCAGATCTGTTGCTCGCAGAAAAACAGATAAAAGCAGATATCAAAAAGCTCTTCCTGTATCCATATCCATGTCCACAATACAGTCCTGTATTTCATCACTTGCTTCCTCAGGAGGACATTTCACTCACCCTACAAACAAATAAATAAAGCCTAACAAATATCACTTGTGAATATTCACTATAAACTTTTTAAAATTACTAACCACCCCTTCTAAATAACATTACTCATAATACAATTGAAGCTGAATATATAACAATTTCCTCTAGAGTCTTTCATGAGGTACTTTGTCAGATAAGCCACCAAACAATTTGGTGGCTTATCTGACAAAGTACCTCATGAAAGACTCTAGAGGAAATTGGAGAGTCATGGGATAGCAGGTAGTGTTCTATTGTGGATTAAAAACTGGTTAAAAGATAGAAAACAGAGAATAGGGTTAAATGGTCAGTATTCTCAATGGAGAAGGGTAGCTAGTGGGGTTCCCCAGGGGTCGGTGCTCAGACCGCTGCTTTTTAACATATTTATAAATGACCTAGAGATGTGAGTAACTAGTGAGGTAATTAAATTTGCTGATGACACAAAGTTATTCAAAGTCGTTAAATCATGGGAGGATTGTGAAAAATTACAAGAGTACCTTACGAGACTGGGAGACTGGGCATCTAAATGGCAGATGACGTTTAATGTGAGCAAGTGCAAAGTGATGCATGTGGGAAAGAGGAACCCGAATTATAGCTATGTCATGCAAGGTTCCACGTTAGGAGACACAGACCAAGGAAGGGATCGAGGTGTCGTCATTGATGATAAGTTGAAATCTTCTGCTCAGTGTGCTGCTGCGGCTAAGAAAGCAAATAGAATGTTAGGTATTATTAGGAAAGGAATGGAAAACAAAAATGAGAATGTTATAATGCCTTTATATCGCTCCATGGTGCGACCGCACCTCGAATACTGTGTTCAATTCTGGTCACCGCATCTCAAAAAAGATATAGTGGGATTAGAAAAGGTGCGACGAAAATGATAAAGGGGATGGGATGACTTCCTTATGAGAAAAGGCTAAAGCGGCTAGGGCTCTTCAGCTTGGAGAAAAGGTGGCTGAGGGGAGATATGATAGATTGATAGAGGTCTATAAAATAATGAGTGGAGTTGAATGGGTAGATGTGAAGCGTCTGTTTATGCTTTCCAAAAATACTAGGACTAGGGGGCGTACGATGAAGCTACAATGTAGTAAATTTAAAATGAATCGGAGAAACTTTTTCTTCACTCAACGTGTAATTAAACTTTGGAATTCGTTGCCAGATAATGTGGTAAAGGTGGTTAGCTTAGCGGAGTTTAAAAAAGGTTTGGACGGCTTCCTAAAGGAAAAGTCCATAGACCGTTATTGAATGGACTTGGGGAAAATCCACTATTTCTGGGATAAGCAGTATAAAATGTTTTGTACTTTTTTGGGATCTTGCCAGGTAATTGTGACCTGGATTGGCCACTGTTGGAAACAGGATGCTGGGCTTGATGGACCTTTGGTCTTTCCCAGTATGGCAATACTTATATGTACTTATGAACAACACTCTCAGTCAGAGGCTATCACCATTATCAAAGTGCATCACAATCCACGTTGAACCCTTGCTTGCATTAATACAACATATTTTAAATCATCCAAGCTAGGATTATTCTGTTCCTAATGGGCTACTAGTGGCACTTCATTTTTATGTAATCTAATGTTGCTTAAATGCTTTGCAAATGGGGACCAAGATGGCATCTGAGGCAGAAGTGAGCTCCTGCTGCTTCAGAGATTGGCCTGGCTTTCTGAGAGTTTTTCGCTATTTCTTATAGGGAAACGTAAGGCTAGAACTTGGGGAGTTCCCCCCAGCCCTGGAGTAGATCTTACTTCGAAACAGACCTCATTGGAACAGTTTGGTGTTCGGGCGCAGGAGGTGGTTGCGCCTGCTTCAGTTGGATCCGTCGGTTCATTCTTGGACCACAGCATGGAGGGCATGTGGCTGAACCCTTCACTATAGGCTGACCCTCCCAGATCTAGAAGCAGCTTGACTGCGATGCAGATGCCGAAACAAGGAAGCTGATGGAGGTGCTCGGATTCTCGGCAGTGAGAGGGGATCTGTTAGCTGTCTCTTCCCCAGTTTTACAACCTATCTGGTTCTCCTACCCAAGGGGATAGTTGCTTCAAGTTTGGGCAAGTTTGAAAAGCTGGCAGTGGTGGTGCTGGAGTCCTTGTGGGACACTATCCACGGGGTGCAGTCCGCTCTCCTCCAGGTATCTAATTCTTTTGGAACAGAACTGCTGCCTTTGAAGAGAACTTGTCGGAGTCTGTCAAAAGATCTGAGGCAGCAAGTTGCTAGAACTGGAACGTTGGAGCAGGAGGTGAAACAGTTACAGAGCTTTTCTGTTGCAACTATTAAGAAGAAAAATATTTAGTCAGAAAAGCTTGAGTATTTGGACAATGTTGTCAGGAGGAATAATATAAGATTTCTTAATTTTCCTAAATCTGCTTTGATTCCCACTTTGGATATGATAAAAAGTATTTTCAAGAGATATTGGGGGTTCCTGCTTATGGTTTCTTGCCCATAATGAAAGCCCAATACCTCTCTGGGTTACTGAGGAATGCTAATGACAAGTCTCCACCTAACTTAAATCTTACAGAGTTTTTGGAAAGCTTTTTGGAAGGTATTACTGAGCAAAACACTTTTCTGGTGACTTTTGCCTTGGAATATATGAACATAAGAATAGCCATACTGGGTCAGACCAATGGTCCATCTAGCCCAGTGTCCTGTTTTCCAAACAGTGGCCAAGTCAGGTCACAAGTACCTGGCAGAAACCCATATCATGGCAACACTCCATACTACAAATCCCAGGGCAAGCGGTTGCTTCCCATGTCTGTCTCAATAGCAGACTATGGACTTTTCCTCCAGGAATTTGTCCAAATCTTTTTTAAACCCGGATATTCTAACCACTGTTACCAGATAGAAACAATATATTTTAGTTATATTTCTGTCATATGAAGGCAAAGTTTTTGGGTTCTATGATACAAGTGTTTCCTGATTTGGCTAGAGACACTCAGAGAAGAAGAATTTTTGGCTTCATTGCCTAGAGTCCTGGCTTTAGGAGGCTCTTTTGCTTTAAAGTTTTCCTATAGATGCATGGTGTCACTAGATGTTGTTAATTATGTTTTTTTTGATCCCCCCCAAATTGCTAAAATTAGTATCTGTTAAGGAGGGAGCCGGGACTGAATCTGGGGATCGCCCTGCTTGATGGAAATGCTGAATGAGTGGCTGAAAGCGTTACCCCTCAAGTCTTGCTTGGTTAATTATTTAGTTTTTGATTTACAGTGCAATCTGCTTAAGTGCAAGGGTCTGGGACCAAAGAAATACATGCAGTTACCCAGAGCGTGCACTTAACCGTTGTGACCCAAAGAAGCTTGACATCTGATAAACATATGTACAGTACTGTTTATTATACATACAGTATACAGTCTCCATTAATTGACATTATTCAGTCTCCGTTAACTGACGTTAGGCTTACTTGAAGTAATCAGTCATAGTCCTCTATACACTCTTGTGTCTGTGAGTTCCATAGACTACGTCTGCCAGACGGTAAAAACTGTCATAGCACTGACATCCAGTGGCCTCCAGGTAGGCCCACACGGTGTTGAGACTCTCCAGCGCTCTTGCAAAAGTGACAGGAGGTTGTTGAATTTCGTCAGCATGTGCCTCGCTGCTCATTTCATCATCTGTTTCATCATCAGCCGTTGCCTGCGTGTAGGCGCATATCTCAACATCAGTGCTGTCGTCAGCTGTTTGTAGATCGTAATCAACAGCTACATAGTGATGAAACTCCAATAACACCGGCTGGGATGTCAATAGCCTGTTTATCTGATGCGTTTGCAACAGCTGCATCTGTTTCATCCCTCTCCACATCCTTAACAAAGCTTGCCCGCTTGTAGCAGTTCACAATGGTTGCCTGTGTGTCATGATTGTGACTATTTTCTTGGTTTGTGCTCTTCTCGCCCTCTGGTGGCCAGAACCAGTGTCTGCCATAGACTTTCCAGACTCTTTTTTCGGTTCGGTCCAGATATTGTAGCCCTCCAGTCTTGCTTGGAAGTCTGGAAGCTAGCTTCACCCTTAGCTGCCTTGAGATTGCTGCAGCTTGAGCCTCAGCTGCTGATGGGCTTATTAGCCACCTGGAAACTTTCTGCTTTGCCTTTGCAACGCCAAAGCTCCAGGTTGGTGTTTGTGCTTAGTGCACTTCTACTTTGTCTTGCTTAGCCTTGTTTCTTAGTTAGTGTCCCTAGTCTGTATTCCTTGCCTGTTTGAGTCTCCTGAATCCTGTCTTAAATCTAGTCCTGATTACTCCTTCCCTATCTGCTTTTGGCTTCCTTTCCCTTCTGGTTGTGAACCTTGTGTTTGTTTCCTGCCTGCTTGAGACCCTGTACCTTGAACCCTGTTCTAGCCAAGCTTGTGTTTATTTCCTGCCTTTCTGAGACCCTGTACCTTGAATCCTGTCCTAGCCAAGCTTGTGTTTGTTTCCTGTCTGTTTTCAGACCCTGTGCCTTGAATCCTGTCCTAGCCGAGCGTGTGGTTGTTTCCTGCCTGTTTGAGACCCTGTATCATGTACTCTGCCTAGTCAAGTTTGTCTTGATCTCCTCCGTCCAGTAAGTCCTGCCGGCTGCCTGCACCTAGGGGCTCAACCCCTAGAGAACGGCGGTAAAGCACAGGTGAAGCCCTGTTTCTGTATCCTACTTGTGAATCCTGTGTCCTGTCCAATCCTAGTTGGTGGGTTTTTGCCTGCTGCTGTCACTCCTCGTCAGCAGCCCAAGGGCTCACGTCAGTGCAGTGTCCGAGATCCTTGAGAACCTAACACTGTGTAACATGATTCCAGGCTTCTTTTTGCATATGTAGGGAATCCAACAGTGATAGATTACGAGCCAGCTCAACAGCACGTTTATTCTTGCCAGTCTGGTCATCCATAACACTCATCAGACGACATAGCACAAGAGCCCGATAATTGGCTATTATGCCCTGATCCATAGATTGGATCAGAGAGGTAGTGTTTGGTGGCAGAAAGACCACCTTGATGTTAGACAGCCTGACATCATCACTGTGTGCAGCACAATTATCACAAAGCAACAAAATCTGATGCTTTTGTGCCCGCATTCTAGTGTCTAACATCTTTAGCCACTGCTTCCAAATTTCCCCAGTCATTCATGAATTTGTGTTAGCCTCGTATGACACAGGAAATCGCTTAACATTCTTGAAGCTGTTTGCTCCAATGCTGAGTGGTTCCAACTTCTCACTCCCATCCATATTGCAGCAAAGGAGGATCGTCAGTCGGTCCTTCGACGTTTTACTTTCGGCTTGTTTGAATGCAAGTGTTCCATCAGGAATCGCTCGCCAGTAGAGATCATTTTCATCAGCATTGAAAATGTCATGAGGTGCAAACTCGTTCAAGATGGTAGGAAGAACTGAAACAACCCAATTTTCAGCACTAAAGTAATCAGCGTCTTGTTTTTCACCATGCTGTTTCTTGAATTTTATGTTGTTCCTCTCCTTCCATCTTTCCAACCACCCAACAGTGGCTTTGAATTCAGTTAGTCCAAGACTTTCAGCTAGCTGATTAGCTTTCTCCATAAGCAGTGGACCACTGACAGGAAACTGTCTGCTCCTGACTTGAGAAAACTACCGAGGAAGAGCATCTTCTACATCCTCAGCTTTTCCCGCCCATTTACGTTTCATGTGTGGATTTGTGTTGTTTTGCCAGTCTTCCAGAAGCTGATCTTTCTGCTTCAAGATATGTGAAATTTGACTAGGATTGACACCATATTCTTTAGCAATAGATGCTTGACTTTGTTTGTTTTCTAATTTTTTAAGAACTTCTTTTCATTCAACCAGTGTTAAAGTTTTACAGTTGCATGACAACGACGATGACTCCAGTGTACACTCTAACAACTTTCTTTTGCTTATTCTGCCTGTGGCAGTTAACCAATGAGATTTCAAATTTATCGCCCCTTTGTCACGTGCCAATCGGCTTCCATATTCTGGACGTGCGCTTATGCGGAGTCTTTCCTGCAAAGGAGCAGTCTTAAACCATGCATATAAGCGAATCTTGCACTTATCAGTGGTGCGCTAAACTGAAGTTTGTCCCCATAGAAATTGATGGCGCCAAAAACAGGACCGAAGTATGGCATACAGTTAAACAGAGCATGTGCTTATCCGATGTGCACTTAAATGGAGTGCACTGTATTTAGACTTCTTTGTATTTTGACCCATTTTTTAATGATGTCTAAGTTTAAGGTTTAATTTCGTATAGAATTTAGTTAGATTATTTCTACTATTTCTATTGTCATTCATAAGTTTATTCTTTGAATTTAAAATTTATAATTCGCATAAATATATATATTTTTAAAATGTTCAGCTATATGTTGTTTAATTCTCCTAATGTTGTAGAGGTCACATGGGTAAATGATACAATATATGACCTGCTCACTATCACAATGTCAGGTTCTCAGGTTCAGAGCCCGCGGGGCCGGGCTCTGGAGCAAACGTGAGCCCTTGGGCTGCTGACGAGGAGCGACAGCAGCAGGCAAAACCCACCAACCAACACTGGGTAAGCACACCGGCAGGGACTGCAGGCACTGCCCAGCGAACCGGAACACATGGACTGGAATCCCCCGGACTGGAGGACACAGGACTGGAACACACACCGGACCGGAACACACTGGACTGGAGCACACCAGACTGGAACACCCTGGACTGGTCCCCCGGACTGGAGGACACAGGACTGGTCCAACAGCTTCACCTGTACTTAGCTACTAAGCCCCCCAAGAGTTGAGCTCCTGGGTTCGAGTAGCCGACAGGACTTACTGGATACCGGATGACATAGGGACCAGGACTGGAAACAGAAGTGCTCCTAACCCTAAACTGATCTACGTGCTCCCAAGCCCTAAACCAGCAGGAGTGTTCCTAACAGTAAACTGACAAAAGGACTTCCTAAGCCCTATACTAAACAGGAGCTCCTAAGCCCTGCTCAAGAAAGGGACTTCCTAAGCCCTAAACTAACAGAGCAGGGAACTAAACACAAAGCTAACACAGGTGCTACTAAGCACCAAGCTACAAGCAGAGCTTTACACTAATAAGCTAAACACAGAACTAACAAGCTACCTCAGCACTGCTCTAGCAAGCTAGATACAACTAACAAGGTGCTTCCCAAGCACTACTCTGGCAAGCAACCAGAAGAGCTCCTAGCACTAAAAGGGAAGACAGGGGAGCCACAAGGAAAAAGCAGTGAAGCTAACACCTAAGCCAAAAGTGATTCTAAATCACCAAACACCAACAGCAAAGACTGCAATGCTCCCAATAGCACAAACACCAGAAGTACTTCTAACAGCAAACTCTGCAGTGTTCCTAACAACACCAAACCCAGGAGTACTTCTAATAGCAACAGAGCTTCCAAAGCCCTACACATAGCAATGCTTCCAAAACCAAGAGGGAAAAGCAGGGGAACCAAAGGGAAAAGCAGGAAAGCTAAACACATAGACACCAGTGCACACTGCACTAACACTAACCTGGACCTTAGCAAAAGCAAGCAGGGAAACTAGACACAAAGTCAGAAGTGCACACTGCACCACCCTACCTACAGTAAACACCACTGTTGCAAAGGCCCTGAAGGAAACAACACCACTTCCTTATCAAGGCCCTCCCTGATGATGTCACACTCCCTAGACCTAGGCAAAAGCACACTGACCCAGAGAGGCCCAACCCACACTAATGCAAAACCGTGAAACACTTGAAGCCAGTACACCCAAAGAGAGTTAGAGCAACTCAGGCAACACACACACAGGTGCAGTAGTAAAGTAAAACAATTAACCCCATGCTGCTGGAAGCTGCCAGCACAGAGAGACAGAGCCAGCTCAGAAAGGACAGAGAAAAGAAACAGAAGCCAGCTAAGAAGCTGACCCCCAGGAAAGAGGTAAGTTTGAGAGGGGTTCAGACCCCAATCATAACACACAATTTGTAAAAGACTTCAAATAAAAAATTTTTGAAGAATGTGGTATTATTAATTAATTAATTAATTTCTTTATTAGGATCAGGGGCGTATCTGCGTGGGGCCTCAGGGGCCTGGGCCCCCGCAGATTTCGCCCTGGACCCCCCTACCGCTGCCAACCTTCTCCTCCGTTGCTCGCCTACCTTCGCTGGCGGGGGACCCCAACCCCCGCCAGCCAAGGTCCGCGTCCTCCTGCCGCTGCCGGCTGCCTTTGGTCCTTTAATTTTTCCATTGAAGCTGGCGCCGACGAAAGTTTCTTTTGAATCTGACGTCGCTGCACGTTGTACGTGCAGGACGTCAGACTCAGAAATTGTTTCTGAGTCTGACGTCCTGCACGTACAACGTGCAACGTGCAGCGACGTCAGATTCAAAAGAAACTTTTTCGTCGGCGCCAGCTTCAATGGAAAAATGAAAGGACGAAAGGCAGCCGGCAGCGGCAGGAGGACGCGGACCTCGGCTGGCGGGGGTTGGGGTCCCCCGCCAGCGAAGGTAGGCGAGCAACGGAGGGGGAGGGTTGGCAATGGCAGCGGCTGGGGGGAGGGGGATCGGCAATGGCGGCGGCGGCGGCGGCGGGGGGGGGGGGGGCTATAATGTGCCCCCTCACTCTGGCCCTGGCCCCCCCTACCGCCGCAGTTCAGATACGCCCCTGATTAGGATGTATTTACCGCCTTTTTCAAAGAATTCACTCAAGGTAAGAATAAATCAAACATAAGCAATAGACAATTATAGCAGTAAAAATATTCAAATAACAATAAAAATCATGGCGTGATAGATATGATGCTGACATTGAATAGTGACAAAATTTACAATGACCACAAAGGTTGTCTTTGCCCATGTCACTTAAAGGCTGTCCTCTTTTTAGCAATTCACCCATATTACTACTACGATGATATGCAAACTTGGGAGGTACACAAAATACAGGGTAGATTCCTAATACATGCCAGTATTTTAATATCAATCTCTTAAAAATGAATGAACTCTGTGTATAGGGGAAGCACACATGCCAAGGTATCCTGTTGTTTAGATTGAGATGTAAATAACCAAGATCTCTGTGCATACAAAGCCCGTTTATATGCATTTTTTTTTTTTTTATTTATAACAATTTTACAAATAAAATCAAGTATTAAACTTGTTTGAAAAGTGGTATATTTCATTTCATATACAAAAAGAAAGAGAAAAGACCATATTTTAAATTGAAATCCCCACTCAAGTCCACAAAATGGGATTCAAGATGAAAAGAAAAAGTGGAATTATTCTAACAGGAATATATTTCTAAAGATATTTACTTGAGAAATTCACAGGCTACATATTCGGTGTTACATTTATTCATATCAAGGGGGAGATGACATTTTCAGTTTCCCTTGTTTGTCTGGACACTAAAAAAGCTGTTAGTTGAGACGGTTCAAAGAATACATATTTAAGGGATTGGTATTTTACCACACATTTACAGGGAAATCTGAGAAAGAAAATTGCTCCCAGCTGTAAAACTGCTGGCTTCATCAATAGAAATTGTTTTCGCTTTTTTTGTGTCTCGCGAGAGACATCTGGAAATATCTGGACTTTTTGGCCTAAGAACACTTTATCCTTATTTCTAAAGTACAATTTCATTAGCCATGCCTTATCTGGTGGTAATGCTACAGTCACTATCAATGTTGTTGGGATGACTGGATCATTTTCTGAGGATTCAAGTATAGCAGAAATATTGAGGTCTTGTTTCTGATTTTCTTGATTTAGTATTGGCAGGTAATATATCCTAGAAAAAGGTGGAATCAGCTCTTCTTTTACTTCAAGTATTTCCATTAAATACTTCTTTAGCATTTCCAGTGGAGATTTAGATAATTGTCTTGGGAAATTTAACAAACGAAGATTATTACTTCTAACTGAATTTTCCAATAATTCAGTTTTTTTCCGCAAGAAAATCAAATCTTTAATCATAATCTCTTGTTGAGTTTGAAGTTTTTTAATCTCCAAAGTCTTATCGTCATGCAATTTCTCTAGTTTTTCAAATTTAGTATCCAAAATATTAGTTTTTTGCTCAAGGGCCAGAAAATCCTGATTCAATTTATTTACTTGCGGAACAAGAGACTTTCCTAAGGTAATTATCAAAGTCCACAACGAATCCAGCGTTACTTCTGCTGGTTTTTTTAAGGTCAAAAGTAAATTGTGTGGGTATTACCTCTTTATCGTGAATTTGTTCCAAACTAGCAGCTTCTTCCACATTCAGTGGAGTAGATGTTTGTGTCCAGGATCTCAAATCAGCTCCAGCCAGATCTATTTCCTCCCGGCCCTGTAAACTCGTACCACTTCGGGAAAGCAAGTCCAGAGACGCCTCGGTTGGTGTGCTGTACCCCGCAGGTTGCGGGGGCGGTTCCCTTGAGTCGGGGCTAAGCATCAGCTCGAGCCCAGGAGAAGCTTCCGGGCCTCCACTCGCACCGGCGCTACTCAGCGGGCTACCTTCCGACATCTGAATCGCCGAAATAGTTGGAATAGTTGCTGCCTGAAGTAATGTTCGGATGTCTTGAGAGGTAAGAACTTGCTGTTGCGGGGCTTTGGAGGCAGGACGGCCTCGTCTTTTCGGCATGTTTAATTAGATAAATTTTCCTTTCAGGGAGCGAGAATGCAGCCTGCTAGCGTCTCAAGAACGCGGCCATCTTGAATCGCATTTTTGACAATTTTATGGGGATAAACCCTCTGGAGAAACCTAGAACAGAAATGTGCAGCCTTTTCCTGATAATCCTCCATAGAGGTACACAGACCTCTAAGGCGTAAGAACTGGCCAACAGGGATACCATTCTTAAGGGCTCTTGGATGGAAGCCTGAGTAATGGAGTAATGTATTCTGATCAGTATCCTTTCTATAAAACTTTGGAGTGAATAGATTATCTGAAAATATGTCACTCTTAGTGTACTGAAAAGTGAACTAAATATTAGAATCTACCTCATTTATGTATTCAACAAAAGCATTTAATTCCTGCAAAGAGCCCTGCCATATTAGAATGACATCATCTATGAACTTTTTCCAACATACCCAGGAGGTGAAGGGAGGGACAAGGCCACTGGGTCACCAGGGAAAACTGAGGTTAGGGGGCCTTCATGGTGGGGGTTGAGGGGGCCTGCAATGGGCCTTCCCAATGCTCCACAAACCCTAATGCCAGCTCTGAGCTAGTGTAGAGTTGCTGTAGGAACAGTGCCAGTGTTTGGTGCTCTGCCCGCTAAGTACTAGGAAGGAATACGTAATGTCCTGTTTCAGTTTCAAGTTTAATAAGTGATTTGCTATCCCACCAATGTACAATGTGTATAGGCAGCTTTCAACAGAGCCGCCAAGGAGTTCCAATTTTTGAGAGGGAGATTTTAGTACACGCCCAGCCCCACCCACTCTACATGGCTCCACCCCCTGACACATCTCAATCCCACAGCCATTTCAGAAAATATTTTATTTAATAGCCTAATACCCTTTTCAATTAGCTTTCAGAGGCCAAAACCTCCTGCCTCAGGTCAGGTCAGGTCAGGACAGTATACTGCTGTTATGGTATCCTCTCCTGACCTGAGGAAGGAAGTGCTGGTCTCTGAAGTCTAATCAAAAGTGTTTTAAAAGTCAGTGAAGGTATCACCTTATTTTCTATTTTGTGTTTTATTTGCATTTATTAACCTTCATTAACACAACTACCACATTGCTGTTACGTCTGTGCTCTCCTCGCCCTTTGGTGGCCAGAACCGGTGACTGCTATGATCTGCCAGAGACTGTTTGCTGAGGCTATCCATTCCAGATTTTGGGTTAGTCCGGTCCGGATCTTCCAGGCTGCCAGGTTTGCTTGCTTGGATTGAGCCTGCACAGCCACCATAGCTTCCTGGTGATTGCTGCAGCTGAGTCTTTCCTGTCTGGGCTTATTAGCCATTTTGAAACTCTCTGGCTTTGCCTTTGCATTGCGTCTAAGGCCCTGGTATGTTAGTGCTTGTTGCTCTGCTGCCTAGTTTTGAATCTTTGCCTTGATTCTTGTCTGTTCTTGCCAGTCAGTGTGTAGTTAGATTAGGTTGTAGTTAGTTTGCTAGTCTTGTCTCTGGGCTTTAGTTTTGTGTTTAGTCCTTGTCTGTTTGTATCCTGCTGGCTGCTCTGCAGCTTTTAGTTCTGTGTCTTGTTAGTCAGTGTTTTGTTCCCTGTTTCAGTGGCTGCTTGCAGCTTCCTGTTTCTGTCCCCTAGCTTGTCCTGTCCCTGCCTGGTGTTGTATTGTGTAGCCCAGTTTTCTGCCTTGCTGCCCATGTTCCTTCCTTTCCCCTCTGACAATCAGTCCCTGTGCTGCCTAGCTGTTATCCAGCTCCTGCCCTGCAAAGTCCTGTCGGCCACCTGAAGCTGGGAGCTTAACTCCTGGTGGAAAGTGGCCAGGTACAGGTGAAGCCTAACTGTTGTCAGAGTTCTGCCTTGCCCCTGGTGTGGGGTGGTTTTGCCTGCCACTGCCGCTCCTCGGCAGTGGCCCAAGGGCTCACAACCCAGTTCCAGATTTGAAAACGTGACAGAATGCAAAGGCCATGAGCTCGGCAAGATCACCCGACCTGCTGGGCCTCCAGCCTAGAACTTCTGCTCCCGTTTCCTTTGTGAGGTTTAGTTCTGGCCTTATTGCTGAGTTTGACCTTTTCATGACACTGGAGGAAAATCGGAGAGAACTTTTGTCTGACCCACACCTGAGGAAGCTGCATGAAGCTTCAGCAGAGAGGAAGCATGTCCGGCGGCTTGGGCGCAGGGTGAACCCAGTTTCTGCCCTTGATCCTAGGACCCCGCTCTGGGAATACCGTCGCCTACTTGTCTCCGACCCAGCCCTGTGGGATACGCTGGAAGCTGTCGCTGAGAGAGAGCGTGCTGCGAATCCCGAGGTCCAGGCGTACCATCAGTCCATCCTGAGGGATGCTCTCAGCCGAATTGCTCCAGAGTCCAAGCCGAGTTCCAGTTCCAGCCAAGCTCGGAGTCCTGTCCGAGCAGCGCTTCTAACTGAGCCTCCAGTTCCAGTTCAAGTGGCGCCTGCACTCAAGTCTCTGAGTCCTGTCCGAGCAGCGCTTCTAATTGAGCCTCGGATTTCTGTCCGAGCAGCGCTTCTAACTGAGCCTCCAATCCCAGTGCAAGTGGCGCCTGCACTCAAGCCTCTGAGTCTTGTCCGAGCAGCGCTTCTAATGGAGCCTCCGATTCCTGGTCAAGTGGCGCTTCTGGCCGAGCCTCTGGTCCTGGCTCAAGTGGCACGTCCAGTTAAACTCCTGAGTCCAGCCCAAGGGACGTTTCTGACCGAGCCTCCGATGCCAGTTCGGGTGGCCCTGCTAGTCAAGCCGCTGCCAAGTTCCAGTGCCAGCCAAGATGCTGAGTCCAGACCGAGTCAAGCTGCTGAGTCTGAGCTGAGTTCCTGCTCCAGCCGAGATGCGGAGTCCGAGCCGAGTTCCAGCCCCAGCCAAGATGCTGAGTCCACTCTGAGTTTGAGTTCCAGCCCAGATGATGCTGAGTTCACTCTGGGTGCGAGTTCCAGCCAAGATGAGACTGATCCTGCCCTGAGTTCCAGCCAAGATGTTCCAGAGTCTGCTCTGAGTTCCAGCCAAGCTTCTGAGCCTGACCTGAGTTCCAGCCAAGTTTCTGAGCCTGCCCTGAGTCCCAGCCAAGCTCCTGAGTCTGCACTGAGCTCCAGCCAAGTGCCTGAGTCTGCTCAGAGTTCCAGCCAAGTGTCTGAGCCTGCTCTGAGTTCCAGCCAAGCTGTTCCTGAGTCCGCTCCAAGGTTGAGCTCCAGCCCAGCTGTTCCTGAGTCTGCTCTGAGGTTGAGTTCCAGTCCAGCTGTTCCTGAGTCTGCTCCAAGTTCAAGTTCCAGCCAAGAACCTGAAGCCAATCCGAGGTCCAGTCTTCCTTCCAGTCCAAATTCCAGTCCAGCTAACCCTGGTCATGTTTTGAGGCTCCTCCGTAGATTTCACCATTGTTACCCGTGGAGACCTGAATTCCCCGTGGAGGTCGGGGGGGCCTTGAGAAGGAGATACTGTTACGTCTGTGCTCTCCTCACCCTTTGGTAGCCAGAACCGGTGACTGCTATGATCTGCCAGAGACTGTTTGCTGAGGCTATCCATTCCAGATTTTGGGTTAGTCCGGTCCGGATCTTCCAGGCTGCCAGGTTTGCTTGCTTGGATTGAGCCTGCACAGCCACCATAGCTTCCTGGTGATTGCTGCAGCTGAGTCTTTCCTGTCTGGGCTTATTAGCCATTTTGAAACTCTCTGGCTTTGCCTTTGCATTGCGTCTAAGGCCCTGGTATGTTAGTGCTTGTTGCTCTGCTGCCTAGTTTTGAATCTTTGCCTTGATTCTTGTCTGTTCTTGCCAGTCAGTGTGTAGTTAGATTAGGTTGTAGTTAGTTTGCTAGTCTTGTCTCTGGGCTTTAGTTTTGTGTTTAGTCCTTGTCTGTTTGTATCCTGCTGGCTGCTCTGCAGCTTTTAGTTCTGTGTCTTGTTAGTCAGTGTTTTGTTCCCTGTTTCAGTGGCTGCTTGCAGCTTCCTGTTTCTGTCCCCTAGCTTGTCCTGTCCCTGCCTGGTGTTGTATTGTGTAGCCCAGTTTTCTGCCTTGCTGCCCATGTTCCTTCCTTTCCCCTCTGACAATCAGTCCCTGTGCTGCCTAGCTGTTATCCAGCTCCTGCCCTGCAAAGTCCTGTCGGCCACCTGAAGCTGGGAGCTTAACTCCTGGTGGAAAGTGGCCAGGTACAGGTGAAGCCTAACTGTTGTCAGAGTTCTGCCTTGCCCCTGGTGTGGGGTGGTTTTGCCTGCCACTGCCGCTCCTCGGCAGTGGCCCAAGGGCTCACAACCCAGTTCCAGATTTGAAAACGTGACAATTGCTTTATCCTAAATTTAAAATAAAATTATTTTCTGTACCTTTGTTCTCTGGCCATTTACTTTTTCTAATTGTGTTGGTCCCAGTCTCTTGATTCTGCATTCCTTTGTCTTCTCTTAACTCTCTTGCCAGGGTTTTCTGTCCATTTGTCATTTTCTCTCCTTTTTCTTTGTTTTCTTCAGTTTAGTTTTCTGCCTCGCTCTCTGTCCACATTTGCTATCCATTCTTTAATTTCCCTCTTTTTACTTCATCTACCTATGTCTTTTCATCTTTTCCTCACTTTTGTTCTCCCCATGCCCCTTCTTCTTATTCTCCAGTCTTTCACTAACTCTATCCTCTCCCCCTTTCCATCCAGCATCTCCCCTCTTTCTCTCCCCATCCTTCCAGTGTCTCCCCCTCTCTCTCTGAATCCTTCCATCCAGCGTCTCCTCTTTCTCTCCCTAACCTTCCATCCAGCACCTTCCGTCTTTCTCTCCCTAACCTTCCATCCAGCACTTTCCGTCTTTCTTTCCCTAACCTTCCATCCAGTATCATCCCTCTTTCTATCTCCATCCTTCCACCCATTACCCTCTCCTGATCCTTCCATCGTCTCCCTCTATCTCCCCTTCCTTCTAGCTAGCTCTCTCTCTCTCTCTACCCTTTTCCATTCAGCATGTCCTCTCTCTCCCCATCGTTCCAGTGTCTTTCTGCAGTGGTGGCATTCAGCGGGAGACTTTCCCGCTTTGGCGGGAGTGCGGGAGATGGCCCGCCAAAGTGGGAGTCTCCCGCTGAATGTGGAAGACTTGGCAGGTATGCTTACAATCTAAAGGGGGAAGAAAAAAAATAATGAACAGACATCTTTTGTGTTCAGAGCTGGCAAACACATTGTTACACGTGCTTGCTGGCTCTGATCATCAGGTTGGAGCAAACGCAGGTGCTAGTATGGCGTTATTGACCTCTAGCGCCTGTGTTTGCTTCTGATCATTATTGGCCTCTAGCGCCTGTGTTTGCTTCTGATCATTGGGGACTAGGGACCAAATAGTACTAATGAAATGAACAGGGCTGGTATTATATATGCTGGAGCCCATTGCAGAAATTTGGATGGAAGCTCCAAATCCCATTAGTAGGCAAGGATTTTGTTCAGCTTCTGGAAAGCTTAGAGGCTCCTATGCAGAGTCACTTTTACCTATGAGCAAAGGGGACAACTACTCTGGGCCTTGCATAACAGAGGGCCCATAGGTAAAAGCATAGGGATCGATATTCAAAGTGATTTAACTGGATAGTGTCACTGAATATCCCCTCTAATTGCCTAAACCAAATACAGCTATGTTGTGGGCGGTCTGGGAATGGAGTCAGGGAAGAGTCAGTACTCATGTGGTTAAGTGCTGATATTTAGCTGTTAACCAGATAAGTCTGGCTTCATGTATCCGCATTTTTTCAAACATAAGCGTCTTTGATCTCCATGTGACTTTTTGAGCATGGATAATTTTCATACAGGCATTTGTGTTTTCTTCATTCAATTATTGTAATGCGCTGTTTTTAAGGTCTTCCGATGAGATTCCTTCGAGCAGTACAGGTGGCACAAAATGCAACAGCTTGCCTGATTATTGGTGTTTCTTGTTATGAGCATATTTCCCTGGTTTTTAAACAACTACTTTGGCTACCCATCCTTTGAGAATATGTTTTGAGAGCATGACATTGATTTTTAAAGCCCTTCATGATGAATTGCCACTATGTGTTGCTGCCTCCCTCAAAATTTATACACCATCCTGGCTGATAAAAGTTTACTTGATGTCCTTTCTTTTAAGCAGGTTAGACTGGATTGCAGGTCCTAAGATTGCCAAATCCTGTGGTAGAAAATGATTTTCTATTTTCTACCACAGGGGGTGTTCCCGGCAGTAATCAGCAGTGTACCCATGTTGGCACGCGCTGCATGGTTACCACGTGGGTAGCATGTGAGCCCTTACCACTAGGACAATGGGTAGCGGTAAGGGCTCAGGCTGTAAATAGGCACGTGCTTTAATATTAGCACAGGCCTATTTCCCGGCCCATTAAAACATTGCCTTTTCCCCAACTGCGGTTAAAAAATGGCCCAGCGTGCACTTAAAAGAAGCGACTACATTACCGCAGGCCACTTTTTACTGCAGCTTTGTAAAAGGACCCCTAAAACAGTTAAGTGCTGAATATCGGCACTTAACCACAGAAGTGCCAACTCCGCCCCTGGACTGCCCACAAAATAGCCAGCTTTGAGTTTAGCAGTCTGTGGCGATATTCAATGGCACTAGCAGATTAAATGCACTGAATATCAGTGGATAACCCCGAGCGAGAAATTTAACCGGCCAAGAGCTATTTCTGGCTAGTTAAATTGCTTTGAATATCAACCCCATTATTTTTTAAACAGGCGTTTTCAAGCATCTGAGTGTTCATTTTAATTTTGTACTGTTTTGTGCCCAGTCATATGTAATTTATTTTAATTTAAGTATGTATTTTGTACAGTGCCCAGATTTGGAGATAGGACAGTCTATAAGATTTGTTAAATAAATAAATAAGGACTGAATATTGGCCTTAACCAGACAAGTACTGTCCCTCCCTTTACTATGTGTTTCACGCGAGTGTCTGTGTTTTGCGTGTGTGTGTGACCACAATGAGAGATTCTGCTATTTTTGTGTCTGTTGCTCTGAATAGATCCTTTGGGGGGAGGGGAGGGGAAAGGGAGAAGAAAGGCCTTTTGGCCTGGTCTTCACACAGAAAAGGTGTCTCCATTTAGAAAAAAATGTTATTCAATATTTTTTTTAACTGAACACAAAATTAGGCTCCCTTTCACAAAACTGCACTAGTGGCTGCTGTGCAGCATTGCCGACACAGAACATTCAAAGTGAACGGGCTGTGTCAGCATTACTGCACAAACAGCTGCTAGTGTGGCTTTGTAAAAGGGGGCCTTAATTTGGCTGCTGGATTTTTCCTTAATTATAAACAAGTTTGCACTCTTCTACAGCTAAAAATCTGCTTCAACTGCTTCTATATCTGGAGCCTGCTAATTTGCACTGCCTGGCTCTTTATCCACTGCTGGGAAAGTTTCTGTGTGAATGCAAGGTATGTTTACAGAATTGGATTTGTTTATACCAAAATTTAGTCCTACCCTGTACAGACTCCACACTTCACTTCCACATAGATGTGAATAAACATGCTTAATGCTTTTTCTTGTTTGTCATCTTTAGATTGGGTACTTCTGTATCTGAAGGGGTTTGATATCACATGACAAAAATTTAAAGAACATTGGACCTTGGAAGGTGAGTCAGTGTTCACTGGATGCATAATTTAGGGAGGGAAAATTTGGAAAAAATAAAAGGGGGCCATAAAGTTTGCCCAGGGCCCCATTAGTGGTTAACACAGTCCTGGCCTATAGCACGGTGGTTCAGGGTCATTGCCCTGGTAACCTGGTTACACTTCCCACTCCCAATGATAGCCTGAAAATGAGCTGTAATCCTAGTAGGAAGTATTCTTTTTCTGTATAATTGATTGCCATATGAAAGGTAGCCCACACACCTACATTAGAAAGGCTGATAGTGAGATAGGGACATTTTCTGAAGAATTTCAGTGATCGGATGGGAATGGTTGGGTTCTCTTTTTATGTCTGTAGAGAGGCTAAGAATATTTAGCAAAATGTTTCATTCATGGCTGAGAAAGCCTGCCTCAAGGGATCAGTTCGTTTATGAATAAAGAGTGCCCAGCAGTTTCGTCATACCAGGTCCTTGGACACAGAAGTAGCACTACAGGTCTTTAGTTCCTTCTTTGCATCCTGTGTGTTCATTAAAAACAGTTAATTATAAGTAAGAAGTAAACATTAGGGCTTCCCCCTCCCTCACTTCCTGGAGGAGTATGTAACCAGTCAAATTTTCTGGAATAGTTTTGCTCCATTGTTCAATTTCCCAATGAGAACGTCCTCTTGCATTTGAACTCTGGTTTATTGATTCCTATGATAAAGTTTTTGATGTGTTTATTTTTTGTATGCCCATCTTCAAATCTCTGCTTAAAGCCCACCTCTTCAATGTCGCTTTCGGCAACTAACCTCTACACCTCTACCCAGGAAAGCTAGACTGCCCCAACTTGACATTTCGTTCTTTAGATTGTAAGCTCCTTTGAGCAGGGACCGTCCTTCTTGGTTTATTTTGTACAGCGCTGCGTAACCCTAGTAGCGCTCTAGAAATGTTAAGTAGTAGTAGGGTTTGATCTTAATATTTGCTGAAAGTTAGTTCTCTTGTTGTACAGGGTTGTAATGCTGCTTCAAAATGGTGGCGTCATCTATGGCTCAGATTCTAACAGGGTAATTAGTTCTGCTCATTTACAACCGTTGTCTGTCTAAAAGAAAAGGCGGGACTGCAGTTGGACTTTTTAGTTATTACACAATATTGTGGTGGTGTTTAGAAGGTCTTATTGATTCTTTCATTAATGTGTAAACTGAGTGAATGGTATAGCACTTTATGCCCTTTTCAAGATTGTCTATACATTGCGAACGTGACAGGACTTCTATATGATTGGTAACAATTTCCTTGGTTTTAATATAATTTTACTTAGCAATATTTGGAGAAATCCTAAAATCAATTTTTTTTAGAGGAAGGAAAAGACCTCAGATGCTTGGCTTGTTGTCATTAACTTTAGCAACAGAAATGCCATGCGACTGTCCTCACTGGTCTAAAAAAACCTCCTCAATTTTCCACAGGGTTGGACCTAAGGACACTTTACCAGGACACTAAGAATGGAAAGTTGGCAGTTTGTCTCTTGAAGAAGCAGATTGTGAAACGGAGGTGCTCTGTTGAGCAAACCGAACCAGAGAAACTGAAGGAAGCATAGGAGCCAACTTTTCAAAATTATTGGGGGTGCTAAGCCCAGTGGAAATAACCTCTCCCTGGACACATACAAGGAATTTTCTCAATATTGGGGGTGCTCAAGCACCCACAGCACCCACAGAGTCTGCTCCTATGGCAAGGAAGTATCTTTTAGAAAAAAGATAAGTGCCCCTTAATTCCTAGTTGACTAAATAATGTGAAACAATGAACAGAAAAGTAAAGCATGTATTAGAAAATTGAGGAGGTTTTTTATACCAGTGAGGACGGGTTGATGGCATATATTCTATTCTTATGATCTCTGTTTTGTGATGTTAGTATTTTACTGCATATAAGAACAAGTACATATGGGAACAAATGCATTCTGTTTTCTTGATAGACCTTAGTGGTCTCAGAGTGGGTATGGCCACTGTTTCAGCCTCATCTATAATATTTAGGGTTTAGTTCCCACGTCCGATGGTTATAATGTGTATGGGAGTTGCAAATGTTGTGTATAATTGTGAATTTTGTATCTTTGTTTGTGTGCAGCAGTGGTGAGTGGAGAGGCATCAGGTTCAGATGAGTTCTGGGCTCTTGATCCTTGAGGCATGCACTCATATTTGTGGTTGTGCATGTTATTCGCGTCTGCCTCTTGTTTCTGATTGTTTGGAGATAGGATGGTGTGCCCATTTTCCTGTGTGCGTGGATTGCTGCTCTGGTTTGGTCAACAGTGGAGAGCGTTTCTCCTTGGTCATATGGGATTTCAAGCTAATGTCAGAATTTAGATTGGAAGGTGTATAGATGATTGGAGAGGCTGAGAGCTGCATGCATTGATGCCTGGTTGAAAGTGGATGTGGGAATGTTTGTGTTGTTGTTCCTGGTTTCATTCTGTATAGATTTGTGTGGGATTGTAGTGGTTTTAACTGTCAGGATTGGGTCAAGGTGCTTTTCTTTAAGAAGTATAGGGAAAATCTTGGATCTATAATAGTGTAGAATTTGATTATTATACAATTTGTGCCAAAGCAATGTGATATTGTAATATTGCCTCATAGAATGTCATCCGGTTAAGAGAGGCAAGGTTTTAGCATTATGTGAAGAAACATAATATAGATATTGATACAAGAAACCCACTTAAATGAACAAAGATGTGCAAAGTTTGATCTGGGTTAGGAGTTCTATTTTTCACCTGCCAATTGTAAGAAAGGGGGACTATCCATTATGTTTAGAAAAGAGTTTGCAGTCCAGATTATATAACAGGCTATTGAACCTTGCAGGACATGGGTGGTGGTATTAATACAAATTGGTTCTCAAAGACTTACAGTCATGAATATTTATGTGCCCAGTAATGATACTCCTGATTTCATGAGAGCAGTACAGAAAATTTTATTGGAATATGGGGAAGCTCCTATATTATTGCCAAGGGATTTCAATCTCCCCTTAGATTTGGTGCTTGAACAGCAGTCTACCTGTGTCCCATGTCAAACTAAGATGGATTTGGAGCTCAAATCAATAAAGCAAACAATGGACTTGGTGAATATATGGAGATTGCTTCATCCTGATGGAAGAGACTACACCTGTTATGCCCTATACAAAACTATTTGCCGATTGACTATTTTCTTATCTCTAAATCTTTCATTTCTGATGTTGTACACTCTAAAATTGCCCCAGTTCTAACATGTGGTTACTCTCACATTGCAGTGGGGAGTTGATTGTCCTCGATGTAGCATGAGAGGCTTTTAAAGTCAGTTTACAAGGAGAAATTCAAAGTTATGCTGCATGGCATAAGAAACAAGAGATAGAGCTACTGCAACAGATTGAGAACAATATACATCACTTGGAACAACTACATATTAGTACTGGTAGGTGGAATATTCTCATAGAGTTCCTACAACAGAAGTATGTATATAACAAGCTATGTAGCTCTTTCGCCTGCCAAACTTTGTTGCACAAAAGACGGGATATTAAATATATGCTAATAAAACTGGCTGGCTTCTTACCAGATTTCTTGCAATTCGGAACCAGAGGCAGAGTTTCTTCACTTCAAATTAGAAAACAGTAAAACGGTGTTGAAAGATGCAGATATTTTGGAAGTATTTGCATGCTATTGCCAGCAACTGTTTCACTCATCCTGTACTGATTCTGTACCTGCAATGGAACAATTTTTGTATGACCTACCTCATTCTACATTGTTTGAAACTTAAGTGGACATTCTTGTAGTGCCCATTCTTGAAGAGGAAATCATCTTGGCTTTCAAATCTTTACACATACAACTGTACTCCTAGTTCAGTTTTGATGTAAATTTAAATGTATTACATGTAATCCCTACTCACATTCCAACCCTGATTAACCTGAGACCCCGGCACTAGCTCATTCATGCCATTCATTTCACCGTTCAATCAATCACCTAATTTAAATAAGTACATAGCTTGTTGTCACAATAACTATTTTTATTGCTAATTGAGAATGTCCAATCTTTTATATAGTCCAATGAAGCAACTGTATACTGTCTTCGCTCCTAATATCTTGTCGCTAACTCTGAAGTAACCTTCATTCGGACTTAACTGTCAATGTCTTATCTTGCAAACAGTTCATTTGTTAATTAAGCCATCAACTGGACTCAGAGCGGCTCAGCGCAGCATGAAGAGAGCTACCGGTACAGCTCACAGGCCATCCAGTATTTCTAAAATTTCTCTAACTCCTCACTCCTCTATGTGTGCCGCATTTCGTAAGGTCCTTCTTCAGGAGGAGCACCTACACACCCTAAAAAACATATAATACAAAAAACCATCCTATGTATCTCTCTTCTGTATCCAACTCTTCATCATATTATGATACTATATATTTAAATACAATTTCTGGCTGCAATACCTTCAGGAACCAAAAACCAAGGGAGGACTCCCAAGGCATCTCTGTTCGTGGGAGAAATGAACCAAACTCTTCCCCACTTCCGGTAAAATCCCATCACTGATTACAGCAAAATTCAAATCTCTAGCCACAAATAAGATCCCTGGCCCTGATGGGTACATCTGTGGAATATTATCAAATTTTATGCAAGGACATTGTACCTAGATTATATATACTATACCAGTATCTCTGGAAGCATCACAAGGTTGGTTTGTCAAGGCATAGTAGTACTATTGCCTAAACCTGGGAGGATCCAACTAGGGTACAGAACTATCGACCCTTGTTGCTAAACCAGGACTGCAAAATTTTAGCTAAAGTTCTAGCCACCAGATTGGAAAAGATTCTTGGCTCTCTTGTTCACACTAATCAGGTAGGGATAAACACTGACACCCCTGAAGACATACCAGTATTCCCTTGTAGTGTTTACTATCCTGCTTATTTTCGATGTTGGTAGTTGGTAGGCTCTTCTCCCATGGTGCTTTTCCCACTGCCTACTGGGTCAGAGTGTGCCCTGTTGTGTTTCCTGTTGTAGTCCATGCGGTAGTGGCCATTTTTGTAAGCCAGTTTTAGTTCCCTTTCCTGTGTTAGCCACGTTACAGAATGTGGCTGAAAGAGGGCATTGTACAGCATTCTGCCAGCTCTGTCCTACTGCTCATCTCAGTACCAGGGAGACTCGTTGCCAGTGGGGCACAACTTCTGATCTGCAGTTAACTGTGAGTAAATGTGGTTATTCCAATAAAGGACGTTTTCAGAGAGATTAGTCTTCAGGTGTCAACTGGTGTGCCAATGTTAAACAGCAGCAACAAGTCCTAGAGGCCTGCGTGTATGCAGGTCCCTGGAGCACTTTTAGTGGGTACCACAGTGCACTTCAGCCAGGTGGCCCCAGGCCCACCCCCCCCCCCCACCTGTAACAGTTGTGCTGGTAAATGGGAGGCCTCCAAAACCCATTGTACCAACATGTAGGTGCCCCCTTCACCCCTAAGAGCTATGGTGGTGTTGTACATTTGTGGGTAGTGGGTTTTGGGGGAGGGGGGTTGGGAGCTCAGCACCCGTGGTAAGGGAGCTATGCATGTGGGAGCTTTTTCTGAAGTCCACTGCACTGACCTAGGGTGCCCAGTTGGTGACCTGGCATATCAGGGGGCAAGTGTACTACCAATCCTGGCCCCTCCCACGACCAAATGGCTCGGATTAGGACGTTTTTGAGCTGGGCGTTTTTAGTTTCCATTATCGCTAAAAAAAACAAACGCCCAGCTCAAAAACGTCCATTTTTTCGAAAATACGGTTCGGCCCGCCCCTTCACGGACCCGTTCTCGGAGATAAACGCCCATGGAGATAGGCGTTTCCGTTCGATTATGCCCCTCTACATGTACGCATAGCTCAATTGCATGATGACTTGGAGCCCATTCAGTCCACTGTACACGAACTACATGTTCTAGATGATACTTTACACATACCCAGATGGCAACCTCTTGCTGCTTCTATATGGTATAACTCCAAATTACAGATTGATAATAGGACTCTTTATTAGCCTTTATTGGAGTAATGAAACATAGGAAAATATAAGCATAGGAAAATGTAATGGCCTATCCAGTCTGCCCATCCATGCCGTCTGCTCTCCCTATTTGTCATGGCCATGGCTGTGACTTGCATCCCTGCTTACCTTCCAGTGTATACTCCATTGCAGTAGTCTAAACGCCATGGTCTGCATGGTTGTTGGGAAGCAGCTTCTTATTCATCTCAGTTTACACATGGCTTGGAATATAGTTTTGGTGACTTTTCAAGTGGTCTGCAATTGGGAGCTTTGTTCCATCCAGATCTAATGATGGGGTCGTAGTCTTGCTGTGATTAGATGTTAGTATCAAGCATTGGGTTTTCTCTTTGTTGAGCTGGAACTTGAAAGCTATTGACCAAGATTCCAAGGTCTTTATACCTTATTGGAGTTTGTATTTAATTTCTGATATGTCTTTATCTAAGAAAATGTGGATTGTAGCACCATCCGCATAGATGAATGGCTTTTATCCATTTTTTCTAAGTGTATTTGCCAGAGGAACCATCATTAAGTTGAACAGTAGCAGAGATAGTGGTGAGCCTTGTGGTACTCCACAGTCAGCTTTCCAGGGAGGAGATGTAGTGGTAGGATCAGGATGTTAGGAAGTTTTTGAACCAGTTTAGTATGGCACCCCCAATACCAAAGTAGTCCAATAGTTGGATTAGTATCTGGTGGTTGACCATGTCGAATGCGCTTGACATATCAAATTGAAATAATAGAATTTTTTTGCCTTTGCTTATTTCTTGCCTGAAGTTGGAAAGTAATGTCACAAGTACTGTTTCAGTACTATATCCAGGTTTGAATCCAGATTGGGATTCATGGAGGACTGAGAAGTCATTAAGGTAGCCCATTAGTTGTTTGGCGACTAAGCCTTCCATGATCTTGATCATGAGTAGTATAGAGCATCTAAATGTGAGCAAGTGCAAAGTGATGCATGTGGGAAAGAGGAACCTGAATTATATCTATGTCATGCAAGGTTCCACGTTAGGAATCACAGACCAAGAAAGGGATCTAGGTGTCATCGTTGATGATACTCAGTGTGCTGCTGCGGCTAATAAAGCAAATAGAATGTTAGGTATTATTAGGAAAGGAATGGAAAACAAAAATGAGGATGTTATAATGCCTTTGTATCGCTCCATAGTGCGACCGCACCTCGAATATTGTGTTCAATTCTGGTCGCCGCATCTCAAAAAAGATATAGTGGAATTAGAAAAGGTGCAGAGAAGGGCGACGAAAATGATAAATGGGATGGGACAACTTCCCTATGAGGAAAGGCTAAAGCGGCTAGGACTGAGGGGAGATATGATAGAGGTCTATAAAATAATGAGTGGAGTTGAACGGATAGATGTGAAGCGTCTGTTCACGCTTTCCAAAAATACTAGGACTAGGGGGCATGCGATGAAGCTACAATGTAGTAAATTTAAAATGAATCAGAGAAAATATTTCTTTACTCAATGTGTAATTAAACTCTGGAATTCATTGCCAGAGAATGTGGTAAAGGCGGAGTTTAATAAAGGTTTGGACGGCTTCCTAAAGGAAAAGTCCATAGACCGTTATTAAATGGACTTGGGGAAAATCCACTATTTCTGGGATAAGCAGTATAAATTGTTTGTACATTTTTGGGATCTTGCGAGGTATCTGTGACCTGGATTGGCCACTGTTGGAAACAGGATGCTGGGTTCAATGGACCTTTGGTCTTTCCCAGTATGGCAATACTTATGTATTTATGTAGAGGCTACGGGTCTATAGTTCATTATTATGCTTGCACTTAGGTTCACATTTTTCGGTATGGGTGTCAGCATTATGTTGCCCTTTTCAAGGGGAAATAAGCCGTGTGATAGGTGGAGTGTAAGTTTGATGAAGATCTGTGGGGTGTTTTCCAGTAGGTAGTTGGGATGGGGGTCTAGCATGCAGTGTGTGTGTTGTAAGATTTTTTTTATCGCATTTTTTACTGCATTGGGTGTTGGTGGACGGAATGTTGTCCACTGTCAATCCGCCGTGATTTGTTCATGAGAATTGTCTAGATTGTCAATAAAAGATTCAAGTGAGTTGTCAGAGTGTTTGAACCCTTTTCTTAATTTGATAATCTTGGTTTTAAAGTGTGTGGCTAGTTCTGCTGCGGATGGGTGAGGGTCGTTTGTGGATGTGATAGATTGTACATTTAGCATATTATTGACCAGTCTGTATAATTTTTTACGATACGTACATTCATAGTGATGAAATGACAAATCATAACAGAAACATAACCAATGCATATATACTCTGTCAAGGACTCCACACACAGTTAGCAAACTAGCATCAACTATACATTACTCACTAGGTTACCAAAGCAAATATGACTGATACCTGAACAGAGGCTTGCTGGTAGCCAAATGCTTCTAAGAATACCAATACCTTATCTATATATGCAACTCATTCCTTTGGCCCCTCAACTTAAAAAAAAAGACCTGCGATATTCATCTAGCTTGATAACCTGAAAAGATGGCACTTCCAAAAGGTTAGCATTAGAAGATTTCAATGGTCCTTACACTTAATTGTTCTGTCTGTTTACCTGTCTTATCTAGATTGTAAGCTCTTTGAGCAGGGACTGCCTTTTGTGTATGGTGTACAGCGCTGCGTATGCCTTGTAGCGCTATAGAAATGATAAGTAGTAGTAGTAGTAGTCTTGCAGGTACGCTCATAAGGAAGAGGATAGAACAGGAGAAACATTTCACAATTTGAAAATGAATAATAAAGTTTTAAAAGCAATCCTCTGTTTAATAGGAAGATAATATAACGTTTTTAAAATAGAGTGACATATGTATACCAGGAATAGCCATAATGGACTCTAGCTGCAGTGTTTTGTACAATCTGCAAGGCTTTTAAAATATTTCCACGCAAGCCCAAAAGTAGACCATTACAGTAATCGAAGCATGGAATAACAATGCTCTGAATAATTAAATGGAAGTTCGAGAAAGTTTTCGTGTGCTTTTCCCTTGGACTTTTTTTTTTAATGGTGCAAAACGATAGACACACTGAGCACAAAATCATCTAGCAAATGGCCATTTTCGAAACAAAAAGTTAGACTATGTTTGCCAATATGATTTGCCATTTGATTTTTAGACATTTTCAGCAAAACGTCCAAAATCAGATTTAGACATCGTATTGAAAATGCCCCTTAAATCTGCTCCCACAACATCTTACCACAGAGGCTGAGTGGGAGCAGTTATGAGTAGGTATAAATGTACACAGCTGCATTTTAACTGCAATTGTGTGGGTTTTGGGAAGCAATTTTACAAAGAAACACAGGCGCCTATGTTGTCTTCATAAAATAATTTCAGAATAGGTACCTTCTTGGCCTTTCAGACTACAGGCTTATTTTCGAAAGAGAAGGACGCCCATTTTTTGACACAAATCGGAAGATGGGCATCCTTCTCCCAGGGTCGCCCAAATCGGCATAATCAAAAGCCAATTTTGGGCGTCCCCAACTGCTTTCCGTCACAGGGACGACCAAAGTTCCTGGGGGCGTGTCATAGGTGTAGCAAAGGCGGGACATAGACGTGCCTAACACATGAGCCTCTTTGACCCATAATCGAAAAAAAGGGCGCCCCTGGTGAGCACTTGGATGACTTTACTTGGTCATTTTTTTGTTACGCCCAAGCCACGAAAAGGTGCCCGAACTGACCAGATGACCACCGGAGGGAATCGGGGATGACCTCCCCTTACTCCCGCAGTGGTCACTAACCCCCTCCCACCCTCAAAAAAATAGTTTAAAAATATTTTGTGCCAGCCTCAAATGTCATACTCAGGTCCATTGCAGCAGTATGCAGGTACCTGGAGCAGTTTTTAGTGGGTGCAGTGCACTTCAGGTAAGCGGACCCAGGCTCACCCCCCCCCCCCCCCCGCCACTTTTTACACTTGTGGTGGTAAATGTGAGCCCTCCAAAACCCACCACAAACCTACTGTACCCACATCTAGGTGATCCCCTTCACCTGTAAGGGCTATGGTAGTGGTGTACAGTTGTGGGGAGTGGGTTTTGGGGGGCTCAGCACACAAGGTATGGGAGCAATGTACCTGGGAGCAAATTGTGAAGTCCACTGCAGTGCCCCCTAGGGTGCCTGGTTGGTGTCCTGGCATGTCAGGGGGACCAGTACACTATGAATGCTGGCTCCTCCCATGACCAAAGGGCTTGCATTTGGTCATTTCTGAGATGGGCGTCCTGAGTTTCCATTATCGCCAAAAATCAGAAACGACCAAGTCTAAGAATGACCATCTCTAGGGACGACCTAAATGTCAAGATTTGGGCATCCCCGACCGTATTATCGAAACGAAAGATGGACGACCATCTTGTTTCGATAATACGGGTTTCCCCGCCCCTTCGCCGGGACGTGCTGCGAGGACGTCCTCAGGAAAACTTGGGCCCCCCTTTCGATTATGCCCCTCCAGGTGACCTAAAATTACCCTCCTTATGGGAGATATATTTTTGTACTTAGGCCTCATATATGAAAACAAATACTAGTGATAGTTAATTGCATTTACAGCATAGCACAGCAAGACTATAAAAGTGTGAATATTATGTTTGAAAAATATTTGTTCTCTATATACCTATAAAAAAATTTTTCTCTCATTTCCCCCAGCAAACTCAATATACAGCTAGTCTGCTGTACTTTCCTCCACCTCAGGTTTCTTAGGCCCTGATGCTCAAAAGTAAATACGGGTGTTAGAGGCCATTAAGGTAACAAAAACGCTACTCTCAACGATACCGGAACCTGCGCATGCTCAGTTTTCAGCGCATGCCTTCTACAGACTGCCAAGGTGGAAAGAAGCGTTTTCCTGCTAGCTTAGATATTTTTTTGGTGGTGGTGGTGTGGAGAACACTTGGTGCCCACCCACTTCTTGCCTAGGCCCACCCAAAATCTGTTGTCTGGCTACGCCCCTGAGATGAACAGCGCAAGCAGCATGCTAATGTAGTCAAGCTCATGCAAATTAGGTCATTTTGTATTCCTTCCCAAGGCTCAGAAAAGAGTGCCCAAAACAAAACTTTCTTACCGCTGTAAAAAGTAGTGCCAGATTGGAGCAGGGGTGATGGTGTTGGAAGAGAGAATTTCTCATGATTCTATTGTGATTCTTTCTTCAAAATCTGCTGGTTTTGATTGCTTTTGAAAGCAGAAAGAAGCCCATGCAAGCCCTTAAGCGTCGGTCATGAGAAACGAATATGCTCAACTCACAGGAGACCTAAAAGTGAAAGCACACACTGGCGTCTGTTTCCTGCATTTAAGGATAAGCATCCAAGCTAAAAAAAAAATTTTTTAAACACTTATATTTAGGCTGCAGAAAACAGGCGCCAATATGTGCGTCACAATTGGGTTGTCCCAGGCTCATGTGCACAGAAGCTGAGCTTACCACGGAACTCCTTTGTGCATGCGCCAAGCACAATCCTCCCGCCGAACTGTTCAATGATCAGTGCTATGAGCGCACCTATATTTGCGTCTCATTATCATTGAGCATTAGGGAGTTGTTTTTCTGCACTGTTCTAGAGGTATTTTTACGGCACTGCTCGGAACAGAGCTGGAATTTTGAGCATCTGGACCTTAGTGACTAAGCTCACAGCAGTGGGTTGTGTTCACTTCATCAGATGAAAGGAGGATCAGAAGGTACCTATTCCATGAATGGGAGGGAAAGCAGACAAAGGATCAGACTGCTGATACCCTGCCACTAACTTTGATTTCAAGAGTAGGTTTAATTTTTTTTTTTTTAAATTAAGCACAGCAGAAGAGAAGGAAAGTAAAAAAGACAAAGCAAAACGGAAATGCCTGTGGTGGTAAGGGTGTTAGCTGTGGTGGTGGTGGGGGGAGGGAGCTGACAGCTGTCCTATTCATGGTTAATCAGGTGTGTCTGTTTTTGTGTAGCATCTGTCTGCTACTGTTATGGTGCCACCTGTGAGGGAGAATCTGGGCAGGAGGAGACAGCACTTGCATTGAAAACCAGCATCACTATTAGGATACAGGAGAGCTTCTATCAGCCTTATTAGAAGAAAAATGTGCTACTTTCTAACATTTTTTTACAACTGGCCAGTGCTGAAGTTGTTTCCTGTTTCCTGAAAGCTTCAGTGGTCTCCCTAGAAATATTGAATATGCAGAGGTCCTGTGCCCAGCCCACTGTTCTTACTTGCTATGATGTCACAGAAACTATTTGCATACTTTCACTTTCCCTTTATTAACATCTTCTGTGCTCATCTCATGCCTTCATCAATCCCATAATTTATTTTGCCTCCCCCCCCCCCCCCCCCACACACGTTATTTTGGCCTGGGGATTGTTTGCTGTATCCATCATCCTTTCTGGGAATACATGTTACTTATTCATTTTACTAATTTAATTATTACTTATTAATAATTAAACTGTTATTATAAATTGCTTATTAGCCACTAAACAAGGATAGGTAAATCTGAAACAAACAATCTGAATTCATGAACACTGATATCGGAATTTGTTATCTATCCAGCTTATTTTCGAAAGAGAAGGCTGGCCATCTTCCGTCACAAATCGGGAGATGGCCGGCCGTCTCTCAAGGCCGGCAAAATCGGCATAATTGAAAGCCGATTTTAGCTGGCCTCAACTGCAGTCCGTCGCGGAGACGGCCAAACTTCAAGGGGGCGTGTCGGAAGGGCAGCGAAGGCGGGACAGGGGCGTGCCGGGGCGTGCTTAAGAGATGGGTGCCCTTGGCCGATAATGGAAAAAAGAAGGGCGTCCCTGGCGAGAATTTGGTCCACTTTATTTGGTCCCTTTTTTTTCAGGTCCAAGCCCCAAAAAAGTGCCCGAACTGACCAGATGACCACCAGAGGGAATCGGGGATGACCTCCCCTGACCCCCCCAGTGGTCACTAACCCCCTCCCACCCTAAAAAAAAACACTTTAAAAACTTTTTTGTCAGCCTCTATGCCAGCGTCAAAGGTCATATCCAGCTCCCTGACAGCAGTATGCAGATGGGTGCAGTGCACTTCAGCAGGTAGACTCAGCCCCCCCCCCACCTGTTACACTTGTGGTGGTAAATGGGAGCCCTCCAACCCCCCCCCCCAAAACCCAATGTACCCACATGTAGGTGCCCCCCTTCACCCATAAGGGCTATGGAAATGGTGTACAGTTGTGGGGAGTGGGTTTTGGGGGGATTTGGGGGGCTCAGCACCCAAGGTAAGGGAGCTATGCACCTGGGAGCTATTTTAATTTTTTTTTTTTTAATTAGATGTGCCCCCTAGGGTGCCCGGTTGGTGTCCTGGCATGTGAGGGGTACCAGTGCACTACAAATGCTGGCTCCTCCCACGACTAAATGCCTTGGATTTGGCCGGATTTGAGATGGCCGGCCTCGGTTTCCATTATCGGCGAAAACCGAGGCCGGCCATCTCAAACCTGGCCATCTCTGATATTTGGCCGGCCACAACCGTATTCTAGAAAAGAAAGATGGATGCCCATCTCGTTTGAAAATACGGTCAGCCCCGCCCCTTCGCAGCGCCATCCCTGGAGATGGGCGCCCTTAGAGATGGGCGTCCCCGGTCGAAAATGCCCCTCTATGTCATTCTAAATATTTGCTATACTGCCTTTTGAGGAGAAAGACGTTAAATTCAGGCAAATTTGTGTTTTTCTGTTGATTATTGGTTAAAAAGAAAAACAGTAACATTTATTGTGGCAAATACTTATTTGGAATGGTAAGATCAATATTCAAAAGATTCGTCTGAGTAACATTTAGAGTTTAATACTTGAAAAAATAGCAGTCACAAATTGGTGTTGAACTTCTGTAAAACTATACTAAGATAAACATCAAAACCCCATTACTTATGCTCCGTAGTCATGACATTTTTTTCTTTCTTTCTTTTTCTTTTCTTTTTAAATAGAAGAAAAAGGAGACCTCAGTGATCCCAGGGTGACTTTTTAGCCGTCTTTTCCAATATCTTGTGATATAATATTTTAAGTTAATGAATAGATAAAGTGATACACATAAAATAAAAAAATAAGGAGTTTTTTGGAGGCCAAAATACATACCAGTACAAAATGTTATTGAGCTGGTTATGTCCGAAGGGTTTTCCCTGGGATCACTGAGGTCTCCTTTTTCTCCTAATTAAAAACAAAAGAAAAGAAAGAAAAAGAAAGAAAGAATGAAAAAAATGTATGACTATGGAGCATAAGTAATAGGTGTTTATGTTTATCTTAGCATAACATTTAGAGTTATTCAGACAAATCATGGTGTTAAAACTCTGATTTGTGAAGTGAAAAAAAAAATAGCTGGTTATAACTAGGTGGAGTTTTGAGGCTTATAGGGGATGTGGTTACGGTTTAGTTCCACAGTACTGATATTCATGGATGCAGAAATGTGACTGTCTCTGGGAAACTGTGACAAAATTGGTGGATCCAGAATTTTCAGAGTGACTGATTTTTCATGTCATGTGTCCATAAACAGTCTGAAAAAGTCACATGTTTGATATTCTGTAACTTTTTTATGTTTTCTCAGAAAAGGGTAGGGTTTGGACTGTTGTACTACAAATTGTTTGCTCTAACACAATTCATTAACACCTCATTTTTTTGTTTCTGGTGATTTTAGTCACTTTTTCCCAGAGATGGTTACATATAGCAGAATGTTTTTAGTTATACAGATACATTTATTCAAATAGTTTATTTATAGTTTATTTACATTTGTTATACACTTTAAGCTGGTTACATTCAGCAGCAGACATACCCCATGAAAGGCTGCTGAATATGCAATTAAAAGTTCTTTGGATAGCTTTATCCAGATAAAATTTAGGGTTTGCTGCACTGCTGAATATTGACCCTGTTACTATGATTTTAAAGCCAGGGCTAATTAAGAGCTCACCTTTGCTCTATGATCTAGCTGCCAATTCTTAGAAAATATGCTGGCTACCTCTCAGTTAACGGAGGTTTTCCAGGAATGCTTTGAGCCAGTCCTGGTTTTAACTTCAATTCCTTAAGTCTTGGGGATTCGGCATGTAGTAAAAGCACAGGACCACAAAGAACAGACCCCCCCCCCCTTCCCCAGATACAGGGGCAGCCCAAGACAATCTGCCACCTGAGGGGAGGAATGAGCTGCAGCTCTGATGGCTCCTTTCCCTTTTGTCTTGGCTTCTCCTCTGTCACCTCCACCACAGTCCTTCCCCATCCCCCTTTCCCTCCCCCCTCCGAATTTACCTTTACTTTTCTTGTTTTTCAAAAGGCAGAGGCGTGGCAGTGATTCCCATAGACTGCACTGCCATTGGTCCTGGTCCCTTCTCTCTACTGCTGCCCTCTTCAGAGGAAAGAGGAAATTTCATCAGAAAGGTGGGCCACAGTAGAGATATGGGGCCAGGACTGGCAGCAGGGCAGCCTATAGGAATCACTGCTGCCACTGCCACCTTTTAAAAAAACAAGAAAAGAAAAGGTAAGTTTGAGGAAGGGGGCTGGGGAAGGAAGAGTGGAGGGGGTGATATAACTGATATAACTGGCTGTCTGCCAATTTTCAGTTCAAGTTTGGCAGCCATATTTAGCCATTTAAATACCAGGCCTATCTTTGGCTGGTTCAAACTTAACCGGCCAGCGCTGAATATCGGCTTGGCCAGTTTAACTTGAACTGTTCAAAAATACAAACTGAAGAGTAACAAATCACCTGAACTGGATGGTATGCTATCCCAGAGTACTTATAGAATTGAAAAATGAACTTGCGGATCTATTGTTAGTAATATATAATTTATCTTTAAAATCAAGCATGGTACCAGAAGATTGGAGGGTGGTCAATATAAAATCTTTTTTTTAAAAAAAGATTCCAGAGGTGATCTGGGAAATTATAGGCCGGTGAGCCTGACTTTGTTGCTGGACAAAATGATAGAGACTATTATAAAGAACAAAATTACAGAGCACATTCAAAAGCATGGATTAATGAGACAAAGTCAACATAGATTTAGTAAAGGGAAATCTTGCCTCACCAATCTACTACATTTCTTTGAAGGGGTGAACAAATATGTGGATAAAGGTGAGCCAGTTGATATTGTGTATCTGGATTTTCAAAAGGCATTTGACAAACTACCACATGAAAGTCTCCCGAGGAAATTGGAGAATCTTGGGATAGGAGGGTAGTGTTCTATTGTGGATTAAAAACTGGTTAAAAGATAGAAAACATAGAGTAGGGTTAAATGCCCAGTATTCTCAATAGAGAAGGGTAGATAGTGGGGTTTCCCCAGGGGTCTTTGCTGGGACCGCTGCATTTGAACATATTTATAAATGATCTAGAGATGGGCAGTATCTAGTGAGATAATCACAAGAGGATTGTGAAAAATTACAAGAGGGTCTTACAAGACTGGGAGACTGGGCATCCAAACATCAGGTGACATTTAATGTGAGCAAGTTCAAAGTGATGCATGTGGGAAAGAGGAACCAGAGCCATATGTGATGCAAGGTTCCACGCAGTGGCGTCACGAGGGCAGCTGACACCCGGGGCGGGTCGCCGCTGCGCACCCCCCCCCCGGGTGCAGCGCGACGCACCCTCCCCCCTCCGTAGCGCAACACCCCCCCGCCCGTGAGAACATACCTGGAAGGCGGTAGAGGGGCGGGTGGGCGGGCCAATCCACCGAGAGCACGCCGCTGGGAGGGTGTCGGCGCCTCGCTGGTTCCTTGCTCTCTCTGCCCCGGAACAGGAAGTAACCTCTGCTCAGTGTGTGGTGCAGCTAAGAAAGCAAATAGAGGTTAGGTATTATTAGGAAAGGAATGGAAAACAAAAATGAGGTCGTTATAATGCCTATGTATTGCTCCATGGTGCAACCGCACCTCGAATACTGTGTGCAATTCTGGTCACCGTGTCTCAAAAAAGATATAGTGGAATTAGAAAAGGTACAGAGAAGGCTGATGAAAATGATAAAGGCTAAAGTGGCTAGGGCCCTTCATCTTGGAGAAAAATGGCTGAGGGGAGATATGATAGAGGTCTATAAAATAATGAGTGGAGTGGAATGGGTAGATGTGAATTGCTGTTTACTCTTTCCAAAAATACTAGGAAAAGGGGGCACACAATGAAACTACAAAGTAGTAAATTTAAAACAAATTGGAGAAAATATTTCTTCACTCAACGTGTAATTAAACTCTGGAATTCATTGCCAGAGAATGTGGTAAAAGCAGTTAGCTTAGCAAGGTTTATACAAGGTTTGGATAACTTCCTAAAAGAAAAGTCCATAAGCCATTATTAAGGTGGACTTGGGGAAAATCCACTGCTTATTTCTAAGATAAGCAGCATAAAATGTACTGTTTTGGGACCTTGCCGGGTATTTGTAACCTGGATTGGCCACTGTTGGAAGCAGGATGTTGTGCTTGATGGACTTTGGTCTGTCCCAGTATGGCAACACTTATGCACTTAAGTTGCTGCCTGACTTTATCTGGTTAGCTATCTGCAAAATGGTGTCAATAGATCACTGTTATCCAGATAGTTCTGCCACTTGCCACTCTACCTTGATATTCAGTGCCACTTGCTATCTGGATAGTGGTGTGGAATATCTATAATTTAAACTCTGCTGCTGGAGTTTTAAAAAATGTTGACTGTAGGGGTTAAATCGGTGACAGCCATGGGGGAGGGTAGCCTTGGGGGCCCTAACTTTGGGCTGAGAATTGCAGCACTGGATGAATGGCTGGCAGGGATTCCCAAACTCCACCAGCCAAAGAGATTCACTAGCCGAGTCCCCAGTCATGCTACCTCAGAAGCAATGAAGCTGGCAGGGTGCTTTCACTGTGGATGCCGGCACTTCTGCGCATGCTTAGTTCTGAGTTCAGTTCTGAGCATGTGCAGAAGTGCTGGCATATATGGCTGAAGCACCTTGCTGGCTTCCTCGCTGCTGAGGTAGCATAGGCAAGGGCTGGGTCAGTGAATCTTTTCAGTTGGCGGGCTTGGGCATCCCCACCAGTAAAGGTATAGGTAGGAGGGGAAAGCGGTAGCAGGAGTAGAAATGGGGAGAGAGAAGAGCAGAGAGGAAATGCTTAGCTCCTCCCAGTCCATCCCTGGCACACCCCCCCCCCCCCCCAAAACAAATTGGACTTCTGGCTATGCTGCTGGTGTAAATATTGACCCAGATATGTTTTGGAAGATACAGCTTCAATCCCAGAGTGGGTCCCTATCTCAAAGTCTATAAATGTGTGCCCTTGATACACAAGAGGGAATCAACATACTGTAGGGAAAAGAGTGAGACACCAAGGATAGCAAATCAGAGAAAGTATTTATTTCAGTTGGCGCACAGGTAATCTGTGGTATTTTCTACATAGGTGGCAGTCAGTGTTTTTTTCAACTGCTGACTGTGACCAGCCCACTTGGCTATGTGAGTCTGGGCACTAAATATTGCCAGTACCTGCATGACACCCAGCTGCTCCCCAACACCAACCCCTGTACTGTCCCTGACCTGTGTACTTTTTCTGGGGCCAGTCAGAGGTGATATTCAGCAGCACTGCCTGATTTAGTGCCACTGAACATCAGGGAGGGGGGGGGAGGGTTAGGTAGCCACAGGCAATTTAAGCAGACAGGAGCCTGTCCTTCCTACTTAAATCATTTTGAATATCAAAGGCAATGTAAATGACAGCAGATAAAGATTTTAACAGTCCATCCAGTTCCCCAGCAGTCCCATTGATTATGAATTCTTGCTTAAACCAACCATGAATGTAGTATAAAATATGTATACTTGATCCTGATCTTTCTTTGCCATTTTCAGGACACAAATTGTAGGAGTCTGCAGTGGTGTTCCTAGGGGGGCTGACAACCAGGGCGGATCGTCGAAGTGCCCCACCCCCCCGGGTGCAGCGCACCCCCCCCCCCCCCCCCGTGCAGCATGACCCCCCCCCCCGGCGAAAGAACACCCCCCCACACCGGCGAAAGAACCCCCCCCCCCGGGTGCACGCTGCTGGGGGGGGGGGGTGCCGCGCGCCGCTCAGCTAACCTGTTCCGGGGCAGAGGGAGCATGGAAACAAATGAAGCTGACTGGCGCGCGGCACCCCCCCAGCGGCGTGCACCCGGGGCGGACCGCCCCCCCCCTTGGCACGCCACTGGGAGTCTGCCCAGCACTGTCTTTACATCCCAACTACTGGAGTTGTTCTTGAAGTCCGCTCAAACCCATCCTGATCTGTCTTTTCATATAGGGGACACAGACCATGGATTCTTCCTGGCACTGACCTTAGTTTCTCACAGCTGGAGTTTTGACCTAAGCAACACTCCTGCCCATCATAACACATCAACGTGATAAAAGCAGAGCTAGCACAGTTGGGTTTAAAATAATAATTGAAATAAAAGAGGAAAAGTCCATAAATCAATATTTATTTAAAAAATATCTAGCCTGCTCATCCAAAGTTCTACTAACAAAAACAAATCTTATTCAACCTAAATTCAATGTGACTCCTCAACTGTGTAAACAATCACGATAAATATGAGAGATGTGCTCATAAATCTTCAGTAGGAATATCACAGATGCAATGGTCTCAAATTTATTTATTTATTTATTAGGATTTATTTACCACCTTTTTGAAGGAATTCACTCAAGGCGGTGTACAGTAAGAATAAATCATACATGAGCAATAGTCAATTACAGCAGTAAAAATATTCAAATAACAATACAATGTATGGCGTGATAGTATACTATTTACAATGTCAACACAATACGTATTAGTACATTTTCATTAAATAACATCCCAAGGCAACTAATCATAACACATTGCTCCATTTTTTTTCTTTTTTTGTGCCATACTGTGCTTTTTTAAATACAGCAAACTTTAAAAACACTTATCCTTTAAATCAGCTTGTCTGGATCCCGACATGGACCACGTTTCGCAACAATGCTGTTTCAAGGCACCCGACTCTCAAGTTTCAAAGTGGCTGCAAATGCCCCTTGTACCTTCTCATACTAAATGTCAAAATTCTAAGCAGGTTTCAGCCAATCATTAGATATAATCATAATGATAAAACATCCAACATTTCTACAGTACAAATAGCTACAATAAACCATGAAGCATAAACACATCTCAAATATAACTGCCCTGCCATATATATACCCAGAAAGAGATTAAACAGTCCCACATCTGCATGGCAAGATAGTGACATGTTTTAACTTGACTCAAATACAAGATGAATAAAGGAACCCCTTATCTTGTTCCTGAATGAGAGAATACTGCCTTTTGGCAAGTAATTCCATAGCAATGGGCCAGCTATAGGAAAGGATCAGTGCCAAGTTTTGACAGACTGTTAAAATATATAATTGGAAAGTCAAGGAGCTTCTAACTATAGAAATGTGAAGGTGAAGGCTGAGGAAAGTGGTTCTAATGGAACTTTTACCAGCTATTAGACAGAATCAAAGGGAGAAATTTGAAGCTGTATGGTAAAAGGTATGTGGATACTTGGGACAGCTTAATGGTGAAGGGAATGAGGGTATTGGGGGGAGGGGTAATAAACAAAAGTAATAAGTAATAAGGAAAAAGAATGCTAGTATGGAAATTATATATGCACAAGTGGTTAAACAATTTATTGGTAGGTATTAAAATTGTCTGGATTAGACATTAGAACGAGTTTGGTTGTTGGTATAATAAATCAATAAGACGAATAAAAGAAGGATTATGAAGCTTTATTGTTAACAGATGCTATTCAAAAGATGTTGTGTATTTATTATAATGCTGTAAACTCAATAAACATTTAAAATTTAAAAAAATTAAAAAGCTGAACTGACAGAACCACTATTAACCCTTGTTCACTACATCTCAATGAATGAGATGGTACACATTGCTGTATAGATGACTTCAGATTATGAGCCAACATCACAATACGATGCTACACAAAAATCTCTCATTTACAATAATAGCAAGGAACTAATACTTTTTCAAATGACTATAATTCTGTGGAGTGCATCAAACCATAGGAAATGAGATAAATGGGGGAAAAAGCCTCTGAAACTGACCCAGCCTCAAACCCAAACAGCCAATGTTAGTAACTAAGGTTGAGAAAATTTTCTGGGTGTTTTATCTTCATCGGCATAAAAAACCCCAAATTTCCAAAATATAGAAAATGCTAAAACTCCACAGAATATCTAGGAATCCAAAAAATTAATGAAAGCTTGAAAACTTAACTTTCGAGTGCAGGTGCAGATACAAAACAACGTGTAAGTCAACGGTCCAACACACCGACTTTGGCCAGAGTTTCGCTAGAAGTCACTGTCTCAAGACTTGAGTAACCTTCAAAATAATTCAAAGTGATATTAAAACAAAAATTCCTCAAGTGCTGTCAATAGTGTATAGTAAGATGGACGTCCTTCGGCAGTTCTGTGAGAAAGACGTCCTTGTTACTGTACTTTGCACTTATGAATGTTCCTTATATTTTCTGTACCTGGATGTCCGCAACTACATGCACTGTACTTGTAGAACAACCAGATACATCAGAGAAGTCCAAAGTATAGTAATGAGGATGTCTTTCTCGTAGAACCGCCGAAGGACGTTCATATGACAAATGTTGGCAAGTACAGTGAATGTTGGGGATGTCCTTTGGCGGTACTGGAAGATGGGTGTCCTTTTTACTATACTTTGGGCGTCCCTGATTCGGGCGTTTCGCACTGCGATAATGGAATGTCTAAGGACGTCCATACTATTTTTCGATTATACCTACCTGATTTTGGATGACTCGTGAGGATGCCCTAATTCATACTTGGACGACCATTCAAAAATGCCCCTCCACGTATGTTTTTCTGTTACCCGCTTTGGGTAAAGGCGGGGTACAAATGAAATAAATAAATAAACAGATAACATCCATTTACCCCCCTAATTCTATAAAAGTCACCAAAAATTGTGCACACAAATTTGAGTGCTTGCCCAATTTGTGCGTGCACTTTAATTAAATAATGAGCTAATACCAATAATTGTCTTTTTAACAAGCAATTATTGGTACTAATTAGATTTATTGGAATATACAGATGTAAATTTAGACATGGGATCTGCACCTAAATTTTACTTGTGAGTTGAAAAAGGGGGCACAGAAATGGGAGGTCATGGGCAGAATGGGGGTGTTCCTTATATTTATGCATGTTATAGAATAAGGGGGATTCACACCTACTACTGCTTGACATTTCTAAAGCGCTACTAGGGTTACACAGCGCTGTACAATTTAACATAGAAGGACAGTCCCTGCTCAAAGGAGCTTACAATCTAAAGGACAAATGTATAGTCCTAATTTACACCCTCCCATTTTTTTGGTTACATTTGTACCCTGCGCTTTCCCACTAATAGTAGGTTCAATGCGGTTTACATATTATATACAGGTACTTATTTATACCTGGGGCAATGGAGGGTTAAGTGACTTGCCCAGAGTCACAAGGAGCTGCCTGTGCCTGCAGTGGGAATTGAACCCAGTTTCCTAGGACCAAAGTCCACCACTCTAACCACTAGGCCACTCCTTCACTCATGCTAGTGGCTGCCACGTGGTAATGCCGACACAGCCCATTCATGGGCTTTGTCAGCACTACCACACCGGCAGCCACTAGTACAGCTTTGAAAAAAAAAAAAAAAGGGGGGGGGGTTAGGCACATACATTTGCACCACTTTTCAGTTGGTGCAAATGGCTAGCCTAAAGTTAGGTGCGATTTCTGGGCATAAGTGTAATTCTATAAACCGCACCTAACTTTAAGCACGGCTTATAAAATAGAACTTTTTTTCTGTGCTGATTTTGCTGATTTTTTTTGGCGCTATATATAGAACTCACCCCTTAGTGACTGAATATCACTAGAAGGTAAACTTTTACCTAAACATAGAGTACTTTGGGAAAGGCTCTACATATACATTTTGGGGGGAATTCTATATATGGCACTGAAAAAACAAAAAAAAGTGCTATTCTACAAGCCACACTTAAAGTTAGGAGCAGTTTATGGAATAGCACTTATGCCTGAGAATCACACCTAACTTTAGGCACAGCCATTTGTACCACCTGAAACGTGGTGCAAATGTATGTACCTAAACTAGGTATCTATCCTCCTCATTCTATAAAAATGCACATAAATGTAAGGAACACCCATGTTCAATCCATGACCCTCCTATGTCCGCTTCCCTTTCTTCAACTTGTTCGTTAAGTTTAGGAACAGATCCCACGGCTAAATTTATGTATGTATGTTTCAATTAAATCTAATTAGTGTCAATAATTGCTTGTTAAAAAGTCATTGGTGATAATTAGCCTGTTATTTAGTTAAATTGTGCCCATGCCCAAATTTGTGCGCACAATGTTTGGCAAATTTTATAGATTATGGGATTTTATAATCATGGCTTAAATTTTCAGATCCCTCATTCCTGAACTCCAGCTATTTTTGAAAATGTTTGTGACAAGATGCTATATCTTACCAGGAAATATAACCTCATCTTCGGGTCTTGTGTACCTATAAACACTCTGAGAAAAAACAACTGCCCCTGATGTGTGAAATCTATATAAACTCTTTGTTGAGCCCTAAATGCCACCTACTAGGGTGATTCCTGCTTAGGCCAGGGGGTGATTTTGCTTTAAACGTTCCCAAATTTGTTTGAAGAGCAGCCAATGCCTGTATGGGGCATGAGCGTGAGATTGAAGAATTTTGGATGAGAAAGTAGAGTGTATGGCTAAGGTTATGACTGATGTTTGGACTTCTAGCATTGGGATGAATCTCAAAGGGAGACATCATTGAGAGAGAACTCCTGCATGGCATACTGTTCTGATTTCTGGTTGATATTGTTTTGATTTCTTTCATCTCTGGAGGTTACTGATGAACCATGTTCTTGTTATTGTATTTTTTATGGTATGTTGTTTCAGAGTTGAGACCTAATTTGTATAAGTTGATTGTTTCTGTATGTTTCTAATTAAAACAAAAAACATATAAAAAAAGGATGTAGCTTGACTATCTTCACAGTGACAATATATGAATAAGATCTAAGTAGGTCAGAGGTAAGGATTTAGAGATGATTTATTGAGCATAATTGTTTTCTAGGATCCAACAGTTTAAATACTTTCCATGAGCTACCTTGATGGCCTAGTGCTTTAATGATAAGAGAACTAGATTTGCACATGTTTCTGAAACATGCTATTACTTGGGCTGATAGTGATGCTTAAGTAGAGAATGTAGCAGTGTTTTTTGGCATGCACTGTTGAACACAGCCTTTCAGACAGCTGAGGAGGATGTTCTTAAATCTGATCTATAAATAGCCAACTCTGGTTAAGCCATTGAATTGAATTAAATGAAAACTTGAATGGGAGCCAAATGTGGAAGGAAACTGTGAAAATGATAGAGTTGGTACATGGCTGCTCTTTGAGAGATATTTAGGGGTAAATGTTTTAGTGTTTGAGGGATATTTAGGGGTAAATGTTTCAGTTGGGCACCCAGCTGACATTGTATGGGGTATTTTAGAAATCTTTTTTTTTTCCATGTAAAGGATGTTTCCGATGTGGAAAATTGTTCTTATAAGCATGGACAGATACGTATGTATGTAAAAGAATATGTGCCAAACAAAGTACATATATATTTACATGGTCCATATGTGGATGTTTCCAAGGCTGTGTTTGAAGTGGGTCAGAGATGTGAAGTATGACCCCACATAGTTGCACCTGTCAGAGCTATTGGATAGAGTTCAGTTTGACGTCCTCTCTCTCCACCTATTGGTGGATGGTCATGGCCCATGGGACTCTGGATTCATCTGCTGTGACTAAAGGAAAAATAATTATCACGTAAGACATAATTGTTCCATATGTAATTTATTTGAATGTTCTAATGTGTGCTTCTTAGGTATTTCATTAGTATTATTTGGGAATGTCCTTCCATGCTGTCTATTATGGTTTTGCTTGCATTGTACTGACATTTATCATATTTCTGTTATATGATTGTTCTGCAGTGCTATTAAAAGTGCATATTTTTGATATTGTTTCATGTTAGTCCTATTATTAGGTTTACATTCTCCACTTCAAAGTTTACCTCATTTATTGAATTTATGTTTATATTTGGTCATTTTCCTATTGTTATGCTGATGTTAAAAAAATTGTAAATTTTACATTAAATTGTGTCTGCTGTATACACCACCGTGGGTGAATCTCTTAACAAAAGTGGTTAATAAATTCCAATATATAAATAATTAAACTTTATGTGAAAGGATCTATATGTTACTGGGGCAACTTCTGGAAGTGTATTTTATAAAAGCACATACACACGTCATCTTTAAAAAGGCACTTTTTCTACATTGTTACACACACTTTGGGCAGGATTAAGGCATAGCCAAATTAGGCACATGCCTAGCACCTAAAAAGGCCAATTCTGTAACTAGGTGACTCCATTAGGCACCCTAAGGGTAGGTGGTAGGAGCATATTTCAAAAAGAAATCTAGGTGCCTGTTATAGAATACCAGCACAACCCAATATCAATGTGCCTTGCATTTCCATATACATATTTATACCAGCAATAGAGCTTGAGTTAGTGCGGGCAACAAAATTTAGCAGGGACTCGTATAAGTTACAGTATTTCTGTAAGTTATGTGTCTAAGTGGGAGCCCTGCTTAAGTCCTGCCCATGCTCCAAACCATGAGTAGGCCTCCTTTCAAATGCACACTATGCAAGGTAGTTGCATATTTACAGAATAGTGCTTGAGTGTATGAGACGAGACTTGAGGACCTGAACATATGTACCCTGGAGGAAAGGAGACACAGGGGTGATCAAATATTTGATAAGTATAAATCAGCAGATAAACCTTTTCCAGACATGGGAAGGTGGTAGAACTAGAGGACATGAATTGAGGTTGCAGGGGGGCTGACTCAGGAATAATGTTAGGAAGTATTTTTACAAGGAGAGGGTGGTACATAACTGGAATGCCCTCCCATGGGAGGTGGCAGAGATGAAAACGGTAACAAAATTCAAAAATGTGTGGGTTAAACACAAAGGAATCCTGTATAGATGGGATGGAACCAAACAAGCTTAGTGGTGATGGCAACACCAGTAATTGGGAGGCAAAGCTAGTGCTGGCCAGACTTCTAAGGTCTGGACCCTGATCATGACTGTTAGATCAAGCTTCAGTCACTGGAGAAAAAGGCCAGTGCTGGGCATACTTTTACAGTCTGTGTGCTGATCAATGCTGAACAGATTTGGATGGGCTGGAGTGGGGCTTCGATGATAACTTCAGAAGTTGGAGAACAAGACCAGTGTCAGGCAGACTTCTACAGTCTGTGCCCTGAAAATGGCAAGGAGAAATCAAGGTCAAGTATACCTATGAGTTTAACTTGTTGGGCAGACTGAATGGAGACACTGGCATATATGTGCATAGGTGTACATATACTGTATGTGCATATATGTAATATTCTAGACATTAATTGCATACATACGAGTGCCTACTAGCCAATATTCAAAACTATTTAACCAGCCAAGAACAGCTCCTTGCTAGTTAAATAGTATTTTAGTGCCTAACCTCAGATATTCAGTTGGAGATAACTGGTTATCTCTGTTGAATATTTGTGGTTAATGGCTAGCTGATAACTGTCAAAAGAAACATCTAAGTCAGAATTTGGACGTTTTACAAAGATGCCCAAATTCCGAAGCGGGAAGAATGTCAGTTTTGAAAAAAGATAGATGTCCATCTTTTGTGTTCGAAAATACCATGGACGTCTTTGGATTTGGACGTTTTGCAATTTGGATGTCTTTGATTTTCGGCCATTTTCAAAAACAAAAACGTCCAAATCTAAAACGTCCAAATTCAAGCCATTTGGATGTGGGAGGAGCCAGCATTTTTAGTAGATTGGTCCCCCTGAAATCCCAGGACAGAAATAGGGCACCCTAGGGGGCACTGCAGTGGACTTCATAAAAAGCTCCCAGGTACACATCTGACCATTGCTTCCTTACCTTGTGTGCTGAGCCCCCCAACCCCCCCCCCAAACCTAATACCCCCAACTGTACACCACTACCATAGCCCTTACGGGTGAAGGGGGCACCTATATGTGGTACAGTGGGTTTATGGTGGTTTTGGAGGGTTCGCTGTTTCCTCCACAAGTGTAACCGGTAGTGGGGGTATGGGCCTGGGTCCACCTGTCTGAAGTGCACTGCACCTACTACTAAACTACTCCAGGGACCTGCACGCAGTGTCATGGACCTGAGTATGACATCTGAGGCTGGCAAGTAATGTTCTTCATCACAATTTTTGGAGTTGGGAGGGGGTTATTGACCACTGGGGGAGTAAGGGGAAGTCATCCCTGATTCCCTCCAGTGGTCATCTGGTCATTTGGGGCACATTTTTGTGCCCAAGTCCTGCCTTAAACACGCCTCCGATACGCCCCCTTGAGATTTGGACATCCTTCCAACGGTCTTCTGAGAAAGACGTCCAAAATGCGGTTTTGATTATACCGATTTGGATGTCTCTGTGAGATGGACGTCCAAATGCCGATTTATGTCACTTTTTGGATGTCCATCTCTTTCGAAAATGAGACCGATAGCTAGCTAGGCATGGATATTCGGTGCCAAACCAGCTATGTTTATGGTTAAAATAAGCTACATAGCAGACCTATCTTTAACTACTAAGCACTTAGGGGTCCTTTTGCTAAGGTGTGCTGAAAAATGGCTTGCGGTAGTGTAGGCGTGGGTTTTGTGCACGTGCCAATCCATTTTTCAGCGCACCTGTAAAAAAAGCCTTTTTTCCATTTTTGCCGAAAATGGACGTGTGGCAAAATCAAAATTGCTGCGCATCCATTTTGGGTGTGAGACCTTACCGCCAGCCATTGACCTAGTGGTAAAGTCTCACGTGGTAACCAGGCGGTAATGACCTACGCATGCCAAATGCCACTTGGTGCGTCAATGCCACTTGGTGCGCATTGACGCGCGCCAGAAAATAAAAATAATTTTCGGGCATGTGTAGCAGATATGCACCAAAAATGAAATTACCACAAAGGCCACATGGTAGCCATGCGGCAACTCCATTTTGGCACACGCTGGGCGTGCGTAGACGCTTACACAGCTTAGTAAAAGGGCCCCTTAACTAGTTTGTTCTGAATATCAGCTTAACTGGTTAAGTTGTTGTGGTCAAAAGTGAAAACAGATTTTCGATATGGTCGCCGTGCAGCCTGACGCTGACTGAATATTGGGGGGCTAGTTTATAATACTGTCTTTCACATATTTAAGAGGGCTCCTCTCAGATGTGCTTATTCAATGATTTCCAATGGAGATTATTTTCCCTGGTAAGTCAGTTGCCGACAGAAAGAAGGGGAAGGGTACCAGAACCACTGCTGTCATCAGAGGTCCATCTATTCTTCTCTCTCTGTGGCTTGTGCTCTAGTTGGCAGAAGGAGTTGGCAAACAGTGCTTCTTACCTGCTGCTTCTTTATCTGCAATCAGAACCATGAAACCTCCCCCCCATTTTAAAATATATGTATATTATGATTGGGTAATGTGCTTGTTTGTCTAGGGCCCAATAAAAAGTTTATCCTACCCTGGACATCCTCTTATAGAATTTACTTCTACTTTTTAGTCACAAAAAGCCAAACCTTATTTCTGGGAAAAAAGATTTAGGTGTGGTTATCAATGTGGGCTACTGTTAAGATATGTTATTTGATCACTAACTTGTGCTATTTTAGCACAGCTCCCATTTTATGCAGTGAGACCTAGTTACGAATAACTGGAATTAACAGTAAAATAACACGTCTTAATGCTACCCCATGTTTACAACTTTTCCCCTTAATTAAAGAAAAAAAGAAATATCTCTATAAATCTTGGCTCTATGTAATAAATGTGAGCCAAGCATAGGGCAGTCAAGCCATTGTGACTTCACTGATGAGGTTGACTCTTAGGCTAGGAATTATTAGGAAAGGGAGGGTGAATATGACCAAAAATACTATAACGCCTCTGCATCGCTCCATGGTGCCTTCAGTTCTGGTCACCGTATCTCTTAAAATATATAGTGGAAATAGAAAAGGCTCAAAGAACAGCGACCAAAATGATAATGGGGATGGAATTCCTCCTGTATGAGGAAAGGCTAAAGAGGTTAGGGCTCTTCAGCTTGGAAAAGAGACAGATGAGGGGAGATATGATTGAGGTCTACAAAATCTTGAGTGGTGTAGAATGAGTAGACGTAAATCAATTTTTTACTCACTCCAAAAGTACAAAGACTAGAGGAAACTCAATGAAGTTACGTGGAAATACTTTTAAAACAAATAGGAGGAAATATTTTTTCACTCAACAAACAGTTAATCTATGGTACTTTTTGCCGGAGGATGTGGTAACAGGGGTAAGCGTATATGAGTTTTAAAAAGGTTTGGACAAGTTCCTGGAGGAAAAGTATATAGTTCAAGTTCCTGGAGGAAAAGTCCATAGTCTGCTATTGAGACAGACTTGGGGAAGCCACTGGGATTGGTAGCCTGAAATGTTGCTACTAATTGGGTTTCTGCAAGGTACTTGTGACCTGGTTTGGCCACTGTTAGAAGCAGGATACTGGGCTAGATGGACCGTTGGTCTGACCCAGTATGGCTACTCTTTTGTTCATTGGTGGAATGAAGCATTATGACATCACAATATCAGCTCTGTTAACCAAAACTGAAACTCCTCACACTAAGTTGGGGGGGGGGGGGGAGTTATCAACGTAGGCTTAGATGTTATTTTACCATTAACTCATGCTATTTTAGCACAGCTTCCATTTTATGCAATGAAACCTAGTTACTAATAACTGGGATTAACAGTAAATTAACTAGTCTTAGCAGTAGCCCAAATTGAAAAATCCTCCTTCCCCTTTTATTGAGGATTATTAAAGCTCTTTTGTTTTCATCCTGGAGTATTTCCATTCTAATAGGTCTTCCTAATGCTCAGCTTCAGAGGTTACAGTGTATACATAACACCACAGTTGATAGATCATATTATTCCAGCCTCATAGAAACTTCATTGTTTACCAATTTCATTTAGAAGTGAATGTAAAACACTTTGCATTGTGTTTAAATTTATTAATAAATTGATCCCATGCTACTTGTCAGAAAAGCTTTGGTGTTACAACCCAATGCAACAGTTTAGGTGTACTCTGGCTCTTTCTTAGATATCTTACATTGAAACTCTGAAAAGGGATGTTGGTAGTACAGGTCCTGGTTTTTTTTGGTACTGATCAGATGACCTTCAATATATTGAATTTATGAGGCAGTGTAAATTAGCCACCCCATATTCAAAACAAATTATACATTTGAAAGGGGTCTGGAGAGTAAGCAATTTGCTTAGCCAGAATTTTTAAAAATAAATTATACAGATAATAGTAGGCCATTTAACTTGATAACAGGCCTTGTGGTGCAATTGGTAGGTCACTGGCCTACTGCACCCACAAACCTATGTTCAAATTCCTCGCTGAAATTTCTGTCAGGTTGCTAGCCTCTGGCTAATAGCCATCCATCCATCCATCCACTTTTGGTCATTAAGGGCCCCTTTTACCAAGCTGTAGCAAAAGGGGCTGTGCTGGTGTTGGTGTATGTTTTTGACTCGCACCAAGGCCCCCTTTTACCACAGCAGGTAAAAGGTAGGTCTTTCTTTTTTTTAAAGAAATGGCCGTGTGGCAAGTGAAGCATTTGCCACACAGCCATTTCGGGTGGGAGCCCTTACCGACACCCATTGAGGTGGTGGTAAGGGCTCCCGCACTAATCCGATGGTAACCGGGCAGCGCATGGCACTGCCCAATTACCGCCGGATACACACTGACGCTACAAAAATATATTTTTGTAGCACTGGATATAATGGCGCACTGGGGGGGGGTGGGAACTACCACCGGGCTGCTGCAGTAGCCTGGCGGTACTTCCTTTGTAGCGAGCGGTAAGCCCACATTAGGCCTTCTGCCACTTTGTAAAAGGGGCCCTCAATGGGTACTAATACCAATGGTGCAGGTTTATCAAAATTTTGTATCGTCATAAAATTCTTTTTTTTCAAAATGCAATATTTTATATACTTCACTCATCATAAACACAAGGTTATTTTTGTGAAACATGCTCAGAAAACAAAACGTGACCACAACCTTATCAATGGTCACTGTTATCTATCAACACACCAAAATTCACTACTGTGTTCATCAGCTATGCTTAAAAAAACCCAAACACTTATCTGTCAGATGATCACAGTCCATAGTTTCAAATTTAATTCAAAAAACCATAGATGTTCCTGATGTTGCTGGATGCTAAATGACATCATCCATTCTGATACAACCAGAGGTTGTTATGTAAATAGATACAGCATTCTTATTAATTTGTCCCCAACATGGATCCAAGTTTCGCCATTACTGGCTTCCTCAGGGGTACTAGAGGGAGCAGATACACTTCACGCTCTCAAGATGGCTTCCCTAATATTCTATAACAATTATGCGAGTAATTGCCAGTATAGAATTTGTGCTTAGTACACAGTATCCCGGCACCTAACTTTGGATGACCTGTAGAAAATTCATTCCTTAATGGTGTTATTCAGCTGCTAAAAAGATAATGTATCCATTTAGTTTTGTCCTGTTGAATAGATGCACCTGGTAGTATATATGAACATGTATGTTTTATAAAGTATGGGTGCAAATTGTGACTCTGCCCATGTTTCATCTAAATTTGTCCCAGAACATGCCTATACACAGTCATTTCAAGTTTCAAGTTTAATCAGGATTTGATATACCACAGATCAGCTGCCATCTCAGCAGTGTACAATCAAATAAACAGCATGCAAAGAGTACACTAGTAATAAGCAGAAAAGGGGGCCTATGGTAGCCTAGGTAAACACCCCAGTGAAGAGGTGCGTTTTGAGCTAAAACTTTAAGATCTGGAGTGAGTTGAGCTGTTTTAAAAGTACATAGCCTCTTGGCATCACACACACTTTTATCACCCTAACCACTAGGAGTGGCCTAGTGGTTAGAGTGGTGAACTTTGGTCCTAAAGAACTGAGTTCAATTCCCACTTCAGGCACAGGCAGCTCCTTATGACTCTGGGCAAGTCACTTAACCCTCCATTTCCCCATATAAGCTACATTGAGACTGCCATGAGTGAGAAAGCATGGGGTACAAATGTAACAAAAAAAGAAAAGGACAATTACCATAGTTATCAATCTGAAAAGACAGACCATGAAATAAGGAAATTGATCAACAGTTATGGAGTGAACAATCTGATTTTCAGTAAGCAAATGTTTGTCTACAGTACATATTTTTTGATGTGCTGGTGAAGCTGCTCTGTCTGAATACTTGTAGACCTGTGAAGTTTTTGAGGTAGACTCAGGGCTGACAATTTCAAAAGGGAATTTATGCAGGGGAAAAGGATTTTCCAGTGCTAATTGGCTTTCTAAAAACGCTGCTGCACAGTAAAACAAAAAAATGAAATGAGGAGGAAAATAACCCACTTCCCTGCTAAAATGAAACAAAAGGTTTTATTTCCCTGAACACTCTTACCCTCAATTATTATTGTGTAAGTGCTCTGCTTATATAAATGTTGAGGATATGTTTTTAAACATTCAAAACATTATGCATCCCGCATATCCAGAGTTATGTGTTTAACTATTAAAACAATTGGAATTTATGCTCTGAGTACTGGGCACCAAGACACACACCAACATCATTGTGCTTTGAGAAGGAGAAACAATGGTTCAGTGAATTACAGTATCTATAAACCTCCTACAGAAACCTCCTCAGGCAACACTGACTCTAAGAGATAGCAATGTACAATGACTCCCCCACACAATAGCAAGTTGCTGCTGATTTGGGGGCATTTACAAGGCATAAGCTGTTCTTTTTTGTCATGCTGGGCAACCTGCCAGCTTCCTCAAATAGCAGTGCCCAATACACATGCCTCTATTCCAAACCTGACTGCCTCCAGAGTAGAAATTACCCTCTGCACTTTCTTTTGTTTCTGCAATGTGCACAAGGTTTGTTTGAAGGCTTGGAGGGAAACTACCAAATGGATTTTACTTATGTTTTTACCCATACTTTATTTATTTATTTATTTATTTATTGGAATTTATTAACCATCTTTATGAATAGATTCACCCAAGGCAGGTACAGTATAACATAAAACTTACAATTTTGTTAACAGTATAACAATAGTAAAATGACCAAACATAAGTTTAAATACAGTCAAAGAGGTAGATTTGGAAATGGCAAATTGAAACCCAGTAATAGGACTAACATGAAACTCTATCAGAAATATACACATTTAACAGCATTGTAGAACAATCATAACAGAAATATGATAAATGTCAGTACAATACAAATGATACCATAATAGCATGAAAGAACATTCAGAAAACATAGATAAAATACATTGTCAGCATATTTATTTATTTAGATTTTGCTCACACCTTTTTCAGTAGTAGCTCAAGGTGAGTTACATTCAGGTACACTGGATATTTCTCTGTCCCAGGAGGGCTCACAATAAGTTTGTACCTGAGGCAATGGAGGGTAAGTGACTTGCCCAACATCACAAGGAGCAACAGTGGGATTTGAACTGGCCACCTCTGGATTACAAAACAGGTGCTCTAACCACTAGACCACTCCTCCACTCCAGTGAAACACTTAGGGGGCCCTTTTAAAAAGCTGGAAAATGGCCGACTTTCTATTTTCAGCATTAATAGCCATGTGCTAATGGTGCCATTAACATGTGGCCTTTAGTATGTGGTCCCTTAATGCCACCTATTTTGCAGGCAGTAAGGGCTCATGCTATAAGCATGTGCTAATCAGCACACAGCAATGTGGCCGCACTAACTAAATAGTGCAGACATGCCTACTCTCCACCCTCAGAGCCGCCCCATCGAACCATAAAAATTTATTTTTTACCATGTGGGTAGCACGCGCAGATTGGGATTCTACTGTGGGATGCCTCAGCGCACTCCGTGGTAATGTAAGCCCTTGGAAGCTGCGGTAAGCACACATTAGTGCATATAGCAGCTTAGTTAAAGAACCCCTTAATAAGCATGCATTAGAATATTTGAATAACGTAGATATGATGCTAATGCTATTCCTGAAACATCTTACTATGTAGCTGAAGAGCATAGTGCAGATATATAGAGGGGACAAGTTGGGTAGTACAAAGTTAATTGGGATAAGTAGATGCAGGGGATAGATTAGGACTTTTGGTGTTTGTGTGTGGCCAGGGCCACATTTGGAACTTCAGCACCACAGACACTCTCCACAGGGGATGGGATGAGAGGGCTGCAGGTACTGGAGAATGGGGAAGGATGCATCAGGGAGTCCCTGTTCTGAATACACCTCCCCGAGTCCTTGTTGCCCCACCATGGTACAACCTCACCTTGAGTACTGCGTTCAACTCTGGTCGTCGTATCTCAAAAAAGATATAGTGGAACTAGAAAGTGTTCAAAGAAGAGCGAACAAAATGATAAAGGGGATGGAACTCCTCTCATATGGGGAAAGACTAAAGAGGTTAGGGCTCTTCAGCTTAAAAAGAGATGGGCGAGGGGGGCTATGATTGAGGTCTACAAAATCCTGAGTGGTGTAGAATGCACAAAAGTGAATTGATTTTTCACTCTTTCAAAAAATACAAAAATTAGAGGACACTCAATGAAATTACATGGAAATACTTTTAAAACAAATAGGAGGAAATACTTTTCAATTCAAATAATAGTTAAGCTGTGGAACTCATTTCCGGAAAATGTGGTAACAGCGGTTAGCGTATCTGGGTTTAAAAAAGGTTTGGACAAGTTCCTGGAGGAAAAGTCTCTTATTGAGATAGACATGGGGAAGCCACTGCTTGCCCTGGGATTGGTAGCATGGAATGGTGCTGCTATTTGGGTTTCTGTCAGGTATTTGTGACCTGGATTGGCCACAGCTGGAAGCAGGATACTGGGCTAGATGGACCATTGGTCTGACCCAGTATGGGTATCTTCTTATTTATTTATTTATCTATTTACCTCCACCCCACCCATGTCAGGGATGGAAAAAAAGAGTTATCCCCTCCAATGTTTAGAAAAGCAATTAAACATACATTATATGCAACTTCTGAATTACTGGAGAAAACCACAACAGCACAATACAGTGTGCAACCAGGTTACTTAAAATGTCCTTTACTGAAACAAATGTTGTTCAGTTTTAGTGAAGGACTTGACACAGGCCATGTTTCAGCCTTAAAGCCTGCATCAGGAGTCTAAAATTAATCTGAAAAGTCTATTGGAATGACTAGCAGTCTTATTCCAAAGTAGCAATAGGACAGGCTGAACGGTCACATGCAAACAATCGAAGGTGACACTAAAGTGAAACATAGGTAACGCAGAACCAATCTTGAAAGAGCACTTGTGGATTACTATCATTTGAAAAAAATGCAAAACAATTCAGGACAATATGGAGGTAGTCCTTTAACGTGGTGCCTAAATTAAGGGGTTAGAAAGAGGTATGCTTAGCATCAACTCTATATTGGCATAATGGTACACCTAACCCATTACTGAATACTAGCGCAAATCTAATTTGTCACGCCAAAATGTAGGCATATCCACTTATGCCAGTGTGCACCTTGCAAACCGTGCAACTGAGAGTATACTGTAGGTTGTGCACATTGGTAGGCAGAACACCCAAGACATGTTCATGCTCCACCCGTGGGTACAGACCATTTGTGATTATACTGTAAGGGTGAATGCTATATATGGCATTAAAAAAAGTGCTATTCTATAAGCTATGCTTAAAGTTAGGCCCGGTTTATAGAATAGAGCTTATGTCCAGGGATCACACCTAGCTTTAGACACGGTCTTTTGCACCAACTGAAATGTGATACAAACATACACGTCTAAATTGGGTGCATATCCCCCGTATTCTATAACAATGTGTGTAAATGCGAGGAACACCACCATTCCGCCCATGAGCCTCTCATTTTTGCACCCCTTTTTTTATGCTTGCATAAAATTTGGGCACAGACCCTGCACTAAAATATACATACCTTATTTCTAATTAAATCTAATTACTGTCAATACTAGCTTGTTAAAAAGTCAGTTGTTGGTGCTAATTAGTTCATTATTCAATAAACTATGCAAACAATTTTTGACGACCTTTATAGACTTAGGGAGCAAGTGACGTATGTGACAAGTTTACAGAATAGCACCTGCCCCTAGCACCTGTAACTTACAATTTATGGCGGGGATCCCACATGTAAGTGCAGCTATTCTTAAACTTGCACGCAAATTAGATTCTTACGTTAGGTGTATTAATAGAACTGCCTTTTTAGTGTTCTTCAACTATTTGCTCATAAATTGAGCCTGCTAATAAGTGGGAAAGTGCAGGGTATAAATGTTACAATACAATACAATAAACTATTAAAACATATTGGTCTGTGCTAGTTGTCTATAACCAACTTAATGACCACTGCAATTTGCCTTTCATAGGAGCAAATGTATTGAAGACTGGTTATTAATGGCTTTAGCCCCATAGCCACCACTCAAATTTGTATGTGTAGGGAAAGAGTGCATTGAAGGATGATACACACTAGATATGTGTGTATCATCCTTCAATTCTAACTAAGCTTGCACACACACACACAATCTCTAGATGTGTGTGTGTGTGTGTGTAGGCTTAGTTAGAATCTACTTGCAGAATGAGAAGTAATTAAAATTCCCGTCTAACAAGTCTGTTCCTTTATTCTACATGCTTCTTCATTTTTCCAATCAGGCAGAAGGGAACATGAGATTACGTTTGAGGAAACACCAAGCTGTCTGTTGATGCTCTTGAATAATCAGAAAACAGAAACTTTTCAGTGTAGCTTTTAATGGAAAAATCCTTATAATGTCAAAGACAGGTGTTGAATAAAGTAGTGCAAATTTGTACAGCTTTTGAAATATAATTTATAGGAAATTAAATCTGCCTGGCACATTAATTTATACCTCATTTCTATAATTGCCAATTTCAAGTTCCTCCCTCTATGATAAACATACTCTTGAGTCTCATAATGTCTGCAGTGTGGGAAAGGAAATGCTTTTTTCTAATTTGGATGACAAAAGTAAGGCCTATAATAATGGCTTGTGCTACTGGTTTTACAATACAGAAGTGATTATTTTAGAAACTTCCCCATGTTTAAACAGCAACATTTACAAATATAAATTAGCATACACATGTAAATGCTGTTTTAGAACGGGGCTATTTATACATGGTGATGTCACCATGTATAATTTTCCAGGAGGCATGGCAAGGGTGTGGAGAGTGGTTAGGACCAGTCTACAATATTGGTGTGGAGTTCCCATACTACAACCTGAAGCTGAAGAAGCAGGAACAAATAAGGATCACTCTGCTCCCAGTAGACACCAGGGAACATTGGACCCCGATAGGAGTCGGTACGAGGATCGAGGGGGGGGGGGGTGGAGGTTCCTGCCTGGATCCCCATGGAAAGTTCTTTTTCCCAGATTGTTTCATACAGGAGAATTTTCAGAAACCTTGAGAGAAGGATGGGGCAGGGTGAATTCATGGGGAATCGGGAGGGGATCATTGTTATACATATCATCTAGGAGAGAACTGGTATTGCAAGATCGGGTGTGCATTCAGATTTAGAAGCAGTGATTTTAAAAAGCTAATTTTATGCATATATATAGAATGGTAATGCACATTTTGATCTTCTACACAGCTTTTTAAAAATCTCTGCTCTCACTGGATGCCAGGAGCCATCAATGTGCAGTTCTGCACCTGTTTTACAAAAAGCTTTGGAAAACATCCAGAAACTGTTATAATGCAGCATTTGGATGAATTTCTTCTCAAAACGTGCAAATCTGTATTTTCAAAACCTATTTTACAGATGTCTATCTATACAATTTGCAGTGTGTCCAGTGGCGATCCTAGCCGGTATGACACCCGGGACGGAGCGCCGATGCACCCCCCCCCCCGGGTGCAGCGCCCCCCCCCCCAGCGAAATGACACCCCCCCACGGGTGCATGCCGCTGGGGGGGGGGTGCCACGGCGCGCGCCTGTCAGCTGACTTCGCTGACTTCGCTAACTTCGCTGCAGCTCCCTCTGCCCCGGCCGGAACAGGAAGTAACCTTTTCTGGGGCAGAGGGAGCTGCAGCGAAGTTAGTGAAGTCAGTGAAGTCAGCTGACAGGTGCGCGCCGCGGCACCCCCCCAGCGGTGTGCACCCGGGGCGGACCGCCCCCACCGCCCCCCCCCCCCCCCCTTGGTACGCCACTGAGTGTGTCCAAATCACAAGGGAGTGTTTTGGGGGTGAGATGAGGGCAGGCCTAGGGTGTTCCTAACATGTCTAGGGTTGAAATTCAACATTTTGGTTTGGATCTTTTTTTGGAACGAATAAGACACACAAAGGTGCCCTAAATGACCAGATGACCACTAGAGGGAATCATGGATGACCCCCTTTACTCCCCTATTGGTCACTGACCCTCTCCCACCCACCCCCAAAAATATGAATAGAAATAGTACTTACCAGCCTCTATGACAGCCTCAGATGTTATAGCCAGGTTTATTAGAGCAGCATACAGGTCCCTGGAATAGTGTAGTGGTGGGTGCAGTGCACTGTAGGCAGGTGGATCCAGGTTCATACCTCCCCCTACCTGTTACTCTTGTGGTGGAAAGTGTGAACCCTCTAAAACTCACCAGAAATCCACTGTACCCACATATAGGTGCCCCTTCACTCATAAAGACTATTGAAGTGGTGAACAGTTCTGAGTTCGATTCCCGGCACAGGCAGCTCCTTGTGACTCTGGGCAAGTCACTTAACCCTCTATTGCCCACCGCATAGAGCCTGCCATGAGTGGGAAAGCGCGGGATACAAATGTAACAAAAAAAATAAAAGTTGGGGGTAGTGGGTTTTGGGGGGCTCAGCAGACAAGATAAGGGAGCAACAGTGAGATGTGTACCTGGGAGAACTTATAGGAGGTTCACTGCAGTGTTCCCTAGGGTGCTTCATTGCTCTCCTGGGATGTCTGGGGGACCAGTCTATTAAAAATGCTGACACCTGCTACATCCCAATGGCTTGATTTTCTACGTTTTTCACTTGAACGAGTTTTTTTTTTCACAATGACCTGAAAAGATAAACGCACAAAGCACAAAAATATGTTACAAACGGTATTTTCGGGGAAAAAAACGATAGAGGTTTTGCTTTTTCAAAAATAACTATATTTCCTATTTGGATTTGGGAAGTTTAGCGCAAAATGTCCAAAGTCCGACTTAGACGTAATTTTGAAAATGTCCCTCTTGGTGTTTGACAGAGTCTCTTGTAAAATACAAAGGACCTGAAAGAGTTTGATATTTACTTGGTTTATAAGTATCCTTCTGTTTGGATCTTAACTGTGTTTCATTATACAGCAAAAGGCTAATTCTCTATAGGTTGCCTAACGTTAGGCGTCAAGGTGACGTACACTATGGGCTAGATTCTATATTTGGTGCCAAGAAAATTGGCACCAAAAAAAGCACTAGTCCATTAGCCACTCTTAAAGTTTGGCACGGTTTATAGAATAGCGCTTATGCCCGGGAATCACACCTAACTTTAGGCGCAGTCATTTACACAAACTGAAATGTGGTGCAAATGTACATGCCTATACTGTATTAGGCATCTATCCCCATTATTCTATAACAATGCACATTCATTTTAGGAACGCTCCATTCCACCCACTGCCCTCCCATTTCTGCACTTCCTGTTTCAAATTGCACATAAATTTTCGGAGTGGGAAGGCCTACCTGGATGGTTGGGGTTTTGGAGTGGTTTTGGGGGGGCTTCTTTCTGTGGGCTTGGGGAGGGGGAAAGAAGGAGTGGGCATTGTTGGAGGAGTGGGAAAGGGCTCAGGGGAACCTTTAAAAATTGTAATTAAAATTATGTGGGTCCGGGCCCGATATTCCGCTAGTCCTCATAACTCTTATGCATGCAGGACCCAGCTGATTATCAGCTGGGCCTGCATAAGTTCCAGAGCCCAGTCCGTCCATATTTAGCCCCCAATATTCAATGCCGGTGCCCAAATATGGTCCAGCACTGAATATTGGGAGCTAATTTAGCTGATGACGGTAAGCATTTTAAAATGCTGACCATTGCCGGCTGAATATCGGGAGAAGGCATGAATAAATAAAAAGATTTGTATGCAGTAAACTGATCCTGTGTGACTGGAATGTCATACAATAGTCACAGAGAAACAGCTTTTTAGTTTTACGAATTCATTTTTGTTGTCCGAGGAACTCTGAAGGAAAACAGGTCATATACTCATGATTCCCTGACATACATATGGTAGGAAATACCCTGCATTTTGTTGTAAAACTGTTGGTAGTTTCCAGTACGTGTGGTTCTGTGTTTCCAGTGGGGGATGCACTCAAAGAGTTAAGAAATTTTGGTACACTCAGCATGTGTCTCAATTCCTCCCACAAGCTTTCCTCAATATGATTCATTGGTTTAGTCTATAATAAGCACTGGCAAAGTTGAAGTACTCCATTTTCTTTTTTCATTTTATAAGTGAACTGGCCACTTTGTTGTTGAGTTTAAATATAGGCACTGTTTGATTCTGAATAGATGAATGTTTATATACTTTTGTTTAATATCCCCTCCAGGTGCTTAAGGAGAGAGATCACCCTAGAAAATGCAATAGCTATTAATATTACTCCTCACAATCACAAACATATATACAAAGGCAGGTACCAAGGGGTCTCCCAGCCAGAAAGACTGCATGCTAGTTGGTGGGAAAGCCAGTAGTTAAAACACAAAGAGAGCGCAGGGCCTTCATAACAGAGATGTGGCAGGACTTCAGTGCACAGTAGTGCTGAGACCCTGTACTCTTCTCTTATTTTAACTGCTGGCATTTCCGTTAAGTTTCTTATCCTGGCCTCTCCCTTGCCACTGTGATGGGTGAATGGAAAAGTGTAGGACCATCGAAGGAGTGGGGAACATAGGATGCTGGAATATAGTGGAAAATGGAGTGTTAGATGATAGATTGCTGGGGGGTGGGGGGAGGAAGAGAGAAAGGTGAAGAGAGGGGGGAGATGCTGAACTATGGTGGGAAAATGGAGTGGGAGATAATAGACTGTTGGGAAGGAAAGAGGAAGGGGAGACGCTGAACTATGGTAGACAGAGAGAGTGGGGAGTTGCTGGGGGAGAGAAGCAAGAAGAGGTTAAGAAGAACATAGGGGAGATGCCAGAACATGGGGAGGATGGACAGGAAGATTCTGGACTACAAGAGAAGGGTACAGGACTATGAAAGGAAGAAAAGGAGTGGGGAGATGCTAGTGTTTGACTATGGGGGGGGGGGGGGGGTGAGAGAGGAAGATAGAGGGAAGAAAGAAACAGAGGTGATTTCCTGGACTAGGAAAGGGACAGAAGATGCTGAACTATGAGAGGAGAAACCATGAGGGAGAGGCCATGGTAGAATGGGTTTGGACAGGAGTAGAATGGGAACAGAATAGGGGAGGTGGTAATAGGGGAGGCTGGGGAAAGATGAGACATGAGAAAGGGACTGGAGGGGATAACCAACAGGGAGCTGTGAATGGTGAAGAGATGAGAGACAGAGGATGTTGATGGCTGAGTTAGGGGTAGAATGGGAGTGAACACAAGCAAGGAATAAGAGGCCGGGGAAGGAGTGGGACAGGGAAAATGGGAGGGCTAAGGAAAGGATACAAATGGGGACATGGACTAGGAAGGAGATGAGAGAAGGAGATGGAAAGCTGATAGGTAAGAGAAAGATTATAGACTAGAAGGTGAAAAGGAGGGTTAATTTTCAGTTGATAGAGAGGATAAAAGGAAATATATGGAAGAAAATGTTGAAGAAAAAGATCAGCATCAGAGACAGATGTAGAGAAGGAATGAAAGAAGACAGGAGGAGAGAAGAGAAATGGCAAAAGTTCAGCAGAACCTAGAATAAGAGTTAGAAGATGAGAGACAATGGAAAGCAGAAAAGAAAAATGGGGACAAACATAACTGAAAAATAAAATGCCCAGACAACAAAGCTAAAAAGAAGTATTTTATTTTGAATTTATTAATTGCAACATGTTAGAGTTGGAAAATTAATATTTCTTATGTCGTTGCATTTTGCTCAGTGCAAGCAGAAATGCATTTCTTCAGTGATGCACTACATGAAAAGTCTGATTTCTTGAGGTTTGCAGCTCCATTTTCAACTTTGTTGCTCTGTTACTAATTTGGGGATCCATGTTTCTTTTTTGCTGAGAGCTTTAGTTAATTAGGTGGAATATAAGTTTTTAAAATAAATAAATAAGATATGGTATTCCGGAGCATGCAGTTTCTATGCAGAATTCTGTAGCAATCCTGCTTGTTGTTTTCTCACTAGATGGTGTCTTGGGGGCCAATATAACTTCTTTAGCCTTTCCTCAAATGAGAGGAGTTCCATCCCCTTTATCATTTTGGTTGCTCTTCTTAGAACCTTTTCTAATTCCGCTATATCTTTTCTAAAATACTGTGCACTAAGCATGAATTCTATATCAGCAATTATATGCATAATTACCCTTTTAGACTAGTAGTGTAAGTCAGCATTTATGTGTCAACATTTCGATGTGGCTGCTTACGCCATGTTAATGGTTGGTGTAAATGACCATGACTAAACGTTGCAGTTATACACGTAACTGACAGTGTTCGAGAATCATAATATATAAGCATGACCCTGATCTGCCATGTGCACACCCGCTTGCAATAGCTTTGCATGTTAAGTTTCTAGAATAGTAATTGCTAGTTAAACTGCCAATTAATTCCAATTATTCTTAGCATCAATTAGTGCTTAATTTACTAATTAACTTACGCACATAACTGGCAGTATTCTATAACTTATGCACACAATTTTGCATGCTAAGTCCAAAAATATGCATTCCAAATTATTAAATTAGGGGGGGGGGGTGTCATTTATATTCAGATAGAAGAATATTCTGGGCCTCCTGCTCCAATTCTGACCCTGTAGAAATGGTAAGTAGTAGCAGTAGAAGCAGCAGCAGCAGCACTGTAGTAGAAATGTATCAATTTCATAAAGTGTTATATGGCCGAGATAAGTAGAAAGGGAGGTAAACAGCACATTATGTTAATTATTCACTGAAGGAAGACAGGCAGACTGATGGCATCACAATTACACACTTTAGAGATATGATCCACTAATGTAGGGTTGCCACTTTTTGCCAAAGAAAAACCTGACACCTGTCCCGCTCCATGCTCCGCCCATGCACCTCCCTTGTCTCGCCCTCATGCCATGCCCCAAGTCCCTTACTATGCCTAATGTTGTACTCTTCTCCTGCCCTGTACAACCAACTATCCACACTAGGGTTGCTATTTCAAAAGAAAAGACTGCCACATGTGCATAATAGAAACAGAGTTTCAGTAGCCAAACTCTGCAAAACCAAACACATTCCAGACTTATATATTGTAAAAAAAAACCTGTCATAATAAAGCAGCACTAATGTCCAGGACAGGGCAGAGGAGTAGCCTAATGGTTAGAGCAGCAAACTGAGAATCAGAGGTCCCAAGTTCATGATCCCACCATAGCCCCTTCTGGCCTTAGGCAAGCCTCCATTGCCTTGGAATGGCCAGGCGGTGGCACTGGCAATCTCACTCCATTCAAGATCTACCAACAAACGTCACACTTGCAGTGGCCCCATAAGCATTTCACAGCTTGCTCATTGTGGGCAGCAGATACTTGAAAGAGAAAATATCCAGCACTGAAATAATAACAACCCTACCTATAAAGAGGCAGCACTCTAGAATACCAAAATACTCCTACTGAAAATACAGAACAAGTCAGACTGCTAAAGAACCCTACAGAGAAAATAAACACTAGTAGACTACCACACCTTGGTCAGATGCACAAAACACACAGACAGACCCTCAACAAATATGAATCAAGGACCACACATCAGTAATAAAAATATGAAGACAAAAAGACTGAACTGGAAACCTCAAAAAGTCACTACTGCATGTACTGCGGTACTAGAGAAACAGAAACTGAAATGTAAGATATCAGAGAAGTACATTAGCCAATATTGACATATTCCAATTAATACATTCAGAATAAATTGTGTAGTTGTTGTTGTTTTAACTCTGTTGTCTGAGCATTTTATTTTTCCATTTACTTTGGTTCCAGTGTCTCTGTTGCTTTTCTCTTGTCCAGTGGCTTAGCTACGGGGGCCATGGGGGCCTGGACCCCCAAATTTGGCTCTAGGGCCCTGGTTTGGTTGGTGGGGGTTCCCAACCCCCGCCAGCTGAAGCATTTATCCCACACACTGGTCTTGCCACATTGCCTACCCTGCTCTTCTCAGTTGTGCCATGCACGCTTGTTTTAGTGATACTGAACATGTGTGACACTTTGCGCATGTCTCTAATGTATCCTGTCCAGTATTTCCCCTCTATGTCCCTGTCTTCATCCTCCCCTAATGCACGCTCATTTTAGTGATACTGAGTATGTGTGACACTTGTGCATACTCAGTTTCATTAAAACAAGCGTGCATGGCACAACTAAGAACAAAACAGGGCAGGCAGTGTGAGACCAATGCAGGACAAATGCTTCAGCTGGCAGGGGTTGAGGACCCCCACCAGCCAATGTACCATCATGCAGTGGCAGCAGTGGGGGGGGGGCAGCAGGGAGGTAGGTGAAAATGTGCCTTCCTACTTTGTGCAATGGCCCTCCCAGGGGGGCGCCACTGCCCTGCGTCCATCTGCTCACTTGCAAAATCTTTTACCTGAACTTGTGATTCTCCTATTTCTGCTGCCCTCCCCTTTTTATGCAAAGGAGCAGTATTAATTGAGGGAGGCACGCTCTTCAAGTTACATGAGAATACAACCAGATTGCTATTTATGCTTCAGTTTGGGGCTAGCTCCTCAGTCAGGGTGAGTTTCAGAGCTTGAAACAGCATTCAAATTAAAGAGAACCTGAAATTTTAAAAGTGCTAAAAATAAGTTTTAAAAGTATTTGCCTTAAATCTAATTGCAGAATTCAGGTGCTGGGAGTCTGTACTTGGTTGTCATATGCTCAGATTTGTTTAAATCATATGCAAATTAGTCCGGTGTTTTTCACTAAACATTCCCATGAGTGTCTGTATGTTAATCTGCATTCAAATAGAGCTCTCTGATTGGATGATCAGCTTCTGTTAAGAAATCTGCCCGGGACGTGAACAGAATGAGAGCTGTCCTTTGCCAAGAGAGACATCCAGCTGTGACTTCCTGTGTTTGTTGACTGAAGTTATAAAAGAGTGCCTGATTGTGGTAAATGAGAAAATATAAGTGAAAAGAGATTGGTGGCGATTGAAGTTTCTCTAGTGAGAAAAGGATCTGAATATTTCAGGATTACTTGAAGTTTATGAAGAATAGAAAAGGGTGAATTTCAGTTTAAGAGTGTTTAAATCCTATAAGCTATATAAAGGCTAGGTAGATTTAAGTGACTGTAAGCAAGGAAACCTTAATATTTGATCTGAAATAAATATTTGATCTGAGATAGTTGATCAGAGATAAATGTTTGATCTGAATTATATCCTTTGGTGCAAAGGAGATTAGAATGCAATAGAGTATTTCTTTCTGTTTACCAGTACAGTCAAATAATTCCATTCCACTTAAATAATTTTTTGTTATATATATGAGGGAGTAGTATCTGGATTTATTGTAAATCAAATTGATTCCAGTCACAGGAATTCATATTCACCTTCATGCATTCATCCGATATTATCTTTTAAGGATGAAGTTTTATTTTATGTTCACTCTGTCTCTTGTGAGCTGAGCACAGTTAGTTTCCTCGGCTGGCACGACTACATATTAGAGGTATTTTGATACTGTGTGAAGTTTTACCACAGACGGGTGACATATATAAAACATTCTCCTTGGATAGGATGTGATATGTGAAAATACATTTTGCTTTAATGAAATTGCTAAACTTTAGAGTCAGAGACTTATCAATGAGGGATACATACAGTGCTATTTTTTCCTGAGGTCCGGCTTACTTGCCTGCTCCCTTCTGTTCCTGCTCTGCTGGATGGGGGGGGGGGGGGGGGGGCGCCAACCGATAGTCTGCAGGGGGGCACCAGAGACCCTAGGCATGGCCCTGGGCCCTCCCCCTCCCCCATCCAGGTCTGTCTACACGTCTGCTTTTGTCAAGGTCCCCTGTCCATTCACATTTCATCTCTCTGTATCCACCATCCATCTTCCATCTATGTCTCTAATGTATCCTGTCCAGTATTTCCCCTCTGTGTCCCTGTCTTCATCCTCCCCTAATGTTCACCATATGCTCTCTCAGTGTTCTTGTCCCTCTCTCTGCATCTAGCATTGTCCCTCTGTATCCCTTTCCCTATGCTCTCCTTGCCTTATGTCCTTGTCCCATTCCTTGTCCACTTTATCCCCTCTCTTCCCCTTCCACACCCCCAACCTGGGACCAACATCTCATTTCTACTTCTTTCTCCCCTGCCTCCCCCTTCCCCAGTTTGGCATTTCTTCTTCTCTTCCCTGATTCTCTGGTCTTGTTTCTCTCTCTCTCTCTCTCTCTCTCTCTCTCTCTCTCTTTCTCTCTCTTCTTCCCTCTAACCCCATCCCAGAGTCCAGCACCTCTCTTCTTCTCCCTCCCCACCCTAGTACAGTATCTCCACCCCTTACTCTCACACTACCTCCCCCCCCCAAGTCTGCCATCTCTTTTCCCTCCCATCCCCTCATGCAAGTCTGGCATTTCTTTCTCTGACATACCCCCATGGGTCTGGGTCTGGATTCTCCCCTTATCTCCTATTCCACATGTGTGATTCTCTCCCTCTTCCCCCCCCCCCCCCCAGACTGCCATCTCTCTTTCCCCTCATTTATGGCATCCCACCCCCTCCTGCTCACCTGCAAAAACAGTGAGTCACCGGTATCCAGAAAGACACACTACTTCCTGCTGCCCCCCGGCTTCTCTCTCATGCATCCCAGCCACAGGAAGTTGCATCAGCTGAGGCAGGACAGCAGCAGAGAGGAGCTCTGCAGCAGGAAGTAGAGTGTCTGCCCTGGACTCAGGGACACTCACAAGGGGGTGTTACACAAATATACAAGATGACAAGATTTAAAAAAAAAAGAAATGGTTGTGATAGAAGTTAAAGTAGAGTTCGTTTTATAAGACTGTAGGTATCATGGAGGATTGTCTAGAGGCGGATGAAAAAGTAGAGTTCTGTTCAGTCTTCATAGTGGAAGGGGCTGAAGAAGGTCCACAAATGACAGCCAGAAATAATTATGAAAATATGGAAAACCTAGTGCAAATTTTAGGAGTATGTTCATTTGGAGTTCAAGTCTGAAAAAGAATAAAATTGTGGGATCAGATGGAATACACCATAGAGTAATAAGGGAGTTTAAGGACATTTTGGCAGCCTCACTGTCTAACCTTTTTTATTTATACTTTTCAAAATATTAAATCAAGTACAACGTGAAAAATAAAAAGCATATGATACAGTAATATATGGGAAAAAACCAACAATTCAAAGAATTGTATACTTGTAGACCATTACCACCCAGTTAAAGCATGAGACTTTACCGCTAGGTCAATGGGTGACAGTAAGGTCTCACGCCCAACATGGATGCGTGCCAATTTTTATTTTGCCACACATCCATTTTCAGTCATAAAAAGAGGCCTTTTTTGAAGGCACACTGAAAAATGGACCTACGCACATCCAATACACACGTCTACACCAGCGCAGGTCATTTTTCAGTGCACCTTAGTAAAAAGACCCCAGAAAAACTTGCAAACGAGACAGAGATAAAACAAAGAGGAAACTAATCAGTTAGGATTTTAGATTTATTGCTTGTCTTTTCCAAATTCAAGCTCAATTTTAGTTACATATTCAAGAACATGAGTTATTTCCCTGTCCAAACGGGCTTACAGTCTAGTTGTTACTGAGGTGATGGAGGATGAAATGAATTGTTCAGATCCACAAGGAGTATTAGAAAGAGAAATGAGATTTGAAACTTGGTTTCCCTGGTAAACTACTCCACTTTAGAGATTAGAGAGAACTATTACCCCTTCAATAAAGGAGAATTACTAAAACTGATCCCAATGAAACACAAACCTCTTTCCTACACAGCAGTAGTAATAGAACTCTAATTTCTTTGAGGCTAATATTCAAGATTTGTCCAGGCAATTTTGGGAGTTACTCAGACAAATCCTAGGGTTTAAAATCCTCCACCGCCAGCTGACTACATAAATTAATTTATTTGCTATTATGAGGTGCAGTTGAATGCAATCTGAGGGCAATGGTGAAGCATAAACAGGTAAGGTAGGCCACAGAAACAGCTGCACATAAGAACATAAGAATAGCCATACTGGGTCAGACCAATGGTCCATCTAGCCCAGTATCCTGCTGCCAACAGTGGCCAATCCAGGTCACAAGTACCTGGCAGAAACCCAGTTAGTAGAAACATTCCATACTACTAATCCCGGGGCAAACAGTGGTTTCCCCATGTCCATATGAACAAGAGACTACGGATTTTTCCTCCAGGAACTTGTCCAAACCTTTTTTAAACCCAGATACGCAAACTGTTGTTACCACATCCTCCGGCAGTGAGATCCAGAGCTTAACTATTCTTTGAGTGAAAAAATATTTCCTCCTATTTGTTTTCAAAGAATCTCCATGTAATTTCATTGAGTATCCCCCGGTCTTTGTACTTTTTGAAAGAGTGAAAGATTGATTCGTTTCTACCTGTTCTACACCACTCAGAATTTTATAGACCTCAATCATATCCCCCCTCAGTTTTCTTTTTTCAAAGCTGAAGTGCCCCAACCTCTTTAGCCTTTTCTCATACAGAAGGAGTTTCATCCACTTTATCATTTTGGTCACTCTTCTTTGAACCTTTTCTAATTCTGCTATATCTTTTTTGAGATACAGCGACTAGACTTGAACGCAATACTCAAGGTGAGGTCGCACCATTGAGCGATACAGAGGCATTACAATATTCTTGGTCTTATTTTGCATCCCTTTCCTAATAATTCCTAGAATCCTGTTTGCTTTTTTGACCGCCACCTCACACTGGGCAGAAGATTTCAGAGTATTGTCTACAATGACACCTAGATCTTCTTTTTGAGTGCTGACTCCTAAGGTGGACCCTAGTATCAGGTAACTATGATTTGAATTATTCTTCCCAATGTGAATCACTTTGCATTTGTCCACATTAAATTTCATCTGCCATTTGGATGCCCAGTCTTCCAGTTTCTTAAAGTCTTCTTGCAATTTTTCACAATCCGCATGTGTTTTGACAATTTTGAATAGTTTTGTATCATCTGCAAATGTAATCACCTCACTTGTTGTTCCGTTTTGCAGATCATTTTTAAATATGTTAAATAGCACCAGTCCCAGTACAGATCCCTGCAGCTCTTCATTATTCACCCTCCTCATGGAGAAAAATGGCCACTTAACCCTACCCTCTGTTTTCTGTCCAATAACCAATTCCTAATCCACAGAAGGACATCGCCTCCTATCCCATGACTGTTTAACTTTTTCAGGAGTCTCTGATGATAAACTTTGTCAAAAGATTTCTGAAAATCTACATATATTACATCAACCAGCTCACCTTTACCCACATGTTTATTTACGCCTTCAAAGAAATGAAGCAAATTGGTGAGGCAAGATTTCCCTTGGCTGAACCCATGATTCCTCTGTCCCATTAAACCATGTTTATCTATGTGTTCCATAATTTTATTCTTTACAGTATTTTCCACTATTTTCCCTGGCACTGATCTCAGGCTTACCAGTGTATAAGTTCCCGGATTCCCCCTGAAACCCTTGAAAAAAAATCGAAGTTAAATTGGCCACCCTCCAATCTTCAGGTACTACAGATGATTTTAATGATAGGTTGGAGATCACTAACAACAGATCAGCAATTTCATGTTTGAGTTCTTTCAGTGCCCTAGGGTGTGTACCCTCTGGTCCAGGTGATTTATCATTTTTTAACTTGTCAGTTTGGCTCAGTACGTCTTTTAGGTTCACCAAGATTTCTTTCAGGTCTTCCACATTGTCACCATTGAAAACCATTTCTGGTAACGTAGATCTCTTACATCTTCTTCCATAAAGTCAAAAGCAAAGAATTCATTCAATCTCTCCACTATAGTCTTGTTCTCCCCGAGTGCCCCCTTTGCTCCTTCATGATCTAACGGTCCCACGGATTCCCTTACAGGCTTTCTACTTCTGATGTACCTCAAAAAGTTGTTACTATGATTTTTTTTCTCCACGGCAAGTTTTTTTCATATTCTCTTTTAGCCTTCTTTTATCTTTGAATGTAGCTTGATACTGCTTATATTGCTTATTATTTTCTTCATTTGGATCCTTTTTGCATTCTTTGAAGAATACTCTTTTGCCTCTAATAGCCTCTTTCACTTACCTATGTCACCATACTGAAACTCCTCCCTTCCCATATTCTGATATCCAATTTCCAACCCCAAGACACTTCAACATAGCAACTAATTCGGCCAATGAAAACCAACTAATTTCTACCACTCACCCAACCCCTTAATTTATGTTCTTAAAAAAAAAAAAAAAAAAATATATATATATATATATATATATATATATATATATATATATATATATATATATAATTATTTTTGGGAAAACCTATTCCACAACCTCTACCTCTAATTCAGATAAGGGGATGGAACTCCTCTCGTATGAGGAAAGGCTAAAAAAGTTAGGGCTTTTCAGCTTGGAAAAGAGATGGATGAGGGGAGATATGATTGAGGTCTAAAAAATCCTGAGTGGTGTAGAACGAGTAGAAGCAAATTGATTTTTTACTCATTCCAAAAGTACAAAGAATAGCTGACACTCGAGGAAGTTACATGCAAATACTTTTAAACAAATAGGAGGAAATATTTTTTCACTCAAAGAATAGTTAAGCTCTGGAACACTGCCAAAGGATGTGGTAACAGCAGTTAGTGTATCTGGGTTTAAATTCCTGGAGGAAAAGTCCATAGTCTGCTATTGAGGCAGACATGGGAAGCAACTGCTTGCCCTGGGATTTGTAGTATGGAGTGGTGCCACGATTTGGGTTTCTGCCAGGTATGTGTGACCTGACTTGGCCACTGTTTGGAAAACAGGACACTGGGCTAGATAGATCATTGGTCTGACCCAGCTACTCTTATGTTCTTACGTATGGGGCTCCTTTTTGGAAAAATCTAATGGGGTCAGTTTGTGGCACCATCTCCTGCATCTAATCAAGATTTACAGTTGTTTACTGATGCTTCTGGGAGCCAGGGTTTGGGGATTTACTTTCAGTGATTATGGTGTGGCCTGATTGCTAGAGGGATATTGGGCTTTGCAAGAATATTGATGTATTGGTATTATTTCCGGTGTGGGTAGCTTTAGTGAACTGGGGTCATGAGGTTAGACATAGGAGGGTTTTGTTGCATGGGGATGGTATGTGGAAACAGAGAGGTAATGCCAGGCACAGAAGGGAGATGTTGTTTGACACAGGGGGAAAGGATAGGGAGATAGAGAGAAGATGTTGGATACAGGGATATGAGCACAGGGGAGTTACTGGACAGAGAAGTATAGGAACACAGAGAAGGGAGATGATGAACATGGGGGACGATGAGGACACAGAAATAGAAGCTGGATAGTGGACATTTAGAGAGAAGAGATGTCAAATGGACTAAGCCTGTTGTAAATCCCTATATGTAAATAAGGTGCATATCCCGCTAATTCTATAGCAACGTGATTAATTTTTCAGTATGCCCCTGACCCACCCATATCCCTCCCATGGCCATGCCCCCTTTTTAGATCCACACACTAGAATTTATGTGCATCTCATTATAGAATATGCATAAGCAGATGTGCTCATAAATTCTAATTATTGCCAATTAGTGCCAATAATTACTTGTTATTGCCCAATTATTAATGGTGATTGGCTCGTTAATCAATTAAGTTGCGCATGCAAATTGGACACACATCCAGATTTGTACACACAACTCAAAGCGCTATAAATAGAATCCAGGAGGATTTGCAAAGAGGTGCACTCTTTCTGAAAGAGTGTGCACTTTTTTCTGCTATTGCCTGCCAACTCCACGGTTTTCCCATGGAGTTGGGCGAGTTTCTTCTGCTGGGCGTGGGCACTTTCTGGAAGTCAAGTGCTGTGACATTTTGAGCCAGTTTCGTTTTCTTGGGCAGGCTGCTACTGGTTCCTCCAATAGGAGGGCGAGACGCATGATGAGGAGGAGGAGTGAGGGCGGAGCAGCGCACAGCAGACTTGAGGGGAGGAGGACTTGGAGGAGGAGAGCAATAGCTTTGCTTCGTATAGTGTACAATCTTTTGGTTTACAAAAAACAACAAGGCAAGCAATCTGCAAACTCCAACGTGGAAAACAAAACAGCAGATCAGTGAGAGATATTAAAACTTTATTAATAGTACCATGTACCAGAATGTTGCCCGACACAGGTCGTGTTTCGCCCAAAAGGCCTGCGTCAGGGGCTATGGTATAAATAGTATAATAAAATGCTTGTCCAACAGTGAATGTTGTTCACTGCAATCTTGAGAAACATGCAAAAAAAACAGCACGACAACAACATGCTGGCAATTCTGGATAATTCACTGTTGGACAAGCATGTTATTATATGGTAAAGTTTTAATATCTCTCACTGATCTGCTGTTTTGGTTTCCACAATCTTTTGGTTTATAAATGTACGTATGTTGTATGATATGTTACTATCTAGCTTTTGTTTTTCTTATGTATGTTTTAGATTGTAAATCGCCTAGGTTATAGGTGATATATACATTTTTAAAATAAATAGTATGCACTGTTATTGCAAACAAAAAACCATAAAAGGTTGTGCTGTTTTATTCTGCTTGTTTTGGTTTGTTATTAACATGCAACGACATAGGATACGTTGTTGACATTTCCTACGTCATTGCAAATGAAACCCACTCTTAATCTGTGGAACGTCTAATGGGAGCCAGAAATAAGCAGTCTGAATGAGCCTTTTTTAGATTTAATTTTTTTGCTTTATATATCACCTTTCATAAAATTGTATTCAAGCAATTTACAATCCGTCAGTACATAAGTAAAAAAAGTAAAAATTTACATAATTAGATTATTATTATTCTCTTTATCTGCTGACATGTTCTATGTTTCTGTCCTGACCTGGCATGGTGCTCAGTTGGGAGGGAGGAGATGAATGTAAGAAGGAGTATGGAGGAGCTAGGGAGAGTAGATGGATCAGTGGATGAGTGACAGACGGGGTGAGAAGACTGATAGATTGGAAATAGGGACAATTGAGGCAAGAGAGACTGAGAGATGATATCAGTGATTTGTATTACCAAGCTAATGCATTTTCTGAAAATAAAATAAAACAAAAAAATAAGCAGCAGACTGTATTTGATATTACAAAATCAACCACTGGAAGAACTTAAGATGTGACATGCTGTGTTGATTGGATCCTAAGGGGGGGGGGGGGGGGGTCTTTTCCCTGCAAGAAGGGAAATGATATACCACCTTTCTGAGGTTTTTGCAACTATATTCAAAGCAGTTTACATAGTATATTCAGGTACTTATTTATACCAGGGGCAATGGAGGGTTAAGTGATTTGCCCAGAGTCACAAGGAGCTGCAGTGGGAACTGAACTCAGTTCTCCAGGATCAAAGTCCACTGCACTAACCACTAGGCTAATCACGTTCGATGGAGTTATCTCCTAGAAACTCGCCCAAACCTTCTTGTAGATCCAGCTATACTGTGAGCTTTCATTAGATGATATGCATTGGAATCTTTTTGTGAACAATAAGACACCAACCAATATCAGGGCAGCTTTAACAATTCTTGATATTATACAGTGTGCTCTGTCCTTACTGAAATATTACCTGAGACACGAACAATAAAAATACTGAAGGTCTTTTTTTTTTTTTTGACAGAAATGGATGTTTTTAAAAACCTGGTTGTTTTACAAGTTCAATAACTTATTCCAGAGTTTGCATTAGAAGATTCCGCAGAATGAACTTTCAAGGCACTTGGTTCTTGGAGTCTCGGCATTACATGTTCACATCCTTATAGCACACGTCCTGCTGTGTGTAATGGCTCAAAACAAAATGAAAAGAGGCATTCAACTAAATAGCTAATCAAGATCAAGTGAAAAAAAAAAGATGAAAAATATAGCCAAAGTAAAAATGAGTTAGGATCAAAAGCACGATAAAAGGGAATAACAGAAAGGCACTTTAAAAGTACTTGCAACCCTTGAATTGATTCCCTGAAAAGCCTGGAACAGCAGTCAGCACTCCAGTGGTAGAGGCATTTTCTAAGCAGAACATCAAAGCCTCAAGCTTATGCAAGCTCTGCACTGAGAACAAGAGATGTGCCAATGTCCTGTGGTCTGATTTTGGTCAGTTTAAAATTAAATTGGTTGTTTTGTACTTTGGATATATTAGGCAATGGAAATGGACAGAAATGGGCTATACCTTAGGATTGAAGGGCAAATTTGAATAGTCTACCTAGTTGTAATTTATGCTCTGTACTTTTTTTTTTTTTTTTTAGCTCTTTTTGAAAAGTAGCTGCCATGGACATGCACAAAAATGGCATGCATATTCCTGTGGGTATCTGATCAGGAGTAAAACAGTGTGCATGTATTTAAAAATGCCAATTTATGGATGCTGTTTATTTTCCTGACCTAAATACATCCCTGCCTTGGCCCCCAGTCAGGAATGCCTCTTGTCAACCCAAATAAACTATATGTGCTGTGAAAGTGTGTGTTCACAATCCTGTACTAACACTCACTAGATAGGGGACTAAATCTAAATCCAAGTACAAACTATGCCCCTATTTATTGCATATTTTTAACTCAATGGATACTCAGATGGCAAATAGAACCGAATTGTAGTCCACTGCTACCCACATTCCTCATTGATCCAAGTTTTGCAAATTATTTTTCAATTTAATTCCTTCCCATCTTGTCTCAATGTCAGACACATACAATTTATACAAAAATCTCAAAAGGACTTATCTCGAAATAAATCTTGACGTAACTGAATTACAGCCACCTGTCCCAACATGAACTCATATTTCCATAGGACTGTGTCAGGGTCGAGGTACCTGAAAATAGTAAATAAAATTAACATCCATTTCTTTGTTACTCTTAAGTAATCTATCTGCACATATATTTGTATTTATGAAAGTTAACGGTACGACAGAGAATCCATTCTGTGTAGCCAGTAATGGCAGTAGTGTTCAGTGGTGCAATTTTACGAGTCTGGACTGAGTTGGAAACATTCTAGGAATGGTCAGATATATTATTCCTGCACTGACACTACCTGTGATATAGCTTATGTTATTTACATAATTCAGTGCCCATGTGGTCAAATCTATATTGAACATAAGTGTTGCCATACTGGGATAAACCGAAGGTCCTTCATGCCCAGCATTTCCAACAGTAGCCAATCCAGGTTGCAAGTACATAGTAAGATCCTAAAACAGTACAATACATTTTATGCTGCTTATTCTAGTAATAAGCAGTGGATTTTCCCCAAGTCCATCTTAATAATAGCTTATGGACTTTTCTTTTAGGAAGCGATCCAAATCTTTTTAAAACCCTGCTAAGCTAACTGCTTTAACTACACTGTCTGGCAACAAATTCCAGAGTTTAATTACACATTGAGTGTAGAAATATTTTCTCAGATTTGTTTTAAATGTACAGTGAAACCTCGGTTTTTGTCGATAATTCGTTCGAAAATTATCGACGAAAACCGAAACTGACGAAAACCGAGGCACCATGGCAGCGTGAGCAGTCTTCACGTAATCCTGGCCCCTATCTCTCAATCAAAGCTGCCTGTACGCAAGGAGTTCCTCTCAACGCGAAGGCGGGGTTTTGTTCGCGTGTATGCAAAGTGAAGGAGTGTCGGAAGTTCCCTGGATGTTGTATACTTGTCCCAGCCCTTGCTATATACAGTATATAGAAATTATTGAGGTAACGCCGACGAAATCCGAGGCAACCGATGAAAACCGAGTCAAAAAATTCGCAAAACAAATCGACGATAACCGAAAACTACAAAATCCGAAGTCGACGAAAACCAAGATTTCACTGTACTACTTTGTAGCTTCATTGCTTACCCCATAGTCCTAATATGTTTGGAAAGAGTAAACAAGCGATTCTCATCTACCCGTTCTACTCCACTATTTTATAGACCTCTATCATATCTCCCCTCAGCTGTCTTTTGCCCAAACCACTTCAGCCTTTCCTCATAGGGAAGTCGTCCCATCTCCTTTATCACTTTTATGGCCCTTCTCTTGACCTTTTCTAATTCCACTATACCTTTTTTGAGATGCTGGTGACCAGAATTGCACACAGATTTCCAGGTGCAGTCGCACCATGGAACAATACAAAGGCATTATAACGTCCTCATTTGTGTTTTCCATTCCTTTCCTAATAATACCTAACATTCTATTTGCCTTCTTAGCCGCTGCCGCACACTGAGCAGAGGGTTTCAACATATCATCAACACTGATACCTAGATTCCTTTCCTGGTTGGTGACTCCTAATGTGGAACCTTGCATCACAAAGCTATAGTTCGAGGTCCTTTTCCCCACATGCATCACTTTGCACCAGGGGCGTAGCCAGACCTTGCAGGGAGGGGGCCAGAGCCCGAGGTGGGGGGGGCACTGTTTGGCCGCCCCCCCCCAAGCCGCCACCGCCACATTGGACCCCCCCTGCCGGCCTGCCGACGATCCCCTTGAACCCCCCTCCTGCCACCAACTCTCCCCACCATCGCTGCCCGCCCTGCCACCGCATAAGATACCTTTTTTGCTGGCGGGGTTCCTCACACCCCGCCAGCCAAAGAGAGTCTTCAGCGCCAGAGTAGCGCCTTCATTCAGCGAAGTTCCTGGTGCGATCAGCTGTTTTGATGCCTTACGTCCTGCACGGGGCTACATGCACAGTGCAGGACGTAAGGCGTCGAAACAGCTGATCGCAGGAACTTCGTTGAACGAAGGCGCTACTCCGGCACTGAAGAAGACTCTCTTTTGCTGGCAGGGTTCGGGGACCCCCGCCAGCAAAAAAGGTATGTGATGTGGCGGCAATGCGGGCGGTGACGACGGGGGAGAGTTGGTGGCAGGAGGAGGGTTCAAGGGGATCGTAGGCAGGAGGGCCAGGGCCAAATCTACGGGGCCCACGTAGCTACACCACTGCTTTGCACTTGCTAACATTAAACAGCATCTGCCATCATCTCCCAGTATCGTAAGGTCCTCTTGTAATTTTTCACAATCCTCTTGTTGTTTAACAACTTTGAATATCTTTGTGTCGTCAGAATGTTTAGGGGCCCTGTTACAAAGCTGCAGGAGGGCAAACGAATGGATAGTACACACCAAATCGGCACTAGCCCCAGGGTAGTGCATGTGCCCAGTGGTAATTCAGAGTTTTTCATGCGCCGAATCACACGGTAGAAAATATTTTCACCGTTCTTCTCATTTTATCACAGTGTCCTTTTTGAAAGCTAAATGCTAATGTATTGGATTTCCTGTGTGCACTTACTCCAGAGCTGATATCAAATCTGATGATATTATGATCACTGTTATCAAACTGCCCCAGCAACATGACCTCCTGCAACAGATCATGCGCTTTACTAGGGACTAGGTCTAGAATTTTTCCTCCTCTTCTTGGCTCCTGTACCAGCTGCTCCATAAAGAAGTCCTTGATTTTGTCAAGGAATTTTACCTCCCTACTATGCCCTGATGTTACATTTATCCAGTCAATATCGGGGTAATTGAAATTACCCATTATTGTTGTGTTTCCCAGTTTGTTTGCCTTCCTAATTTCTGATAACATTTGTGCATCTGTCTGTTCATCCTGACAAGGTGGATGGTAGTATAATCCTATCACTATCCTTTTCCCCTTTACAAATAGAATTTCAATCCATAGGGATTCTAAGATGTGTTTTGTGACCTGCAGAATTTTTTAGTCTATTTGATTGGAGGCCCTCCTTAACATACAATGCTACCCCTCCACCAATTTGATCCACCCTATCACTATGATATAATTTATACCCTGGTGTGTCAGTGTCCCACTGGTTATCCTCCTTCCACCAGGTCTCAGAGATGCCTATTATATCTAATTTTTCATTTAGTGCAATATATTCTAACCCTCCCATCTTATTTCTTAGGCTTCTGGCATTTGTGCCAAACCATGTGTCATTTTGTAAATGAATGTGCAGGTTTTGAAGACTATTCTAGCTTTAATTGGAAGCCAGTGTAGTTTGGAAAGTAAGGGAGAAGCTCTGTCGAATTTTGAAGCTCTCAACACAAGTCTTATGGCTGTATTTACTTAGTTTGCATTTTTTTATTAAAGATTTTTTATTCCCTAGGTAATATGCATTGCAGTAGTCCTGTTGTGATAGGACCAATTCTTGTACCATTGTTCAGAAGGAATTGGATGGGAAAAAGGATGTAATTCTTTTTAACTTGCATGACAATCTGAAGGTCATGGATACCACAGTATTAACTTGGTCTTCTCCTGTTAATTGTTGATCTATAACTATTCCGTGAATTTTCAATTATGTTTGCAGTGAGTAGACTGGGATGGGAAGCTATTGCGATATAGATGAAAAAATATTTGGGTTTATCCCTGTTTAGTTTTTTGTGGAAAGAGCATGCCCAGTTCTCCATCAGGTCTAACATTAGTAACATGGTAACATAGTAGATGATGGCAGAGAAAAACCTGTACGATCCATCCAGTCTGCCCAACATGTTAAACTCATATGTGCTACTTTATATGTATACCTGACTGATTTGTATCTGCCATTTTCAGGGCACAGACCGTAGAAGTCTGCTCAGCACTAGCCCCACCTCCCAACCACTGGTGCTGCCACCCAATCTCTGCTAAGCTTCTGAGGATCCATTCCTTCTGAACAGAATTCCTTTATGTTTATCCCACGCATTTTTGAATTCCGTTACCATTTTCATCTCCACCATCTCCCACGGGAGGGCATTCCAAGTATCCACTACTCTCTCCATGAAAAACTACTTCCTGACATTTTTCTTGAGTCTGCCCCCCTTCAACCTCATTTCATGTCCTCTAGTTCTACCGCCTTCCCATCTCCAGAAAAGGTTTGTTTGCGGATTAATACCTTTCAAATATTTGAATGTCTGTATCATATCACCCCTGTTTCTCTTTTCCTCAAGGGTATACATGTTCAGGTCAGCAAGTCTCTCATGCATCTTGTAACGCAAATCCCATACCACTTTTGTAGCTTTTCTTTGCACCGTTTCAATTCTTTTTACATCCTTAGCAAGATTAACAATACTCCAAATGGGGCCTCACCAACGACTTGTACAGGGGTATCAACACCTCCTCTTGTAACTGAGTATCAAAAGGTAAGTAGTTGATCACATCGTCTGCATAGATAAAAACATTGCAATCCTTGGGCTTCCAGGAGATTACCTAAAGGTTCCATCATGATGTTAAAGAGGATGGGAGATATGGGAGAACCTTGGGGCACACCACAATCTAGGGACCAAGCAGGGAAAGTAGATCCAGACATTTTGACTTTATATGTTCTGGATTTGAGAAAGCCTATAAATCATTTGTGAACATTTCTACATATGCCAATCTTATTGAGAAGTGTAGATAATATATTATGATTTACTACGTCAAAAGCACTGGACATATCTAATTGTAATAGAATGATTTTTCTCCTGTGTTTAGTAATCATCTGAATTTGGGTAATGATGTGAGGAACACTGTTTCAGTGCTATAATTAGGTCTGAAGCCTGATTGGGTGTAATAAAGCAAGGAAAAGCTCCCACATGCATAGCTCCCTTACCACGGGTGCTGAGCTCCCAACCCCCCTCCCCCAAAACCCACTACCCACAAATGTACAACACCACCATAGCTCTTAGGGGTGAAGGGGGCACCTATATGTGGGTACAGTGGGTTTTGGAGGCCTCCCATTTACCAGCACAAGTGTTACAGGTGGGGGGGGGGGATGGGCCTGGGGCCACCTGGCTGAAGTGCACTGCGGTACCCACTAAAAGTGCTCCAGGGACCTGCATACACGCAGACCTCTAGGACTGGTTGCTGCTATATAACATTGGCACACCAGTTGACACCTGAAGACTAATCTCTCCGAAAACGTCCTTTATTGGAATAACCGCCTTTACTCACAGTTAACTGCAGATCAGAGGTTGTGCCCCACTGGCAACGAGTCTCCCTGGTACTGAGATGAGCAGTAGGTCAGAGCTGGCAGAATGCTGTACAATGCCCTCTTTCAGCCACATTTAAGGGAAGAACTAAGTTCTGTAACGTGGCTAACACAGGAAAGGGAACTAAAACTGGCTTACAAAAATGGCCACTACCGCATGGACTACAACAGGAAACTCAACAGGGCACACTCTGACCCAGTAGGCAGGGGAAAAAGCACCATGGGAGAAGAGCCTACCAACTACCAACATCATGAGACTGTAACACAAGCTAATGAAATCACGGAGCCCAATACCCTACACCCACCACAATGCAATGCTGATGTGACCCTGTACTGCACCCGAGAGCCACATCTGACCCAGGGAAAGGGTGTGACAGGATCGAACACATTCTGTTGTCATGGAGGTGGGTACAGCATTTGAGGCTGGCATAGAGGCTGGAAAAAAAGTTTGTAAAGTGGGTTTTTTTTGGTGGGAGGGGGTTAGTGACCACTGGGGGAGTCCGGGGAGGTCATCCCCGATTCCCTCCAGTGGTCATCTGGGCAGTTGGAGCACTTTTTTGGGACTTGTTCATGAAAAAAAGGGTCCAAAAAAAGTGACTCAAAATCACGGTAAAAACGCCTTTTTTTTCTATTATCAGCTAAAGACGCCCATCTCTCCTCGGCTGATAACCACGCCCCTGTTCCGCCTCCACTACACCTCCGACACGCCCCCGTCAACTTTATTCATTTCCGCGACAGAGTGCAGTTGGAAACGCCCAAAATCGGCTTTTCGATTATACTGATTTGGGCGCCTTTGCGAGACAAACGTCTATCTCCCGATTTAGGTCACACTATAGGCGTTTTTCTCTTTCGAAAATAAGCAGAATAGAGGAATAGTTATCAATGTGATCTACCATTAAGAGGGATTATTTTACTGTTAACCCAGTTAACAGTAGCTAGGTCTCATTGCATAAAATGGGACACGTGCTAAAATGGCATGAGCTAGTGGTAAAATAACCCATCTTAATGTAGCTCACATTGATAACTTCCCTGTACCTGAAAGTATAAGAAACCTGCAATCCTGAAGGCTATTGAATGGTATACATTAATGTATAGTAAATATTTTTCTGTCCCTGGAGGGTTCACAATTTAAAAGAAAATAAATCACAAGAAGCAGAACCTGGGTCCCTTGCCCTAACCATCAAGCTACTCTTCTGCTCAGCACAGACTGCTATTCAGATGTTTTATAAGATGGATGTTCCTATGCCGCCACAAAGACATCCAAATCCCTTGCTTTGCCATGTTCAAAACATGGATGCAGTGGCGTTCCGACCCTAGCTGACACCCGGGGCGGAACGCCGATGCGCCCCCACCCCCCCCCGGGTGCAGTGCGACCCCCCCCCCGGTGAAATGACACCCCCCGGGTGCACGCCGCTGGGGGGGGGGGTGCCGCGGCGCGCGCCTGTTGCCCTGTCTCCGAGTTCACAATTCGCATGTGTTCACTGCTCCCTCTGAGTCTGCCCCGGAACAGGAAGTAACCTGTTCTGGGGCAGACTCAGAGGGAGCAGTGAACACATTCGAATTGCGAACTCGGACTGAGACAGGGCAATAGGCGTGCGCCGCGGCACCCCCCAGCGGTGTGCACCCGGGGCGGACCGCTCCCACTGCCCCCCCCCCCCCCCTTGGTACGCCACTGCATGGATGTTTTAGTTAGTAATATGGATGCTCATGCTGGAAGTAGCTATCACTTAGACATCCATTTCTCATTTAGGGGCACTTTTAATAAGCCACTTAAGCGCCTACGTGTGCCCAGCATGCATTAATTTTGAGTTACTGCCCGGCTACCATGTGGCCTGTGCAGTAATTTCATTTTTGATGTGCGTCTGCTATGCACGCCAGAATATATTTTTATTTTCTGGTAATTGGGTGGTAATTGTCATTCTACACGCGTAGACCATTACCGCCAGGTTAATTAGCGTCCAATGTTCCCATTGATCTGTTCCAAATATGGCTTATGACGGGAACATTGGACACTAAAGGGTTAATGTGTGAGACCTTACCGCTAGGTCAATGGGTGGCAGTAAAGTCTCAGACCCAAAATGGGCGCACGGCAATTTTCATTTCGCCGCATGTCCATTTTCTGCAAAGATTTTAAAAAGGCATTTTTTTAGGTATGATGAAAAATGATTCTGTGCCCCCAAAACATGCGTTTACACTACCGCAGGCCATTTTTCAATGCACCTTTGTAAAAGGGTCCTGTTGTTTAAAACAGGATGTATGTTAGCAGATCCTGTTCTAAAATACATGAGATGTGGATGTCCATATTCTGAGCTGGATGTGCTTTCTAAAATGTCACGCACCAACTTGCCCTCATAAACCAGGCACCCTGTTATCAAATTACCCTCCTAATACCAGAGCCGGATCATCTCAGAGGCATTTGGCTGTCTATCTTGTCATGTAGTTTGGACAGTGTAGTTGCCATAAGATTATTTTTAGTAATAAGTATCACTTCTGAAGTTGAAAACTTAAGCGAAAACCTTTTCAAATAAACCTTTTCATGTGTTTGGACGAGTGGAATTTTCCAACAAGGAATAATTGATACCCTAGTGACAGATTTATGCTAGAAATGTCTATGTAATCTCACATTGTATTGTTTCATCATGCCAGGGGACCAATTATTTGATTTTTCTTTATGTGACATTTAATGAAACTTACACTGAAAAAGAAACAACAGAACAAATGTTTGCAAATTTTAATGCATTCCTTCTTGCTTTATTTGCTTTACAAAGCTAGCAAAAACAATGTGCAGTCTGAAAAGATTTTACATAAACTACTTTCGAACAAGTGATTCCCGAGCCAAGTGAAACAATAAGATTAAATCTCTACTGGGTCAAACTTTCTTATTTAAATGATGTGTAACTCTTCTATCACAAAGAAGTAATAGTCAGTGAACATAAAACATAAGAAATAATAAAATTCACAAACAATACACAAACAAAAAAATAATGAACTCTGTATCTGGCTCAGAGCAATCAACTTCAGAAACTGGAAATATTCCTGATGGGGGAAAATATTTGATTACTTCAGCAAAACAAAACAAACAAAAAAAGGGTATCCTAATTTTAAAACTGCAACTGAGAGGCCCTAAATATTTCCAGAACTGAATAATTAAACTAGAGCTGTACCAAATAGCATATTTTACTATTTGCCTGAATATGAATAATGAAAACATTATTTGGCTGATTATGAATAATGGGCATTGAGCTTTAACATAACAAATAATAAAAGAAACAACATTAAATCAGAGATCAAGTGTTTATTTCAGTAGGATTTAGCATAGTAGAGCCCCGGATTATTCGTATTTGAATTTAAATCACCATTTTGCTGAATCTACCTATCTGGCCACTACCAACAGCTCCTGATTTCCATAAAAATTTCCTAGGCGAAGGTAAGGGCTGCTTTTTGTGCACTGCTCATAAATGACTGTGCATTGCTCGGAATGCACATTTACATACTAATATGTTAATTTAAATACATTACCATAGGATTCTCGCTGTCTGCTACCGTGAATGTTAACAAGCCTGCAGAGCCCCTTCGTGCATTGCACGCTGAATTCCAAGCTCGCTGATCTGGATGGAACTGGTTTAAAATGCTCATTATTGGCCCACTAGTTTTGTGCATTGGACCCTTAGGGAATTCACAAAGAAAAATGAGAAAGTGGGAAGTGGATTTTTGGAGTTTGTGAGATGTTAAATAAGTAACTGAACCTTCTAGTGGAGGAGTAGCCTAGTGGTTAGTGCAGTGGACATTGATCTGGGAGAACTGAGTTCCTGAGTTCAACTCCCATTGCAGCTCCTTGTGGCTCTGGGCAAGTCACTTAACCATCCATTGCCCCATGTACAAAATAAGTACCTGAATATATGTAAACCACTTTGAATGTAGTTGCAAAAACCTCAGAAAGGCAGTATATCAAGTTCCATTTCCCTTTTAAAGTACAATGGCAGTATTACAGCACAACGTTGAAATCAGATTCTCAATTGTTAAAAACACTTTATTGTACAGGAAACTTTAAAAACGTAATTGGTTAAAATGCATGTTAAAACCAACAAAGGCAAGAAGGTTAAAAAGGTACAGCTGTATGGTTAAAAATTGTTTAAAGTGCTTTGAATCTTAATTGCATATAAACTAATAAAAACTTTCTGAATTAACAGTTTTGTGCAACTTTTATCCCCGACATTTAGCCAGAGTTGTTACTAGAATTCTTCTGAGGGTCTCCATCTGTCTAATTTCTATCATTTACAGAAATTCAACTCAAGTTATGCATCAGATAAGTATTCACTTTATTTTAACCTTTTTCATTCTTCAGTTTCATAAAATATTTCCATTTCTTTCCCTAGCAATTGATTCTTTGTGGGTTTTTAAAATATCTTTTACGATCTACCAGACCAGGATCGACCAGGATCAACGATTCTCCTTGACCAGGATCAACTATTCTCCTTGCCCAGGTAAGTGGGTATTTTACTTCACCCTAGCTTTATCAAAAATCCCTTTTGTGAGGCTCCCTCTGGTGTATGCACTAATGATGATCGCTTATCTGTGGTGCTCTCTTGGCTGGACTGTGGCCTTACTTGTGTGGGGGCCCGTGCTGCTCCAGCAATGGGAAGATCACTGCCACCCTCAGAGGCTTCAATACCTGTGCTCTAAATAAATAAAATGAAGGGAAAACTCTTTCTCTCTCTTCCAGAAGTAAGTGTCAGTACTGGGTTAAAACACTGTGGGTACTCTTTCTAAGTGCAAATTAAAATAAATTGTTTTTCCCTAAAGAGAATTCCTATTCTGTCACTTTTTGCCGTATTCTATAGAAGCCACGGGCTGCTGGTAACTCAACCCACTCAATCAGTGCTGCAGGCAGTTCTCACACTTCTCACACTCTAACTCTGGCTTACTCAATTACCAGTCTAGTCTTTAGGAGCCATGAGCTCCTGACAACTGGGCTGACACCTTGAACTACTCAATCAGTGTAGCAGTCAATCATTTCACTTCTCATTCTCTAGCTCTGACTTACTCAATCACCCAGTCAGGCCTTTTGTGAGAATCTGTCACCTTAGCCAGGAACTGCTCCTGGCAAACAATGCAAAGGTTTAACTACTGGCAGCTTTAAGCAGTCTCTTGGACACCACCAGTCCTTGCCCAACTACAGCCCAGCCCAGCGAGTTAAACAGAAATAATTTACTGTTTTTTGTTTCCTGAAAAACTGCCTTACCCATTCCTATTATTGAAGTCACTCAAACTCTTTTAGGAAATCACTTTAAGCATTTTTAAACTGTTTCCATGCTCACACACTGTAGAGACACAAACATGCCTAACATGCCTCTGTTCCCTTTGGGTTCCTGGGCTCCACTAGCAACTGTTACATCTCTCGTTACCCAAGCAACGGGGACTTGGCTGGAGCCACCTGACTTGTCTGAGCCAATCAGTTGCTAGCATATGGAATTTTTACCTCTTGCTACCTCATGGAACCTTAAGAAAATCTCCATTTTTAAAAACATTTTTTCCATTGATTTCAATGGCTTTGCTATCTCAATAGAGGATAAAGATTACCTAAAGTAGTCACCTATATATAATAATCTACTTTATTGTGGGACTCTTAACAATTATGCATCACTTTATAATAACGTATACACGTTTAATTAATCATAATGAACACATTTATTACTCAACACTCTTCACCAAACATTCTCACAGAGGGGTTAAACATTGAAAGTTCCTACCACAACTACACACTAACAGTGAACATATTTCGGATATTACATTACATTTCCTAATCCTCACAGAAAGTGAATAGAACTGTTTTTTTCAAATATCCATTAACATTAATATATTTTCTGATCCCAGTTGATCATATGTAGGGATATTCACTGTTATTCAAGTGTCCATAGTAAAACCAAATCTCAGCATTTGACATGATAGAATCACGATTGGTTATCACGTCAAATGCTGAGAGCAGGCATGATGTGCCCAGCGCTCTAATGCGGCTGAGAAGGTCTCCTGAAGAAGCTATGTGAAACATGGCCAGTGTAGAGACCCGTCATGTTATGAATGAATATGTGAATCCAGATGGTGGTTTCATTGGAAGTTGTCCCAAGTGAAGGTTTGGTTTTACTAACCATATAATACTTATATCGCTGTGGTATGATTTCAACTTTGGATCATAAAGTTTTTTGATCAATCAACAAGCAGGTTATGATATATCCAGTCTTGGGACATTGATTCAACATTGGATGAATATACTGGGGTGACGATTAGCTGTTCAGTTAAAGTACTATGGACACTTGAATAACAGTGAATATCCCTATATATGATCAACTGGGATCAGAAAATATATTAATGTTAAAGGATATTTGAAAAAAACAGTTCTATTCACTTTCTGTGAGGATTAGGAAATGTAATGTAATATCCGAAATATGTTCACTATTAGTGTGTAGTTGTGGTAGGAACTCTCAATGTTTAACCCCTCTGTGAGAATGTATGGTGAAGAGTGTTGAGTAATAAATGTGTTAATTATGATCAATTACTACTACTACTACTTAACATTTCTAGAGCGCTACTAGGGTTACGCAGTGCTGTACAGTTTAACAAAAAGGACAGTCCCTGCTCAAAGGAGCTTATAATCTAAAGGACGAAATGTCCAGTTGGGGCAGTCGAGATTTCATGAATAGAGGTATAGTGGTTAGGTGCCGAAGGCGACATTGAAGAGGTGGGCTTTGAGTAAGGATTTGAAGATGGGCAGGGAGGGGGCCTGGCGTATGGGCTCAGGGAGTTTATTCCAAGCATGGGGTGAGGCGAGGCAGAAAGGGCGGAGCCTGGAGTTGGCGGTGGTGGAGAAGGGTACTGAAAGGAGGGATTTGTCTTGAGAGCGGAGGTTACGGGTAGGAACGTAAGGGGAGATGAGGGTAGAGAGGTAAGGAGGAGCTGCAGATCGAGTGCATTTGTAGGTTAGTAGGAGAAGCTTGAACTGTATGCGGTACTTAATCGGAAGCCAGTGAAGTGATTTGAGGAGAGGGGTGATATGAGTATATCGGTCCAGGCGGAAGATAAGACGTGCAGCAGAGTTCTGAACGGACTGAAGGGGAGCCTAATAAAAGAAGAATATTGTAGTTATGATTGATTTGTTTACCAAATATACCATAGCTGTACCAACGTTTGATCAGACAGCAAAAACTACCACTGAAGCTTTGTTGCAGCACTGGATAGCACCTTAAGAAGCCCATGGAAAAATACACTCTGAGCAGGGTTGGGCTTTCGAGGCTGAAGACATTCAAGAACTTTGTAAATTATAAGAAATTAAGAAAACTCATATGTTACCATATCTCCCACAAGGAAACGAGCAATGTGAATGTTTCAACCACACTTTTTTTTATGTATAAGTTTGTGAATTAATTACACAAGCAAAAACACTTGCTAAAGCAACGCAGGTAACATTAGAAACAAAAGGAAAATTCTACAAAAAAAATATCAAATAATTCAACCTTTCTTAGACCACTGATGGAGAAGAGAAGTCCAGAAACATTACAGGAGATAACCAATAAAAAGAAAAACAGAGGAAAGGCAATTACATGAAGCTCAAATTTCCCATTACAACATAATACATCCAGCCAAAGGTTATTTCAACTGGAGGTCTTCTTAAGGTTCAAAAAAGCTCTCAATTGTGCTGGAATTTTACATAACATGTTACGAACATTTTCCAAAACTAGAAAGGAAAACTGGGTTCAGTATTTAACGGAGATGTATATGATTTACAATAGTTGCATTCATTCTTCTATGGGTCTCCCTTCTACCTGATGTTTGGTTGTGAACCTAAATTACCACTTGATTTGTATTTCAAACCTCAAGAAATGCTACCAAGATCAACTTGTGACTGGGTCAACTCACATTATCTCAAATTAGAAAAAGCTTGCCAAATTGCAGCACAAACAATGGCTAAATATGGAGAAATAATAAAGCAACAGTATAACAAAAGAGCATCTAGGCCTCTGTTATGTGTGGATGATTTAGTATTATTAAAAATTCAAAGGTATAAAGGAAGACATAAAATTCAGAATGCATGGAAGATGTGGAGGGGCATAATCGAACGGGGCGTCCAAGTTTTCATGAGGGCGTCCTTACAGGACGGCCCTGCAAAGGGGCGTGGAAACACATATTATCAAAACAAGATGGGCGTCCATCTTTCATTTCGATAATATGGTCAGGGACTTTAAAATCTCAACATTTAGATCGACCTTAGAGATGGTTGACCTAAATGTTGAGATGGTCGACCTTAGAAATGGTCGTCCACGGTTTTCGGCAATAATGGAAACCGAGGACGCCCATCTCAGAAACGACCTAATCCAAGCCAATTGGTCATGGGAGAAGCCAGGATTTGTAGTGCACTGGTACCCCTGACATGCCAAGACACCAACCGGCCACCCTAGGGGGCACTGCAGTGGACTTCAGAAATTGCTCCCAGGTGCATAGCCAAAACATGGCAGCTGTGAATGAAGTGCAGCAAAGGCAAGGCCGGCAGGAAAATGACCCGCTTAGGGCCTAGCCTGCTGGAGCTCCTGCGCATGTGCAATGGTTCATGGACGTGCATTTGTGCATAGTGGAGCTCCAATAGTTCTCAGAAGTAACTGAGGCCTAAATGTTTAGTGCTGCCTGGCAAGCTACCTCTGGAGATTGCAGGTAGCTGCTGGCAGCAAGGAGGGATGGCCCAGAGGAAAACCAGCCATGGGGGCAGCCTGAAGACGGTCAGGGGAGCCAGGTAAGAGATCTCCTGTCGTCAGATTACTTTAATTTTTTATGTCCCATTTTTGGAGGTTTATAGCTCAGATCTCAGGGGATTGTTAAAAAAATGATTTTTTTTGTGGTTTGGGTGTCTAAGAGGGGCATAATCGAAAGGGGCGCCCACATTTTCCTGAGGACATCCTTGCAGGACGTCCCGGCGAAGGGGCGGGGGAAACCTGTATTAGCGAAACAAGATGGGCGTCCATCTTTCATTTCAATAGTACAGTCGGAGACGCCCAAATCGCGAAATTTAGGTCGACCTTAGAGAGGGTCGTCCTTAAAGATGGTCGTCCCCGATTTTCGGCGATAATGGAAACCGAGGACGTCCATCTCAGAAACGACCAAATCCAAGCCATTTGGTCATAGGAGGAGCCAGCATTTGTAGTGCACTGGTCCCCCTGACATGCCAAGACACCAACCGGCCACCCTAGGGGGCACTGCAGTGGACTTCAGAAATTGCTTCCAGGTGCATAGCTCCCTTACCTTGTGTGCTGAGCCCCCCCAAAACCCACTCCCCACAACTGTATACCACTACCCTTATGGGTGAAGTGGAGCACCTAGATGTGGGTACAGTGGGTTTCGGGTGAGTTTTGAAGGGCTCACATTTACCACCACAAGTGTAACAGGTAGGGGGGGATGGGCCTGGATCCACCTGCTTGAAGTGCATTGTACCCACTAAAACTGCTCCAGGGACCTGCATACTGCTCTCATGGAGCTGGGTATGATATTTGAGGCTGGCATAAAGGCTGGGAAAAATATTTAAAAAAAATTATTTTGAGGGTGGGAGGGGTTAGTGACTACTGGGGGAGTAAGGGGAGGTCATCCTCGATTCCCTCCAGTGGTCATCTGGTCATTTAGGGCACATTTTTGTGGCTTGGTCGTAAGAAAAAAGGACCAGGTAAAGTCATCCAAGTGTTCGTCAGGGACGCCCTTCTTTTTTTCCATTATCGGTCGAGGACGCCCATGTGTTAGGCACACCCCAGTCCCACCTTCGCTACACTTCCGAGATGCCCCCGTGAACTTTGGTCATCCCCGCAACAGAAAGCAGTTGAGGATGCCCCAAATCGGCTTTTGATTATGCCGATTTGGGCGACCCTGTGAGAAGGACGCCCATCTAGTGATTTGTGTCGAAAGATGGGCGCCCTTCTCTTTCGAAAATAAGCCTGCAGTGGTCCTTGGGTGGCAGGCTCAGGTGGTAAAATTCCTTTAAAAATATTTAAATTGGTTATTTTTTATGGTTTAGGTGAAGAGGGTCTAACATTGCCATAAATGCAAGTTTTCTGATTCCGTCAGTGGTGTCTGCAAGTGCACAAGTATTTCAACCCTTTCTGCAAGTTTAGAAAAGTTTTGCTGAATTTTGAAGGTAATTTTGACTAAAAATATGTAAAGTAACATCAAAGAGTGATTTTTAAATTTTAAAAGTTTGGTCTTGATTGTATTGTTATGACATGGGTATTTGGGATATTTTTATTGAAATGTTCACTTTATTTTATAAAGAAATGTGTTTTCCCCGTTGAAATCAATCTACTTTATTGTGGGACTCTTAAGAATTATGCTTCACTTTATAATAACATATACTCCTGGTTCTCCTCTTATCTCTCCCACCGCACCTTCAGAGTACATTCTCATGGCTCTTCCTCCACCCCCATCCCGCTCTCTGTTGGAGTTCATCAGGGATCTGTCCTTGGACCCCTTCTTTTTTCAATCTACACCTCTTCCCTGGGCTCCCTGATCTCATCTCATGGTTTCCAATGTCATCTTTATGCTGACGACACCCAGCTTTATCTCTCCACACCAGACATCACTGCGGAAACCCAGTGAACACAGATGATTCTAGTAGAGGTACCCAACATTGCAAGGGGAAAGGGATATTGCATCCAATCAGCTTTTGAAGCAATATCCCTTTCCCCTTGCAATGTTGGGTACCTCATCTGTGTTCATTAAATACATAGGACCCAATATTCAAAGCGATTTAGCTGGCTGCTCACTGGTTAAATCGTTTGGTTGGGGCTAGCCGCTAATATTCAGTGGCACTTAACCGGCTAAGGATTCATTTTACTAAGCTGCATTACGGCCTACGTGTGCCCAACATGTGAAAATTCCGAGTTACCGCCCAGCTACCATGTGTGCCGGGTGGATTTTTGGTGTGCGTCCCCTACACGCATTTTCTGGCGCAACCGGGTGGTAAAAGGCATTTGACACACATAGACCCTTACTGCCCGGTTAACGCGTGAGACCTTACCGCTGAGTCAATGGCTGGCGGTAAGGTCTCAGACCCAAAATGGGCATGCGCCAATTTTCATTTTGTCACACATCCATTTTCGACCCAAATTTTAAAATGGCATTTTTGCAGGTGCGCTGAAAAATGATTCTGCGTGGCCAAAATACGCGCCTACACTACCACGGTCCACTTTTCAGTGCACCTTAGTGAAAGGACTCCTAAGTGCCACTGAGTATCGTGGTTTGCATTTAACTCAAAGATGGCTATGTTAGGGGCATTTTGGGATGAAGTCAGCACTTGGCCACTTAAGTGCTGATTTTCAGTCCTTAAGTGGCCAGGTATACTGCATAAATGTCTGTCCTATTTTTATGTGGTAAACCATGGCCACTTAAGTGCTAAATATGTGCTAGCCATTTTAAAAATAACCAGATATTCAAAGTTGAAGCCTGCACAAGTCCCTCACTTTGAATATCCATGAATAACGCCTTTGGCGGAGAGCAAAACGTTCACCGTCGCCAGCTGAATATCAGATCCATAATAAAAGGTATGCAGATTTTATTGCAGACATGCAATGTTGTTTATATACATTTTCTAGCCCCTCTCTTAGGGCCCTTTTTACCAAGCTGTGGCAAAAGAGGGCCGGTGCTGGCATCTGACCATGTTTTAAATGTGCGCCAAGGCCTCCTTTTACCACAGCTGGTAAAAGGGAAGTCTCGCTTTCCTACAGGAAATGGCCGTACGGCAAGTAAAGCACTTGCCGCATGGCCATTTCGGGGGGAGCCCTTACCGCCACCCATTGAGGTGGCGGTAAGGGCTCCCACATTAACCCAGTGGTAACCTGCTGGGTACAATCCAGTGCTACAAAAATAAATACATTTTTGTAGCGCTGGAAATGACGGCACGCTAGGAGTGGGAAGTTCCACCGGGCTGCTGCGGTAGCCCAGCGGCACTTCCTGTATAGCGAGTGGCAGGAGCATAGCCAGACTTCGGCGGGAGGGGAGTCCAGAGCCCGAGGTGAGGGGGCACATTTTAGGCCCCCCCGGCGCCGCCGCCCCCCGCCCCCCATTGCCGCTGACACCGCCCGCCAGCCATTGTCAACCCGCTTGACCCCCCTGCCGATGACCCGCTCGACCCCTCCTCCCGCCGCCAACCCGCGTACCTTTGCTGGCAGGGGACCCCAACCCCCCGCCAGCCAAGGTCCTCCTCGCAAAAGGCTTCCTATTCCTTCTGTTTCTGATGTCCTGCACGTTGTACGTGCAGGACATCAGACTCACAGAACGAAGCCTTGCAGATGATCACTTGATCAATGGGTGCTGGTAAGGGCTCAAGGCATAAATAGGCGCATGCTAATTTTAATTTTAGCGCACGCGGGGGGAGAACTTACCGCCACCCATTGAGGTGGTAGTAAGGGGTCTCACTGTAACCCAGTGGTAACAGGGCAGCATGCAGTAATGCTCGAATACTGCCGGGTTAGTGCCACATTATTAAATTAAAAATATTTTATGGTACGCCAGAAATGGCGTGCGCTCGAGCCAGAACTACGGCCAGTGGCCACATTGGGGCAGTGGTAGTTCCGGGATAACGTGCGGTAAGCCCACATTGGGCATACTAGTGCTCTGTAAAAGGGCCTCTTTAAGTGTATTTATTTACAGATGTCTTTGGTGGTTAAGCATGTTTAGTTGACGGATGCAGTTGTGGCACCTCAGACTAGGGCTGGAGAACTTGAACATTTGATGTCAAGTCTTATTTCTAAAAGTTTATTGTAATTTTATTGTTGTAAATAACCATGAAAGCATTGCCATTGCCAGTATATCAAATTTGAATGAACTTGGAAACTTACATATAGATAGATAGATTTATTTATTTGTTACATTTGTATCCCACATTTTCCCACCTATTTGTAGGCTTAATGTGGCTTACATAGTACTGGAAAGGCGTTTGCAGACACCGATGAGAACAAATACAAAGTGATGTTGTGGTAAGATGAAGTTCATGTGGCACAGCCACATTAAGGAAACGTACATCGGAAAAATTGCATTTTGCACAGTGGAATTTTCATTCACGTTGATTCACAATGCTGGCAGTGGAAAAATAGGGGGTGTCTGTAAAAACTTGAAATATTTTTACTTAGCAGTGAAATAAACTTCAGGAACAACATAAAGGGATCTTCATGATTTTAGTTTTAGCTGTCAACTAAAGAACTGAACGATACATTGCTTATATTGCTACATCAAGTAATCATTTAGCAAGACATTATTTGCCTCGTGCATGTGTATATCTTACTTGTAGCCTCCTCTTTGTCACTCTTCAGTTTTTTTTTAAATCTTTTCCACACTGCTGCCTATTGTGGTTTCTCTGCCAGGAAAGCCCTGGATGCTTACTGCAACCATTAATTCCCATTGCATCAGCCAGTTTAATTAGACTGGGTTGCTCTGATTCCCAATCAGTTCCCCTTTTCCCCATGATGTCAAACGGATGTACCAAACATGTACATATTTATCCATTTGAATGGATCAAATAAAAGCTACTTCTCCATTTTTTAGGCTAATTGGAGACAGTCAGTCCTGAAGTAAGGAATTGGTCTAATCAGGGTCCTTAAAGGGGAGCCAAAGTGAGAGGGATCTTTTTTTTATGAAAATGCGGACCTCCCTGCAGCAATTCCTCTTCAGCTGCTGCCTCCAGATGGACCATTTAATTGAATTTTCTTCCAGGCCTGAGGGAGGGAGTTCATTTCAGGTCAGGTGAGGCAATATGAGTGAATCTAATGGCGTATTTTGTTCTTACTTGAAGTGTCATTCAATTGGACTGAAAAACTTTTCATGAAAAAGAGAAACACACATGGCAGCTTCAAAGGATTTGTTGTTGTCTTTAGCTCCATCAGCAACAAGGTCAGGGAAGGACAGTCAATATGTTTTTGTTAAAGTAAACGACTATAGTTCTTGGGAAAACAGCAAATGCAATCAGTTCAACACAACACACAAAAACTTGGCAAAAGGAAGCAGAAAAACATTGAAAAAACCCTCTACAAAAAATGTTATTTTGGTCCTACCAAATCAGTACCCAATGTGATGCCAACTGAACTGACGTATCTTCCAGCTGAGCCCTCTACCAAGGTTTCTCAATTCTTAAGCAACATTGTATTTAATGATACTCAATATCCTTAATTAATCCCACCTATAATCATCAGCTTTAATTTTACTTGCTTATGATCTTGCAGTCATAAATCAAAGCCTCTTATTTGTTTTTATTTGTTTTTTCTTGCTATGCATCCTAACTAGATTGTAAGATCCAAGAATTAGGAACTACCTATCACCCCCCTGATTCTTTAAAAGTCATCAAAAAGTGTGCACACAAACTTAGGCTCAGCCCCAATTTGCATGTGCAATTTAATAGAATCATAAGCTGATTAGTGACAATAATTGGCTGTTTAACAAGCAATTATTGGAACTGATTAGATTTGATTGGGACTAACATGCTTAAATTTAGGCACTGGATCTGTGCCTAAAATTTACCTATGGCCCAAAAAAGGAGGCATGAAAATGGGAGGGTCATGCATGTTTTGGAGCGGATTGGGGGCATGGTTTTGAGTTACATGTGTAATTATAGAACATAGGTGCTCTGCGTGTAAATCTAGGCACGGGCATTTGCACCACATTTTCGTTGGTGCAAATGGCACTGCCTAAATTTATGCATGACCTCTCTGCATAAGCATTATTCTGTAAACCACGCTGAACTTTAGGCCCGGCTTACAGAATACTGCTTATGTGGAGGAGTGGCCTAGTGGTCTTGATATCCAGAGGTGGCTGGTTTAAATCTCATTGCTGCAGCTTGTAATCTTGGGCAAGTCACTTAGGGGCCCTTTTACAAATACATGCCAAAAAGTGGCCTGCGGTAATATGGAGGCCTGCTGGACCATTTCTCCACCATGTCTGGAAAAAAAAGGGGGGGGGGGATTTGAACCGGGAAATGGATGTGCAGCAAAATTAAAACCAGCACGCATCTATTTACGGCCTCAGCCCTTAACGCCACCCATTGACTTAGTGGTAAGGGCTCACATGTTACCCGTGCGGTAACTGTCTAGTGCGCACCAACTGCCGATTACCGTCAGGAATGTCCCCGCAGTAGAAAATTATTTTCTATTACGGGTTTTTGGCATGCACCAAACTCAGAATTACTGCCAGGCGCACACGCTAGCCAGGCGGTAATGCCGATTTGACGTACACGTGTAGGCCCTTATGTGCCTTTGTAAAAGGGCCGCTTAGATTGTGAGCCCTCCAGGGAAAGAGAAATAACTAGTGTACTTGAATGTAACTCACCTTGAACTACCACTGAAAAAGTGTGAGTAAAATCTAAATAAATAAATTAAGCAGTTTTTTTTTGGCACTGATTTTTTTTAGGAACCATTTATGGAATCAACCCTATGGATACAACTCTATACCATAGGCACTAACATTTACATACCCATTATGTATATAAATGATTAGAATAATTGTAATAGTGGAGGTTTTATTGTGAGTTTCAAGTCTGAGTTATATCCATTATAATATTTGTTAAGAAGAACCTTGGATGTAATAAATCGTACCTCTTCCCTGACAAAGAAAAAAAAAAACCTGGCCATGTTGGCCATGTGTGGAAGCTAAGTAGCTCTATTTACTTTAAGGGGGTCTTTTGCTAAAGTTTAGTTCGAATTATCTGCAGTAGGGCCCATTTTATTCCTATGGGACTTGCTGCAGATAACTCTAGCTATGCTTTAGTAAAAGACCTCCTAAATTTGCAAGTCAACTTATAAAAAAGTTAAAAATTTAATCAATGCGGATCGATGACGATTTGCACAGTGCTGCTTAAGTCATGATGGAACTATAGCATCTGCGTTGGAATATCTGACAATCATGTTTTTTCAAAAAAAGTTGTACCAGAAAGAATTGTGCATAAACTTATCTATTGTTTGATGACAGATAAATAACTGCTTCATTTGCTGGGAGTTTTTCTATGATTCTTTAGAATAATGGCATTTACATGTGCATGTGGCATGCATAAATAGCAAAATTCCACTTACCTGCTACATTACATTGGATTTCTAGACCACCTGATCCAAAAGTTCTAGGCGGTTTAAAATAAAATACAGAGCAAAACACCAGAACAAACCTCGGGAAGTACAATTATACCATATAATTGAAAAGGAGAATTAACTAACAAATCTTTTACAAAGAACTGTTTTCAGAAGCTTCCGAAAACTATCGTAACTATTCAAATCTTCCAATTTTAAAGCAAATCAGTTCCAAATATTAGGAGCCTGAGACATCATCACCTGCTTAAATAAGCCAAATCTTTTTATCCCCTTAGAAGAAGGGACTGTAAAAGGGAGGAATAATTTGATCTTCTATTTCTCCTAAAATCTTTAAACTCTACTTGATCTATTAAGTAGCTCGGACAGTCTCCAGTTAAAATTTTAAACAAAATACATGCAAATTTAAATACAATTCTAGCTGCTATCGGCAACCAGTACAATTGTAAATAGAACTGAGTAAAATGATCATGTTTTCTAAAAAAGAAAATTAATCTCACCACAATATTTTGTACAGATTGCAATCTTTGCAGTTGAATCTAGGAGCATCCAGCAGCAGAAGATTGCAGTACTCTAGATAAAACTAGACTGTACCGGCAACCTAAATTGAGAAATCTCATAAAATCTCCTGATGCATCTCAATTTCCATAATATACAAAAAGAACTCTGTAATAAAATTGAAATTTGAAAATCCAACATTAAAGCCTGATCAATATAGACACCTAGTAATTTAATAACTTACATAGCAGACATTTGCAAGAGGGTGTACATATGGATGGAGCATGGCATAGCTCAAACATGCATTTAAATTATAGAACACTACAATTACATAAGTAGTCAATAGTCCCCTCTCACAAACCTCCCCCATATAGGTCTACACCCCCTGCCATCCACACCCCAACCTACCAGTCAGGATAGGTCCCTCCCAGGCCTACTTGACATTCCTGGTGGTCATTTGGGGCAGGAGTGAGGCCCACTCACTCCTGCCCCTAGTGGCTGCCTTCACAATGTGGCTGCTGCGACTGTGAGGCTACCTAGAGGTAACAACAGCCATTATGTGAAGGCAGTTGATAGAAGCAGGAGTGAATGGGCTTTGCTCCTGCTCCCATCACCCTACTGGACCATTAGGGACATCAGGTAGGCCCAGGAGGACTTATTCTGGTAGGGGGGGTGTGGACTGTTGAGGAAGGGGAGATTTGTGAGAGAGAGGGCAATTGACCACATCGGAGGTTGAAAGAGGGAGGACCATAGACCTCATGGGAGATGGGAGAGGGAATCAGAGGGAAATCACAATTTTTTTAATGCAGGTCCTGGCCAGTATTAAGTACCAGGGCTTGCATAGCTAATTGAGCAAAGTTAGGACTGCTTTATATACAGTCTGATTTGGTCTTTTAGCTATGCAAGTGCCGGTACTGAATTTTGCTGGCACTCAACTGCTATCTCCTCCCCAACACGGCCACCTGTACTGCCCATGACCTGCCTACTTTTAATATGGTAGTCAGAGCCGATATTGTGGCACTGCTTGGTTTAGTGCTGCTAAATATCGGGGGTTTGGTGGCCACAGGTGATTTAAGCGGGTAGAAGCTTCCCCTGCCCACTTAAATCACTTTGAATATTAGCCTATCCATGTAAACAGAATATAAAGCTTTGGTTGCATACACACGGCACAGATAGACCCTCATCAAATTAAAAAAAAAAAAAAGACCCCAAAGTGAAAATAGAAAGAGATTAATTTCCTCCAGATGTAAGGGTTGGTGGGGGAGAGAGGCAACTAAGGCGACTACCCTAGGTCCCCAGGCCAGAGGGGCGCCAAATCCTGCCTGAAGCTGAAGAAGACATTACCTGCTAGTAGGCTTTGGAGTGCCCTCCCAAATTTTTGCTCTGGCCCTCAGCAATGTCTAAGCCTGGTCCTGCAAATATACATTCTGAAAACTGGCATATTCCAATCACTAAGTGTAAAATATAATTTTTCCCTGCCTTTGCTGTCTGGCCTTTTTATTTATTTATTGGCATCAGTCTCTGGTTTCTGTTTTATTTTGTCACCTGTCTATTGGCCATTTCCCCTACATCCATCCCTAACATTGATCTCTTCCTTTCAGCTTTATTATTATTATTGTTACATTTGTACCCCACATTTTCCCACCTATTTGCAGGCTCAATGTGGCTTACAGAGTGTTGTTATGACAGAGTCATGACAGGATATTGGATACAATCAAAAGTAAGCAGAAGATGGATGAGGAGTTAGAGAAGATGGTGTTAGAATAGGATAGTTTAGGAGGTGATTTGTGTCTTTAAGGGGTCTTTTTGTAGGCTCTATTAAAGAGATGTGTCTTCAGAGATTTGCGAAAGTTGCTTAGATTGTCCATAGTTTTTAGGGCTGGGGGTAACCCATTCCATATCTGTGTACTTCTGTAGGAGAAGGTAGTGGCGTATGCCTGCTTATATTTAAGTCCTTTACAACTGGGGAAGTTCAGATTGAGGAATTTGCGGGCTGATCTCTTGGCATTTCTGGGCGGTAAGCCCACAAGGTTAAACATGTACAGTGGGGCATCTGCGTGAATGATCTTGTGTACGATCGTGCAGATCTTGAATTCGATACGTTCCTTGAGTGGAAGCCAGTGAAGTTTCTATCTTAAGGGTTGCGCACTCTCGTATTTGGTCTTTCCAAATATGAGTCTGGCTGCGGTATTCTGGGCTTATATTCCACTTATAGTTCTGCTTCTCTATCCAGATTTAACTTCTCCTTCTTACCAACCAGTCTTCAGTCCCCCTCTTTGTACCTACAGCTTTCCATCTTTTTCCTTTACCTACATCCCACATTCCCATTCCCCATTGATCTAATCTTCTCCAGCCTATCAATAGCTCCATCTTTTCTGTCCTTCCTCATCCTCTCCCCTCCCTCCTCCTTCTCATGTCCAGCACCTTCTCTCTGTCTCCTTAGTCTTCTACTCTCATGTCTCTGTAATCTCCTTCCCCCTATTAGCTGTGTTTTGAAAAAGCCAAATGTTTTTCAGTAATTTGTTAGTTATCCAAGAATAAAGCAAATTGCAATAGTCCAACTGAGAAAGAATCAGTAACTAAATTAATAAGGCAAATTGATCTTCTCGTATGTAAGATCAAACTAAAAAATGTACTTTAAGCTTTAAAAAAACATATTTCTAAATATATTGTTAATATTAGGTTCAAATGAGATTAATCTAATATTACTCTCAAAACTCACGACATACTTTCCACAGACAAAGAATCAACCTGACCTAATGGCACCAGGCACAGCAGCAGAATTGTTCTCCAAATTTTAGTTGTGTTTGTATTAAGCTTCAACAAATAAGCAGAAGCCCAATTTCTAATCTTTTTGATGCAACAAGATATATTTTTATAGGTAGAAGATAAATCGTCTGAAACTGTAACTAACACTAAAATATTGTCTGTATAGGAGTAAAGGCACTCGCCACTGTTCAACACAACTGAGTCCAATGAATTCATAAATATATTAAACAACGTTTGTGAAAACAGTGATCCCTGTGGCACACTGCAAACAGGTGGCCAAACAGATGAATGCTTATTCTGAACACAAGTAGCCGCATTGAGCCTGCCATGAGTGGGAAAGCGCGGGGTACAAATAAAAAAAATAGTTACGATTGGTCAAGAAACCACTGTAACAATTAAAAACTTGGCCAGAGATTCCAATTTCACTTGATTTTTCCAACAGTATGAAATGGTCAACTGTATCAAAGGCAGCCAATTTATCAAACTGAAGAAGCACAAGCTGTCTGCCTAAGCTTGTCATTTTTCATTCTCTATCATTAGTGCAAGCTTCTAAACCCAAACTGGGAAAAATGCAGGATAGGATGATCATCCCAATATTTTGCAAGTTGCAATCCAACTATAGATTCAGTCAATTTTGTAAACAGAGAAATATTTGCAATGGGTCAAAAATTACTAGGTTTAGCTAAATCTAAACCTTCTAATTTAGGAATAGCTGTTTAAACTATAGTACCCATAGATAAAGGAAAACAACCAAACCTCAAAATACAATTCACAAATGAAACAGTCCAACTGCAGAACTCCAGGGCTGAGGAAGGGCATCAGACAGCAAAGAACAAGCCAGCTGAGCCAAAGAGCAATGCAGAGCCGACAGTGGAGGTTGCCAGAGTACCTCCTTCAGGCTGTAAGAGTGAGGGCCCCTTTTACAAAGCTGCAGCAAAAGGGGGCCTGTGCTGGTGTAGATGCATGTTTTTGATGCACGCCGAAGCCCCCTTTTACTGCAGCTGGTAAAAGGCAGGTCTTTCTTTTTTTTTTTAAGAAATGGCTGTGTGGCAAGTAAAACTGCACGGCCATTTTTTTTTGGGGGGGGGGGGGAGAGCCCTTATCACCACCCATTGAGGAGGTGGTAAGGGCTCCAGCGCTAACCCGGTGGTAACTGGGCAGCGCGCGACACTGCCAAATTACTGCCGGGTACACATCAGCGCTACAAAAATAAATATATTTTTGTAGCACTGGATATGATGGTGCACTGGGGGTGGGAAGTACTGCCAGCCTGCTGTGGTAACCTGGTAGTACTTTCTTTTTAGCGAGCGGTAAGCCTGCATTGGGCTTACTGCTGCTTTGTAAAAGGTGCCCTGAATGACTAACCAGCCATGTTCTTTGTCCATAGGTCCCAATTGCTAGCATTAAGGGAAGTGCCCCTGGAGAACCTGACTCACTAGGCATAAGTGACTTACCAACACAGAAAGACTAGGTTCCATCTCTGGACTCCATAAACATGTACATGTATTTTCTAGTTAAACTCAAATCTAAAGGACAGAGGTATACCCTTCCTATTCAAGCGCAGTAGGTGTTTCTGTGTGAGGGTCTGATAAATTAAGCCTCACAGGTTGCCTTGAGCACACAGGGTCTTTTTAAAAGACTACAGCTTCCTTAGGAGGTCAGGGTGCCCTACGTTAATCCCTATGATTTGATACTTGTGACCTATGGAAATGAGAACACTATGATAGCTTGGGAGGCAGGGCTAGTGCTGGGCAAGACTTCTATGGTCTGTGCCCTGAAAATGGCGGATACAAATCAAGGTAAGGTATACACAAGAAGTAGAACATATGAGTTTATCTTGTTGGGCAGACTAGATGGACCGTGCAGGTCTTTTTCTGGCGTCATCTACTATGTTACCAAGTTACTATGATCAGGCCTGGATCACCTTGCAGCTTGAGGTTGGTGTTAAAACATGCTGTGATTATTATCAAGTCCCCTGAGGAGGAATTCCTAATTGGGAATGATTTACTGAAGAGGTTACACCCTATTCTGTATTATGTCCAATGATGTAGTCTGGACACAAGTCAAGTACCCTATTCCTTATGTAAAAGTGAAACAGTGTAAAAGGGTCAGTGGTTCCTGCTCCGTAGAACTTAGGGATACCTCCATTCAATCAATTTTCAAAGATCAGGAGATCATCACATATTTCCGCCTCAGGATGTAGGGCATTGCAGGTTATTCAAAATGCAATGGCTAGGATTGTGATGGGAGTACCTAAAGTTTCACATAATACACCAGTTTTGAAACAATTGCATTGGTTTCCTATAGAATTCAAGGTACAATATAAGAGCTTGTCCATGATTCATCAGGTTGTAAGCTCTTTGAGCAGGGACTGTCTTTCTTCTATGTTTGTGCAGCGCTGCGTACGCCTTGTAGTGCTATAGAAATGTTAAATAGTAGTAGTAGTAGTAGTTTTGTATTCAATGGCCACTTGGTATTTGTCTCAGGTTTTGTCAGTATATCAGCCAGGTAGACAATCGCGATGAGAGGCAGGTATGTGAGTAGGGCCCACTATGCTGAAAAAGAGCTGCTGCTTTTTCAGTGACAGGACCACTTCTATGAAACACACTTCTAGGGGCTCTGTGATTATATAAAGGTACTGCCCAATTTAAGAGACTTTTGAAAGCTTATTTATTTGTACAAACTTTTTTTTAATGTTTAGATATCAGCTTGGCAGCAATAAGATCCTAGATTTATGCCACCAGGATACAAAATTACCCACTGGACAAGAAACGGGAAAAGAGGAGGTGGTATAGCCATAATATACAAATCCGAGTTCACTATCACTACCACAGCTAAATCCATCCTACCTCAACTTGAAATTGCATCGGTAAGAATCAATCACCCAAACCTGCAGGAACACTTTAACGCAATCCTACTCTACAGGCCGCCAGGCAACTGGCAAGACACTCAAACACACCTCATGGACTTCATCTTGAACACATGTATCTCTACTTCAAACCTTATCATAATAGGTGATATTAACCTGCACTTGGAAGATCTTACCTTAACAAGTACCCAAGAATGCAAGGAATTCCTACAATTATGGGATCTTCACGTACCAAATGCACAACCAACACACATCAAAGGACACACACTAGATGTTATTGCATATAAATTCGATCCAGACCTAAACCTTATACTAGCAGATACAAAATGGATACCTACACCTTGGTCAGACCACTACAGAGCATACATCTCCCTCCAATGGTGAACGAAAGCCACAATCAAAAAACAAGAACGAAAAACCTACACCACAAGAGGAAAAATAGACCCAGCAATATTCTGGCAACAGATCTACGATAACAGATGGTCAACAAAGACAGACACAATCAAATTCCTCCTAGATTGGGATAATAGATGCAGAACAATGTTAGACAACATTGCCCCAATTCAAACCAGAACTTCGCACAGAAAGAACTCAATACCGTGGTTCAACGAAGAATTGAAAAAACTCAAAACACAAGTTAGGAAACTAGAACGTGCATGGAATAAAAAGAAAGATGATCCCACACTTAATGCTTGGAAACAACTCCGAAGAAAATGCAAATACACCATAAGACAAACCAAAAGACTATACTACAAAACCGAAATAGGACCAAATTACAAGGACACACACAAACTCTTCCAACTTGTGAATAAACTACTAGACACCACACCAGTCACGAACAACAGCAAAGACACACCAGGAGCTGATAACCTTGCAAAGTACTTCAAAGAGAAAATAGTACAACTGCGACTTAAAATACCTGTCAGCCCCATCGAATACACTGCACTCCTAGACTGTCTGGACCCAGACCCTGGAGTATACCCAGCAGATAGGATCTGGACAGAATTCGAGATACTATCAGAAGATCTCATCTCCCAAACGCTTAAAAGATTCGCCAAATCTCATTGCAAACTAGATATTTGCCCAAATAACTTTATGAAATTGGCCCCCCCCAACACTTTATAACAGATCTAACGAAACATGTGAATTTTATGCTACAAAATGGACTCTTCCCAAAGGAGAAAGGAAACATTCTACTTACCCCCATACCCAAAGATGCAAAGAAAAATGCGAGTGAATTAACCAACTACAGACCAGTAGCATCCATTCCCTTAGTAACCAAAATAACAGAAGGGATGGTAACCAAACAACTCACAGAATATCTAAACAAGTTCTCAATACTACATGACTCATAGTCAGGATTTCATTCTAATCACAGTACTGAAACAGTACTAGTTACGCTCATGACTAAATTCAAACAAACGATTGCAACCGGCAAGAATATATTACTTCTACAATTCGACATGTCAAGCACCTTCGACATGGTTGATCATGGAATCCTACTACATACCCTTGAATACTTCGGTATCGGAGGCAACGTTCTTAATTGGTTTAAAGGATTCCTAACTACACGCTCATATCAAGTGACATCAAACTCGACTGCATCAGCCACATGGACACCTGAATGTGGAGTTCCACAGGGATCTCCCCTCTCACCGACTATATTCAACCTAATGATGACACCCTTGGCCAAACTACTATCAAACCAAAACCTCAACCCATACATTCATGCTGATGATGTAACGATCTACATCCCATTCAAACAAGACCTAAAAGAAATTTCCAATGACATCAACAAAAGTCTACATATTATGCACTTCTGGGCAGATGCCTTTGAGTTAAAACTCAATGCAGAAAAAACCCAATGCCTAATATTCACCTCTCAACACAACACGAGTGTTATATCACTATCATGTATTCCATTACCATATAACCCAAAATCCTTCTGTAACACCAAATGTCTATTCTCCTCTCATTTCCACTATCCATGATGTATTGTAAGCCACATTGAGCCTGCAAAGAGGTGGGATAATGTGGGATACAAATGCAATAAATAATAATAATAAGAGGGATATGTAGCAACAGGGAATTTTTGTTTATTTAGTTTGTTTGAATTTATTGTATTTTGTCACATATGTTACTTTATTGGAATCCAGCTAGGTCATAGGCAGACTATAAATGTTTACAATAAAGTAAATATGTATGAAACAGCTCCATAAGAGGGACACGAGAATGGTGAAGTGATCACGGTCAACAGAGATTTGATAATAACTATTGTTTTGTCCCAACGTTGCATGATTTAATATCTTTTCATAGGAGGCCCCAAAATATCAGAGACATCCAAATTATCTGAAGAAATGGATGTAAATGCTTCCACAATCCTACTTTCACCTCCTACTCCAGATCGCTTCTTAAAAGGGAGGTAATAACCCTTAGTGAAAGGAGGACTAACCTTTGCAGGTATCTTCAGATTTTCTAACAAAGTTCACTTAATAAGTTCCTGGGGACTAGTGGTAGCAACAAGAGGGAAGTTCAAAATACATATATGAAGATGTCTCTCGGTGTTCTCCATAAATTTCATCTTGTGTTATAATTCCCAGAGTCTTTTATAAGCCTAGATTGTGCCTTCTGGAATGCATCATATCTTGTCTCTGCTCTTCCCGCTCTTCCCATCTGTTGATCTATCCTTTCTTCAACCAAAGTACCTCCATAAAATTCCAAGAAACAGCAAGGCAGATTTTATTTATTTATTTTATTTATTTATTTGTTGCATTTGTATCCCACATTTTCCCACCTATTTGCAGGCTCAATGTGGCTTACATAGTACCGTAGCGGCGATCGCCAATACTGGTATGAACAAATACAGGGTGAGGTTATGGTAGAGTAAAGATCATGTGTGACAGACATATTAGGAATCATAAGAAGAAAGAGTTATGTCCAGTACGAGCTTTTATTTCGTTGTGTTGCAGGGTTAAGGTATTTAAGTTGGATCGTTAGGGTATGCCTTTTTGAACAGGTTAGTTTTTAGGAGTTTCCGCAGATGATCCACAAACTCCAAAGTGGAAAAAAAGAGAGCATATCAGTGGTAGATGTACACAAACTTTAATAGTAGAGTTGCAAATGCATATATTGCCCGGCACAGGCCGTGTTTCGCCCAGAAGGGCTGCGTTAGGGGCTATGTTGCAATCTTCACAGTCAAGAACTTGTTAAAAGGTGTGTTTGTACTATTCTCTAACATAAAGTATTAAAAATCAAATGTCAGCCACACCATAGTAAAAAAAAATAGCACAGGCACAATTCAAAACACCTCACTGGAACTCAACACTCCTCTTGACACTCTTAGGTGGGTTCATCTGAACGATATCTTGGATTCCTACATTTAAACATTTATTAAGCATTCAATAAATAGTATCCACGTCTCATCCTCTACTATTTTCCTCAGGTTCTCCTTCCAATGTTGAATATGCATAGGCTTATCTTCTCCATCATAATTCAATACACCATAAAAATAGGACAGTAACTTTTCTCTGTCCTGACCCCCTTTTCAAGATCAATTTAAAAAGAGTCATATCTTTAATAAGATCTGCCCAAACTGATCTTCAAGTCAAAGAATGGTGTAGTTGCAGAAAAGTGTAAAAATCTCGGCAACGCAATACCAAGATTCATCCGAACAACAAACGAACATCTACGCTTCCGAAAGCTGCTGAAAACTTACCTCTTCAAACAAGCCTATCCAAATGACCCAACTTAACTTACGACCCAAATCCACACCACTAACATTAAACATGCCTCAACCCTTCCCCCACATCTCTTCCTCTTGTCCTTCTCTATACAATTGTACTATCTTTGTGATACTTTTACCCATACATTGTATTACCTCTTTGATACCTTGTACCCATACATTGTGTTATTTCTGTGATACTTTGTACCCATACCTTGTAAGCCACACTGAACCTGTTATTGAGCGGGAAAGAGCGGGGTATAAATGCTATAAATAAATAAATAATATATTTTGCCGGGAAATGTAAGATAGCAGGGTGGGTCCTTAATAGAATTGCCCAATATATTTCAGGCCAAGATCCTCCCACCACTGAAAAACAGCAGAGTCCAACCCTAGAACAAAATTCTTGATAAGACTAAGTGGCATCAGTCTTGAGAATTCTTTATCTTGAAACAAGGTCTTATAAAAATTCGCCCAAATCCAAAGTGTTAAACTCTAGTAGGGATCTAGCACTTGACTCCCTCTTGACTCACTCCAACCACATACATTTTTGCAAAAACTGCCCTCCACCTTGCTGACTTCGGTCCCGGCGCCGATTCAAAATGGCCATCGAGAGCTGAAGCGGCCTCTTAAGACTTCAACTCTCAGCTGCCATTTTGAATCTGCTGTCCATGCTTTGGGGTAACCTAGGGCATTGTATCTCTGTCTCCCACTTGCCATCTATGATCATGGGACTCTTCTCTGTGGGCTCCCTTTGCTGCACGATTCCCCTGCCTCATGGTCTGCAGAACACAGAGCAAACTCCTGTCTGTGTACTGGCAGAGAATATTAACTGGCTCATACCAGACTTGTGGCTTGTGCTAGATAACAGACTTTTTTTTTTAACTGTTTTATTTATATAGTTTAACATACACATCAAAGTATATTGCTGTAATCTACATATAAAAACTCCCATATCCCCTCCCCCATCCCTCCCCTCCCCAACTCCCTGCCCTTGTGTCTCTTCTGTTTTCATCCTGCAATAATCCCGATACTGCTGCCCCCGTGGTTAGGCTTATGGTGTATTTCAGTCCATGCGCGTTTAACAGCGTTCAGAGTCAAGACAACAGACTTTTAAGTTCTTTTCCTTTTCTCTACTCACCTTTTTACCTATCCCTTTATGTATATTTAAAACCCCGTATATAGGCACCTGTAAGAAATCCCACAGCCAGAGTTAATGTGGAGGAAGCAAGCTTCAGTGCAGAGAGCAAAATCCAGTTTTGGCACTGACATGGAACTCATGCTGGTTTTGTACCTGGCATGTGGTTACTGCTAGACCACACACCTTGACATACATCTGCAGTTGTGCTAGTGGGTGGGCTAGCATGGGGAAATAAGGTATATTTGGTGCTTGATTTGTCTGGAAATTAGGGGCCAGGACTCATGCAGAGGCAACCTTAGGGGGTGGGGTAAGCAAGGCTGTGGGGCTGACAATGGGCTATCCATAGGCCAGACTAGCTCCATTGGGAAAACTGCTGCCTCTGAGTTGGCGGGTCACAGGTTCAAGACTGGCTGTTAGTCCAAGGGGAAAGATACCAAACATCATGGATATTAGCAGAGTATTGTTATGAGGTGGAGAGGATATTTTTGGAAAGCAGCAACAAAAGATGCTATCTGCTTGCTACTGGACAGATAAATGCTTTCAGCAAGCAGCAGGAGTTGCTGTCACCTCCTGAGGTGGCCATTGCTATGCTATCAGGGTATCATATTTGTCAGGGGACACTTATGATGGGGACCGTTGTAGGGGCCTGCACGGAGGGATAGAATGGGCCTGCACGAGCCCGGTGTTCACATGGTTATGTAACAATACATTCAGCCCCCCCCCCCCCCCCACGATACCTGCACTACAGAGCAGATACCGTTAGGCAGCATAGGCCTAGCATATGCAGAGCTTGTTAGCCTCCATGGGACAGAGGCCTACGGATATGGTACTTGAAGTAGGTGACCTGTCAGATCTGTTTTTAGTGACCCCTAATGTTGTACATTTCAAATGAATTGTCTGATCATGTATTATTTTATTTATTGCATTTGTACCGCCCACATTATCCCACCTTTTTGCAGGCTCAATGTGGCTTACATGGTGTTAATATGATATCATCATTACATAATCTTAGATACATTCAGTAATAGGCTGGAGGTAAAAGAATAATTAGTTAGAAGGTGTTAGGTAAGGTTGTGTGAGGGGTGTATAGCTAAGTGTACCGACAGAATGGGTTTGTTGCATTGTTCATTGTAGCTGGACACCTTCCCCCACCCACTAGAGATGTCTGTGCTCTGGCTGTTGTCCAGCTGGGAATGGAGCCTATCCCCTGGCTACAGTGATTCTGAAACCTGATCCAGGAAGTATCCTGGGCACTCCGGTGTTCAGAATACCGCAATGAAGCATCATGAGAGCTCTGTGCATGCACCAGAGCCAGTGACTGCAGATATCTCAATGCAATATTCCTTGGACATCTCCTGAAAACCTGACCTGAGTGGCTGGGGTGCTCCTGGAAGCAGATAGGGGTAGTACAGGCCTAACGCTGAGATTCTATAAATGGCATCTAAAATATAGGTGCATCCAAAAATAAACTGCCCAAAATTTTAAAATAAAATGGCTGCTAAAACGGCACTTAGGCAACTATCCGGCAATATTCAGTGTCAGATAGCTGGCTGTCTGGCACTGAATATTGCCAGTCAGTGGCTTAAGGATGGCTGGTTTTATTGTGCAATATAACCGGCTATCCCTTAATTTTTAAAAGCATAGCCAAGTTTGGTGGCCATATTTGGCCTCCACAATAGGTAGAATAACTTTGGCTGGTCTGACTTTAACCGGTTAGTGCTGAATATCAGCTTGGCCAGTTAAAGTTGGACTAGCCAAAGTTAAACCGGATATTTAATGCCGGTGACTGGAAATGGCCCAACATTGAATATACAGGTTTAGCTGGGACCACAGGAGACAGCTCGGCTATCTCCCGTGGTCTGAATATCGGGCATAAAGTGCTTAGTGCTATTCTATAAACCGCACTTAAAGTTAGGTGCGGTTTATAGAAAGCGCATAGGGCCAGGGAACGAGCCTACATTTAGGTGTGACCATTTACGCCACTGAAAACCTGGTGTGAATACCCACACCTAAAGGTAGGCACGTTCTGAATTCTATATCAACACTCATAAATTTGAGAAACACCCCCGACATACCTACATTCCTCCCATGGCCACGCCCCTTTTTCAGCTACACACATTGGAATTTACATGCACCTCTTTTTAGAATACCCCTAAAAAGATGTGTTTGTAAATTCCAAATATTGCAGATTAGTGCTGATGATTGGTTGTTATCAACCAATTATCATCACTGATTGGCTCGTTACTCAATTAAGGTGCACGTGTCAATTTGGGCACGCCTTACATAGAATCTGTGGGTATATCTTTCCAAACTCATTTCTCCTCTTCCCTCTGTAAGCTGACCACCTGAGCCACCTTACAAATGCTGTGTTCTCACAATGAGAACAATTAAAAATACCATTATTCAGGCTCTGTTAAAAGATTGATTTCCTGAAGTTTCGTTATAAAGGTTCTCCCTATGTAGAAGGACCCAGGGTTTAAAAGTGGGGGATCATGTGTAGAAGCTTTGGAAGGAAGGAAAGAATAGTGGGAACCAGACAACTTTACCTAAGTTTCGTACATCTGTGTCATATTCTGAAGTGGGGGGTGGAGACCACTTCGGGACATCTCAGATAACCATTTCTTTTTTGGGGCATCATGAAAGAGGTAACTTGCAACAAGGAAAGGATGTACAGAGCACGTCTCAGTTCCAAGTGTGTGCCACCATCTTGCTCCTCCCCCAGTTTGTTACAATTTTAATGTAGAAAATGTACATTATTACCAAATGGGGCCCCTCTCGAAAGAATGGGCCTACAATAAATGCACCATTGTGAATTAGGGTGTTTGTTCTTTTAGGGGTAATTTTTAAAACCATATTTACTGTATGGTAACTTGTTGTGGTTGCAGGAATGACCAACAGATACAATAGCTATCTAACCCTGGTGAATGACAAATGACATGTGACAATGCATAAGCTGGTGTGAATTGAATCTGGATCAGCAAGGACTAATAATGAACTCAAAGTAAATGAGAAAAGAAAGATAGCCCCCCACCTCCTTTTTTTTTTTTTTTTTTTAAGGTTTGGTTTCCTTCCTAATGGACTCTTTTTCCCTTTAGAAAGCAAATTAAATGGGACCTGTAGGAGTTCTGTGAAAGACTCCTCTCTTGAAAAATAAATACCCTGATGTTTCTGGTAGTGACTGAGACTGCTAAGAATAGAGCAGAAGCGGCCCCATGCTACATCAAGGCACTTACATCCCACAGATAATAGCCTAATGCTCCCAGTCACAGACTGCAAAAATACCATATACTGTTTTTTTGTCACTCATTATACCTCCTCTGTGGAACCCATGACACAAGCAGCCTGACAAAGAATAACATGTAAAAAATATACTGCAGAGTTTCCAAATGGCAGGCAGCTAGTTCCTGAAATGTAGGCATGAATGTCCTAGTCTTAAAACTAACTAGCTGGCCATGAGTCACCAACCATGAAACCACCACAGTCACTCAGGGACAGAAAGCACCTCTTTCAAACAGCCAAGCGCTCATAAAGTGGGGATGCTAAGAATGTATAGTAATAATTCACACCCCCGTTCAGAATTTGCAGGACTTCCGGTTATCACACATTCTCCAGCTGTATCTGTCTTTCCCTTCCTGTTCCCTCATAGGTTGTAGCCCTGGTAACATACTGTGCATGATATGCAATAACACTGCAACATTTCAACCTTACTTTTTTCTTTCTGCTTTTTATTGAGAGATACATTGAAGCCTGAATCACCACTGACCACAAGTCATTGCTCAGCATGGCTGAACCATGGCGCTTCCTGACATGACTTAGTTATAATTGGTTCTCTTCAACATCCTCTTGCCCCATTATGTGCCTGACACATATCGATGAAACCTTCTTCATTGTGCCTTTTCCTTTCAATGGGCACAAGCAAAATTTGAGAATGAAGTGACTGCCAACCCGCCTGTACCACAGTTTATACATCTCTGTAGACTGTCAATATGTGATCAAAGCAGGCTTGTCTGCTACAGAGGAAGCAGAATGGTACATCAGACAGGAGAGACAAATGGGTTTGCTAAAATTGCTGTTTTCAAAGCTTCCTCTTAAAGGTTCATTTACTTTGCATTTTTCTTCACAAAGAATTCTTAAGGTTTGAAAGAAAGAAGTAAATTTCTGCATTTTCAGCAGTATAAATTCACCCTTTATCTGTGCAAGCTACTTCAGTGGAAAGTTGTGTAACAAAGAGCCCCAATGATGTAATCATGTAATTGTTGACTTTGTAAAAAGCATTAAAAAATGTTTTTTTAACCTGCCAGATGTTTGCTGCTGCTTCTGGGCAGTGCTTGACAGGTCCTGGGCTGAGCCAGAGTTGGCCAGGGGCTGGGGGCATTTTGTTGGGACCCACTTGAGGTCTGGAGTGGGTCAGTGGGTTTTTGGGTCTCTGGCTGCAGCAGACAAAACTTGGATTCTTTATTTTAATTTTAAAACTTAATTATTGGGTTGTGTTGGTCAGGGCTCCAAGGAAAAGTTTTAGAATTTAATTCTTGGTGGTTGAGATCTATGGGTTTCATTTTAGGTGGGTCATGGGGGTATGGACCTTGGAAAAATTTAATTGTGCCTGTGGGAATTTTAGGTGTGGAGGGCTAGTGGATTTTAGAAGGTACATTTGGGGGTTCTGTCCATTATAGTCCTTAGAGGGGAATTTTTTTGCAATTGTTCTTGAGGATATCAAGGAATTTTATTGAATTTTTCAGGTATGTTTGCATGGAAATTATGTGACATTTGGGAAATTGTTTATTTTGAAGACTGAAACCCATAGGGGCTTTGATAGAAGGGTGACATGATACGGTAGCAAATTTGGTGACATCTTACATTAATTTCACATTAAAACTGTGAAAATTACATTTTTTCCATTAAAGTCTATGGGGATTCAGAGTTCCAAAATGATGCTGAGAATTACAAACTCTGAGCTCCATGATTCTGGGAAAAGCTGTAAATTTTATAAGCCAGGTGCTGTTGGTGAGTGGAATGATGCCAGTGAGTGAGGTCCTGTTGGCACAGCAATTGCTTGGGTGGTTGGTCAGCTGTTTGGTGCTAGCCTTGAGACAGGGAGGTTGCTGTTAGAAAGAAAAAGGGGGTGGGACTTTATATACCAGTATTCTGTGGTTACAATCAAAGTGGTTTACACATTATATACAGGTACTTATTTTTGTACCTCGGGCAATGGAGGGTTAAGTGACTTGCCCAGAATCACAGGGAGCTGCAGTGGGAATCAAACCCAGTTCAACAGGATCAATGCCTGCTGCATTAACAACTAGGCTCCTCCTTCACTCCTTGGGTCAGATTAGGTTTTTGCCAGTGGGAAATATTAGTTTAGAAGTTTTCTGTTGGCAAATTCTTTTAGTTTCTCCTTATTGAGTAGTGCTGCACTGTTTTATAAGAGCCTTAATTAAAGCCAGGTGCAGCCCAAGGTAAGATGCAACCTGAGGCAGGGCTGCGATGCCCCTCCCCCCACCCCAGGCCAAGTTCTGGCATTTTTCCCCTTCCTTCCTCCACCCCTTTCTCTGAGTTTACCTTCTTTCTTCATGTTTCAAAAGCCGCAGGCGGCAGTGATTCCAATATGCTGCCCTGCCACTGGCACTGGCCTCTTCTTTACTGCAGCCGCCTCTGAGGAAACAGGAATTTACATCAGAAAGGCAGCTGCATTGAAGCAAAGAGGTGGGTGCCAGTGGCAAGACAACGTATGGGAATCACACCTGCCGTTGCCTGCTTTTTGAACATGAAGAAAGAAGGGAAATTCGGGGAATGGGTGGAGGAAGGAAGGGGGAAAAATACAGAAAGGCAGCATATCAAGTCCTTTCGCTTTCCCTTTTTATTTCCTCTGGTTAGCTTGCTACAAATAGGTTCCTCCTAAGAAGATTGGACACTCTAAGAGGCACCACACAGGGAGGTAGGGTTTTTTTCTTGTTGGATTTTATTAGAAAGGCATTAGCTACCTCCAGCCTGTGTCCTTCTCTCCTGTTCCTGGTTCCTGCTGTTCCTGGTTCCTGCTGTTCCTGATTCCTGTGGTTTCTGGTTCCTGTGGTACCCTCAGCAAGCATGCTACAAGCTGGTGAAGAAAGAAGTTTCTGTTCAAAATTTTATTTAGTGTGCACACATTTTGCAGTTTTTCCCATTTTTTTTCCTTCATAAAGCTAAGTGCTCGAGCTAGGATATCGCATACGTATACTTACCTGTTCGTGAGAGAGACAGTTGCTTCTGGAAGTAGTTAGCCTGTTAAAAACAGACACAGGAGCAAAAGGAGTTTGCCACAAAGCAACTGGTTTTTAGGGGGAAACAGAGCGAGCTTTTGAATTGGGAACAAAGTTGAAGAAAACTTATCTGAAACTGCTGGCTGGTTGGTTAGGTAACTGGGTTCCTGTTCTATACATCAATCCTGGGCTCGCTCTTCAGGTGTTGAGCTGGGGAGAGGAAAAAAAAAGGGGGTTACACCAGGTTTTACCTGGGAAACGGAGAAAATGCTGTAACTGGACTTGTCTGATGTTTGGGAGTTTGGAAATTACAAGACAATATAACCTTGACCTTTGCACTTAAGAGGTCATGACCAGATTTAAAAGTTGAATTCTTTGAGATTTTAAGATAATTCTTTTATCCTTTAGAAACAAAACTGAATGTTACGGGAAACTAACATGAAATAAAGTATTGTTAGAGTCAAAAGAAAACTGTTATTAAGACTTCTGGCTCATGGTTACGAGAGCTGACACATTCCAAAACACCACTCTGGTTTTCCTCACTAGCAGCACAGTGCTTGAGTGAAAGTGAGCCTTTTCTCAGGGGAAATCCGCAACTGTGATCAATAGCTGCTTAGGCTATTGAGCTGAGAAAAGGTACCGGATGTTATAGAAAATAAAAGCGTGTGTATGTGTTCGCAGGCGGAAAACAAGAAGTCAGTGGAAATTTTGATGTTATAAAAGAGGTTTAGAATGCTGGTAATACTAGCATTAGGGACTAAGGGACTGATGCACAAAGCTTACCGCAGTTGCAATGATTGCTTTAGACCAATTATAGCTGGTCTAAAGCAAATGTTATGTAGCATCTAATGCACAAAGGGGTTTTGTGTGGTTTTAACCGTGTGCCGTAACAGCTACTGAGAATCCTATGTAAATGTATTACAATGAGTCTTCATGTGCATCTAAAAATGGATGTCTGTGTCATGGGTGACATGTTACATAGCTTAAATTCAATTATTTCAAGTACTTACCAACACTAAGCCACATACACATCTATGGAAACAATTCAAGTGATTCAAGTGTATTTAAAGATCCCTCAAGAAGCAGTGTCTTGTAATTTAAAACTAATCAGACAAAAGTCTGCTGTAAAGACAACACAGTGGCGTACCAAGGGGGGGGTGGTGTGGGTGGTCTGCCCCGAGTGTACGCCGCTGGGGGGCGTGCCGCGCGCCTGTCAGCTCTTCATTTTCATGCTCCCTCTGCCCCGGAACAGGTTACTTCCTGTTCCGCGGCAGAGGGAGCATGAAAACGAAGAGCCGGCAGGCGCGCGGCACCCCCCCCCCCCAGCGGCGTGCACCCGGGGGGTTCCTTCGCCGGGGGATCGGGGGTTCTTTCACCGTGGGGGGAGGCATCGCGCTGCACCCGGGGGGCGGGGCGCATTGGCGATCCGCTCCGGGTGTCAGCCCCCCTAGGAACGCCACTGAGACAACACACATCAGATCCTGCCAAATGTTCTAAAATCCTATCTGATATTATGTCAAACTACAATTATATTAAAGTTTTGATGTCACTACTACTACTACTACTACTACTACTACTACTACTACTACTACTTGGCACCTTTCCTTCTCCCCTGCTGTGCCTCTTGCAGTCTGGTATCCATCTCTCTCTCTCCCCCTCCATCCCTCCCTCCCTCCCTCCCTCCCTCTGTGGGTCCAGCATCTCTTCCCCTCTCTTCCCCTAGCCAATCTCTCTTTCTCTATCTTCCCTCCCATTTACTCCCCAGCCAGCATCTCTTCCCCTCTCTCCCCATCTGATCTCTCTGCCTCTCCCCTAGGCATCACAACCTCTCTCTCTCTCTCTCTCTCTCTCTCTCTCTCTCTCTCTCTCTCTCTCTCTCTTCTCTCTCTCTCTCTCTCTCCCTCCATCTCTCATGAGACCAGCATCTCTCCCTCCCTCTCCCTCCCTTTCTCCCCTCCTCACCTCCACAGTGAGTCCAGCATCTCTCTCTTTTCCTCAGCTGGTCCACCATTTCTCCCTCTCTTTCCTTCCCCATTCCAGCAGGTACAAGATCTCTTTCAGCAGGTGCAGCATCTCTCCCTACCTCTCATCCCTCCCCAGATCCAGTGTTTCTTCCCTCTCCTTCTTCCCCTTCTCTACCCCCTATGGTCTTCCAACTTGCCTCAGTCACCAACAAAAGCAGCAGCAATTACAGCAGGCCACCTCTGGCTGGCTCTGAGGCCTTTCTTCTGCTGTGTTCCAAGAAGGGAGAATACGGCAGAGGGAAGGCCCTGGGGCTGGCCAGAAGTGGCCTGCCTTAATTGCTGTAAGCAATCAAGGGGGGGGGGGGGAGGGAGTGATGCTGAACCCAGGGGGGGAGAGAGCAAGATGCTAGACATGGAAGTGGGAGAGATATGCCAGCACCTGGCTTAGATCTAAATGTACACATGAGCAATTGGGTGGCTGGGCCAGGATTATCATATTTGTGAAGACAAAAAAGAGGACATTAAAAATATAAAAAATAAAAATAATAGTTACCTTTGCTAAAGAAATATTAATAATAGAAAATGTGTAAATGGCTTTTAATGAACACATATTAAATAGTGACTGACTTACAGTACATCAGTAGACAATAATCTGCTTTTTAAAAAATTCTGGATTTGGGTTTGAATGAGTCTGAGCCTAAGCATACTTATCAGAAGAGTGGATATCCCTCATCAACTTTGGCTGGCTTCTGAGATATGTGTGAATGTCTTTGTATGGCATATGCTTAAAGTTATGCTGCATGAACAAAATTCTTTTAACAGATTCAACCAGCAGAGAAACAGAGAGGATATCAGCAATGCCTTTCTCTCTCTCTTTAGCACCCCCATGTGTCCAGACTGACTAATAGGCCAGAGATGGCTTCTCTCATTATGGGTAGGTGTTTTGGTCATGGGCACATAAAAGAAAAAGAGGATATTTTCCTAAAAATAAAAAAACCTGGAGGACATATCTGAAGAAGTCCAAAAGGAAGACATGTCCTCTTAAAAGAGGACTTATGGTAACCCTAATGAAATGGGACCACATCTTCAATCAGCAGGAATGTTTCCCATCTCCAAGGATCTATTAAGAGGTCCTACCAGGATTTTCTAAATTCCCTTAATGTGCTTGGATATGTCCCATCCAGCCCCATGGCTTTGTTTACTTTCAGTTTTTCAAGTTATTCATAAATACTTTCTTCCGTGAACAGTGCAATATCTACTTCATTCCCATATGTACTCTTGGCAGCCAACCACGGTCCTTCTCCAGGATTTTAATTTCTTTCAGTGAGGCAAAATATTTTGGGGGGAATTCCGTAAAGGTCATCCAAAGTTAGGCTCTGGGATGATGCATGGTAAGAGTGAATTCTATAAAGGCAGTTCCACATAGAAATGCTATCATAGAATATTAGCTTAGCAATTTCGTGTCTAACGTAGGGCATGATCATTTACGAGTGTAAATGCTCACGCCCAACTACTGTCAGTTAGGCGCGGATATGAAAATATTCTATAACTGTGTGCCTAAATCCTGGGAACATCCCGACCCACCATGTCTTGCCCTTGGCAATGCCTTAGAGTTGCATGTGAGAAGTTAGGCACGCAGGCTATGGAATAGGGATGTAGAGCAGATCTGCCCGTAACTACTAATGACTACTAATTAGCACTTGTTAATGCCAATTATTTATTTATTTATTTATTTACTTATTAGGATTTATTTACCACCTTTTTGTAGAAATTCACTTAAGGCGGTGTACAACAAGAATAAGTCAAACACTTAAACTTAAGCAGGTAGTACCACTGAATATTGTCTCTGACTGACGTGACAGAGCCAGCACTTAACTAGTAAAAACTAACCCCCAAATTCTATAAAAAGCATTAAAAATTGCACATATAAATTTGGGCACCTGCCTAATTTGCACATACATTTTAATTGAATAACGAGTCAAATAGCACCGATAACTGAGATCTTCAGCAATTATTGGTGCTAATTGGTTTTAATTAAAACTTATGCTCATAAATGTAGGTTTGGGATCCATGCATAAATGTTACATGCAGGTCCAAAAAGGGGCATGGCCATGGGCAGGTCAGCAGCAAATCAGGGGCGTTTCTTTAATTTATGCACATTGTTATAGAACAAAGGGGATCCGCTCCTAATTTAGGCATGGAGATTTACACCAAGATTTCATTGGTGTAAATGGTTGCACCTAAATGTAGTCAAGACAAAGAGGAAGGGAATAGGGCAGGTAGGCTGTATCCAAACACGAGGGAGACGTACATATTTCTAAATCTTTATTGAGGAGCAATCAATTGACTCGACACAGCTGCTGTGTTTCGGCACAGGTGCCCCTGCGTCAGGAGTCTTATAAATAGGATAACTTGGTGTTTCCTTGTCACGCAATATAGTTACAAGATGTAATTGTCAAGGACTTAAAATTCACTTACTACTACAATCTGAATCTCAGACTCAGACTTCCCATTTCACAATGGGAATACATTTTTTTTTCTTCAGAAAATTTCCCCATTGGCTTGCAAGTACCAGCTAATTGGGATCTAAATAATAGGGCAAGCGAATCATTACTCTGCCCACCTCAAAATTCTCCCAACATTACCAATGACACCCCTGCCCCCTCCTCTCCAAACTCTTCCCCCTGGTGGTTAATAGGAGGCTGAGGAAGGAGCAATCCCTGGATACTCCTTGTTGGTGCCCAGGTTCAAAATAGTGCCTCTGATCCTCTAGTATTAGTTTAGTGGTACTACTTCTAGGAGTCAAGCTGCCAAATAAGGTTTCTCACCCTTAACTGGCAGGTTGACCCATACTGGTACTAACTATCACCTAAGAAATCATCTGGGGATCATCAAGAAAATTCCCAGGGGCCTTCAGGGGAGGGGGGTGTATATGCCTCATATAGGCAAGAGGAATCCAGGGTGTGGGTGTAATTGGTGATGTTGGGAGGGACTTTGGGGTGGGAGTTGATTGTATTCTTCTAGGGGGAGCATGTAAGTTACTTTATCCCACCATGGGTCCCTTTAAGAAACAGCAGGCCTGATTTGTGGTCTCATCGGCCTGTTATCTGTGTTACTGCAGCCAGGAACCTGCAATGTCCCTAGTGTAGTAATGAAAATATGTGAAATCAGGGCACTCTTCTTTTCACCGTCTATTTGGAAAGCCTCTGCTCTCATTGGATGTGCCAGAAATCTGTACATTTCCCAATGTCCTACTACATATTTTACAAAAAAAACTCCATGTTCAGCAGAGTCTCTCATGGACATACACATCTTCCACTCATAAGGGGCTCTGAGGGTACAGAATCAAGAACAGTTTCATATTGTATTTGAAAAGGAGCAAATAACTCTTAAAGTGACCATTTCAAATGGATGACAATGACAGGCTATAAAGATGTTTTCTTTAAATTAAATTTTCATTTTGAACATTTTTTCCACAGTTGCCATATGTCCATAGAATTCTACTGAGCACAGTATAGTCATATAAACAACACTACTAATTGATTTCCTTGTTCTGTTTCTAATTTTAGAGAAGATTGTTTTAAATAATAATCAGTGCCAGTGTTCTGTTTTTGAGAATTTGTTTTGTCAGCTCCCAAACACTTTTTATTCAAATCTGATAACTTGATTCATCCTGCTGAACAACTATAACTGTAATTATTTTTTTAAAGTAAGAATTAATTAACATTATTCCCTCCCCTCATCTTGAGTCACCCCTCCCACAGTCCCCAAGGAAAATAACAGGCCGTGTCATTTCACAAGATTAGTGTATCATGTTTACGTAAGTGTGCACTTCATTCTGGTCTCTCCTATCTCATGAATGCACCTTTGTTGTTTCTGACTCAACATGTCAAGCTGAGCTCACTGAATATCATTCATTCTTCCCTTTCTTCTTTCTCATTCTCTATCGTACTGCATAGCACCACCCATCTCCCAGTGACTCAGGACCATTGCTTTGGAGTTATATTTTACACCTGTCTTCTTGTTTGTAATTCATATCTGCTTCCTTACTAAATCTTGTCAACTCTTCCTTTCCTGACATTTACTTCAGGCAAAATGCTAATCCACACCTTGATCATCTCAAGTTTTGACTAATTCAGTCTCTAACCTTCCAGTCTCCCTATCTCCCACTCTGCTGTTTTGCAATTCATTCAGAATGCGGTGGCAAGAATATTTTTTTCTCTCCTGTAAATCTGTCTCTGACTCAGCCCTCTTTGATTCACGCCACTGATTTTCTAGCTACTCCTGCAATAAATTCAAGCTTCTATTTTTCTCTTTCAAGGCTCTGCATTCTTCTGGCCTCGTACATCTGGGTTATTATTCCTCATTATACCTATTCTGTTATTTTGCACTCAAAGCCGTCCTTTCTGCTCTTGCCTCTTTTAGTTTGCTTCTGTAGATTTTTTGCAACTGGCTTGGGTGCTGCTCAGTCAAGGTACCAACACAGATTAAAGTTCACTGTCTCGACCTAATTTTAAAATATATAAGGTTAACTTCCCCTCAACTCAATAGATCACCTTTACTTAATTTTACATTGAATAACATGCTATCATCTGTGATTAGGGCTCCCAAGACACTATTGACAAGGAATAAAAAAATATTTGACCCTAGACAATGTGAGAAGTTATTTAATAAATGACATGAGATGGTAGTTGACACTTGGAATAGGATTTTAGGATCAGCTTATGACACACTAGCGGGAATAACGTATAGAATGTTTGTACGTTTAGGAAGCTCGCCAGGTGCCCTTGGCCTGGATTGGCCGCTGTCGTGGACAGGATGCTGGGCTCGATGGACCCTTGGTCTTTTCCCAGTATGGCATTACTTATGTACTTATGTAGCATTTGAGAAACTTTATAGGATCAAATTTTGTAAAGATTCCCCATGGTTTCATCAGGGTTTTCATCTTTTCAAGTTTTTGCTGATGGGAGCAGAAGTGGTGGAAGTAAAAAAAAAACTGAGATCAGTTTGAGAAAGATGCAAAGACTCCATTCTTAATTACAGTCTTGCCGATAAAAAGAGCCAAGTAACAACATTTTCCAAATAATTATGTTCAACTTTTCATCATCCTAGAAGATTATTTCAGTTATGAAATTCACTATCCAGTATCTAGTCAGATCTGCCAGGGATGATCTTAGGTAATTTATCTTGTGAGGATTTTGCAGACTTTTATGGTAAAATTGAGACAATTTGTAAGCCCCAGCTAGTTTAACAGAGCAGGATGCTGGGCACTCTTCCAATGTCTTCTGCTCAAGGTAGTTTAAGAGTTGAGTAGGTAGGTGATCTGAATGCAGACTTCTTTGCTTCCTTGAATTTAGATTTAAATAACCTGTGCCATTTTGATTTTTCTACTCTGTTTCCTACCAATAAGTTAGTTTCACAGGAATGTAGTCTCACTTGATCCAGAAGGCATCAAGCCAACTGAATTTGTGCCAGGGTTAATGAGACATTTAGTCAGGGATCAGTACATTGCTCTATTGTTAAGGCTGAAATTTGTAATCAGAGTTTTTCGTCTGTGTTGAAAACTGATGACAGTCAGTCCTCAAATGAAGGAAGATTCCCAATAGGTAGAGATGTTCCAGCTTCCCTTACAGAACAGAATAGCAGGGTATTAATCTGGAAGGAGTGGGCTCAGACCAGCTCCTTTTTAACCTATCTTCTTATGTAAAATTTTAGAGAATGCTGTACTTTCTCAGCTGTCAGATTTTCTGGAAAAGAATATCACCTTATAGCCCAAGCAGTCTGGTTTTCATCAAGGTTAAGGAACCAAGTCAATCCTACTGTCTATGATGGATGATTTGCGAACACAAGCAGATACAAAGAAAAATATCTTCCTGGTGTTATTAGATTTTTTTTTTCACTGCATTGGACATGTCATTGGGGAGAATGGAGTCTTCCTTTACAGTTTCTTATTTTTCTTAGAATGAGTTAGGAAAGGAATTACTCTTTACCCAAACTTCTGGCTTGCAGTGTACCACAAGGTTCTCTGCTATCCCCAGCGTTATTTAAAACTTAACTGGCTCATTTAATCTAAATTATTCAGTTACAGTATCTTCTGTCTTGACTTGATTGAAGACACATTTTTATTGTTAAACCTGTACAGTTTTGATGTGGGGTAGTGCCTCTTAAATTTTTTTAATGTAAGGAACAAGTGGTGGATTTATTGCTGGAAAACATAAACATTTAATTGTGAGGTGGAGTGAATGGCTTTTTTTTTTTTATAAGTATATGCATTCATGCCAGTTTTCAACACTGTTTTGAAGCAGGGAATAAAGAGTTCTCCCATTGTGTCTGCTATATGTGCTACTGAAAAAGTGATGACTTGGCCTTTTATTCTTTTCCCAGTGCACACAATGGTAGTGGTATTGGAAAAGTCTGACTCTCTATCACTAATGAGGATTGGTTCAACAGTATGAAGTGAGCCTTACTTTGTACCCTTTAAGTGTTTCTGATTGGTGCAGATGTGATCCTTCAGAAGCTTCTTTCTTGTGACTAGTTGCACTGAGATCACTATTTCTTCAACTCATAATCCCTTATCCATATACCCTGCACTGGGCATTTTTGCTATAACTTCTGTTCTATGGTTTCTATACATTATACAAACAAGATAGGCCTAAGCCTGTGGACCTGTGTATAAGACCTTGATCCACTAAATTATTTCTCCTTCAAGACCAAATGTCTCCAAAGTATACAATAAGTAATCCTATGACACACTATAAAAGGCCTTTTCAATATCAAAACTCACTAGTGCTTCTTCTAAATCTTTTTTTTTTTAATTTTTTGCTTCCTCTGTATCCGCCAATAGCTTCCTCACATTATTCACTGCTTTACATCCTTTAAGGAAGCCCACTTGATGACACCTCACCAATTCAGGTAGGATAAACTTGGCATAAATGTTTATATCTGCATTAAAAAGAGAAATCAGGCTATAGGATCCCACCTGTACAAGTCCTTCCCTTTTTTTGGCAGCATTGTTTTTAATACTCTATTGAACATAGCATAAAGGGTCCTCTTATGAACAGCCTCCTGAAACACCACGCCCAGGGTAAGGATTACATGATGCCCTAGAACTTTGTAAATCTCTATCAGAAGGCCATCAGGGCCAAGAGTCTTAATATTAGCTATCTGCTTGATGGCTTAGAATATTTCTTCCCTAGTCATTGGAGTTTTTAACCAGCCAAGCTCATCACTCTTAACCCTAGGAAGTGTCAAGCTTTCAAAAACAGACCTCTGCTGCTCATCTCCCAGTCTCATCTTATATAGGTTAGCAAAAAACTCCTGGAATATCATACTGACATCTTATTAGTAACAACCCTATTATTTCTGTCCCATTGTAAAATTAAGATTAATTTTGAACCCTTCACTGCCATAACCAATTTGGATAAGCACCTCCTAGCCTCGTTTCTATACTTAACGAACCAATGTTTAGTATTTCTAAGTGTCTTGATGAATAAGCTCTTTTAAGTTTTTTGCAGCTGGAAAAACTTCTCTAGGGCTATCACTGCAGGTCATTGTGCCAGTTCTTCACGCTATTTTAAGTATAAACTTACAGGTAAATAAGGTCGTCAAAAAAGTTTTTGTTTTTTTTTAATAGAATGCAACAATTACACTTCTTTAATGAAGAGCATTTTCAAGTTTTGGTTCAGGCACTGAATTTAGCTCAGTTGGATTATTGCAACTCTTCATATCAGTGGTGTAGCCAGACCTAGTATTTTGGGTGGGCCCAGAGTTAACTTGGGTGGGACACCCTGCTGATATATAAAATACAGATGCTTTTTTACCTTCTCCTCAGCACCCCCGCCCTGCGCACATCCAACATCTCTCCCTTTCTCCCCAATTCTTCATCTGTGGACTGACAACTCCCTCTCTCTCTCTGAACCCCCTATACTGTCTCTCCCTGGTGTACCTTAGAGGCATCCCTTGTGGCTGCAGTGATTCATTTTTGCTGATTGTGCTGGCTCCACAGGCTTCTCTGTGCCATGTCCCATCTTTGCTGACATCACTTCCTGTTTCCACACTGGTGGGACATGGCAGAAGGAAGCCTGCGGGCCAGCAAAAATGAATCACTGAATGATATATGTAAATCCCAGTTGTATTTACCGGTTATATTACTGTAATCCACTTTGGGCTCTAATGAGGATCTGGTGGAATATAAAAATGTATAGATTAGATTAGATCAGATTCAAGGCCTTAAGAAGAGTGAGAATCTTTGATTAGTTGCTTATATTTAACATACAAAATTATCTCACCTTTCAAAAAGCTTTTGAAACTTCCCAGAACAAGCCTGGTACTTCTATATCTTTTTGTTTATGGGGCTCATTTTCAAAAGAGAAAAACATTTAAAAAGTGGCATAAAGTAGCATTTGGGTGTTTTTCTCACAAAAATTTCCAAATCAGTTTTTGCAAACCCTATTTCCAGATGTTTTTCTATGCTGGCCCTAAATGACCAGATAACCACAGGAGGAATAAAGGAATGACCCCCTTACTCCCCCAGTGGTCAGTGGCCCCCTCCCACCCCATAAAGATGTAAAAGAAACAGTACATACCAGCTTCTATGACAGCATCAGATGTTATAGCCAGTCCTATTAGAACAGTCCCTGGAGTAGCCTAGTAGTCAGTGCAGTGCACTGTGGAGAAGGGAACCCATGCTTATAACTGTTATACTTGTGTTGGAAAGTGTCAGCTCCCCAAAACCCACCAAAAATCTTCTGTACCCACATATAGGTGACACCTGCAGCCATAAGGGCTATTGTGGAGGTATACAGTTGGGTAGAGTAGATTTTTGGTGGGTTTTGGAGGGCTCACTAAAAAATATAAGGAAGCAATGGTGAGATGTGTACCTGGGACCTTTTATATGAAGTCCACTGCAGTGCCCCCTAGGGTGCCCCACTGCTTTTCTGGGATGTTTGTGTGGCCAGTCTACTAAGAATGCTGGCTCCTCCTACATCCCAATAACTTGATTTTGTGCAATTTTCACTTTGGCTTTTTTTTTTTTTTTAATGGACCAAAAAGATAAAATGCACAGAGAATAAAAACATCTAGCTAATAGCTATTTTCAATAAAAATAGACATTTTTCTGTTTCAAAAATGGCTATATTCCCCACTTGAATTTTGGATGTTTTGAGCAAAATGTCCAGTTGGACTTAGACATCATATCAAAAATGCCCCTCTCTGTCTATTATACCCATCCCACTTTCTTATAAGAAACTGTTGAAACCTCTTGTCTTCCTGTAATCCCCAAAGCATCCTCCAGGGTGCAGAAGACTTCAATCTGTCAAATCTAAAGTGCATACAATCTCAATCTATCTGCTACTTTTGACACTGTTGATTACCGCCTATTCCTTGGTATGCTGTCTTCACTTGGATTTCAGGGCTCTGTTCTTTCCTGGTTCTCTTCTCATGTCTCTCATCGCACTTTTAGTGTATGGTGAATGCTCCTCCACTTCTATCCCACTATCGGTTGATGTACCTTAGGGTTCTTTCTTGGGACCTCTTATTTTCTCCATCTATACTTCTTCCCTTGGTGTTCTGATCTCATCCCATGGTTTTCAGTATCACCTTTATGCTGATGAATTTCAGATCTACCTCTCCACACCAGAAATTTCAGCAGGAATCCAGGCCCAAGTATCAGACAAGCCTGTCTGACATTGCTGTTTGGATGTCTCACTGCCATCTGAAACTAGACATGACCAAGACTGAGCTTCTTATCTTTCCTCCTAAACCTACCTCTCCTCTTATCCCATTCTCTATCTCTGTGGATAACACTCTCATCCTCCCTGTCTCATCAGCTTGTAACCTTGGTGTCATCTTTGACTCCTCTCTCTCTCTCTTTCTCTGCACATATCCAACAGACTGCTAAAACCTGTCATTTATTTCTCTATAATATCACCAAAATTCATCCTTTTCTCTCTGAGCACACTACCAAAACCCTTATCTATACTCTTATCACCTCTCGCTTAGACTGCTGCAACTTGCTACTCACAGGTCTCCCACTTAGCCATCTCTCTCCCCTTCAATCCATTCAAAATTCTGCTGCACGACTTATATTCCACAGCATAGGAGCCGACACTGTGGGTGCTTGAGCACCCCCAATATTGAGAATGTTCCTTGTATGTGTCCAAGGAAGGATTATTTCCTCTGGGCTTAGCACCCCCAATAATTTTGAAAAGTTGGCTCCTATGTTCCACAGTGTTGCTATGCTCATATTAGCCCTCTCCTCAAGTCACTTTATTAGCTCCCTATCCGTTTCCGCATACAGTTCAAACTCCTCTTACTGACTTATAAGTGCATTCACTCTGCAGCTCCTCAGTACCTCTCCACTCTTATCTCTCCCTACATTCCTCCCCGGGAACTCTGTTCTTTGGTTAAACCTCTCTTATCTGTACCCTTCTCCTCCCCTGCCAACTCCAGACTCTGTTCCTTTTATTTTGCTATGCCATATGCCTGGAATAGACTTCCTGAGCCAGTGCGTCAAGCTCCATCTCTGGCTGTCTTCAAATCTAGGCTAAAAACCCACCTTTTTGATGCTGCTTTTAACTCCTAACCCCTATTCACTTGTTCAGTACCCATGTCTGTTTTATCATTCTCACTTTAGTATTTCCCTTATCCCTTATTTGTCCTGTTTGTCTGTCCTGATTAGATTATAAACTCTATCGAGCAGGGACTGTCTCTTCAAATTCAAGTACACAGCGCTGCGTACTTCTAATAGCACTATAAAAATGATAAGTAGTAGTAGTAGCTGTGCATTGTGTGAACATTACCAGCCTCTGTCTCATTTTTGCTACTACAAACATGCCTGCCCTTCTGAAAGTTTTACTGGGGTCAATATTTAAAAGGAGTTATCCCAGTATCAGCATCCAGATAAGTCCTGCCAAGACGCATATTCAGCGTTACTATTCAGATAGTGCTATTGAATATCTTTACAGACTGCCTGGTACTATCTGGGTAGTGCCAGGTCAGAACTGCCAAGTTATCCATTCCAGGAGGGAGACTTTTTGGCCAGTCCTGGGTTTAAACTTACATCCCAAAGTAGTGTAGTATTTGTAGTCCATGGTTCTATCCATTGAAATCAGTGCTGAATGTCCCACAATGCACCAAGATGATGTTGTCAGAATGCAGGACCAGCCAAAAAGTCTCCCTCCTGGATTGAGTAACTTGAGAACTTTGTGCCAGGGTGGAACAGGGGCGGAGACTAGATTTATTTTTCCAGTGCTGCTAGCTGGATAATTATCTGGATAACTTGGGGCAGTAAAAAGACTGTCCTACATCTATCTATATAAGCTCTTTGGATAGTAGCTAATTATTGGTGATCTCTGGATAGAGCCGGCATCTAACCAACTCTATTCAGATATTCAGTTGCAGCCACTGTCCAGATACTGCTGCTGAATATATGGAATCTTTTCGCCAAGGTGGCTGGTGTTTAAAACAAATGTTCACTTCCACAAGCTGAATATCGGAGGGAACTAATTTTAGTTTATTATATAATCCTTGCTTGCTTTTCTGAAGTAGGCTGTGAAAACTGCAGGGCTGTTTATATCTATTCTGTATGCTGTTTTAGATTCTTTAATTTGTAATCTGCCAATTTAAATTCCTTATCTTTTCGTTACTTTTTACACTTTAATTGCAAGTAGGGTTGCATTTCGATGCAATTTTGTATTTATTTTTTCCCACTGTAGCTCCTTGTGACTCTGGGCAATGGAGGGTTAAGTGACTTGACCAGAGTCACAAGGAGCTGCAGTGGGGAAAAAATAACAACCCCCCCCCCCCCCCTTTTATAAAGCACTTTGAATGGGCTGTGTTGGCATTACCGCCTCACTGTAAAAGGGGAGAGGAATAACTAACATACCTTTAATCATGCAATTAGTCGCAATTAAAATTTTAATCAAAATGCAGCCCTACTTACAATATGAACACAAATGTTCAGCTCTTGGTACTGAAACTGCAGTGTTCAGAAAGTTTTGCTCACATGACAATTCATTTCTGAACAATACATTACAAATACTAGCTTGTACTCATTTGTAGTTTTTATATAGGATATTAGTTGGGGGTGAGGGGAAACAAATCTAATCCATGGGTTGCATCTGTACATCAGCTCATCACAACTTTAGCTTTTATAACAGCTGCAATTTTACATTATTTATGGAATTTTCAAATTAGGCATCAATACAGAACTGGAAGCAGAAAGACAGACCCTCAAGCCAGTGGCGTAGCCACAGGTGGGCCTGGGTGGGCCAGGGCCCACCCAACAGTAGAACAACGTTTAGCGGTAGCTGGTGGGGATTCCAAGCTCCGCCAGCTGAAGACTTCCCCCTGATGGTAACGAAAGCGCTACTCTCCATGATACCAGCACCCGTGCATGCTCAGTTTTCAGAGCATGCCTGCTGCAGACTGCCAAGGTGGAAAGAAGCATTTTCCTGCCAGCTGAGATATATTTTTGGTGGTGGGGTGGGGGGAGAGAACACTTGGTGCTCACTCACTTCTTGCCTAGGCCCACCCAAAATCTGTCGTCTGGCTACGCCCCTGCCTCAAGCTTTCATTGATTTCAACCATGTGTCACCAGTCTTTCTCTTGCAGTCCTGCTAAATCTGAGAGTAAATAAAATCAGCAAGTCCTGTATTAAAATCCAATACAGTGCATTTTAATGTAATTGGAGATTATAATTACATCTGCAGTGTTTGTTAGTATTCTAAGACATTCATCACCGTACTTTAGTTAATAATGCAATATATCATAAAGTGGGAGCAAAAACGTGTCTCAAAAGAACATGAAGGAGTAATAGACTTTGTAAATAACTCAGGAAAGCACACTGAGGGTATTTTTCCCCGGTCTATTATTGTGTTTATTTATCTATCCACTATTACATGAAAGACAGGAGGGAGAGGAACTGGATTCTGAGGACTCCTCCAGTGCCAAATCCGTTTCGCTTTCTGGAGAGGCTGGTACATCATCCCAGCAAAAAGAGGAATGAGAGCTTCCCCAGCCCCCACTGGAGAAGGCCATGGATTCTTAATGCAGATTGGTAGCTCGATTGCTTCCAATTGGACGTGGATAGATATTTTTTTTTTTTTATTGTATAGCTATTTATGAGATGGGGAGTGGAGGTTATGGAGACCCAGGGGGAGGAAATGTTACTTGTTTTGGTAAGAAGGCAATTGTGAGGTTAGTAAGGGTTTTCCTGGAGATGGAGTGGGGTGAGTGGGAAGGAAACCAGCTGGAAGTCATGTTCCTTTTTCAGGTGGAACAATATTATATTGAGAACAGAGGGAATGGGAGGGGGAGGGGGATGATCAGAGGAATGAGGGGTTTTGGGAAATGGCAAAAGTGGTCCTGAGAGGGGATATAATAAGTTATTCTACATTTTGAAATAAATATAGAGACAGAGAAATAATACATTTAGGGGTCCTTTTACAAAGCTGTGGTAAAAGGGGGACTGCGTTGATATCGGCGTGTGTTTTTGGTGCACAACAAGGCCCCCTTTTACTGCAGCAGGTAAAAGGCAGGTTTCTCTTTTCTTAAAGAAATGGCCGTGTGGCAAGTGAATCACTTGCCGTGAGGAGTTTCGGGGAGGTGGGGGAGCAAACCTGGCAGTAATCGGGCAGTGATTACTGCCAGGCAGGGGCGTAGATACAATTGGGTCACGGGGGCCTAGGTCCCCGTAGATTTGGCCCTGGACCCCCCCTGCCAATGACCCTCTCAACCCCCCCCCTCCCTCCACCAACCTGCTGTCGCCGTCTGCTACCTTTGCTGGCGGCGGTGAGCGCTTTGCTGCCCACGCTAGCATTATTCCTGGCTATTCAATGCCAATTAGCACCAATTAATACCAATTAAAGGCTATTATTAGTACTTAAGGCCAATTGGTGCCTAATTTAGCAATTAAGGGGGTCTTTTACAAAGGCATGCTAGCAATTTTAGCGCACGCTAATCATTAGTGCACGCTAAATGCTAGAGACACCCATAGGAATATATGGGCATCTGTTTAGGGCATGCTAAAAATGCTAGTGCACCTTTATAAAAGGGTCTCTTAAGTTAGGCACACAATTGGCACTATTCTATATAAATGCATACCCAAATTTGTGTACTAGTCGGAAATTTTGAGTGCACAGCTTTATAGAATCCAGAGGTCTATGTATTATAATCCAGTTTGGACAGATTTAGTATTGTGTCAAAAACTTAGGGAAGAGGTAGAAATGAGGGAGTCTCTCTTTCACTCTCTCTTCCCCTACCCTCCACATCCTGTACCTGTCTTCCTCCCTCCTTTTTTCTTCTCCAATTTATTGCAGGGTCTGCTGCTCCTGGCCTGCACCCCATTTTAAGCTGCTGCTGCTCCTGGCCTCTTTCTTTCACAGTTCACAACAGCCAGTAATGTTCCTTCTCCTCTCACAGTCTCCTGTTGCACTCCAGCTGCCAGTGGCATAGCCAGACCTAGTATTTTGAATGGGTCCAGAGTTAACTTAGATGGGCCCTTCCATGGCATGCCACAGCTCTCCCCCGCCCCCCCTGAGATATTTTAAAAAATTATAGATATTTTTCACCTACCCCACATCAAAATCTCTCCTCCTCCGCAGCGTCCCGGCATCTGACCCCCCGTCGCTGAACTCGTCCCTCCCTGGTGTACCTTACAGGCATCCCTGGCGCCTACAGTGATTCAATTATTGCTGCCTGTGCTGACTCCTCAGGCTTCCATCAGCCAGGTCCCGCCAGACAGGAAATGATGAAAGCGAGATGTTACTGAATTCTATTTTTCTGTCTCACTGTATTTCCAGTTTTGGCACAGTATAAGTTACTACAAGGACAAAATATAAGAAAACCAATGGACTGTATTAGGGGCTTATAGTTAAACAAATGAGAGATCTGCATGAAAGAAAATATTTATTTTTATTATTTTGACTTATGAAAACCACTGGTCCCTGAAACATGCTCAAAACAGAATAATCCATTTGTACAAAAGAGATGAGGTGAAGATATGATTCCATGTGCCCCAATTAAAGGAGAGTTTAATTTTACTTCCAATCTTTATAACACCAGGCTTCCCAAGGCAGATTACAACAACAGTTAAGACGAACTCATCAGTAAACAGGATATCCTCACTGACATTTGGCCATGTATTACTGTATTGTATAGAACAGTGTAGAAAAATGAGCACAAAATACAGCCTTTGTTAGTGTTGTTTCTACCAGGTACAATAATTTTTGAAGCTGTTTTAGTGATATTCAGATTTGTATTCATGATATTTATATCCACATATGGGACGCTTTCAAATAAATTAAAGCGCTGTCAAATAAGTAAAAATAAAAATAAAAAAATCTTTTGTCCGCCATCTTTTAGGTCACTGCCTAACCAACTGGAATAGCTTTTGAGTTTTTTTATAGATGGACCATGCATAAGCAGTCCATTATTTCTAATAATCTTTTACTATTGCTTTCAATAGCATCTGCTATTGTTTTGGGTGTACTTGTGACTCCGCCTACTGCCAGCAAGTTATGCCTACTGATTTCAACGGGCTAGATAGCCTCGTACCATCTTTTGTTCTCAATTTAACTTCCTTGCTTATGACTCCATCCCTTACGGCTCACTTCCTCCTGGGGCGGGATCAGTGTTCTTAAGGTGGCCCAGGCTAGTTACAGAGGGACTTTTCTTAAGGGTGAAGAGCAGTGTTCTACAAACCCCCTCACAATGGCCCAGCTTGTTCTAGTAGCTCTTTTAGAAAAGCTATTACACTTGTATATCCACAGCATGCATTAGTTTTCACAGTGGTGTGATCTAGTTGTGGCTCTGTCTGACCTGAAACATTTATTATTTTGCAACATATATACATGACCACATCAGAAAATCTAGATGCTGGTATTTTCACTTGCTCTGAGGCACACTTCAGTGTCAGATAAGAATTATTTTGGACCTGGGGTTTGGAAGAGGGATAGAGGGAGCAATTGTGCTTACCTCTCCTGAACATGCTGCAAAATATGCATGTTTTTTCCCATTGGTCTTAGAGGTATTTTACAAAAGGCTCAGTGTTCCTTAAGCCTTTTGTAAAATCTGCAAACTGTCAATGTCCAGACTTGGACATCCCTTTTCCTAGACCAAGTATACAAAGTCAGGTGTATGTTTGTTGTTGATTATGTAAATTCAGCTTTAAAGGGTTGCTGCTAACCAAATCTAGATGATCAATTATATTCTTTTTTATATTAGTGCATAGTTAAAATGCATCTTTGTTTTTCTTGAGAATATGGTTGTACTGTGAAAAACTTCTGGCTTAATTTAAGTATAGCAGAAACAAAACAGAACACAACCCATTGTAGTATCCAAGCAGACAGTACAAACAGCAGCAGTGATTCAAAGAGGGATAAGATAGCAAACATTCACTCAAATGTAACTTTAATGGAAACTAGACCCAACCTGGCCAAGTTTCAGATAACCAGGGGTCACACTGGTTTCCAAATATATTCACTGATAAATGCATAAGTAGCCAATATACTCTGTCTAGGTTAGGTGGGACTAAACGTGCCCTTTTTGCTCCCAAGCAATTAAACAATCTTCTTCAAATCTAGAAAGGCTCTGAAGTGTAATTTTTTTAGACATAATTAAGGAATGGGTGACAGATAATTCGTTTTAATTGGTCTCCATACTTTTCTCGCACTCCCTCTCGCTATTATTGTGGTCTAAGGAAGATGGACTTTATGCCTGCAGATTGTTTTACTGCTTTTTCATTTTTTTCTTCTGAGTTTCTTGAACAAGAGTGATCTAGTAAGTTAAGTTGTTAAAATAAAATGTAAAAAGTACAGTCATGAATGTATTGGAAAGGAAAAAATGTCACTTTGTTCTAACAGATACGTTTATTTAATGAACTGGCAAAGGTTTTAGCCACAACTCATGCATCCAGAAGTAGACATTGTTACAGCTGTTGCTGCTAGCAATGAGTCTGAACATGCTAGAAATTTTCCAGTCTAAATGAAAGAAGTCTGTATGACATGTGATTATGCTCATCTTGACCATGGTGCATCAGATTTCTTGCAAACAGAACATTAAACTAAACATAGGATCAAAATAAAGCAGCCAAGGTACCAGGGCATTTTTGGATAAAGGCACACCGCTACATAGTAACATAGTAGATGACAGCAGAAAAAGACCTGTACGGTCCATCCAGTCTGCCCAACAAGATAAACTCATAATATGTGCTACTTTTTGTGTATACCTTACCTTGATTTGTATCTGCCATTTTCAGGACACAGACCGTATAAGTCTGCCCAGCACTAGCCCCGCCTCCCAACCACCAGCCCCGCCTCCCACCACCAGCTCTGCCATCCAATCTCGGCTAAGCTTCTGAGCATCCATTCCTTCTGAACAGGATTCCTTTATGTTTATCCCACGCATGTTTGAATTCAGTTACCGTTTTCATCTCCACCACCTCCCGTGGGAAGGCATTCCAAGTATCCACCACTCTCTCCGTGAAAAAATACTTCCTGACATTTTTCTTGAGTCTGCCCCCCTTCAATCTCATTTCATATCTGTTGCTATTTATTTATTAATTATTAGTTAATTTATTAGTAGGATTTATTTACCACTCTTTTTTGAAGGAGTACAGCTAATGTAACCACATTTTGTATATGAAAGTGGCACTTATCAGTAGCTTCACCTACATGCAGTCTGCAGGTAATTGTGTATTGTTGGACCTGGTAGGCAACTTCTGAAACACAATTATGCACATACAGGTATCTGGTGACAAAAATATCCAAGAATTTTGCACTTCCTTCCCCACAGGTGGAGGGAAGGGGGAAAAGTATGTCATCAGACTTGAAAACATCACTTGGAGTATGTACTTCACTCTGTCACTTGCCTAGAGTTTATGAAACCTACTTGAACTGAGTTTCTTAGGGTAGGCATAACTCCCAGCAGCTTTGCAGTTAAATTGATTCTGAAAACTCACAGTTCTTGATTTAATAAGATATGCCCAGAAGACCCAGATTAGGTTTTATTGCTCTTTTGCCTTAGGCATCATAATAATTCCTTCTGGAAAATCCAATTTTCTTTACAAAGAAGTCAATATTTCAGTAATGTGGCCAACCAGAATATCCTTAAATTTGAAAGAATTTAGCTTTTCATCCAGTTAACCCTGGGGATCTATTTTCAATGTTTTAATGATCGTTAGGACTTCTGAATAAGTTATCATTCCATTTGGTTTTGCCTTAAGTACATAAATATTTACACACTGGGACAGACCAAAGATCCATGAAGCTCAGCATCCTGTTTTCAACAGTGGCCAATCCAGGTGACAAATACCTGGCAAGATCCCCAAAAAGTTCAATACATTTTATGATGCTCATCCCAGAAATAAGCAGTGGATTTTCCCCAAGTCCAATTTAATAATGGCTTATGGACTTTTCTTTTAGGAAGCCATCCAAACCTTTTTTTAAACCCATCTAACCTAGCTGCCTTTACCACATTCTCTGGCAACGAATTCCAGAGTTTAATTACACGTTGAGTGAAGAAACATTTTCTCTGATTTGTATTAAATTTACTACTTTGTAGCTTCATTGCAAGCTCCCTAGTTCTAGTGTTTTTGGAAACAGTAAACAAATGATTCACATCTACCCGTTCCAGTCCACTCATTATTTTATAGACCGCTATCATATCTCCCCTCAGCCCTAGATGCTTCAGCCTTTCCTCATAGGGAAGTTGTCCTATCCCCTGTATCATTTTTGTCACCCTTCTCTGTACATTTTCTAATTCCACTTTATCTCCTTTAGATTCAGACTTGGCAAGTGTCCTGACTCCAAATGTTCCTTAAATTTTTCCACTCTTACGGTGCTATCAGCAGTATATGTTTTCCTGTAGAATAAGGCAAGCCTCCATTGAAGATAAATCAAATTCTATGCATTAAGGTTTCTGCTTTCAAAGAGTTTCCCCAATTAAGTGTGTGACAGACAAAACCTGCTTATTTCAATCATCTGGATCAAACACAAAACAAAACTACTGAAACATAAGCCCACTCCATAAACCATCTGGACATTATAAACGTTTTCAAAAGTTACTGAGTCTGCATTATTTTAGTAGTTAACCTATCTCAGCTTTGGAAAAAAGCCCTAGGCAGTTCTTTTTATACCCGGTCCCTTATGTATCATTCTACATCTTTTCTGTAGAGATGGTTAACATTTGTAAGAAAATTATCTATGGTCATAGAACTAATATTCCGATTCCCATAAACAGATTTCATATCTGATATGAATATATGCTACCTATTGAATCCTTTGTGAAAATGAAAAGTACTTGTTGCATAATCACAAAAAAAGGTGGGGGGAGAGGTGGAGGGGGGGGGGAAGAGGGACAAATAATCTCCACTAAGCACAAAGCCAAACAAACATAAGGAGTTAACCATATGGGTTTAAGAAATAAGGAAGATATCAATACCAGCTCTGATATAGCACTCACCATTTGCCTTATTTGATTCATTGGCAGAGTTGACTAGGTAATCACATATCTTCAAAAAATAAACAAACAAAAAAACACCTTTAAAACTAAAAAAAAAAAAAAAAAAAGTGCATAACAAAGTCCCAGTTGTACCATAATATGGTTCTTAAGTATGTAGATTTGTTTTAGTAGACTATCAATCAATAATAAATCCATAAATCTTTATGGGGCTCATTTTTGAAAGAGAAAAACATCCAAAAAGTGTCATAAGGCACCATTTGGAGGAATTTCTTAATACTTCCAAATCAGTATTTTCAAAACCTGTTTTGTAAAATTTATCTATGCAATTTGTCTGCAGTGCACCCAAATCACAAGGGGGCATGTCAGGGGCATTTTAAGGGCAGACTTAGGGCAAGCTTAACTCTTGGACATTTTACAGCCATAAATGGAACAAAATGAAAATGTGTTGGGCAAAAACATTTTGGTCTAGACCTGTTTTATAATGAATAAGACACAAAAGGTGCCCTAGCTGACCAATGGAGGGAACCAGAGATGATCCCCTTTACTCCACCAGTGGTCACTGACCCCCTCCCACCCCCCAAAAATGTGAATAAAAATAGTACTAACCAGCCTCTATTACAGCCTCAGATGTTATAGCCAGGCTATAAGGTGGGTCTTTAAAAAGACCTTTTTCGAAGAAACTTGCTTATAGACAATTGGAATACCAGCATAAAGCTCATAGTTCAACACATCACGCGTCTCTCAACATTTGCGTCAGCTGTTCTCCGGTGTCTGAGCCATAGACCCACTATGCGGATCACCTCGCCACGTACTTTTAGATGTGTTCATCAGATGGATGGAGGAGTGGCCTAGTGGTTAGGGTGGTGGACTTTGGTCCTGAAGAACTGAGTTCACTTCCCACTTCAGGCACAGGCAGCTCCTTGTGACTCTGGGCAAGTCACTTAACCCTCCATTGCTCCATGTAAGCCACATTGAGCCTGCCATGAGTGGGAAAGCGCAGGTACAAATGTAACAAAAATTAAAAAAAAAAATTTGTCTTCATGGAGCAAGACTCCTGATGCAGGCCTAACGGCCAAAATACAACGGTTGTGTTGAGTCTTTTTTCCATCAATAAACAAGTGTTTTTAAGATCCATCTCTCCAGGTTTTGTTTGTCCATGGTCAAACATCCCACTTTCTCCTATACCTTCAGTGATGTTTTGGCACTGTGCCTGCACTGTGGTCAATCAAATACAGCTCTCATATAAGAAGCTCATTATCGCTAATTCTAACCCCCCCCCCCCCCCCCCATCATATGTACTTGTCTATGATGAAACTAATATCTCTCCATTCGTTCAAAACCTGTACCTGGAAACCAAGACACTTTCAGTTTTCCCCCAAAAAATGGAAATGACAAACAATGACATTAAAATATCCATAGACAAAAATTAAAGATGTAATAAATTTTGGTTCAATCAATTTCTCTGTGTAATCCAAAGAATTTGATTGTATTTAGTCTACAAATCCCCTGTTGTATTTAGGTAAGATCTTATTATTCATGTTAACTAGGCAGTGAACTTGCTCTTGAATATACTTCAATTTCAATTAAATCAAGTCACATTTAATTACCAGGCTTCTATACAATCTGGAGGAAAATACTTCAGATACTCAGCCTTTGTGTCCTTTATAAACACTTTATTGGCTGGGCGGGCTTCCTCATCAGTCTAAAAACCTCTTTTACGCCTATGTTAAGGGGCGCTATGGGCACATTAGTGGTTTTAATGCGCGTAAAAGGTTTACGCATATTAAATGCTAATACGCCCATAGAAATGTACTGTATAGGCATGTTAGCATTTAACACGTGTAAACTTTACAGGCACGTTAAAATCTCTAATGCACCTTAGTAAACATACCCCTTAATTTCTTATTTTTTAAATCAATTTTATGCATTTTTTTTCTTAAAAGGTAATTTTTTTTATAGCAACAGTATTCTCAATATTCCTTACTCCTTTGTTTGCAATCTATTTTCATTTCATTGTATATTCTTTCCAAAAAGTAAAAAGGCAGCACTCTGCTTACAAGAATAAGAATAAACTATAAAAGCAGAATGGTAAAACAATGAAATTTAATAAAAGACCCAAAGGTCTAAAAGCAAACTACAATACCTTTTGGGTATTGTTGTTTGCTTTTAGACCTTTGGGTCGTTTATTAAATTTCATTGTTTTACCATTCTGCTTTTTTTTTAGTTTATTGTATATTCTTTTACATTTTCAGTTGGCAACTAAAGGAAGCTAGGACACACCTTTGTGATTTGGGTTCTCACAGGTTTGCTTGACAGAGTGCCTCTGTTTCACATCGCTTCCTCAGGAGCAACCCCTGCTTCCCACTGTGGAATGTATCCACATTGTCATGCTTCTTATCTCTCTGTTGCTGTTTCTTATCAAAATCTGCTCCTCTCTCCAAAGAGTACAATGTGGCAAGTCCATAGCTTTTTTTCCCCATCCTCTTGCTATATAGGGATCCTCTGTGTTTATCCCATGTCTTTTTGAATTCAGGCACTGGTTTATCCCTACCACCTCCACTAGGAGGGCATTCCAGGTATTCACCACCCTCTCTGTGAAAGAATTTCCTGAAGTTTACCCCCTTGCAGTTTAATTTCATGTCCTCTAGTTTTACAGCTTCCCTGCCTTTGAAAAAGACTTGTTTGTTTCCTATTACCTTTCAAGAATAAGGGGAAGATGCAGAAAAATTACTGGGACAGTACAGTGCGTTTCTGACCGGCTCCAGTTGGTTTAGCAAGCACAGTATTTAGCACAACAGGATTCTGCAAGCTCTTTTCCATCCACAGAGGCAGCCAACAGGAATCGTATGCACATGTATGCAAACAAGCTGATTAATATTTAAATGTGCATTCTGTGGGATGCACAGCCATTTATCAGTGATGCACAGCAAGGACTGCCTACCTACAGTGACCAACATTTAACAGGAGATCTGGAGCAGCCGTGGACAGTGGAATCTTGTCACTTTTGTGCAGCTTGGCTCTCTTGCAGCTTCACACAGCACAGCCAATGGTGTAGATAAGCATTTAGGAAGTCTGGATCAACTGCAGCCCTTGATGAAGTCTGGTTTGTCAGTGCATCTCCCCATAAAATCAGCCTTTTTCAAAGTAAGACATTTTTGGTAAGTCCATGACACAATTTCTCCTCTTTCAGACTACACCCGAGCCCAGCTCAAAACAAAACAACCCCCATTTTGTTTAAAAAAAAAAAATCTAAAATGTTCTATTTTCTGACCAGCAGAAAACATCAAGATGCTTCAAATTATGCTCTGGCAGTCGGCAGGGGAGGAAAGCAGCTCCCTCCCACTACGGCTGCTTCTAAGCCTCCTGCACTGGCCTGCCTGGCTGTGGACTGCCAAAAGTGAGAATTTTAAAATTATTGTGTTTCAGGAATGCAGCTTGTATGTATGTATGAAAGCTGTGAAATGCCGCAGAGGGATGTTCTGACTGAGCATTTGCAGCTTTGCAAGTGGATACTCTGCGCATGCCTTGGCAGCCTTCCCTACGAGCTACATGGTAAAAGTCCATGCAGCTCATTTGCTTGTGAATTTTTACCAAGGTGCAAAGAGTGAGCGGTTCTTTTCGGGGACTTTTTGCATCGGCCCTTAAGAGTCTGCTATGAGATCATTGGTTGTTAGAGAGAGAGAGAGGAGTAGCTTCCTCAGTGACCAGTATTCTAATCAGGGGAGAAGACTTGTTTTGGAGGGAACTTCCTCTACCCTGAGCCCAATTCAAAACTCTTCCCTTGTTGGCTCCTTGCCTCCCTGGCTGAATAACCTGCATGTGAGAGGAGAACCACCCAGCCCACAGGCCCATAGACATATAGGACCAAGCAATTATAGGAGATTGGGATATCTGGCTACCCTAGTCAGGGAAATATATAAGGAGAAACCTAGGAGCAATTATAGTAACAGTAGATGTTTAAGCTACTGAGTGGAGGGGTAGCCTAATGGTTAGTGCATTGGACTTTGATCCTGGTGCCCTAGGTTCAATTCCCACTGTAGCTCTTTGTGACCTTGAGCAGGTCACCTAACCCTCCATTGCCACAGGTAGAAAAAACTTAGATTGGGAGCCCTCTAGGGACAAACAGAACATACCTGAATATAATGTGTACAGCTCTGCACATGTCTAGTAGTGCTATAAAATGATTAGTGAAGGAGTAGCCTAGTGGTTAGTGCAGTGGACTTTGATCCTGGGGAACTGGGTTTGATTCCCACTGCAGCTCCTTGTGACTCTGGGCAACTCTCCTAACCTTCCATTGTCCCAGGTACAAATAAGCTCTGCATTGTGATTGGGACAATGGGATCAGGGAATTTGCTGCCAGCACTCTGGAAACAAGGAGTAAAGGAGAAGCTTGGGCCAGAGGAGAGAAAAAAAGTCATGCAGAAGGTCTACTCAGGAGACGTTCCTTGACACAGCATTTTGTGCGAAACATGATTTCATGTAGGATCAGATGATGTCTCCGAGATGAATAATTCTTATAAAAAATATAAAAAGAAAGGAAAAAGAAAAAATAACAGTGAAACTTCATCTAAGCTTAGTGCATTTGAAATTATAAAATTGAATATTGGAAACTTAAGCTATTGGGTGAAAGTAAAAAGCTAAAATATTAAAGATTATGGATCAATGACGAATACATGCCCACCATAACAAAATGCCTGGCTCATATATATAGCCTGAATGGTGGTGACATGGTTATCTGATGGATCCAATACTCAGTACCCTTTAAGTATTATGTAAAGGATATTGATAAGGAGTAATTGGAGCTGGGTAGTGACAAGGATTGTTAATTGTAAGCCACATCATTGAACTGAAAGTACTTTTTGGATAATGTGGGATATAAGAACAAATAAACATAAATAAAATTATTTAAAACATTTACATATGTAAACTTATGTTTCAATATGAGTGCCTAATTTGTAGCCCTCCATAGGTAGAAAATATAACTTAATTTTCGATTCAGTGATTGGATATGTCAGTTTTTGGAATGCATGTCTGCCAAGACTGGTGTTAGACATGGCTGGAGCCCAGGGCAGAAATTTGGGAGGAAATTCCCAAAGCTAACAAGCCGGCTGTGCCTTCAGCTTTAGAAAGACTTGGGGGGTCTTCTCTGGCCTGGTGCCCAGAGCAATTTTCCTGGATGCAACCCCTTCCTCCATAATACTGGCCCTAACAACTTCTGTCTTTAAATCTTGTACAGTAGAGGATGAAATGCATCTCTGACAATTTCTCTGGTGATGCAGTGTATGCAGCATCTAGCTTCTTGAGGTTTCAATTTAATCTTTATCTGCTGATTTCTATTTTCAGTTTGCAGGTACTAAGGTACATCTAACGCTAACACACACCTAGGGCTCCTTTTACCAATCTGCGGCAAAAGGGGGCCAGCGCTGATGTCAGCGTGTGTTTTACATGCTTGCCGAGGCCCTCTTTTACCGCAGCTGGTAAAAGGGAAGGTCTCGCTTGCAGGAAATGGCCAGGTGGCAAGTGAAACACTTGCCGCGTGGGCATTTCGGGGGTGAGCCCTTACTGCAACCCATTGAGATGGTGGTAAGGGCTCCCATGCTAATCCGGCGGTAACCAGGCAGTGCGCGACACTGCCCGTTTACCGCTGGGTACAGTCCAGCGCTACAAAAATAAATACATTTTTGTAGTGCCTGAAATGATGGCGTGGTAGGGGTAAGAAGTATCGCTGGGCTTCTGTGGTAGCCGGGCGGTACTTCGGCTATAGCGAACAGTAAACCCGCATTGGGCTTACCGCTGCTTAGTAAAAGGATCCCCTAAAGCAGCAAAAATGTTCTAACATGAGGTACATGAAGTATTCCGTGTTAGTTTTCTTTGTATGGATATCTGCTTGGTCAGAACTTTGTCTCTCATCATTGGGAGAGGCCAAGAGAGAATACCACACAGAGACAACTGTTAGTTAATTGGCAAAAGTTTTTGGGAGCAACAGTCTCAGCATTCACCCAACAGCAGTGAATTGACACCTGATTGGCTCAACCCATCCTGTTGCTCTTTTATTGATGAGCCTCTGGTAGATGATACATAAATCAACAGGTCAGCAATCCATATACTGTAAACAATAATTCAGTAACAGTCAGCAGTTAGGTGGTAAAGTCCCACTATTGTGATCAGTAAACAGGTACTGATTACATATATAAATTGAATTTTTATTGCGTATGTAATGTTCTAGTAGCTCGGGGATAAGCAAAGCTAAAAAATATAAGTTCAACTTTGTTATCATTATTATTATTATTTGTTACATTTGTATCCCACATTTTCCCACCTATTTGCAGGCTCAATGTGGCTTACATAGTACCGGAGAGGCGTTTGCAGACTCTGGTGTGAAAAAATACAAAGTGATGTTGTGGTAAGATAAAGTTCTTGTGGCACAGCCGCAGTAGGGAATCGTGAACGGAAGAGTTGAGTTATGTCCATTACGCACTTTAATTTTGTTGTGTTGCAGACATCAGGCATTTAAGTTGGATCGGTAGGGTATGCCTTTTTAAACAGGTTAGTTTTTAGTAATTTCCGGAAATTTATGTGGTCACACGTCGATTTCAAGGCTTTTGGTAGTGCATCCAACTGTTGCGTGCTTATGTAGGAGAAACTGGATGCGTAAGTTCCTTGTTCCTGTTCTATTTGCACAAAAGATGTTTGCAACTTTTAGAAACTTTCCAACATCTGAACAAGATATTGTCGCAAAACTATTTTGTTTCCAGCAAAACAGACAGCCTTTTTCCCACTGTGGTAAAAAGGGGCCTCAACACGCGTCAAAAACACATGCTGACGCTAGCGCAGGCCCTCTTTTACCACAGCTTAGTAAAAGGACCCTTTAGAACTGCTCTGATAGGTGAGATATAAATGTTTATTAATAATAGTATGGGGAGTAGCTGAATTTTGCCAGTTTTCATATAACCCTGGATCTCACCTCCTTGAAGATCCATAAATTCTGGTAGCATAAAGACTTGAACATCCAGAATTTGTGCATTTGTTGCTGTCCAAAATAAAATAATAATAATAAAAAAACATAAATGACAGCAAAAACAAAAGAAAACACTTTGGCTCTCATTAACAGTATAGCCCTGCTGGAACTGTACAAAATGCAGACTAACAAAAAGCTGCAGCTTGCAGTGAGAATTTATAGCCAATCTGTTGCTCACTGAATGAAAAGTACTGAAGCTGTCTTGCCAGTTCTGAATGAAAGCAGAGACTCTAACAATTGTAGCAGTCAGAGATCCTGAAGGAGTAGATAAATACAGTAGCTGTATCCCAGGCATGACCCTAAAAACAAAAACAACCTTTATCATAACCTTTTTCACATCTCTATATATAAAAGGCACCACCAACGTTCTAAATGAAGCCTCCAGCCAGAAGTGTGAAGGGGGAGAGATATCCAGTTTCCCCATGAGTGTCTGCCCCGCCCTCGCTCTCTCTGTAACACAAACAGTGAAGGAAAACACAGCAAAGCACGAAATCAAATCGCTCTCTCTGTAACAGTGAAGGACTCAGAGGGGGGAGGGGAGAGAGGGCAGAAGCTCTCACTATCTCTGTAACATAAACACAGCACAGCAGGAAACTTAACACTGAAGGACTCGACTCCAAGGGGGGAGGGGACAGAGAGGACAGACAGCACAGGGGAAGGGAGAGAGGGCAGAGGGCAGCGACACATACACTCCCACATGCACACAGAAGAAAACCTTGCTAGCCCCCGTTTCATTTGCATCAGAAACGGGGCGTTTTTACTAGTATTATATATTTATCACATATTGCTTAAGCTATCAAGAAGTTGCTTCTAATCCTGAAATTTATTTATTTATTTATTTATTTATTTGTTACATTTGTATCCCACATTTTCCCACCTAATTGCAGGCTCAATGTGGCTTACAGATTGTTTAAGATCGGTCACTAAGAGGTCCTTTTACTGAGCTACAGTAAGAACTAATGCATGCATATCGCAATTTAAGGGGTCCATTTACTAAGGTGCGCTGAAAAATGGTTTGCAGTAGTGTAGATGCGGGTTTTGGGCGCGCACTGATTCATTTTTCAGCGCACCTGTAAAAATGATCTTTTAAACTTTTTGCCAGAAATGGACGTTCGGCAAAATCAAAATTGCCACGCCTCCATTTTTGGTTTGCGACCTTACTGCCAGCCATTGGCCTAGCGGTAAAGTCTCATGCGGACCTACACATGCCAAATGCCATTTGAGACACATCTAATATGCATATCCGAAAATAAAAATTATTTTTCAGCCGCGGGTATCAGATGCACGCCAAAAATGAAATTACTGCAAGAGCCACACTGTAGCCTGGCGGTAACTCCATTTTGGCATGCGTTGGGCGTGTATAGAGCCTTACGCGGCTTAGTAAAAGGACCCCTAAATGCCTTACTGCAGGGCACGTTCAGGCATCCCATAGTAATTTTGGCATCTGTGTGTGCTTCCCATGTACTAAAAAAATAGATTTTTTAGCGCTGAGGACAGGGTGGGGGTCAGAGAATAGGCATGTACTGCACTATATCACCATTCGCTAACCAATTAGCACATGGTTAGCACGTGAGCCCTTACCACCTACAAAATAGGTGGCGACCAGGGCTCATGAGCTAATGGGAAAGGTAGCATGTGGCCATTTATTCAAAAACAAATTTGGCCATTTTACCCATGCATAAAAATGGCCTTAGTGCGTGGGAATGCCCTGCATGAGCATGCAAAAAGGCCACTTTTTACAGCAGTTTGGTAAAAGGGCCCCTAAGTATGCTTTCTGACTAAGCTACACATGCTTCGCTCATAGGTGTTTCATGTGTTTCTTAAGTATTGTATCAACCAAGCCTTTAATGGAAGAAGTAACTAACTTGTTAGTCTCACTCACGCACCCAAGGAGTGGCACAGGCTGCACATACTGCAGCAGGACCTATTTATCCACTCCTACCCTAGCTGAGATAACATTTTATCATCTCTCTGACCTCAGGTGCAACTTTCTTAGTCACCTTATTTTCTATCTCCTCTTACTCTCTATATGTTCCACCTTTGCTTATACCCTACACTGTCTATTACATATTGTATTGACATTGTAAGTAGCATACTATGCCATATTTTGTATTGTTATTTGAATATTTTTACTGCTGTAATTGTCTGTTGCTCATGTTTGATTTATACTTACTGTATACCGCCGTGAGTGAATTCCTTCAAAAAGGTGGTAAATAAATCCTAATAAATAAATAAATACATATGAATGTTCTTCCATGCTGTATATTATGATAGCATTCATATTCTGATTACATTTACTGCATCATATTTCTGTTATATGACTGTTTTACTGTGCTATTAAATGTGTATATTTCTGAAACAGTTCCAAGTTAGTCCTTGTACTAGGATTCAATTTGCCATCTCCAAGTTTACCTCATTGATTGTATTCATGCTTATTGTTGTTCATTTTACTGCTGTTACCAAAATTGTGTTACGTCAAGCTGTACCTAGTGTACACTGTCTTGGGTGAATCTCGTCATGAAAGGTAGTTAGTAAATACATCAACACATAAATGTATGGATGAAAAGGATGCTGAAACCACAGGTCGCTATGTCCTGTGAAATTTCATTTATGCTTATAGCAATGTAATAATCCCTGGATCCATTATTTTTCTTACCCAAATGACTGGGCAGTCGAGAGTCTAAATCCTGAAGAACTTTCAACACACACAACTCATGGCACACTACTACTGATTTCTATAATAAATATCTCCTTTCTTTTCTTTAACCATCCTAGTAAATTTTTAACAGGAAGGAAAATATTGCTGGAGAGATATTATGACCCTGCAAGTCAGCCCGGCTGTCAAACAGGCTGTGAGCAGGGTCAGCACAAGAGTATTAGATGCCTTAGGCAAACTTCAGACTTGCAGCCCACCACTCAGGTATCTTTCAGGCTCCTAGGCACCCCCCTGAGATTTTCATATTTAAACTCTGATCATGGTTATCCCAACATCACTAATTCCTACAGACTGACCTCACACTTTTGAACTTTCTTTTGTTCTTGCGAGGATATTTTTAGTGTCTCTGCTCTACACACTCTTGTTCATGCATTTCTATTTTCTCACCTGGACTATTTTAATGTGGTCTGTGCTGTACTTACTAAAGCCCAACTAAAAAGACTTCAAACTCTGCAGAATTCTGCTTCTCGCTTTCTGTGTGGCACCTGGAGATTTGATCGTGCTTCTCCGCTTCTTAGGAGGCTACATTGGCTTCCTGTCAATTGCTAAATTTCTTTCAAAATTCTGTGCCTGGCCCACAAGGCTATTTACATCAGGGTCCCTAGTTACCTGTCTTCATTGGTTACCCTGTAAATTTATACCCGAAACAGGCTTCTTACATCATTAGGCTCTTATCAATTAATGTTACCAGTGCCAGCCAAGACACATTATGAGTTCACATGTGGCTCAGCCTTTGTCTTCTCCGTGGCTTACCTTTGGAACAAATTACCTGCCTACATTTATGGAGAACTATCTTTTAAGAATTTCAAGTTGGCTTCTGAAACCTATTTTTTGAGCTGACTTTTGTGGCTAGTGGTACAATTTGATGAAAAAGTGCATTGCCTGACAAGATTTTCAGCCCTCTGTGTCTGAGACAGTGTACTCTTTTGTTGTGTGTATGTTCTTCCTTCCTATTATGATTTTTGACATTCCCTGTTTTTCTATATATTTTTTAATGGGTTGTAAACCATTTTGACCTTCTTGTCTAGTAAAAGCAGTATACAAAGATTCAATAAACATAAACAGTGAAAGCATTTTCCAAAAGTCATTTGCCCAGGCAAATGAGCTATATGGAAATTATCCCCCTCCCTGGGGGTTTAAGTGTGTGCTGATAGTTCTTTGCAACAACGTATCCCATGTCAACTGCATGATGATGATAACAAAGGAAAACGAGCAGAAAAAACCCCCACATTTTGTTTATTTTAATTTTTTAATAATACTGTGCGCTATTTGCAAAGAGGGTGCACTTTCTCAAAAAGACTGTGCCTTCATTGCAAATTGTGCACGTATGAGTGAACCATAGTGCATGTGCAAATTAGTGCACACTGCTGAATCAACAAAAGAGTATGTCTCTTTCCAAAATATTATGCCTTCTTTGGATGAGGGATGAAGTATTGGATAAGAGTGTGTACATGTCATGCATGTGTGACTGAAGTGAAAGATTCTGCTAGCCTGTAGGTCTTGTGTAGGGATGTGTAGCAGTCCAGCTTGTTCAAGTTTCCCAAAAGTAGCTGTATTGGTGCTGTAGACCCAGGTGTAATATTTAGTGTAGTCTTAAATCCTAAGACAAGAAAAGTGACTCATAGAGAAGCTAAGCTAAAAGAGTTGTGAGAGTACATGACAGGAAGAATAGGGGAAATGGTTATTTGTAGTACTCATCAGGGGTGGACTGACAATGACTGGGGCCTCCAGGCACTAAAGGTCATTGGGGCTCCCTCCCTGGCCATTGCCTGCCACCCCAACACTGCACCACCGCCCCACTATTGCACCGCTATCCCCCTCCTGCATACTACAGCCCTCCCACCACTGAAGTTGACCCCCCCCCCTCACACACACTACAGACCCCTGAACCAAAGTGGGCCTTTCCCGGTCCTACCTTGAAGGGCCCTGGTGGTCTAGTGGCTTCTTCAGGGGCAGGTAAAATCCCACTCTTCCTGCCTGATATTGCTACTGTGCCTAGCGCTGCCGTGTTTTCAAAATGGCTGCCGAGACTTCCTGCAGTAGTCTCACAGGTCTCGGCAGTCTGGCAAGACTGCCGCAGGAAATTTCGGCAGACATTTTTTAAACATGGCAGCACTGTCAGGCAGAGTAGCATCAGCAGGCAGGAAAGAGTGGGACTCTTTCCTGCTTCCGCAGATGCCACTAGACTACCAGGTACCTTCAAGGTAGGACCGGGGAGGGCCCACTGAGGCTGGAGGGGTTTGTAATGTGTGGTGGCAGCGGACAACCAGGAAGAGCCTCTGGGCCCCCTAGAGCCTCTGGTACCTCAGGCAGTTCCCGGCTGCCCAAATTAGAGGTGGCCCGACCATTAGGCCACTTGAGACAGGAGCCTCTGGTGGCACTCTTCGGAGAGCAGCATCTCTCTCTCCTTTCCTTCCTCCACACCTTTCACGGCGTTTACCTGTTGTTTTGTCATGTTCCAAAAGCTGCCAGCGGCAGCAATTTCCATGCACTGCCCTGCTGCCAGCACCTGCCTCTTCCCTTTACTGCGGCCGCCTCTCTAATGTAACTTCTTGTTTCATCAAAGGCGGCTGTAGTAAAGGAAAGAGGCGGGTGCCAGTGGCAGGGCAGCATATGGGAATCACTGCCACCACCGGCTTTTGGAACGTGATGAAACAACAAGATAAATGCCGCGAATGGGGTGGAGGAAGGAAGGGGGCAGCATCTCAGCCTGGGGGGAGGGGGAGAACCGGCAACCTGCATGTCAGCCCAGAGAGGAGCATCTTATCTCCACCTCAGGCAGCATCATGCCTTGGGCCGCCCCTGGCCCGAATGGTGAGTCTGCCCCTGTATCTCATCTATTCCTGTTGTCACCGGTGCAAATAAGGTATTTTCTAGAATGTCTATGAGGTTATGGTGGGGTACAGGTAAAGCTAGGAGGTGGTATGGATAAGACTGGGGTGTATGCTAAAATCTTCTTCTGAACCTCTCAAAAATTGCTTCTCCTTGGCATATCTGGTACTAAGAGATATCCAGTACTAGAGCACAGAACAGGCAATGGTCCCTTAGGCTCATGAAGTGTGTGAACCAATCCCAGAGGCGCTGTGACTCAGCTGTTGGTTGGGAAAGGACACAGGATGTGGCTGGCAAGTTTCCCTGGGAATAAGTTTAAATTAGAACTGAACAGGCAAGAAATGGGGCAACAGCATTCCCTTCTTCAACTGGCTGGGCCTGAAGGATCCTGAGGAGACTATGCCAATAAAACCTGCAAGAGAACTGCTTTTGGCGATATTTTTATACAGTCATTGTCACAGCCTATTATAAAATTCTAACCAGCACAAAAGCATACATGACAATGAACAGGGGTGGAGTTTGGGTGGTGCATGGGTGGAGTTCACAAGTACATGTTAATCTGCGTGCGTATTCGTATGCACTTTGTGCAAACATTTACACCTTTTTGCCAGCAGGTGTAAAATTCTCTGCCACCTTTCAAGGTGTGATTTCTACCATTTAATGCCAGTATTTTAAAAAGACACATAGGAAAGTATCTATCTTTTTAAAATAGCATCTAATTAGGCTCCTACTTGCCCTGTTAAACCAGGTGTCCTGTTATAAAATTACCCTCATTAAATATGACTTTGGCAACGCCTGTACAAATTGTCACATCAAAGTTTCTTGAATCTGAGAAGAGACAGTGAGAGAGAGAGAGAAACTGACAAGGAGAAAGTGTGAGAGAGCTGTTAAAATCTTTTAAGAAAAGATCTGCTGGGGGAATATAACTAGCCCCAGGAGAGAAGGGGAAAATATGTGTACAGGCACAGAACACATGTTGGCACTAGCATAACACTGATCTCAGCCAGCAGAAATTAAATTGGAATGTGCTTGCTGCTCATCACAATTAAAATCTTGAGAGGCACTTTGCAGATTTGTTGCTGCCTTCAACAGCGTTCTTTCCCATGTTCCCTGACATGAACCATTTTTTTCTCAAGGAAAAGTAATGTGCATATATTTATCTCATCCCACAGGACTATAGCGAGCAGAAATATTTTTACTAGTTCTCACACTGACTGTGGCAGCAGAGAATGCATTTCAGCAGTGATACATTTAAATGTGACTGCTTAGTGACAAGACTATGGGACAGCTGATACAAAACGTGTCAAGATCTTCAGCACAGGCATTACTCTTTAGTCCGTGTACTGAAAGACAATCACGGTGGAATATGCTGTGGAGAACGAGACAGTATGTTCTTTCCTTAGGAGGATGGTCGCTGACTGACCACCGTGTTTTGCACATGTCTCCTCTGCTTGGCAAAGGAGCACAAGCACTGAATCCAGCAGCAGTGGAATTTGTTTCTTGTGTCCTTCACAGAGCTGGAATAGTCCAGCTGTGAAGAACTGGTAAGGAACTGTAAGAGTATAGGTATCTGAAAAACATGAACTAAATATGCACCTTAGAAGCAAAAGCTGACTCATGTATAGAATAAAGCACATGTTCATTTGGTTTCACTCCGTTTTCTCAAATGTTTGGTACTCCTGGTAATAAAGCTGTCAATATAAACTTTGATCATTCAAAACAAGCAGGATTGGATTGAGCTCCTGGCACAAGGGCAATGCTGTGAGCTATTAGGTTGGAGTGTGGGTCTGAGTCCCAAATTCACTCCTGGTTCCTGGGCTGGCAGCTAAGTGGAAACAGTGTTTACAGACCCTCAGGAAGGGAGCCATAGATGTTATTTTGTTCCAGTCCTTATGGGTTCAAAACAGCGGCTCTGCGTCAAGCAATGAAAAGATGCCTGCTGTTTTTGATCGCTTGAATCGGGATTCCTCGAGAGTCCCAAATTGCAACCAAGTCCAGAGAGAGAATAAAGAAGTCTGGGGATCACTTGTAAGGTAAGGCTTGTGGCTTTGATATACTGCCTTTCTGTAGTACAATCCTGTTCCTAGTGGGCTCATAATCTAAGTTTTGTACCTGGGGCAAAGGAGGGATAAGTGACTTGCCCAGAGTCATAAGAAGCTGCAGTGGGAATTACTACTACTACTTATCATTTCTATAGTGCTACTAGACGTACGCAACGCTACACTTGAACATGAAGAGACAGTCCCTGCTCGACAGAGCTTACAATCTAATCAGGACAGTCAAACAGGACAAATAAGGGATAAGGGAATTACTTACAGACAAGGGTACTGAACAGGTTAAAAGGAGTTAGGAGTTAAAAGCAGCTTCAAAAAGGTGGGCTTTTAGCCTAGATTTGAAGAAGGCTAGAGATGGAGCTTGACAAACTGACTCAGGAAGTCTATTCCAGGCGTACGATGCAGCAAGACAGAAGGAACGGAGTATGGAGTTGGTAGAGGAGGAGAAAGGTACAGATAAGATAGATTTACTCAATGAACGGATTTCCAGGGAGGCATGTAGGGAGAGATAAGAGTAGAGAGGTACTGAGGAACTGCAGAATGAATGCACTTGTAAGTTAATAAGAGGAGTTTGACCTGTAAGCAGAAGCAGACAGAGAACAGAACCCGGTTATTGGTTGTAGGGTACCTAGTTTAGATTATCCAATTTCAGGAGTCTGAAGGACCAGATAAGGTAAGTAGCACAGGCAGCTTGCATTCATTAGTATTTTTCAAATATTAATGCACACTTGGGGTCCTTTTATTACAGTGCATTAAATTTTGCAGTTACTGTGGCTTAATGCAGCAAATTAATGTGTGGTAGTTTCAAATATAACCCAGCAACTTTTAGAGGCATGGCCAGCATTTTCCATTGCAGGTCGTGCCTTGACATTTGCATTTGTATGTGGAGGCCCTTAAAACCTCCATTTATTGGAGGCAGTAAGTGGAGGTGTGTTAACTGTGCATAAGTCGGTGAGCGCATGATAAGTGCAGTACATTAATTGCTACATATTCACCACGTCTATTCTTCACCCATGCCCTGATGAGCTCAGTGCCTGAACACAGACCCCCCCCCCCCCAATATTCAGTGCTGGTTAAATAGTGCTTAACCAGCTATCCATGAATATTCAGCGGGAGATAGCTGGTTATTTCCCGCTAAATATTCCCAGTCAGCGCATGGGGTGGGGGTGGGGGATTCTATATATGGTGCCTGAAAAATCTGCACAGAAAATATTTCCACCTAAGCATATTCTATAATCTGTGCCTAGATTTGGGCATGATATGTAGAATACGTTTAGGCAGCAATCGTAACGCCTAAATCCAAATGCCTCCATTTACACCAGTGAAAACATGGCACGCATCCCGGTGCATAGATTTAGGCACAGAGAGCCATATTCTATAACTACACACGTAAAATTTCAGAATGCCCATCAAACACCCATTTACTCACCCGTAAGTATGCCCCTTTTTGTCTGCGTGCATTAGAGGTTAGGCGCAATATGTTACAGAATACACAGCGAGCTGTGCGTGTAAATTCTAATTATTGCCAATTAGTGCTGAGTTATTGCTTGTTAAGTGCTGTTATCAATGCTAATTAGCGTGTTAAAAACAATTAAGTTACACATGCTGTTATATAATCCACTTGGATTTTGGCACGGATCTCTAGGTACGCTATATAGAATCTGGGCGTTAGCAGCTAACCAGTTATATCACGTGATATAACTGGCTGTCTGCTAATATTCAACACATCACCAGCTAAGTTTGGTGGCCAAATCAGGCCACTGAATTAGCAGTCCTATCTTTGGCTGGTCTAAATTTAACTGGCCAGCACTGAATATTAGATTGGCTGGTTAAGTTTAGACTGGACAAAAATAAGCCGGATATTCAATGCCAGTCACAGGAAACAGCCCGGCACTGAATATCCGGCTGCACCACTGACCATAGTAGTTAGCCGGGCTGCCTCCCGTGGTCTGAATATCGGTCCCAAAATACCCAAAGTTCACAACTTAGGGCCTCTTTTACTAAGGCGCACCAGCGTTTTTAGCATGTGCTCTAAATATTAGTGCACGCTAAAAATGCTAGCTTGCCTTAGTAAAAGACTCCCTTAGTGCACAGTAACATTATTGCAAAAGCAGCACGTTTGTGCGTTAGCTGTTACCAAGAGCTAAACCAAGCAGTGACGGCCTAATACACTTTAATAAAAGGACTCCTACATTGATTTAATGCATGGTAACCTAAAAATTTAAATGCATTAAGTCAATTAGCGCAAATTCAAATTTCTTCATTAAAATGAATGTGCAAAACAAACCAAAAGTCCAAAAATGGGGGGAAAACTCAAATGAACCCAAGACAAACAGGATGTCTGCCCTGTGCTCATCCCATTCAGCTTTTGTGGACGGTTGGAATAGGTCCTTCTTAGAATAAGAGTGGATCAGAGCACTCAGACAAGAAAAAGTGCAAGGAGTAGGTTAGATAGGGATTTTGTGTGCCTCCATTTTGTGTGGTTCACTCAGACAAGAATTCATCACATGCAGTTTTTTTTCCCATTCTCTAGGATACATGAAAGAGACAAAAACTGACACTCCTCTAATTATTAAACAGAGGCAAAACTGCAGAAGAAATTATTCCAGTTGTCATCCTTTGTTAGCAGATAAAGAAATGTTATCATTCCTAGCTATATGTCAGCTACTTTCCTGTTGCTAAATTATAAGTTAGTGTTCTATAAACCTGAAGCATGACTGGCTGAAATATAAATTTCTGCATAGCACATAACAATAAACACTAGGGAGTCAAAACAACAAAATTATAGTGGAAAATGTGTATGACATATTCATGTCTCATGATGGAAACTGAATGCTTCTCCCCTTGTCTACACACATAACATGGAAATGCAATGCCAATGTATAATGAGAAGTGGTAAACCAAACTGTTCTACATACACGACAATAAGACAACCTGACACAGCTCTTTTTCTCCTACACCTTACCTTAGTGCTCTTTTCATGTCCACAGCCATTCTCTTTATTCCCTATGGAGACACAGAGTGTATATAAAACACAATTAATCTTCAGATTCCTCAGATTTTGTTGTGCATCCTGCTTTTAACTCAAAATGCAGATATAGCAAGAGTAATTTTCAAAAAGGAGGTGTGGAGGGGCATAATCGAACGCGAAAGCCTATCTCCAAGGGCGTCTATGTCCGAAAACGGGTACGTGAAGAGGCGGGACAGACCGTATTTTTGAAAAAATGGATGTTTTTCAGCTGGACGTTTGTTTTTTTTAGCGATAATGGAAACTAAAAACGCCCAGCTCAAAAACGGCCTAATCCGAGCCATTTGGTCATGGGAGGGGCCAGGATTCGTAGTACACTGGCCCCCCTGATATGCCAGGACACCAACTGGGCACCCTAGAGGTCAGTGTGGTGAACTTCAGAAACAGCTCCCACATGCATAGCTCCCTTACCATGGGTGCTGAGCTCCCAACCCCATTCCCCCAAAACCCACTAACCACAAATGTACAACACTACCATAGCTCTTAGGGGTGAAGGGGGCACCTACATGTGGATTTTGGAGACCTTCCATTTACCAGCACAAGTGTTACAGGTAAGGGGGGGATGGGCCTGGGTCCACCTGGCTGAGTGCACTGCGGTACCCACTAAAAGTGCTCCAGGGACCTGCATACACGCAGGCCTCTAGGACTTGTTGCTGCTATATAACATTGGCACACCAGTTGACACCTGAAGACTAATCTCTCCGAAAACGTCCTTTATTGGAATAACCGCGTTTACTCACAGTCAACTGCAGATCAGAGGTTGTGCCCCACTGGCAACGAGTCTCCCTGGTACTGAGATTAGCAGTAGGTCAGAGCTGGCAGAATGCTGTACAATGTCCTCTTTCAGCCACATTCAAGGGAAGAACTAAGTGCTATAACGAGGCTAACACATGAAAGGGATCTAAAACTGGCTTACAAAAATGGCCACTACCTCATGGACTACCGGAAACAAAACAGGGCACACTCTGACCCAGTAAGCAGGGCGAAAAGCACCATGGGAGTAGAGCCTACCAACTACCAACATCGTGAGCATTTAACACAAGCTAGTGGAATCACGGAGCCCAATACCCTACACCATGACAATGCATTGCTGATGTGACTCTGCACTGCGCATAACAGAAAAGGTGTCACACTCGCCCGAGAGCCACATCAGAACCAGGGAAAGGCTGTCAGAGGATAGAACACATTCTGCTGTCATAGAGGTGGCATTTGAGGCTGGCATAGAGGCTGGAAAAAAAGGTTTTAAAGTGGGGTTTTTTTGGTGGGAGGGGGTTAGTGACCACTGAGGGAGTCCGGGGAGGTCATCCCCGATTCCCTCCAGTGGTCATCTGGGCAGTTGGGGCACTTTTTTGGGACTTGTTTGTGAAAAAAAAGGGTCCAAAAAAGTGACCCAAAATCGCAGTAAAAATGCCTTTTTTTTCGATTATCAGCTAAAGACACCCATCTCTCCTCAGCCGATAACCACGCCCCAGTTCCGCCTTTACCATGCCTCTGACATGCCCCCATCAACTTTACTCGTTTCCGTGACGGATTGCAATTGGAAACGCCCAAAATCGGCTTTCGATTATACCGATTTGGGCGCCCACGGGAGAAAGATGCCCATCTCCCGATTTGGGTTGCAATATAGGCATTTTTCTCTTTCGATTATAAGCAGGATAGCCTACCCTCAGATTCTATATAGATCGCCCAAATATGGCCGCACTTAGCAGATGTGCATGCAAATTAATTAGCCAATGAGCTATTAACAATCAATAATCAATGTTAATGGCACTATTCTCAAAAATAGCGTTGTGATAGAGGGCAGAAAAGTTTGGACAGTGTTGACTCTCAAAAACTGTCTAAATAGTTATGAAGCTGTGTCAGAATGTAGCAGCCTTAATCTAACACCGCTCAACAGACACTGCTAGCAGGACATATCATTCAGCTCTTTCTTTTTTCACTACGCAGAGCTGAGTGATCTGCCGTGCTCGCAGTGGCAGTTGAACGGTTTTAGATTAAGGCTGCTACATTTGATACAGCGTCATAACTATTTACTCAGTTTCTGAGAGTTGACACTGTCCGTGCTTTTCTGCTCTCTATCGCAATGCAATTTTTGAGAATATATCATTTTCAGTCTCCTGATACAGGTCTAGTGGCCGAAACATGGCTCGTGTCAAGTCTTGGATGCTAATAAACGATTTGAAAGTTTATGGAAAATGACCAGGTGTGACACTGGGGCCATAGTAATATTGGATAATGTTCTAGTACTTTTGATGTTAGTTTGGGAACCTCAAGAAGGAAGGGATAAAAGATGGAGATGTGCATTCATTGAAATAACATTTTCCATGTCATTTCATGTCAGGTTTTTTTCCCCTCAAAATGACAGAACAAACCCAAAATTGTATGTTTTTTCATATCATTAATAGGGAACCCTCTTCTGAAAGAGTGCACAATTTTTATAAAGAAGGCATGCCCTTCCTCAATATTACAGTATACTTGTGTGTACTATTACAAATAAATGCACACTCTTCACAAATAAAACTCTTTCAAAAGAATATATATTCTTTTGGAATCGTGTGCACTTTTTCTGAGTGCACACTCTAAACAATATTGCTCTCCTAATGAAAAGAAAAACAGAAAAAAAAAACCTTTAACAAAATGAAAATTCCCATAAATGATAGGAAAGGATACCAAAAAAAATATTTTGAGCTTGCATACTCCTAATCAAAGGTGGATGTTAAATAAATCCTTGCTTAAAAACCCTAAATTATGTCACAAGGAAATTGTTGTTTGGAAGGAGTATCTTTGCTTTAATGATTCACCTGAGGAATGGGATGCATGTAAGGCCACAGTGATTAGCTGTCTCATATCCTTGGCTGTTTTTCAAAAGAAAGAACAGAAACAGAAAAATTCTTTTCTGGAGAAGACCAGTACCAAAGGAACAGGAGCACAAATGGCTGAGTAAGGAGACAAAAAATTATGCAGTTTGAAAATTCAGTCCTACAATCTGCTTAATGACAGGGTGGAACATTTAATGAAGTGTATCTAAGTGTTATTTTCTGCATAAGGGAAATAACCTGGAGGGCATTCTAACATAGCAGCTGAGGGACAAGAGGCAGCAAAACTGGTTTAGAGCAGTGAAGTTGGCTGCTGGACAAGCTAATTCTCCAAGGGAAATTGTTTGATCATTTAAACATTTTTTATAAAGACGTGTACATGTCTCAAGGGGTGCAGATACTGTAAAGCTATCACATTTCTTACTAGATGCTTTTTTAAAATTATTTTTATTTATTTTGGTATTTATATCCCATATTTTCCAATTAAAATGTGGTTTACAGTGAAAATAGAGAAATTACAATTGGTGTATAGATCATTATCAGTGGAAGTAGCGTAGATTGTTTTGGTTTCATGTTTGTGAAGAGGATGTGATTTACAGTGAAGGTAGAGTGTTGAAGTGTCGGTGACTAATTGCCTGTTAGTGAAAAGAGTGGTTGAATACATACTAGTGACAGTACAAGCTATCAAAGGAACTTTCTGAGTCACATATCAGATCTGGAGACCCCCCTATGGATCCTCCTAGAAGAACCTTTTGAAGAAAAAAAGCATTGAGCATGTACGCTATTTGCAAAAGTTCAGGCAATTATTCATACTTCTTAAGGTTATTGGGAGTGTGAGCATAGATATGTGAAGCTAGATGAGTATACAGATTTATATCGCAATCTTTTACAATTGGGGAAGTGGTGTGTGAGAGTTTCTCAACTCTGTGCTGGTATTACATAGTGGCAGGGTTATTAGGTCTGCCATATAGTCAGGAGCAAGACCAAAAATAATTCTGTAACCTAGGGTACAGATCTCGAAAGTTATTCTTGCCTTGACAGGAAGCCAGTGTAAGGCTTGGAGTAGTGGGCTGGATCTGTTGAAGTGGGATTTTCCATGAATCAGTCATGCGGAGGTGTTTTGCGCAGTTTGTAATTTTTTCAGGACATGGTCTTTACATCCGGCGTAGACTCCATTGCAGTAGTCTAGGTGTGCCAAGGTTAGTGTTTGTACTAGCATGGGGAAGACTTTTCTTGGGCATTAATCTCTAATGTTCTTCCATATTGTGCAGAACATTTTCAATACAACATTCAATGTCTGTTTTTCGAAGGACACGCTGCGGTCCAATATTATGCCTAGGACTTTCAGACTGTCTACTATTGGATAGGTGATCCCATCTAGAGTGATACTGGAGAAGATGTCTTTGCAATAGGAGGCTGTGAGTATTAAGAATTGTATTTTCTCTCTGTTTAGCTTGAGCTTGAATGCGGTTGCCCAGGATTCTAGGATATTCATTCCTTGGGTTACTGTGATTTCTGGCATGTCCTTGTCAAATGGGATAAAGATTGACATGTCATCTGTGTAGATGACTGGTTTGAAACCATTTCTTGCCAATGTATTTGCTAGTGGGAGTAGCAAAATGTTGACTAGTATGGGTGACATTAGTGACCCTTGCAGGACTCTGCACTCTGCTGCCCATGGGGAGGAGAGTGTGTTGCCCATCTTGACTTCATAGGATCTGGATGTTAGGAAGCTTCTGAACCATTTTAGGGCCTCATCGCCAATGCCTATTTTGTCCAGTAGTCTTATTAGGATCAGCTGATTGACCATGTCAAAGGCATTTGACATGTCAAACTGTAGGAGCATGATTTTTTGTCTTTACTGATTTCTCTTTTGAAGTTGGCTAGTAGCGTTTTGAGTAACCATGCTGAACTGTAGCCTGAATCCCAATTGGGAGTCATGGAATATAGAGAAGTTGTTGAGGTAGTCCATGAGTTGTTTGTCTACCAGTCCTTCCATAATCTTGGTCATGAAGGGTATGGAGGCCATTGGTCTGTAGTCAGAGATCTCCCTTGTGCACTTTTGTGCATTCTTTGGGATTGATGTCAGAACTATTCTTCCCTTTCCTATTGGAAACAAACCTTTGGATAGCATGTACGATGTGTGTGATTGGATTTGGTCTATAAAATGTTCTAGGGCTTCTCTCATTAGGTAGTTACAGCAGTCATCCAGCAGACAATATGCCGTCGAGAATTTGTTTTACAGTATGACTAACAATGTCAAATGTGGGAAGGATGAATGATGTCCAAGCTCTGTCTGCAACAATGCCCATAGGCTGTGCTTCCAATTCATCTATGTATGTGTCTACTTTTCTGTTTATTTAAGATTTATAACCTACACATTTACAACCCTTAACGGGGAACAATTTACATTCATAATAATACATATTACACTGACATACATCAAAATAATGTCTGCTAAAACATCGAAACCAAGGACATCCAAACAAGTCCAAACCTTGCCCCTAAGAAGAAATATCAAATGCTTGCTGAAACAAAACAGTTTTAAAGCCTTTTTAAATTCAACCATATTCCGTAAGGCTCAAAGCTGAGCAAGTAAAGAATTCCACAGTCTTGGCACTGCGATGTAAAAAATTGAGTTCCTGTACTTATCCAAAAAGACAGTTTTAAAGGAAGGAACATGATTCTCAGGGGGCCAGGATGGCATCAGGAGCAGATACATGATCGCAGTTCTCCTATATACTTTGTGTTCCCCAGACACCATTGCTTCTGCCATCGGCTTGTCAGAATGAGGAAGTGAAAAGGTTCTTTGAAGAGCTGCCCTCAGGCTCAGATGGCGCCAAGGCATTTGGTGCAGATCACATTGGAGGGAGTGGCATTGTGGCTCACTGCAACTACAGAGCCTGCTTCAGGAGGTCCGTTGAGGGATTTGGTGGACGTTAGCATTGACCGGGTGTCTCCCAGCCAAGAATAGAGGCTGATACCCTCTGCAACCTAGAAGCATACTGGCGGCAGGGTTGGAGGTAGCTTCCCATTCCAAAATGGTTGGAGGACACGGACTCCAAAGAGGAATGGTCGGACAGGAACTTCCTGAGCTTGGGCTAACCGGGAGAAGATCTGCGCTGCCAACTGGAGGAGGAGGAAAGGAAGTTTCTGGAGGTAACTTGCTGAAGGAAATTGGAAAACTGGCAGTGGTCACATTGGATACTTTATGGCAGGCTGTTAAGGACATGGACACTAACCTTAAGCTGACATTATCTGAGTTGAAAAATGAGTTAGTGGTGACTTCGTCCACAGTGGTATGCCAAGGAGAGTTGCTAAGTTACAGGGAGAGCAACTGGAGAAACAGGCTGAGTAATTGGTTGAAATGAGAAGTTTGAAAATGTCTTTATTGAAGGAGAGATCTTTGGTTGACCAAAAGTTGGAACATATAGAAAATCAATTAAGGAAGATTAATTTAAGATTTTTGAACTTCCTTAGATCTCCGATTGTTTGCCCTATGGAGATGATGCATAACTATTTTTGGGAGGTCTAGCAGATACCTGCTGAGAGTTTGCCACCTCTCGTAAGAACTGTATATTTGACATTAGGGGTGCAACCTGATAATTCTACTCCATTAGAGGGAAGAGAGATGAACCAAGTGACTTGGATTTAACAGCTTTTTTGGAAAGCTCCTTGGAAATTATAACAGCTAGGACAACTCTCTTAGTGACTTTCGCCCTGGAACATGATAGGGATTTTGTCTTGAAATTGTATTTCCGTCATTTGAATGATCAATTTTTAGGTTCTAATATGCGTATATTTCCTGATTTGTCATAGGTGATACAGAAGAGTAGGAAAAAATTCTTGGCCCTTAGGCCTAGAGTTCTGGGTTTGGGTGCTACTTTTATGTTGAAATTCCCTGCCAAATGTTGTATTACATATGAGTTAAACATTTTTCTCTTTTTTGAACTTAAACAATTCGAGTTTATTATAGTCAGGGAAGGTATTGGTGTACTAGTAAGTCCTAGCACTCAGCCATAGAGTAATGCGAACCGGCTGCAGACTTTTGTTTAGTTTATTCTGCTCTTTGTTAAATTAAATTACCTTGATTAGATTTTCATTTGACCCGTCTACATACTGTGGACTAAATGTGGGTTTTTCTTTCTTTTTGATTAATTGATATTTGATCATTTTTTTCTGATGTTCAAGTTTATTATATTTGTGTACTTGATATGTATGAATAAAGCAATTAAAAAAAAAAAGAAAGGAACATCAAGCCTCCTTCTTAGATCTGAAATCTTCTTCTCAAAATATTTTGCTAGATTTTGTGCAGACGGTACTAAGTCTTTTTTCGATGTCACAGGATTTGTTGTCTAGTAGGCTGTGTACCAGTCCGTATAGGTTCTCTGTAGTCTGTTCCTATTTGCTCTCTGTAATACTTCCTTGTTGGTTTTGATTGCTTTTTTCCATTCAAGCTTTGTCTCTTTGGATTTGTGCTTTTGCCATCTCTGTTCCCGTTTTCTGCATTGGCTTTTTAGTTCTTTCAATTCTTCATGGAACCGAGGGGATGATTTAGTTCTGTATTTTTTCTTCTTCATTACTGGGGTGATTTAGTCTAGTATGGATTTGCTTTGTTCGTCCCAGGTTGTGAGAAATTCCATGGGTTTGGTTGATAGGTTTCTGATATTGTTAATGATTTTGTCCCAAAACTCTTTACCATTAATCTTGCCCTGGGATTTTCATTGGGTCAGAGCTTTCTTGGTTCGGGATGAGGTGTCTTTCCAATTAATCATTAAGTGAAGTCTGTAGTGGTCTGACCATAGTGGAATCATACTGTACATTGCTGCACAATAAAACATCCTGAAATAATCTTGAAGCCAATGGAACAACCTGTGCACCAAACATTATATTTAATCCCAAGCTCTTAGTCCCCTGTGCCTTCCCCCTTTATTATTATTATTATTTGTAACATTTGTATCCCACATTTTCCCACCTTTTGCAGGCTCAATGTGGCTTACATATAACCGTTAACGGTGTTAGCTGATTACGGTTTGAACAAATACATAGTATGAATGAATACAAAGTGATATTGTGGTATAATGAGGTATATGTATGGTAGGGAACAGTCATAGGCGTAGACTGGGGGGGGCGAGGGGGGGCAGTGCCCCCCCAAACGACGCGAGGCGCTGCCGCGCCATTAGTTAAAAAAAAAACAAAAAAACACATGCAGGCACGCGCTCCTCTCCGTCCGATTGGCTTCCCTGCCCTCTCTATCTGCGTCCCGCCTTCCTCTGACGTCATTTCCTTTCGGGCGGGACGCAGTCACGCAGACAGAGAGGGCAGGGAAGCCAAGCGGACGGAGAGGAGCGTCTCCGTCTACTCCTCTCTCTTCCTCCCTCCCTCCGGCGCAGGCAGCAGTCTTTTCCAGCGTTCCTGGCAGCGGTAGCGTTGTACACGCTGCCTTTGGCTCTGCCCCGAAGCCTTCTCTTCAAGTTCCTGTTCCCGCATAGGTGGGAACAGGAACTTGAAGAGAAGGCTTCCGGGGCAGACCGAAGGCAGCGTGTACAACGCTACCGCTGCCAGGAACGCTGGAAAAGACTGCTGCCTGCGCCGGAGGGAGGGAGGAAGAGAGGGGGTAAACGGAGTCATCATCTTGGACCTCGCGCGGGGGGGAGGGGTGGGGAGATGGATAGTACTGGGAGGGGTGGGGAGCAGAGGGAAGGAGCAAGAGATGGATGGGACTGGGAGGGTGGGAAGCAGTGGGAAGGAGCAGGAGATGGATGGGACTGGGAGGGTGGGAAGGAGCAGGAGATGGATGGGACTGGGAGGGTGGGAAGCAGTGGGAAGGAGCAGGAGATGGATGGGACTGGGAGGGTGGGAAGCAGTGGGAAGGAGCAGGAGATGGATGGGACTGGGAGGGTGGGAAGGAGCAGGAGATGGATGGGACTGGGAGGGTGGGAAGGAGCAGGAGATGGATGGGACTGGGAGGGTGGGAAGCAGTGGGAAGGAGCAGGAGATGGATGGGACTGGGAGGGGTGGGAAGGAGCAAGAGATGGATGGGACTGGGAGGGGTGGGAAGGAGCAAGAGATGGATGGGACTGGGAGGGGTGGTGGGGAGGAGAGGGAAGGATCAGGAATTGGATTGGACTGGGAAAGGAGGTGAGCAGAGGGAAGGAGCAGGAGATGGATGGGACTGGGAGGGGTGGGGAGCAGCGGGAAGGAGCAAGAGATGGTTGGGACTGGGAGGGGTGGGAAGGAGCAAGAGATGGATGGGACTGGGAGGGTGGGAAGCAGTGGGAAGGAGCAGGAGATGGATGGGACTGGGAGGGGTGGGAAGGAGCAAGAGATGGATGGGACTGGGAGGGGTGGGTGGGGAGCAGAGGGAAGGACCAGGAATTGGATTGGACTGGGAAAGGAGGTGAGCAGAGGGAAGGAGCAGGAGATGGATGGGACTGGGAGGGGTGGGGAGCAGCGGGAAGGAGCAAGAGATGGTTGGGACTGGGAGGGGTGGGGAGCAGAGGGAAGGAGCAAGAGATGGATGGGACTGGGAGGGTGGGGAGCAGAGGGAAGCCTACTGGAAAGAAGACACTGCATAAAACAGAAGACACTGGGATCAAAGCGAATAGAAAAACTACATGATCAGACAACAAAGGTAAATAATAGTTTATTTTATTCATAATTTATTAATTGAAATGTCAGCTTTTTGAAATGTGCATCTGTGATATTTTGCCTGTAAATTTCATTTCCTTCCTCCATATTAGCATATTCATTTGCATATGTATATATGCAAATGATATGCTAATATGCTCCGCCCATTTTTTGCCCCCCCAAATGAAACAGTCAAACTACGCCTATGGGAACAGTTGGGGGGAACTTAGAGATGGAAAGGGGGAAGAAGAGTCAGGTAATGTCCGTTGCAGTCTTTGGTTATATTGTGTCGCAAGTGACCGGTACTTTTATGTTGGGTCAGTGGGGTATGCTCTTCTGAACAGGTCTGTTTTTAGTGCTTTCCAAAAATTTAGGTGGTCAAGAGTAGTTTTTACTGCTTTTGGCAATGCATTCCATAGTTGTGCGCTTAGGTAGGAAAAGCTGGTTGCAAAGGTGGATTTGTATTTGAGTCCTTTGGTGCTTGGGTAGTGGAGGTTTAGATATGATCGTGCAGATTTTGATGGCTCCCTCTACTTCTCCCAGGTGTAGTCTCCTATTTGTAAGTCTGGGTTGGCAATAAATCTGTAGGCTAATAAATCCAGTGAATGTCCTTTTACTTGAGTCCTGGTCGCGGTTGGATATTGGAAATCCCATAGCTGTAGTATTTCCTTACATGCTCTAGTGTTTTTGTCATCTGTGTCTTCTAGGTGTAGGTTGATGTCACCTATAATTATGATTTTGGAACAGGTCACAGAGATATTTGAGATAAATTCCATGAAGTCTGGTAGCCCAATAGTGATTCATCTGTTATCTTGAGAGCAGTTATTTATTGTTGGGGAAACTATGAGTTCCGATACAGTCTCAGTTTTGAAAAAGGATCTGTACAGCACAGCTATTCCCCCTCCCCTCTTCTTTTTTCTGGTCCAGTATGATATGTTTTATCCTGGAGAGCATATTTGTCAGGTTCTCAGGTTCAGAGCCCGCGGGGCCGGGCTCTGGAGCAAACGTGAGCCCTTGGGCTGCTGACGAGGAGCGACAGCAGCAGGCAAAACCCACCAACTAACACTGGGTAAGCACACCGGCAGGGACTGCAGGCACTGCCCAGCGAACCGGAACACATGGACTGGAATCCCCCGGACTGGAGGACACAGGACTGGAACACACACCGGACCGGAACACACTGGACTGGAGCACACCAGACTGGAACACCCTGGACTGGTCCCCCGGACTGGAGGACACAGGACCGGAACACGGGACTGGAGCACACTGGACTGGTCCAACAGCTTCACCTGTACTTAGCTACTAAGCCCCCCAAGAGTTGAGCTCCTGGGTTCGAGTAGCCGACAGGACTTACTGGATACCGGATGACATAGGGACCAGGACTGGAAACAGAAGTGCTCCTAACCCTAAACTGATCTACGTGCTCCCAAGCCCTAAACCAGCAGGAGTGTTCCTAACCGTAAACTGACAAAAGGACTTCCTAAGCCCTATACTAAACAGGAGCTCCTAAGCCCTGCTCAAGAAAGGGACTTCCTAAGCCCTAAACTAACAGAGCAGGGTACTAAATACAAAGCTAACACAGGTGCTACTAAGCACCAAGCTACAAGCAGAGCTTTACACTAATAAGCTAAACACAAAACTAACAAGCTACCTAAGCACTGCTCTAGCAAGCTAGATACAACTAACAAGGTGCTTCCCAAGCACTACTCTGGCAAGTAACCAGAAGAGCTCCTAGCACTAAAAGGGAAGACAGGGGAGCCACAAGGAAAAAGCAGGGAAGCTAACACATAAGCCAAAAGTGCTTCTAAATCACCAATCACCAAACACCAACAGCAAAGACTGCAATGCTCCCAATAGCACAAACACCAGAAGTACTTCTAACAGCAAACTCTGCAGTGTTCCTAACAACACCAAACCCTGAAGTACTTCTATCAGCAACAGAGCTTCCAAAGCCCTACACATAGCAATGCTTCCAATAGCACAAACACCAGAAGTACTTCTAACAGCAAACTCTGCAGTGTTCCTAACAACACCAAACCCTGAAGTACTTCTATCAGCAACAGAGCTTCCAAAGCCCTACACATAGCAATGCTTCCAAAACCAAGAGGGAAAAGCAGGGGAACCATAAGGGAAAAACAGGAAAGCTAAACACACAGTCACCAGTGCACACTGCACTAACACTAACCTGGACCTTAGCAAAAGCAAGCAGGGAAACTACACACAATGTCAGAAGTGCACACTGCACCACCCTACCTACAGCAAACACCACTGTTGCAAAGGCCCTGAAGGAAACAAGACCACTTCCTTATCAAGCAGGGTTGCCAGGTGGAAAATTTTTTTCCAGCCTAAAGGAGCCCAAAATCCAGCCCAAAACCCGCCCAAACTCAAACCCCGCCCCTGACACCCCCGCCCCCGCGTCATCACCCCCGCCCCCGCCGTCATCAACCCCGCCCCCGCCGTCATCGGCCCCGCCTCCCCCGTCATCGGCCCCGCCTCCCCCGTCATCGGCCCCGCCTCCCACGTCACTAACCCCGCCTCCCAACGTCACTAACCCCGCCTCCCACGTCACTAACCCCGCCCACCGCGGCCGAAAAGCCGGCCAAAAAACCGCCCAAAAAACCGCAACCCGCCGCGGGCAAAAATTTCCCGCGGCGGGTCGCGGAAAACCGCCCAATTGGGCGGTAAAACCGCCCACCTGGCAACACTGTTATCAAGGCCCTCCCTGATGATGTCACACTCCCTAGACCTAGGCAAAAGCACACTGACCCAGAGAGGCCCAACCCACACCAATGCAAAACCGAGAAACACTTGAAGCCAGTACACCCAAAGAGAGTTAGAGCAACTCAGACTACACCCACAGCTGCAGTGAAGAGACAATTAGCCCCATGCTGCTGGAAGCTGCCAGCACAGAGAGACAGAGCCAGCTCAGAAAGGAAAGAGAAAAGAAACAGAAGCCAGCTAAGAAGCTGACCCTCAGGAAAGAGGTAAGTTTGAGAGGGGTTCAGACCCCAATCATAACAATATTTCATTTAGGACTGGGTCCTCTTTAGATTGGAGCTATGTTTCTGTGATGAAGACTAATCCTAATTTTTCTTCTTCGATCCAGTCTTTATTTCTGCTTTGTTTAGTACCAATTATGCATTGTGCATTGATATAACCAGTGAAAATGGGTAGGAAGCTTTTCTCCTGTGTGGGCTCTAGTGTTAACATAGCTAGTCGTTGTTGGTTGTGGTCTTTGTTCTGGGTTCTCCTATTTCCTCTATTATATTGGTTTTTCAACACGTTATTTCCCCAGGTGATATGAGAGGAGCTGTATGTGGTGTGTTTGACTTTGAGGGACATAATCGAAAGGGGCGCCCAAGTTTTTCTGAGGACATCCCAGAGAAGGGGGCACCTAGATGTGGGTACAGTGGGTTTCTGGTAGGTTTTGAAGGGCTCACATTTACCACCACAAGTGTAACAGGTGTGGGGGGGGGGGGGGGGGGGTGGACCTGGGTCCACCTGCTTGAAGTGCACTGCACCCACTAAAACTGCTCCAGGGACCTTCATACTGTCATGGAGCTGGGTATGACATTTGAGGCTGGCATAGAGGCTGGTAAAAAATATTTAAAAAGTTTTTTTTAGGGTGGGAGGGAGTTAGTGACCACTGGGGGAGTAAGGGGAGGTCATCCCCGATTCCCTTCGGTGGTTATCTGGTCAGTTCGAGCACCTTTTAGAGGCTTGGTCGTAACAAAAAATGGACCAAGTAAAGTCGTCCAAGTGCTCATCAGGGACGCCCTTCTTTTTTCCATTATCGGTCAAGGACGCCCATGTGTTAGGCACACCCCAGCCCCGCCTTCGTTACGCTTCCGACACGCCCCCATGAACTTTGGTCATCCCTGCGATGGAAAGCAGTTGAGGATGCCCAAAATAGGCTTTCAATTATGCCGATTTGGGTGACCCTGGGAGAAGGACGCCCATCTCCCAATTTGTGTCGAAAGATGGGCGCCCTTCTCTTTCGCAAATAAGCTTGTTTGTCTCCTGTGTAGTTATTCAGTCACTGTCTGGGTTGTGTTATTACAGGAATTGCCTGCTCATCTCTGTGTATAAAGGCATAGGTGCCAATTGTGTTGAGAAGTATCAGTATTAGTAGTGTTCTCTGCGAAGCCATGATGTGCTGGGTGGGCTGTACGTTATCACTTGTTAGTCATTCTATCTGGTGTTGTCTTTGGTTTGCATGTTTAGTGCTGTGGGCCCTTTCTTTTTCACAAGTTCCCCCTCCCCCATGGAACATCGGTTCTGGGTTAGCTTCAGTGATTTGAAAAATGTGGGCTTCTTAGGTGGTGCCCGGAGCACCGATTCTTCTCTGTGTTGATAGACGTGTGAGAGGAAGTCTCCTCCATTTCAGGTGAGAGATTGGCGCCTCACTCTCTGTTTCAATAGCCCTTCACGTTTCTGCTACGAGCCATGCTGGGATGCACTGGCGATCATCGGGGCCCGTTGTGGGAATTGTGGCACCTTCTATTCTTTTCCTGCACTGCTTCCTCCATGCTTTGCTGATTGGATTCTCGTTTCTGTGCCCGATTGATAGTCTTGGCACTCTGCCCAGTTCTTGGGTGAGATTTGGAGCAGTTCTCCTCAGAATTGGGTTTAAATCAGATGTGTTGGAGCTTTCCGTGATGAGTCAGTCTTTGTCGGTGGCTAAATTACTTGCTAACTTACCAAGATTGAGGAGCATGATCATGTTTGGAAGTGGCCATATCAATAGGAGAAGTAGAGGGAGCCATCAAAATGTTTATAAAGGGGAAAGGCACAAAGGACTAAGAGCTTGGGATTGAATATAATGTTTGGTGCACAGGTTGTTCCATTGGCTTAAAGATTATTTCAAGATGTTTTATTGTGCAACAATGTACGGTATGATTCCACTATGAGGCAGATATTCAGCCAGCAGTGGTGAGTGTTTGTATGGCAACAGCTGGCATTATTCCCTTATTTATGCAGCGATTAAGTGAGATATTCACCACCTAAATGACACCAGATAAACACAAGACTATGTTTTATGCAGTTCACTCTGGCCGCTTAACTTAGGCAGTTAAGTGCCGACTCCACCTCCAGACTGCCCACAAAATAGCCGGCTTTCACTTTAGTAGTTTAGCAGTCAGTGGTGATATTCAGAGGCACTAACCGGTTAAGTGCCGTTGAATATCAGTGGATAGCCCCACACAAACAATTTAACTGGCCAGGAGTCATTGCTGGCTGGTTAAATATCTCAAATATTGACCCCCCTATATCTTTGATAATACAAGAGAGAAGAGTGGATTCTATTGCCTGATTTCCTTATTGAATGCTGACATGAAGATATTTGGGAAAAAATTCTGCCAGCTACACTAGACAGGGTAATAGGGAACTCAGTAGGATTCATCTACAGGCAGCATCTGACTGATAATTAAATGAGATTGCTGGAAGCTATTGATGCTGGAGGTGAGAGAGAGCAAGCTGTTCTGCTGCTGTTGCTCTGGATTCTGACAAGGCATTTGACAAGGTTCAGTGAGGGTTTATGACAGAAATGTATGCAGTTGAATTTGGGGAGAATTTTCACACGTGGATTCAAGGTCTGTATGTTGCTCTCCATGCAGAGGTAAGGATCAATTGGTCTCTTATGGGTATATTCTGATGAGTCACAAATACAAAAATTTGGAGAACAAAATCCAAATTATAAATATCAAAAAATAATTTTGCTCAGAACATTGAAGGAGAAGAATTGAATATTAAAACCAAAACATTAAATAAACAAAACCTCAACTGCCACAGAGGGCCTACATAGATGGCCCTTCACAGGTGGCTACAATCACTGGTTTCTGATGGAGTTCCGAAAAAAGCAACAACAGAAAACAGCTCCCAAAAAGGAAGAAAAAACTGCTGTTACAAAAAAAAAAGGACAGTACCATCCTTACAAAATGGATGTTTGTTGGGTTGATTCCCCTGATGAAGAGTTCAAAACAAGAGGTCCCTTGTCAAGGATTTTCTACAGTGGATATTGATAGGACTCACAGTTTGAGTCATATCAATGACTGGCTGTACTGGCCGGCAGCTTCTTTTGAAGTTTCTTCTAAAGCTAAGTGACATTGAGGAACATTTTTGAAAGAAACATCTAAGTTGGAATTTGGACGTCTTTGTAAAACGTCCAAATTCGGATACGGGGGAAAAAGGTCATTTTCGAAAAAAGATGGACGTCCATCTTTCGTTTGGAAAATACCAAGGACATCCTTAGATTTGGACACTTTTCATTTTTGGTGATTTTTGTAACCAAAGACGTCCAAGTCTAAAACGTCCAAATGCAAGCCATTTGGACGTGGGAGGAGTCAGCATTTTTAGTACACTGGTCCCCCTGATATGCCGGGACAGCAATCAGGCATCCTAAGGGGCACTGCAGTGGACTTCATAAAATGCTCCCAGGTACATAGCTCCCTTACCTTGTGTACTGAGCCCCCCAAAACCCACTACCCCCAACAGTACACCACTACCATAGCACTTACGGATGAAGGGGGGCACCTATATGTGGGTACAGAGGGTTTGTGGTGGGTTTTGGAGGGCTCACTGTTTCATCCACAAATGTAACAGGTGGGGGGGGGGGGTATGGGCCTGGGTCCACCTGTCTGAAGTGCACTGCACCCACTAAAACTGCTCCAGGGACCTGCATGCGCTGTCATAGACCTGAGCAAAACATCTGAGGCCGGCATAGAGGCTGGCAATCAATATTTTTAATGATGTTTTTTGAGGATGGGAGGGGGTTAGTGACCACTGGAGGAGTAATGGGAGGTCATCCCCAATTCCCTCCGGTGGTCATCTGGTCATTTCGGGCATCTTTTTGTGACTTATTCGCAATAAAAACAGGTCCGGGTAAAAATGTCCAAGTTTTACAGTTGGACGTCTCTGCTTTTTCCATTATGGCTCAAAGACATCCAAGTCATAGGAACGCCCAAGTCTCGCCTTCACCACGCCTCCGATATGGCCCCCCCCCCTCAGATTTGGACGTCCTTGCGACGGACGTTTGGTAGAGACGTCCAAAATCAGGTTTCGATTATACCGATTTGGACGTCTCTGAGAGATGGACATCCAAGTGCCAATTTATGTCGGAAGATGGACGTCAATCTCTTTCGAAAATGAGCCTGATTGTTTTTTCTGTGCACAGGTTTGATGTCTATTTTGGATTTTCTAGTTATATTTGAACATTGATAGTGAGAAACTGGCAGCTGAGGTTTCATTTACATGGAGGGGTATAATCGAATGGTGCCAGCCAAATCGATGGCCGGCCATCTTCGGGGCCGGCTCCATGAAGGGGCGGTACCAAGCAAATTTTTGAAATACGCTTGGCGCCGGCCAAATCGCTCACCGGGGTTAGATGAGCTGGCCGACTCCGATTTTCAGCAATAATGGAAACCGGAGCCAGCCATCTCAAACCGGGCGAAATGTAAGGCATTTAGGCATGGGAGGAGCCAGCAGTTCTAGTGCACTGGCCCCCCTGACATGTCAGGACACCAACCGGGCACCCTAGGGGGCACTTTTTAAAAAAATTAAAAAATAAAACAATTATCTTCCAGGTGCATAGCACCCTTCCCTTGGGTGCTGAGCCCCCCAAAACCCACTGGCCACAAATCTACAGCATTACCATAGCCCTAAGGGCTGAAGGGGGGGGGGGCACCTACATGTGGGTACAGTGGGCTTTGGGTTTTTTTGGAGGGCTCCCATTTACCACCACAAGTGGAACAGGTGGGGGGGATGGGCCTGGGTCTTCCTGCCTGAAGTGCACTGCACCCACTACAAACTGCTCCAGGGACCTGCATATTGCTGTCAGGGAGCTGTGTATGACATTTGAGGCTGGCATACAGGCTGGAAAAAATGTTTTTAAAGTTGTTGTTTTGAGGGTGGGAGGGGGTTAGTGACCACTGGGGGAGTCAAGGGAGGTCATCCGGTCAGTTGGGGCCCTTTTTAGGGACTTGAACCTGAAAAAAAAGGGTCCAAATAAAGCGGACCAAATTCTCGCGATGGCCGGCTTTCTTTTTTCCATTATTGGGAGAAGCCGGCCATCTCAACACACGCCCCCATCCCGCCCCCATCCCTCCTTCGCTACCATGCCCACACACCCCCTTTGAACTTTTGCTGGCCCTGCAACGGAAAGCAGTTGAAGCTGGCCAAAATCGGCTTTTGATTATGCCGATTTGGCTGATTTCAGGAGATCACCGACCATCTCTCGATTTGTGTCAGAAGATGGGTGGCAATCTCTTTCGAAAATAAGCTGGATAGTGTTTTGGTTTTAATATTCAGTTCTCCTTCAATGTTCTGAGCAAAATTATTTTTTGATACATATTCTGATGAGTACATGGCAGGGATGGACTCCTTCCCCCTGTTGTTCACCTTGGTTATTGAGCTGCTAATAAATCTTATTAGGAGGATTTCCCCAGTGAAAGGTATAGTGAGAGATCTTGAGCAAACATCTTATATAAAAGTACAAAGTGTTGGTAGAAATTTACCCTCGGATTCTATATACTGCGCCTAGAGATCCGTGCTGAAATCAGCTTGGATTCTATATTCAGCCAGCAGCGGGTAGCATGGTTAAAGCCTGCTGCCGGCATTGAACCTGGAAATTCAAAGCCACACCATATGTGGTGATTGGCATTGAATTTCTGGTTTCATTTTTGGCTACCAGAACTTAACCAGTTAAGTCGATATTCAGCATTAAATGGTTAAGTTCCTAATGGTTAAAGATGTCTGCTATTTATGCAGTCCTATTTGACCGCTAAATCCAGCACTGTATATCGATGTAACTGACTATACCTCACAATATAGCCAGTTAGCCGCTATTCACTAACCGTGAATATCCAGCAGAGATAATCGGTTATCTTCTGCTGAATAATTGCGATTAGCCAGTTAAACACTGTTTAAGTGGTCAGTGTCCATTACTGACTGGTTAAATAGCGCTGAATATTGGGGGGGGTAAGGATAGTGTAACACTTCTTGAAGGCATCCCTGTATCCAAAATGAGTGTGGACTGTAAATATTTAAAAACCTATTCAATTTATACAAATCCAGGTTTATAATAAATACCAATAGTGCATTTAAACAGTGGAAATATTGAACTCTATGAAACATCCCTATAAAACACCAATTAACTACAGTATACAGATAATTTGTGGGGCCTATCCCAACTCAACATTACCAATTAAGGTGGTCTTTTACTAAAGCTTAGTTTGAGTTATCTGCAGCAGGGCCCATAGGAATAAAGGGGACTTGATATACTGCCGTTCTGTGGCATTTTGCAACTACATTCAAAGGGTTGTACATATATACAGGTACTTATTTTGTACCTGGGGCAATGGAGGATTAAGTGATTTGCCCACAGTCACAAGGAGCTGCAGTGGGAATCAAACCCAGTTCCTCAGGATCAAAGTGTGCTGCATTAACCACTAGGCTACTCCTATCCTGCTGCAAATAACTTGAGCTAAGCTTTAGTAAGAGACTGCCTAAATAAGGACTTGTATGTGCCTCCATATCCCATTACTAGTTAACCTCCCCATTTTTCTTCTCCACCATACTTTGTCTCACTCATAAGCTGGAGTACAAGTGGATTTGTGGCTGCTGGAAGACCCAGAAAGATTTGTGGTGCCTGATCTGTCTCTGCTGTCTACACCTCAGAGTTCCAGATCTGTGACTAGTGACTGCTGCCCCTCAGCATGTGGGTCTAACACAGATTACCCTGCCTTCAGTCCCAAGGAGAGGCAATTTCGGAGCAGGAACTCTTAGTATAATTATGATTTTTAGCACTCTGGAATTTATAACAACCAATCTTTCCTTATGGATCCAAATCCAAAGCCTGGTCGTACTGACATACGATGAAACAGGTTGGTGGTTTAGAAAAATAAAGGCTGTTTATTTACAAGAACGAGTGAAAACATCAGTGACTACAAATTATATACAATCACAAGTGAATGCAAGGAAATGACAAAGATGTTCTTATCAGAAAATTAGTTCAGAGCAAACACACATTAAACCCTAAGGTAGGCCTCTAATTTGACCTCTTTTCTTAACCCATTACTAATAACATAACAGCTATATGGCCTGAATGTAGATGGGGCACCAGATGATCAGTAGTAGTCAGAAGGTCCCCAGATGAGTCAGCAGTGCAGAGTGGGTGGCTGGTATGAAACCTGAATGATGGCAGCAGCTCAGATTAGATGAAAAAAAAAAACAGCTCCCTTCCTTTGGTCTCCTGCATCTATTTATACAGTTCTGTTGGAGGCCAAAGTCCTTGAAACTGGCAAGCTCCTCTCCATGTTCTGGATCACCTAACCTGGAGGATTATTGCAAAATCATGCAGCATCCCCACATGGTCTAGTCATGTGAATCCTGACCTTGCCTTTATTAGCATATTGTTGCACAGGCTACGAATTGTCTTGTTTGTTTCAGATGTTAGAATCACAATATTGTCCCATTTACGTCATTCTGGAGAGTGAACTTGACCATAAGCTGCCATTCCAATAAACACAGCTGCCCAGACCTGGCATCAGCCAAGTTGGCAAGGAAATTTCCTGCAGATCTTGGCAAAGTCTTGCCAAGTCATGCTGATCTGGCTCTATGTCTGTAGTCAGTGCAATCTTGCAAGGACGTTTTCATGAGCCAGACTCTGAGGTATAGTAGTGCTATATAGTGCTATGCAGTACTATGTAGGGGCATTGTCCGTACAAGTGGTCAGTCCTCTCCCCAGTCTAGAGGGGTCACTGCTCTGCTCGCCTCCCTCCCATCTAAAGGAAGCATTGCTCTACTGCCTCTCCACTTCAGCCAGGACCCCACAGTTTCACACAAGCCACTGCAGCATCTCTCCTTGGGATGTATTCCTTTGTTGCCTCCGCCACTGTACCCTGAAGCTGTGCCTGAGCTGCGTGGAGCCATCAACCACTGCAGCCCACTGTTCACTCTAAGCTGAGCAGGAGTGCTCAACCTACAGCCTTTAGCCCTGCCAGTGGGGGGTGCTGTTTCACTACCACATTTTCAATAGTGAAGGACAGGTGAGCTCTGCAGGACTTCAGGGAACCTGTCTGTCCCTAACTATTGAAAACACAATATTTCAGCACCACTCCTCACTGGCAATACAGTTGGAGGACTCCCGCTCAGCTTAGAGGGAACAGTGCTGCAGTCCTACCTTTGGGGCCCCTCCCTTATTTGGCAAGGAAGCCCTGCACTAGGCAGGGCAGGGTACCATCATTTTGGAGGCAGCGCTGATAGGAGGAGGGAGTGCTACCCCAGTGGCGTAGCGGGGGCGGCTGCCACCCGGGGCGGATCGCCGCTGCACCCCCCCCCCCCCCCCCGGGTGCAGACCAACACGACACCCCCCCCCCCACCGGCGTGGACCCCCCCACACACGACACCCCCCCACTGGCATAGCGCCACCCCGACACGGTCCCCACCTGTCTACGAGCTCCATCCATCTGCAGCGCTGCTGTAAAAATCGCTTCATCGGCCCTTCCCTCACTCACTGTGTCCCGCCCTCTGACGTAACTTCCTATTTCCTCAAGGGCGGGACACAGTGAGTGAGGGAAGGGCCGACGAAGCGATTTTTACAGCAGCGCTGCAGATGGATGGAGCTCATAGACAGGTGGGGACCGTGTCGGGGGGAGGTGCTGCGCCGGGGGTGGGGGGTGGACGGATGCACCCCCCACCCGTTGACACCCGGGGTGGACCGCCCCCACCGCCCCGCCCTTGCTACACCACTGTGCTACCCCCTTCTCTGGCATCTAAGGTATGAGGGAAGAGTTCAGGGCTGTTAGACCACCAGCATGTAGGTGTCGGTGCCCAGGGGGGGCTTGGGGGGCACTAGGCCACCAGAGCCTTGCCATTGGGGGGGTCTGGGGGTTCACTGGATCCCCAGGACTGACAGTGGCAGCCCGAGCTGCCTGGCACAGATGGGGGGAGGAATAATGCCTTAACCCTAACACTAGCTCTGAGCTGGCATAGGGTTAGGTCACTATTCTGCCTGTAAGATCAGAGTGCAGTGCTCTGATCATATGGGCAGAATGCTGCAGTGGGTCCTTTAAATGAACTCTGCAGTATTTCCTGGCGCACTCATGCCAGACCCTCTGATCATGCCATGTTGGTAAATACTGGCTATAGTCCAGTGCTAGTGGCCTCTAGAACCCGCATTTACCTTTGATCATCGAGACATGATTGAGTGGGTTGAGTTACCAGCACCTCATGGCTCCTATAGAATAGGGCAAAAAGTGACAGAATAGGAAACCTATTTAGGGAAGAAAAAAAACAATAAATTTTAATTTGCAATTAGAAAGAGTGCCCAAAGTGTTTTAACTCAGTACCAGCCAGGGGCATAGCCAGACCTTACAGTGGGAGGGAGCCAGAACCCAAGGTTGGGGGCACATTTTGAGTGCCGCCCTGCTGCCCCCCCACTGCCACACCTCACCTCGCCTCCTCGTCCCCCCACCACCTCGCCTCGCCAACAAATACCTTTGCTGGTGGGGGTCCTCAACCCCCGCCAGCCGATGCCTTCTTCAGCGCCGGTCTCCAGTGCAACCGTGTTCACTGCCCTGCTCTTCTTTCTTCTTGCTGTTCCTGTCCTATGCATGCTGACGCTTCTTCTCAGTTTCACATAAATGAGCATGAGCGTGCACAGGAGGAGCAAGAAGAAAGAAGAGCAGGGCAGCGAACGCGGCTGCACCGGAGACCGGCGTTGAAGAAGGCTTCGGCTGGTGGGGGTTGGGGACCCTCGCCAGCCAAACCAGGGGCCCGGATGAAATTTGCGGGGGCCCAGGCCCCTGTGGCCCCCTGTAGCTACGCCCCTGGTACCAGCATCTACTACTGGAAAAGAGGTGGGATAATGTGGGATACAAATGTAATAAATAAATAAATCCCTCATTTGGAGTGCAGGTATTCCAGCCTCTGAGGGTGGTGGTGATTCCTAAGGCTGGAGCAGCATTGGCCCCCACATGGCCAATGCCAAATTCCAGACAAGAGAGCACCACAGATAAGTGACCCTTATTCAGTGCACATGCCAGAGGGAGCCTCACAAAGGGGTCTTTTGATAAAGCTAGGGTGGAGTAAAATAATTGCTACACATAACTAACTGTATCTGATATCCAGCTATGACAATGTTATCAAATCTATTTAAGCCACATTGAGCCTGCAAATAGGTGGGGGAATGTGGGATATAAATGCAATAAATAAATAAATACCTACTTACCTGGGCAGAGAGAGTCGTTGATCCTGGTCCATCTTAGTCCAGTAGCTGCTAAAATATATAACCCCCCCCCCCACACACACACACACACACACACAAAGAATCAATTCCTAGGGAAAGATATGGAAATATTTTAAGATACTGAAGAATTAAAAGGGTTAAAATAGAGAGTATACTTATCTGACGCATAAGAGTTGAATTTCTGTAAATGATAGAAATTGGACAGCCAGAGAGTCTCAGAAGAATTCTAGTAACAATTCTGGCTAAATATTGGGGGGAAGGTTGCACAACTCTGTTAATTCAGAAAGCTTTTATTAGTTTCTGTGCTGTCTTGGCCTGTTGGAAACAAGATACTGTGCTAGATGAACCATTGGTCTGACCCAGTATGACTGAAGGGGGGATAGATGGCAAAGTGGGAGGCCAGTGAGGAGTAGGTTGCAGTAGTCGAGGCGAGAGGTAATGAGAGAGTGGATGAGAATTCGGGTGGTGTGCTCAGAGAGGAAAGGGTGGATTTTGCTAATGTTATAGAGGAAGAAGCGACAAGTCTTTGCTATCTGCTCGATATGCGTAGAGAAGGAGAGTGAGGAGTCGTAGATGACTCCGAGGTTGCGGGCAGATGAGACGGGGACGATGAGGGTGTTATCAACTGAGATAGAGAGTGGAGGGAGGGGAGAAGTGGGTTTAGGTTGCAAGACAATAAGCTCGGTCTTGGCCATGTTCAGTTTCAGGTGGCGGTTGGACATCCAGGCAGCAATGTTGGATAAGCAGGCCAATACTTTGGTCTGGGTTTCCGCAGTGATGTCCGGTGTGGAGAGATAAAGCTGGGTGTCATCAGCATAAAGATGATATTGGAAACCATGAGATGAGATCAGGGAGCCCAGGGAAGAGGTGTAGATTGAAAAAAGAAGGGGTCCAAGGACAGATCCCTGAGGAACTCCAACAGAGAGCGGGATGGGGGTGGAGGAAGAGCCATGAGAATGTACTCTGAAGGTGCGGTGGGAGAGATAAGAGGAGAACCAGGAGTATATGTTATTATAAAATGATGCATAGATTGATTTCAATGGGGAAAACACATTTCTTTATAAAATAAAATGAACATTTCAATAAAAATATCCCAAATACCCATGTCATAACAATACAATCAAGACCAAACTTTCAAAATTTAAAAATCACTCTTTGATGTTACTTTACATATTTTTAGTCAAAATTACCTTCAAAATTCAGCAAAACTTTTCCAAACTTGCAGAAAGGGTTGAAATACTTGTGCACTTGCAGACACCACTGACAGAATCAGAAAACGTGCATTTATGGCAATGTTAGACCCTCTTCACCTAAACCATCAAAAATAACCACTTTAAATATTTTGAAGCAAATAGACCACTGAGCATCCTCGAGAATGCCTATGCACATGTTTTGTGCTCATTCACAATGTACTGCTCAGTGGTTCTGTGATACTTTCAAATGCTGCAATGTCATTGGTCAGATAGATAGTTGGGCAGCTGGGGGACCAATGGTTTTTCAACCAAAATTAGTCATTAGTCCTGGATGAGAGGATGGTCCTGGAACATTTTTTTTGCATTTGTTCATATCACATCCAAATATATGAAAAATAAATATACAGAGAGACAGACAGATTTTCTTGTAAAGAAATATTATTTTCTTAGCTCTCTTGCTACCTTTTTGAGTTTCTTCACATATACTTTGTTAATCTATATATGTAAAGAAGCTCAAAAAGATAGCAAGAGAACCAAGAAAATAATATTTTGAAGAACCTAGCCTTTGTTACTGATCTCACTTATTAGTGTTTTCTTCTTCCGGAATTACCGTAATAGAATAAAAGTTTTTGACATAAAAGGTGTTTGAAGCAGTGCTTCCCAATCTTTTTGTGTCTATGACCCCATGATTACAGCCATATAAAGTTATGTGACCCCCTGAAAGGTACAGAATAACGATTTGACCTAGTAATGCCTGCATATTCAATACTGCATTAATCACAACGTGAGTTTATCCCTTATATAAACTCATGTTATGATTACTGCAATATTGTTTATGCAGGCATTACTAGGTTAAATCTGAAACATTTACAGACTTCACAGAACACTGCAGCTAGAATCTTATGCAAAGCAAAGAAGTACGATCATGTCACTCCTCTTTAAAACAATTACATTGGTTTCCAATACATTTCAGAATCAAATTCAAAAAATTAACTCTTACTCATAAAACACTCTACAATTAAAAAAAAAAATAACCCCACTACCTATCCTCATTAGGTATTCCACACCGCTTCAGAGTCTCTGATCTCTCACAGACAATAGACTGGAAACATCCAATCCTTCCAAGGCAAAATGGGAATTAACTAGATCCAGTGCTTTTTATTTTTTTTTCACCCTAGCACAGTGGAATTCACTGCCACAATATCTGAGATTAGAAACATCACATTCCTCTTTTAGATCTGAACTGAAAACATTTATTTCACATGGCATTTGACTGCTGGTGACCCTGCAACTGGGACGCATGGGCTTGGGGGCAGGGAGTGGCAGTCTATGAGTGAATGACCTTCTGTTACTACTGGTTGTGAGTGTCGCTCTGTCCTATCAAAGTTTGGCATTCTTTTCTAATAATATGTATTTTTTTTTCATTTTTTATTTATAACCATTTAAATTTTTACAAGCGATAAAACAACTTGCTGGAAATACAGAGAAAGTAATATGTAGGAATTATTTCAGTCAGGTAATTCTATTCTCTTCCTTAGACCACTAAATAGGGAGAATGAAACATGATAAGGAGATCAATTAAACAGTAAACAGAAAGAAAAACCGTGGTATTAACCTGATTATCCCCAGATATTACTCGTCTAATTCATTATTCCACATTGATCATCTGGTTGGCTTCTTCAAGGCCAATACGGTGTATAGTCAAATCATTTCATTGAAAACATACTTATTGTTCAATATTAGTTAGAAATAATACATCTGATTACATTCTTTCTCTTTTAAAAACCAGAAGTTATTTAACAATACATATACTTAAGTCTCTAATTCAAATCCCACTGATTAAAGTAATCCCAGTTTTCACAGAGTTCACTCCTTTTAAAGTAATAATTTGAGGAAATATTTCTGAGGAAAACTTTAGGAGTCATACCCGGAACTCTGAGAAAAACAATAATCTCAATATTAATCATCTATAATAATATTCATTTTATTATTCAAAATTTCTGGTCTATTATCATTTTCAAAATCATAACCACTTCTTGCTCATGTAGAATCATTTGTTATATCAAAGGGTTCAGTTGATTTGTCCATGTAACTCTCTAATAAAATTATATCTGAAACAAAATTATTTACTGCCACCGTTAGGTCCCGAAGCGCCTTCCAGATGGTATTCAATGTAACCTTCACGGGAGCCAAAAACTCCAAGTTGATTTCTCATAGGTGTTTAGGAGTGGTTCCGCCGATTCGGGTTCTGCTGTAAACGTCCTCCGTTTCAGCATGTACCTCTAACTCACTCCTCCACTCCTTTGGGCATGGTGGTTGAATAATTCGGGAGTGATGGAGTTGTTTTTTTCCAGGTCCAAGAGCGTCGACGCTCCTTCGCCGGCGCTAATCAAAGGATTCGCCAACCCTTTCATCTGTGGGCAGTTCGTCACGCAGTGCTCCCGCACTTGCTGCTCAGGGGATAAAACGCTGGCCATCGGCGGCTGACCACCGGTTGTCCCCTTCCTCTCAGGCAATTGCAGAGAGGAAATTTACGTAAAGAAGATGAAACTTCAGAGGGCAGCTGGGCCGTTGGGCATACGAACTTCAGGTCACCATCTTACCACTCTCCCAGTTTGGGACACTCTTTGTCTGGTTTCTCCTCAGAGGCCTGTCTGATATGGGTAACCCTTCAGCATAGCCCTCTAAGTCATTGAAACACACAAGCCCCTCCACCCCTACAAGGTGGTGTACCTTCGGAGGGGATAATATGTATTTTTTAAGTTTCTAAGCTCGTGGTTATTTGTAAACCACCTCGGCCCATCCACGAAAGAAGAAGTATATTAAATAAATAAGCGATAAATGATAATAATGATGGACCTATGGTGAGCCCACATAGCTTGTGACCTCAAAAGCAGGTTTTGTGACCCCATTTAGGGTTCCATTCCACAGTTTGGGAAGCTCTTGTCTAAAGTCAGAGCCGGTCATAGCAACTGCGGGGCCCTGTACAGATCAGTTCAGTAGGGCCCCCACACCCCATCTAGCCCCACCCCACCTAGTCTTGCCCCTTGTTGACAAGGTGTGTTTTAAAATAAAGACAAATCAAGCAAATCAAACAAAACGTGAACAGAAAAACTAATTCAAGTAAGCACAGTGCTATCATAGGAAACCTAGTATTAAGCAATGAAAATAACCAGAAATTATTCAGTTCAAGTCTGTTATAATTAGAAGTTCCAATTCTCATAACATAGAAGAGAATATAAAGGAAAATATTAATTAATTAAGATCCAGGTATGTGGTCAGAGTATTTTAAAATTCCCCTGTTACTGTAAAAATTGATACAAGTATGTACGCTTGTTGATTAATTTAATTTTAATTTGTCATAACATCAGATAGGGTTTGTGAAATAAAGTTTTGAAGTCACTTCAGTAAGGCCAACACACAGTTCCTCCACTGCAAAACACTAAGCACAAACTCGTGCAGAAACACACTCAGAACCTTACTGTACCATAACAGTACATAAAGAGAAACAACCTTATCTGTGAAAAGGCAGCACTGTAAATATTACACCAGACCCTAAAACCCAAATACAATATCTAGTGAGAAAAAAAAGAACAAATGGGTCTGCCACAGATCTTTACACAGAAACTATATGCTAGCCTAGCAGAATAACACACCTTGTTTACACATGCGAAACACAGATAGTCTATCAACAAATACGAAAACAAGGAATCACAAGCCATTAATAGAGATATAAAGGCAAAAATCTGAACTGGAAAACACGAGTCAGACTCTGCATATACAGTAATACTAGAGAAACAGAAATGCAATTACAAAATATCAGAGATGCATATTTTCCAAAGCTGACATGTTCCAACCGATAAATGAAAAAATAATGTTTTTCTACCTTTGTAGTCTGAGCATTTTATTTATTCAATTGATTCGGCCCGTGTTTCTTCTGCTTTTCATGGATTTCCTGTCCATTTCACATTTCTTCTTTGTCCATGTCTGCCATCCATCTTCTCTTTGTGTCCCATCTGTCCTGTCCAGCATCTCTCCTCTGTGTTCCTGTTCAGCATCTGCCTTCTGCCTTCTTAGCGTCCCTATCCACCCTTTTCCAGCATTGCCCTGTGTCCCTTATTCTTATTCCATGCCCAGTCCATCCCCTTCCTCCCATACCCCACAGGTCCAGCATTTCTCTCTCTCTCTATCCTCTGCCCCCTTCGTGGTCTGGCTTAATTCCTTCTCTCCATCTGTGGGTCCAACATCTCTCCTCTCCTGCTCTACTCCCCATCCTCCGATCTACTCTCTGTCTCTTCCCTCTCCTAGTCTGGCCTCTCTCTCCCCTCTTGTGCTCCCCTTTCCAGCAAGTTCAAATACCCTCCAACCCCACCCATCCAGTACATCTCCATCTCCCTCCTGCCCCAGCACATGTCCATCTCCCCGCAATGCCCCCTCCTCCTGGTCTAGCACATGTCCATCTCCCTCCAGCCCCATCCCCAGTCCAGCACATGTCCACCTCCTTTTAGCAGTCCTCCCCCCCTCATTGAGTATAACAAATTTCTCACTTCTCCTCTCCCCCCAACAGGTCCTTGCTTCTCCTCACCTAAAATCCAATATCTTTCCCTCCCTCTTTCCCTCCCAGATCTGCTAAAATTGCTTCATCCTCTTCCCCAACACTAGCTGTGGTTAAGAAATGATAATGTAGCTGGCGTTGGAGCCTTCCCTCTGCCAGTCCTGCCTTGGCACCTTCTGGTTGAGGTAACTTCCTGTTTACGCATGGGCTGGACCAGAAGATGGAAGGCCCCGACAATTAATGTGTCTTAATCACAGCCGTCAGTGTCGAGGAAGAGATTGAAGCAACTTTAGTGGATCTGGGAGAGAAGGAGAGATGCTGGATTTCAGGTGTGGTGAAAGAGAGACGGACATGCCAAGGCTGGCGTAGCGTGGGGCCTCTGGGAGCACAAGGCCCTGTGTGACTGCCCCTGTCACCCCTGCCTAAGCCCAGCCCTGTCTAAAGTATAGAACATGTCTCCATTACTTCATTACATGGCATTAGTTATGAATGAAATGAGTTGATTGTCATCGGAAGATCTAAGTAATCTATTCACCCTCATAGCATATAAAGAACATTTTCATAATCACGTAGACTTTTCAGTGGTATGACTTCCTCCACAACATTTCATTACTAATGAGAAAACTTCACAGTGTATTGTGGTGGGTATTTTGGTTATGTGTAATCGAGAGATAAGAGAATAAAATGTCTTCACAAAATTTCCAGATACATCATTCTGTTGGGTGAAATCATTTAGGATTGGAGAGGAGTCTTTGTAGGTCATGAGACCAGCAAAAGAGATTTCAGTATGTCAGTTTATGAGACCCCACAGGCCTGTTCTTCTTCTTCAGATGATTATTCTCATCAGAGGAGCAGAAGCAGAGCCAGGTTGATGGCGTGGGGGGAGCAAGAGCAGCATAAGAGCGGACCTCCGCCGGCGCCAGTGCACATTTTCAATGCAACACATTGAGAATAAAATAGGCGCTGGTGCCAGCAGAACTCCGTTTGGGAGAGCAACAGCTCTCCTGGCGCCCCCCTCCCCACCTAGCTACGCCACTGCAGAGGAGTATTCTCTTGACTATCTCCCATTTTCTCGTTATTATTTTGCCACATTTGTTATTCCCCCTACTCTGTCATCCCAAACTCATGCACAGTTTAGATGAATGGAGCTTCTGGCTTTTTACATTCCAACCTGTAATCACTGAAAAACTTGAAAATGAGACATCCCAGAAGGAGAAGTGGGAGAAGAGAGACAAATGTCACCTGGCAGTCTCTGATATGTATGATTTAACTCCACAACAGCAGGGGTTTATTCATGTGTACTGACGGAAACTGGCAAATGGGGTTGGGCATTATTATAATGGCTACATAGATGTACATTGTGGAAGCAGTTAGACATTCTATTATTGTCAGTTGACAGTTGATCCAGTGCAGCAGACACAGAATAAAATAAAGAACATGCTTTTGGATGCAGTGGAACCTGGCTTTATCATGCAGAAGTATGAATTTTTATTTCAACAACGCTTTACTCTTCCTACTATCTATTTTGTGCCAGATTATCCATGTTGTGCCAAAGATTTACAAATCTTTAACAGCATCTCCCAGCCACCTGATTATGGGGTCTTTTACAAAGCGGCGGTAAGCCCAACGCGGGCTTGCCACATGATTAAAGGGAACTACTGCTGGCCCAATGTGACCACCAGCAGTAGTTCTGGCTGGAGCGGGCGCCATTTCTGGTGCTCTGGGAAATTGTTTCCCTAGTGTGGCGCTAACCCAGCAGTAATTGGGCATCGCTGTGCGTTGTATGGTTACCGCCAGGTTACCATGGAAGCTCTTTCCTCCACCTCAATGGGTGGCGGTAAGTGCTCCCCACCGCATGGTCACACAGTAAGAGTTATCGTACTGCGTGGCAGGGGCGTAGCCAGACAACAGATTTTGGGTGGGCCTAGGCAAGAAGTGGGTGGGCATCAAGTGTTCTCCCCTTCACCCACCACCAAAAACAAATCTCAGCTGGTGGGAAAACGCTTCTTTCCACCTTAGTAGTCTGCAGCAGCCATGCGCTGAAAACTGAGCATGCGCAGGTGCCAGTATCATGGAGAATAGCATTTTCATTACCATCAGAGGGAAGTCTTCAGCTGGTGGAGCTTGGGATCCCCACCAGCTACCGCTAAACGTGTGCTACTGTTTGGGTGGGCCTGAGCGGGGCCCACCCAGGCCCACCTGTGGCTATGCCACTGCCGTGTGGCCATTTTTGGGGGGAGGCATTTTACTGACTGTGTTAAAAAGGGCCCTGGCACATGGAAAATACAGCCCATGCCGCTACCGCAGGGCTCTTTTTCCCCACATACTTGGTTTCATTTCTATTTTGTAGAATATGGCCCTCTGCATCTAAATCTAAGCGCCGGGATTTACGCCATGCTTTTATTGGTGTAAGTAGAGGAGCGTAGTTTTAGGTGCTGGGATATCAACTAGCGTATTCTATGTACCACACCTAAATCTAGGCACTGCTTATAGAATACGCTTAGGCGGAAATGTTTTCCACATGGATTTTTTAGGTGCCATACATAGAATCTGACCCTTAGCGGTTAAAGATAGGCCTGCTATTTAAGCAGCTTATTTTAACCACTAAACATAATTGATTTGATGCTGAAAATCTGTGCCTAGCCAGCTATGTCACACGATCTAGCCGGTTAGCGGCTAGCCACTAACTGTGGATATTCACCAGTTATCGCCAGCTGAATATAGGTGCTAAAACTCTGTTTTACCAATCAGGAGCCATTCCTGGCTGGTTAAATAGTTTTGAATATTGGCCAGAAGGTGTTTTTGCCCTTGTTGTAAAATAATATATATTTTACCCAGAGCTGTGTAGAACTAGTATGTAATATTTAATATGTAATAGTGTGTAATATTTAAGTATGCCAACTGTATAATTAATTTGAATCTGTCATTATCCATTTGAATAACGTGTGATGTGAACTAGCTTAAGTGTCAAAAGCCAATAATATCCTGAAGTTAAGCATATTGATCTACCAAGTATTCAATAAAGAACGCCGGGAGACAAAAAAGATTTGTATATCTGAGCTAGTCTTGATGAAGATTTTGTTCCATTAAACATATAAACAATGACTTGCTTCAACAGTATTTATAGGTGATAGCTAAGAAGGGATGAAATGAATATTTATTATTTTGCAAGCAATCTTATATGAAACCACCACTTTCACAACTTTTGCCCTGTGAGCTAATAGAAAATCTCTAAATTGATAAGGTAAAAAGTGCTGTATTTTGGAAAAACTAATGGAGAAATCTAGCAAAAAAATAATATATAGTGTGAAGCCAATGAGTCAGTGCTAATCAGCTCCTACAATTATGGGAAAAGTATCATTTTCATCTTAGGAATAATTTGCAGGAGGTGAAAACTCCATCATTTGCACTTTTTGGTGAGAAAATGTATGTTACAATTCATAGGAAAATTCAGAGAGAAAGAGAGAGAGAGAAAGAGATGGGCATTATCCTTTTCTGTCATCTTATTCGATAACTAGTAAAAAAGGCCCGTGTCTGACACAAATGAAACAGGCGCTAGCAAGGTTTTCCTCAGAGTGTGTATGTTTGAGAGAGTGTATGTGAGAGTGACTGTGTGTGACAGAGAGAGTGAATGTGCGAGTGTATGTGTGTGTGAGAGAGAGAGTGAGTCTGGGTGCGAGTGTGTCTGTGAGAAAGAGAGTGTGTGTATAAGAATGAGAGTGTGTGCAAGTACGTATGTGAGACAGTGTGAGAGAGAGTGTGTTTCACACAGATACAGTGTGTGCGAGAGAGAGAGAGAGTGTGTGTGTGAGACACAGACTCTCTGTGAGACTGAGTGTATGAGACCAAGAGAGTGTGTGAGTGACTGTGTGACACATAGAGTGAATGTGATATAGTGTGAGACATAGAGTATGTGAGAGTGAGAGAGAGAAAGACATTGACTGTGAGAGAGAGAGTGTGTGTATGACAGAGATACCTCCCCCCCCCCCCCTCTGGTGTCAGGCCCCCCTCCCTCCCTCTCTCTGGTGTCTGAGCGTTACTGTGCAGGACACTGAGCTCTGGCTGTGCTTTAAGGAACTGACCAATCCTATTTAATAGAATGCACCTCCAACATTCTGAAGCCGAGAAACCTTGTGTGGTTGGTCACTTCTGCTTGTGACAAACCCGGAAGTACGTGATGTCAATTCAGGAGATGGATACAGAGAGCAGGAATGCCTCAGCCATGCAGTCAGCTTCAGAATGTTGGAGGTGCGTTTTATTATATAGGATACACAATGTTTCTGCTGCATTACCATGTGCAGTGGATATCCTTACTTTGTTGAGTGTCATTCCACTGGGACAACCCATCATAATTTATCACAGTGATCAAGCAAGAAGACATTTTTAAAAATATATTTTGTCTTGGCTTTAAATGTTCACTCCCACGATACACAAATAATGCAGCTTGTGAGCAATCTCACAAGCTGTGCTGTTCCTATTGCCTGGGATCATTGGTCTACTAACCCGTGGCCCAGTGCTCCTGGGCCGCATGTTAAAGGGGTCAAGCAATCAAAGGAAAATCTCCTCCTTCCTCTTGAAGGCCTCTTATCATAGCACCCCCCTTCTAAAAGTCTCCCTCACAATGACTCTTCTGTCAAAGTCTCCCCTCCTCATAATCCCCCTCTTGAAGGTCCCCCATTACAATTCCCCCTTCCTGAGCAGCCCCCTGTCCCAAAAACATCTCCTATCAACTGAAGGCTCCCCCAGGCCTACCTGATGATAATCCTGGTGTCTTGGGGGTATAGAAATAGAACAGAAGTGATCCCCAGTCACTCTTGCACCTGCTGACATTGGGATCAAAATGGTGTCAGTGACCTCTTTGTCTGGCTCTGTTGTCTTACCAATGCCTGAACCTCTTAATTTTTCTGCTGATATTCAGACAACACACCAGCAATTAATCCTCAATCTGACATATGTTTGGTACATATGGAAGGTTGCTTCAAGGACTGAAGGCCTTTTGGGAGGGACAGTATATCAGTTGTGCTCCTTCTCCAAGGCAAGGGGAGCAAACTGGAAGAACTTGACAGTAGAACTCTAAAAACAGAAAAAAAAATTATTGGCTTTTGAATCTCAGATTAAGACTTTGAATGCTACAGGGGTATTTGCTCTAAAGGATAGCCTAGTTCTTCATTGGATACTGGAATCTTTGGAGAATGTGGTTAGTTCAAAAAATAATCTGAGTTTTTTAAACTCTCCTTGATCTTACCTTCTGTCCCTTGAGATTTTGCTTAGAAAATATTTCTCTGAGATACTTAAGCTTCCCAATTCAAGAGAGCTTGGTATCTGAAAATTATATTACTTATTAAGCTATATTTCCTTTGCAAGTGAAAAGAAGGAGGTGTGGATATTTTAGAGAAAGCTGAGAGTTTTGATCTCTTGGCATTCTTAGAAACGTTGCGATTCTTTTGCAATCTTGCTAGTTTCACTTTTTTCTGAGAATGACAAGATTATTTTGTTCATCTTGCTAGTTTAACCCACAGTGCTTCTTCCTTACCCCATACATCCTGCAAGTTTTGTCACTTTAACATTATTCTTAACATATAGTTAGTTACTCACTCACACACACACAAGGAGTGACTTGGGCTGCACATACTGCAGCAAGACATGTTTACCCACTCCTACCCTAACTGAGATAATATTTAACCATCTCTCTGACCTCATGTGCAACTTTCTTTAAATTAGTCACCTTACTTTCTAACTCCTCTTACTTACTTTCTTACCTATCTATATGTTCCATCTTTGCTTTACCCTTCACTATCAATTATAATGTTCTATTACATATTGTGTTGACATTGCAAGTAGTATACTATGCCATACTTTATATTGTTATTTGAATATTTTTACTGCTGTAATTACCTATTGCTCATGTTTGATCTATTCTTGCTGTAAACCGCTTTGAGTGAATTCCTTCAAAAAGGCAGTAAATAAATCCTAATAATAAATAAATAATATAACATAATATAATGCCACTCCTCCACCCCTTTTTCCTACCTTGTCCTTGCTGAATAGATTATAGCCAAGTATAACTATATCCCAGTCATGGTTCTCTGTAAACCATGTCTCCATGACTGCCACTAAATCCAAGTCGGCTTCTATCACTGTAGCCTCTATATCTGGACATTTGTTTCCCATACTACAGACATTGGTATACAAGGCTCTCCAGATGTTACTCTTTTTTTCCACTTTTTATAAGGGAATTTGATGGCTCACCTTCCTGAGGGCTATTAATGTCTATGAGGCTTTTCTCACCCATCCCCTACAAATGTAGTTTAAAGCCCTCCTTAGTGCATTAGCTAGTCTGGTACTGAAGAAACTTTGTCCTTTCCTTGAAAGATGGACACCATCACTGCTCAGTAGATCTTGGAAAATCATCCCATGGTTCAGGAATCCGAAGCACTCACATCTGCACTATCCATGCAACCACACATTTAGCTTCAGGATGCGAGCTTCCCTCATTTGGCCTTTACCCTCAACAGGAAGGATCGATGAGAACATCACCTGAGCACCTAGTTGCTTCACCTTCTGGCCCAGAGCCATAAAGTCATGTTTGATATGTTCAGTAGGATACCTAGCGGTGTCATTTATGCTGCTCATCCATGTTGGTACAAATGATACCAGGGTGCAGAAGGCCATGAAGATAAAGTAGGCCAGTGCTTCAGTGGCACAGCAGAATCTAAAATATAAGTTAGTGATGAATGGAATGAGGAGACTTGCTCAGACAAAGAGAAAGTGCCCGTAGATGATCTAGGGTTGATTTCATACTTTGATGAGCGGTGTCATTGAGAAGTCCAGTAGGATGGTTAAAGGGACAGGGAACAGGGTGTACTATAGCCAGGGCTTTTTTTGAGGGGGTACTTGGGGGTACTGAGTACCAGCACCTATTCCATTGTCTGCTAAAATTGACCCATGGTCCCCAAGTTTAAATACTACTACTTAACATTTCTAAAGCGCTACTAGGGTTACGCAGCGCTATACATTTTAACATAGAAGGACAGTCCCTTCTCAACGAGCTTACAGTCTAAAAGACAAGTGTATAGACAAAGTGGGGCAGTCTAGATTTCCAGAAGGTTAGGTGCCGAAGGCAGCATTGAAGAGGTGAGCTTTGAGCAGAGATTTGAAGATGGGTAGGGAGGGGGCTTGGCGTAGGGGTTCAGGAAGTTTAATGAAAGAGCTTAGGCTCTACACACCAATTCTGCCTTGTCATAGATTCTGTGACTGTTTGCAAGGGGCCTGGCTATTGTGGGGTGGGTCCCTCAGTGATCACCCCACCCCTGAAGGGTGGCCTAGCATTTGAGTATCGGCACCTTTTTTGCTAGAAAAAATGTACTGACTATAGCGTAATACAAGAGGTTCTCAACCCAGTCTTAGGTTTTCAGGATTCCCACAATAAATATGCATGAGATAGATTTGCATATAATGGAGGCGGTGCATGCAAATTTGTCTCACACATATTCATTGCAGATATCATGGAAACCTGACTGGCTAGGTCTATTCTGAGGACTGGATTGAGAACCTCTGGCCTAATACAATATATCAATATGCTTACAAAAATTAAGTTGTATGATTTGCAGTATTAGTTATCTTATATGTAAAAATAAATATCAACAAACAAGTTGTAGGTGATTCCTCTTTATTGATCCAATGTAATCTATTTGTGACTATTGAAACTCTGCCTCACACATACTACTACTACTTATTATTTCTATAGCGCTACTAGATGTACACAGCGCTGTACACTTCAACATGGAGAGACAGTCCCTGCTCGACAGAGCTTACAATCTAGCTTACAACATAAGGGCTATCACACTGGACCGGTATCTTACTTGGCTACCTTACTATCCCATACACCCCATCTCATGTTCTCAGATCTTTAGATTCTCACAGGCTAATTCTCCCTAACCCCAAACAGGCCATTATGAATCCACCCATAATTCTGGCCCCAAAATTATAGAACAACCTTCTGCCCAGTATCTGTTCTAAACTATCCTTCCCTAAATTCAAATCGGCACTCAGAACCTACTTTTTCAGTATGGCCTTTGGTGTTACTACTACTACTACTTAGAATTTCTAAAGCGCTACTAGATATACGCAGTGCTGTAAACTTCAACATGAAGAGACAGTTCCTGCTTGACAGAGCTTACAATCTAATTAGGACAAACAGGACAAATAAGAGAAAAGGGAATTACTAAGGTGGGGATGAGGTGTTGCAGCGCAGCTGTCGGCAGGTGGAGTGTGATCCCTGGAACCCTCTTGGTATATGTTGTCCTTCTATCTGAATGAATGTACCATCTTTCCTATCTATTTGGTTGGAGTTCCTTTGCCTGGTTTTTATGTTGTTGCTTTTATTATGTAAACCGCCTTGACCAACATGCTGGATAATGAAATATATCAAGTTCTTATTAAACATTACAAATTTTAAATGAATGCACATCCCTAGTACAAACAGAATACAGCACAGCTCACAAAGCCACCACTTCAGCAGCAGGTAATAAACCTTCAATCAAAATATTTTTTTCCTATCAGACATTATTTATTTATTTAATTCTTATTGGTTTTCTTCTACAGATTGAAATCTCACCTGAATTTTAAGTCACACTTGTCCGAGTCAATGAAGCACTTCTGCAAATATTTTTTAACACTCAGAACTAGGTTCTTTATCACTCACACTCTCTTTCACACAGTATAAACCTCCAGAATACCAGAATAAAACTGAGTCAGTCAGACCTGTTTTTTCCTCACCTGACCTCTTATATCACTTAGACATTAAAAAAAAAAAAAAACTTTCTTTCAGTGCAATTTTCTGCACTTCCAACACTTCAGCTGCAGAGACTTAGCTTTCCATTAAGTTCAATTCAGTACAATGAAATCCAAATTGAGAGCACAGTCCCCTAGCTACTTTTCAACTCCCAACTGCTGGGACAGATCTTAGCTCTGCAGTTTTTTTTTCCTCTGTGGTCTCAGCTGTTCCTGCACTTGTCCTTGTCATGAGCTAGCTTGAGACCCCCCTTTAGGCTATTAACATGTCCCAGCATGTGTCTGCATACTTTCACACTCTCAGCCCCATGCTGCCCCAGCTCTCACCATCTCACATGCCCAGATCCTGGGCTCTCTAAATCCCAGCCCTGTTACCTTCCCAGAGTTTCCCTCATAACCAATCTAGCCACATTTGCTGCACCTGGAGCCTGTATCACTACTGTCTGCCTGAGTCTCTGCCACAAAGTATGTGCCTGCTCTTCCGAATGTGTGGTTACTTCTGGTGCATTTTTTTTCTAGCAAAAAAGGTGACAGCACTCAAATGCTAGGTCACCCTTCAAGGGTGGGGTGATGACTGAGGGACTCATCCCACAATAGCCAGGCCCCCTGCAACCAGTCACAGAATCTATGACAAGGCAGAATTGGTGTGTAGAGCCTGAGCTCTTTCATTAAAACTTGGGGTCCATGGGTCAGTTTTAGCAGACAATGGAAAAGGTGCCCGTACTCAATACCCCCGAATAGCCCCTCAAAAAAAGCGCTGCTTCTGGCCTTCTGGGGGTTTGCTTCAGAGCTCCTGGCATCACACCAGGCTCACTAGAACAATCATTTGGCAGCCCAGCTCAATCAGTACCAGTGCCTGCACACCTCTGCTCACTGCTACTTCAGGGTTTGGAACTCTGTCCAGGATTGCAGCAGCACCCATACCAGCAAAAACAGTGTTGTTATTAAACCTCTTTATGTTTGCTTCAGAGTATTTCATCAGACATTGTAATATAATTTTGAAGTTCTTTTTAGGGCTTCTTTTACTAAACTGTGCTAGAGATTCCCACACAGACCTGCTAAGTCTCCCGCTTTCATGGGTCATTTCCCGCCGAGAAATTGGGATCTCCTGTTGAGTGGCTTTCCATCCAGCAACAGCAGGAAGTGGCTTCATAAAGTACCATCTCCTGCTACCACTGATCCCATGCCCCATGGAAGCAGGAGATGATATTTTACGAAGGTGTTTCCCGCTGCCGCTGGACGGGGAGAGCACTCCTATAGCCGCTGGCTGTGAATCAGCTGCGCTGGGGTGAATAAATGGGTGTTGTAGATGGGGCAATGAGCGGGACAGAATGGAGCTGGGGTGGGGTGAGCTGGACCGGACCCTAAATCTCCCGCTGAGTTGAACAGCCCCCTTGGCAGCTCTGCAAATGAGATGAAGCCCATTCAATTCCTATGGGCTTCCTCTCATTTATCACACCAGGATTCAATAGCACAGTTTAATAAAAGAAGCCCTTAGTTTGCTGATTGTAAGGGTCATGGATGTAGTTGTATGTTTGTTCCATTTTCACTGATATTACATTAGAAACAATTCTTATTTATTCAGGTATTTATATACTAGTTTAAAGCTTCATTTTAGAAGTACTGGGTCTGTCCCTAGTGGGCTCATTGTCTAAGTACCTGAGGCAACAGAAGGTTAAGTAACTTGCTGAGGGTCACACAGAGCTGCAAATGGAACTGAATCTGGCTCCCCAGGATCTCAACCCACTGTTGACCATCAGGCAGCAGTAGGAATTGAACCCACTTTCCTAGGGCCACAACCCGATACACTAACCATTAGGCTACTTCTCCACTTGTACTCTTCCTATACCATATGGGTCTATCAGGCTCATTTTTGAAAGAGAAGGATGTCCATCTTTCGACATAAAACGGAAGATGGACGTCCTTCTCACAGAGACGTCCAAATCGGTATAATCAAAAGCCGATTTTGGACGTCTCCAACTGCAGTCCGTCGCAAGGACATCCAAATTTCAAGGGAGCATGTCGGAGGCGTAGCGAAGGCGGGACTTGGGTGTGCCTAACACTTGGACGTCTTTGACCCATAATCGAAAAAAGCAAGGACGTCCCCGACGAACACTTGGACGTTTTCACCCGGACGTGTTTTTTTTACGAATAAGACACAAAAAGGTGCACAAAATGACCAGATGACCACCAGAGGGAATCGGGGATGACCTCCCGTTACTTCACCAGTGGCCACTAACCCCCTCCCACCCTCAAAAACATCTTTAAAAATATTTTGCGCCAGCCTCAGATGTCATGCTTAGGTCCATGACAGTGCATGAAGGTCCCAGGAGCAGTTTTAGTGGGTAATGCAGTGCACTTCAGACAGGCGGACCCAGGCCCATACCCCCCTACCTGTTACATTTGTGGAGGAAACAGCAAGCTCTCCAAAGACTACCACAAACCCACTGTACTCATATATAGGTGCCCCCTTCACCCATAAGGGCTATGGTAGTGGTGTACAGTTGTGGGTAGTGGTTTTTGGGGGGCTCAGCACACAAGGTAAGGGAGCTATGTTCATGGGAGCAATTTACAAAGTCCACTGCAGTGCCCCCAAGGGTGCCTGGTTGGTGTTCTGGCATGTTAGGGGGACCAGTGCACTACAAATGCTGGCTCCTCCCACATCCAAATGGCTTGCATTTCGACGTTTTTGACTTGAACGTCTTTGGTTTCGAAAATCACTGAAAAAGTCAGAAATGTCCAGATCCAAGGATGTCCAAATCTAGGGATGTCCAAATTTAAGGATTTGGACGTCTCTGACGGTATTTTCGAAATGACAGATGGACGTCCATCTTTTTTCAAAAATTCGGGTTTCCCCGCCCCTGGATTTCGACATTTTGCAAAGACGTCCAAATCGCAACTTGGACGTTTCTTTCAAGAATGCCCCTCCACGTGAATTACAAAATCAAGAAACCAGACATCTTCTGGGATAAACATCACAGACAACAATTTTAAAAGTTAACATCAAGCATCTTGATATTTTTGTCAATAATAAACTTTTAGTAACCTTCTAAATAACTGATAATTCTGTAGTTTCCTGATTTAATATGGAATTACATTCTAAACAGTTGAGTGAACTCCCCTAGGGTTTGGAAAGTGTAAAGACAAAGTATCACGTAGACTATTAGACTTGTTACTTGTTGAGTAACAAATCCAATCTAACACGTATTAAGGACAAATCCATGCAATATCTTATAAATCATTGTACGCAGTTTAAATTGTATGTGGGCTTCTGCTGGCAATCAATGAAGTCTTACAAACACAGGAAAAAATAAGTCAAGCAGCTGTATTCTGTACTGTTTACAACTTTTTCAAAAGATTTTTCTGACAGCCCAGGTGGGCAATATTACAATAGTCAATCTGAGACAATATTAGGCTTTGTACCACTAATCTGAAGGCGGAGCATTCCAGATAACATTGTATTGTATGTAGCTTTCTTAACATCAAATAAGTTTTCTTTCCATTACATTCATCTGCTTATCCATTATTAAAGAACTTATCTGAAAAATTCCTATGGTTTTCAAGCTCAATTCAAATATGAAATGGGAATTACTCAGTTTTAATACATTATTATTCCATATGTTGTCATCCTGTCCTATTAATAGTTTATCCTTGCTTATAATAGCTAATTGCTGTCTTCAAGTTAATCCTATTTAAATCAGTTTTATTTTATCTCCACCTTCTTTCTAGTATTCTACAGAGTTGCGTTTGAAGTAGTAATTCATTATTAAATCAAGCATTAGAACTTCTACTAATTCTTGCCTTTTGTGTAACTGGTGCAATTTCATCTAAAATTTGTGAGCTAATAGTATTCCATCTAGTTGCTAAAGATGTTGAATCATCTCATTCTGACAGATCTCAATCATTAAGGAGCCCTATTACAAAATTGCAGCAAGCCTACTGCGGGCTTGCTGTATGACAATTTGGCTCTTCCGCCCGGGCTCCCAGGGGAGCCTGGTGATAGTTCTGATCTCCACCACATGCCATTCCTAGTGCTAGAAAATATTTTTGTATTTTCTAGTGCCAGGGGCATGCCCAGCGGTAATCAGGCAGCCCTGTGCACTTCCCAGTTACCGTGGGAGCCCTTACCGCCTCCTAAAAAAAGACAGTAAGGGGTCCTCCAGGAAATGGCCACATGGCAAATATTAACTTACCATTTCCTTTCTTTTTTTTTTTTTAAAAAAAGCTTTTTACTGGCAGTGGTAAAAGGGGACCTCAGCACATAGCAAACCCACACGGCAAACCCACACGCCAACACCACCACACGGTCACATTTACTGCCGCTTGGTAAAAGGAGCCCTAAATTTATTCCATAATCTATTATACAATTTTACCCCTTGTGGTATAAGTTATCTTACTAGAAGAAACATTCAAAAAGAATTTCTCTCCATCGAATCACTAAATCTAAAAGGTAATGATCTGACCATATTGTGGGCTGCTATGATATGTTTTCAATTTTAAATTATCTGAAGATAGGTTAGTGAAAGCTAATAGATCTAGATGATGTCTATGACAGCCCAGTGAGTTTTAAACCTGTAAAATTGTCTTTATTAACTCTTGAAGTGCATTACTCTAGTTTGGCCAGCAGGTGGTGCATGTTTTATGTTAAAGCTGTTATAGAAAAGTGCATGCCTTCTTTTAGTTTCACTTATTGAAGAAGTGAATCTACAGTACTGTGAGCAATATACTTTTAAAACTTGTTGTCTGGGCTCTGATTGGCCTGGAGTTTGAAGTTACCCAGCAGTTGTTGCTGGCTGTTGCTTCAGTCTTAGCCCTGGAGAAAAGAGAGACAGATCTCTTTGCTGAGGCTCGGTGAATTATATGTCCTGATCTCCCCTGGTACTTTCTAGGAAGTAAGCAAATGTTTAACTAGTGTTATAATTGATCCATATTTCAGTTACCTGTTATTGTTTGTTAATTGCACTATTTTGTTCCACTATTCGATTTTTTAAAAGACAATAAACAATATTTACTTTATTTCCTCTCTGGACTGGTGTTTTGTGTGTTGGGTCTGTGAGTCCTTTCTGGAAACTGTGGGACCACTGGGAGTGTGGCCTCCAGTAACCTAGAATTACTGGGGATAATTTGGTAGCGGGAGACTCGCCCAGAGGCGGTTGTGACCCAGTCAGTGGGAGGAGGGTGCTAGTGTAGAACACAAGTGGCAGGTGCAGGCAGACCTGAGCTATGCTAGGGATAGACCCTCTAAGTGGCTGTGAGGTGGCCCCAGGCGGGGGCTAGGCATTTCGTGATAATGTCCTTTTTCATGAGAAATTCTAAATTCAGGCCATGAAAAAGTTAACAATTCTAAAACATCCAGAACCTTTGGATCCAATAAATCCTCAAAATGTAGATTTATATCTCCTACTAATAATAAGTGTTTGGAGGACATTGCGCTTCTACTTTAAAAATCATAAAAAAATCATCTTTAGCTCTCAACCACTATCCAGAAGGGCAGTAAAACAATATGCAACTAAACAAATCTTCAAAAGAGATCAGAAATATCACAGGGTAAAATTTCAAGTACTGTGCTTGTAATATAATCTAACAGTCTAACATGAAAAAAAGATTTATATAATACAGCTATTCCACCTTCTTTTTTACACTCTTTGGTAAATGCAAAATCTTATAACCGATTGGAGATAGACTTCTAATTATTGGATCATCTAGTATGGTTAACCATGGGGCTCATTTTCGAAAGAAAAAACATCCAAAAAGTGTCATAAAGCACCATTTGGATGTTTTTCTTCTCAAAATGTCCAAATCAGTATTTTTGAAACCTATTTTGCAGACGTTTATCTATGCAATTCGTCTGCAGTGTGCCCAAATCATAAGGCGGCATGTCGGGGCATTTTGAAGGTGGGATTAGGGTGGACTTAGGGCTCCCTAACACTTGGACCCCAAAAAATGGTTGTTTTTATTTGCCTGCCAGAAATTAAATCCCAACTTTGAGCTTTAAAGAAAGGGTAACACGTATGACAGTGGCAATGCTACTACTAATCATTTCTCTAGTGCTACTAGATGTATACAACACTATATAGATTATATGCAGGCACTTTCTTTGTCCCTAGAGGGTCCACAATCTAAGTTTTTGTACCTGGGGCAATGGAGGGTTAAGTGACTTGCCCAAGGTCACAAGGAGCTAACCCAGAATCAAACCCAGATCATCCAGGATCAAAGCTCGCTGCTGCACTAACCATTAGGCTACTCCTCCCACAGCCCACAAAACAAATTAGACAGTTTATTACTATTTGCTTGGACATTGGTATTAATGATGGCATCTGGATATGACATTTCCTGTCTATTAATGACCAACTATTCAGCTTAGATTGTCATTGATAGAAGAGGAAATACACTTCCATAAGTCATCATGAACATTATAAACCATTAGAAGGAAACAAAGGATGCATTATGTCTTTTTTCACTGTACAGCAATTTTTAATAATATTCTACAATGAAATATTAGCTACTTGTGCACATGCTGTAGTACCACATACAGTGGCAGTCCTGGAAGTATGCAAGCTCAAAAGGCAATTCATCTAGAATCTTTCTGTCAGACTTTGTCATGTGCACTGAATTCCTCTCAGTTTTCAATGACAAAGATCAATTTAGAAAAAAAAAAGAAATGTCAGGCTGAGATTTTCACAGTCAATTCAGAAGTTTAACAGATGATATTCTGAACAGGAGTGTGATAAGTAGACATGCTGAGAAATTCAGTATTATGTGGTAAGAATGACTATGCTGAGAGGTGCAATTTCCTGAAAACAGTTCAGATAAGTGAAAGAGAACATGAGTGAGATCCACATGCTAATTTGTTCTGTATGAGTTTCATATTCAGCATGTTTTAGGCGGACAGAAAAGGTTTCTGCCCTTGCCGCAAATCACCAGTAATGGGGCAGTGCATTGAATATGAATGGTTAGTGCCAGGGCAATCCAGAGGTGGAGTGCGGTGATGCCAGGGTTTAGGCAGGCACTGACAATATTCCAGGCAAGTTAGACCACAGAAAATAATAGCTTCCAAGCACAGGAACTGACCTGAATATTCAGTGATGGTGCTCCAACAAGGAATATTTGGGTCTAATTTAACCAGTGACATTCAGCACGCCAAAAAAAAAAAAAAATGTTGCCCACCACTGGCTGGATGTTGACCATATGCATTTATCTTATAATAACATGGGGGTGGTGGTGGGGGAAGGTCTAGGATGAATACTCGTTTGCCTGTAGTTGTTTCTAGAGTATATATGAATTTTTAATTTTCATATCAACTAAGGAACGTTCAGGTATAACAGAAAACAGCCTCTAGAACACAGGAATAAAATTGGAGAAAAGACCTCAGTATACCTTGAAAATTAAGCTTTTACAGCTGCCACAAAACAGCAGGTAGCCAGAGATGGGTAGTAACGAAGTACTTGTACTTTGTTACAGTACTTAAGTACAAATGGCAGTACTTTTATTTGCAACAAGTTGTTTTTTTTTTTTTTTGCAATACGTTTTACTTTTAATGAGTTACATTTAAGCTGGACTTTTGTACTTAGTAGCAAAGTACACATTTGGAAAGTAGTTTAAAAAAAAAGTATTTTCCATCCCCCTGCTTTTCTCCCTCTACAGGCTTTCCAAACGAAGAAAAACACGGCTTGCAGCTGATTGGGCCTGAACTTCTGGTCCCAAAAACAGCTGAGCTGGGACTGGAAGTTCAGGCCCAATCAGATGCAAGTCAGGGTCTGACATCACCTGGAAATTGTAGTCCCCGCCCTACACCTGCCCAGAACATCTGTTGATTGGCTATTACTTTGTTGTCAGGCTCAGCTGCCTCCCCAGCCTGAACCACACTTCACTGTGTTTAGGGCCACTGCCTTTCTCTTCCCATCCACCATGGCCAAACAGCACAGTTTGCTCCCTCCCTCCTGTTGCACCTCTGCCAGGCTCACGTTAATAAACTACCATGGGAGATACGAAGGACCTGGCTTTCTGCAGCACTACTAGTGCTTCCTGCGCCAGGCCTACCTCTTCTGAGGTAAACGTCTGTAACTGGCACAGGAAGCACTAGTGGTGCTCCAGAGAGCCTCGTGTATGTATGAGAGGGAGGGAGAGAGGGAGTTAGACTGTGCTGCAGGGTCGCAGTGGATGAGAGGGGTGAGAGAGAGAAATTAGGCAAGACTGGATGGATGGGGATGGAGAGAGTGACAGAAAGAGATTGGGCAATATTGGATAAGAGCGGGAAGAGACAGAGGCTGTGGGCTGGAGGAGAGAAAAATTGGGCAAGATTGGATAGGTGGGGAGGGAGAGAGAAATGAGGTAAGGCTGGATGGGAGGGGGAGAGAGAGAGAGAGTGACAGAGAAAAATGGGGTGATACTGGATAAATGGGGGGAGAGACAGAGGTTATGGGCTGGGGAGAGTGAGAGAAATTGGGCCAGATTGGATAGGTGGGAGCATTGAAGTAACTTTTCAAGATGATTGGTGATGTTAAACCTAATAAAAATTACCCCTCCCTAAACACAGTCAAAATATAGAGGCTGTTTTATTTGTTAAAATAAGCAGTTGAATATGTAAGTTTTTGAAATTTACATTTGCTCTCTTTATATTTTGCATGGGACAAATGGACATGTCACTGTTTCTGTTTCTTTGGTTTTGCACTGTATGTAGAGTATGGCTTCTTGGGGGTTCAGTTTAATTTGTGTTTACATATTTCTATTTTTAGTTTGTGGTTTCTTATTCTATACTTCATGAGGGGTACCTCTGTTGATGTGTGAAAAAGGAGGGGTATTCTGTTGGCATCAAGTGTCTGTGTAAAACTAATCTGTACCAATCCTCTTTGTTTTGTTTTCCAATAGGTGTATTCATAGGCGGTCGGTGGCCCAACTGTTTGGGGAGGCTAAAGGGGGTGGGGTTAGGGGCAGGGCCGGGGTGGGGCTTACATCCATAATTGTCTGACAACACACAGAAAAAAATAAGTAAAAATAAAAGTTACATCTTTTATTAAATGTAGATATTAGATATGTATCACTAGCCGTTGAGCCCGTGAAAATGGGCTACTTTGGAATGGGAGGGTTTCCGAGCCCCCCCCCTCCCCCGGAGTCGCTGCCGCTGCCCCTACACCCGGCCCAAGCAGCACTGTAAACTTACATCAGCACGCAGCAGCAGGCACATCAGCAAAGCTGCCATCGGGGTGGGCTTCCTTCTCTGCCTGTGTCCCGCCCTTGTGTGACGTAACGTCGGAAGGGCGGGACAAAGGCAGAGAAGGAAGCCCGACGGCAGCTTTGCTGATGTGCCTGCTGCTGCGTGCTGATGTAAGTTCACAGTGCTCGGGCCAGATGGAGGGGCGACGGCGACTCTGTGGGAGGGGGAGCGGTTCCGACGTCTGCAACATGCCGGTAGAGACTTCCCTCTCTGTCCCGCCCCCATCATCACATATTGAAGCGGGGGCGGGGCAGAGAGGGAAGTCTCTATTGCGCATTTGCGAGTGAGTACGGTCACTCGCCGTTTATATGTTTGATATGTTAAAAAAAGTGGTTGCTCAAAGCATATACTAACCAATGTGTATACTATTCAAAATTTTATCAATTATTAAATTCTGCTATTTCCATCCATGGAAAATCCCAAAATGAAATAGTCACATTAGTGAAGTAACATCCGGTGGCTAGACTTCGCAAACTTGTGCAAAAACATACTCAGAACCTTACTGTACCATAAATATTACACTGGGCAGACCCTAATACACCAATATACCACCCAAACGGACATCACAGACCGTCAACAATATGAAACAAGGGATCATATTACAATTCTCATGTACAGCCACAAAACATCCTTTAGGGTGGATAGTATTCACAATGAGCTCCTTTTATTAACGACCAGAAAGAGATAAGAGTTTTCAAATTTCAATTTTGGCACAGTATAAGGCATCTTTATGACTACTGATGCACTCAAGCTTGCAAGTAATTAATTTGAAACTCCAAAGCCACAGTCTCACACTACCTGTGTATAAAACAGGATACAGGAACAAGTTATCATTACCCACAGTTAAATGTGAATCTTTCAGCATATAGAGTGAGAAAAAAAGGAGGTTTCAGTAATGCCACCCAGCCAGCCCAAGATGATCGGACTATAAGGCGTAGGCCCGGTGCAACATCATCTAGTCCCCCAAAAAACTCCACACTATTAAATGGCCAAAATATCAAAAATGGACTTGAAATGTCCTGAGGGTTAATAATGGACAAATTCCTGTATCCAAAAAGTTGAGATCACAGGATATAAGTCATCACAAACAAAATATAGGAAAAATCAAAAGCATTAGGGGCTTATAGCCCATTTAGTTATGTTTAAACAAAAGAGATCTGCATGAAACAAAATATTTATTTTTTTATTTTGACTTAAAACCTTCAGTCAGGCAGTCAGCACCTACCTCTCCTGAAATCCAATGTACGTGCGCTGCGTGCCAATTTCTGGGTCTGGGAAGGAAGTGGGAACACCTCAGACACTTTTAACCAGCCTTCCCTACTCAGTGAGGCCCCTCCTGCGTGTTCCCGCCTATGCAGAACAGGAAGTGCATCATGACGGGACGGGAGCGCTCGTAGGGAAGGCTGACTGGCTGAGCCTGAGGCGAAGAAAGAAGCACTGCACAGCACACGATTCCGATCATCGTTGGTCCTGGTGGGAAGCCGGTTTAAGGCGGATCGGCGGTGTCCGGTGTGGAGCAGGGATGAGTGAGTTTTCTGTGGTCAGGACTCAGGAGCTGCAGGTCCGCTGGGAAGAAAACAGGAGGGACGTGGCACGCCGGTGTGAGAGACCGAGCGGCGAGCCCCGGGCAGGTGGAACTGGGCTGATAGTGCTCAGGTGATGGATGGTGATGGTGTAGAGTAGAATGGAAAAGAAAAGATGAAGACGGCATATCGGCGTCGTGTCGTGGTCGGTCCAAGAAGGAGAAACAGCTGATGATCCGAATCCGATCCTACTGCTGCTGCGGCTGGGGAGGCTTAGCCTCCCCAAACCTCTTATACCGGGCGCCTTTGGGTGTATTAATGTTTTTCTGCCCACTGCAATGTTCAGGGTGTTGCATTTTTTCTAGGAAGGACCTTGTGTGACCCCCCTGGAGTTAGCTAGTAAACCTACTAGATTATTGGGCTCATTTTCAAAAGAGAAAAACGTCCAAAAAGTGGCATGTCTGCATTTGGATGTTTTTCTCACAGTCCTCCATAAACGGGTCTTGGTCTACCATACCTCCATCCCCTTAGGCCTTTGCTTTCTGCAGCCCTACCCCTGGTCTTTCATTTATGAACACTGAGCTAAAATAATTGTTAAGCAGTTCAGCTTTATCCTTATCATCTTCCACATATTTCTCTCCCTCAGCTTTGAGCCTCACAATGCTATTATGGCCCTTCCTCTTGTCACTTACATATCTGAAAAAGGTCTTGTCCCCCAATCTTACCGTATTAGCTATCTTTTCCTCCATTTGCTGCTTCGCTTTTCTGATAGCTTTTCCAGCTTCTCTTCGCTTATTTAGGTATTCTCTCCTGTCTTCATCTTTCTGAGTCATTTTATAATGTGCAAAGGCTAGCCTCCTTTCTCTTATGTTTTCAGCTACTACATTCGAGTACCAGAGAGGCCTTCTTTTCCTCTTACTTTTATGTACTTTTCTAACATAAAGGTTAGTCGCCTTTAATATAGCTCCTTTCAGTCTCGTCCATTGCTGTTCTACATCCTTCAGCTGTTCCCATCCCGCTAACTGTTCCTTGAGAAATTCCCCCATCTCGGCAAAGTTAGTTCCTTTGAAATCCAGGACCTTCAATCTCGAGTGAGCCCTCTCTTCTGTTTTAGTATTGAACCATACCATACGATGATCACTAGATGCCAAATGGTCCACCACCTTGACATCAGAAACGTACTCTCCATTCGTAAGCACCAGGTCCAGAACAGCTCCATCCCGCGTCGGTTCCGTCACCCACTGCCGGAACAATTCTTCCTGTAGGGAATCTAAGATCTCTTTGCTTCTAGATGACCCCGCAGCCGGGACACCCCAATCAACATCCAGCATATTGAAGTCACCTATCAGTAGTACTTCCCCTTTCCTAGCTATCTTGCGAATGTCTTCAATTAAGTCCCTGTCCAGTTCCTCCGACTGTGAGGGAGGTCTGTATATCACATTTTCCTTTCCCTCTTTCCAGTTTAACCCACAGCACTTCTTCCCTACCCCACATGTCCTGCAGTTCTGTCATTTGGATATCATTCTTAGCATATAATGCCACACCTCCACCCTTTTTTCCTACTCTGTCCTTCCTGAATAGATTATAGCCAAGTATAGCAACATCCCAGTCATGGTTCTCCGTGTACCACATCTCCGTGACTGCCACTAAATCCAAGTCCGCTTCCATCATTGTAGCCTCAAGTTCTAGCATTGGTATACAAGGCTCTCTAAATTTTACTCTTTTTATTCCCTTCTATAGAGGCATTAGATGTCCTACCTTCCTTGGTGTTAATTATGGCTTCACGGCCTTTTATACCCATCCCCATCACTTTTAGTTTAAAGCCCTCTTTAGTACCTTAGCCAGCCTGTTGCTGATGACACTCCTTCCCTTCCTTGACAGATGGACACCATCACCGCTCAGTGCCTCTTGGAAAATCATCCCATGGTCTACGAAACCAAAGCCCTCTTGTCAGCACCAACCACGCAGCCACGCATTTATCTCCAAGATGCAAGCTTCTCTCATTCAATCTTTACCTTCGACAGGGAGGATCGATGAGAACACTGCCAGTGCACCTAGATGCTTCACCCTCTGACCCAAAGCCATGAAGTCTCGTACGATACGTTCAGTAGGATACTTAGCTGTATCATTTGTGCCAACATGGATGAGCAGCATAGGAGCGTGGTCCGTAGGCTTGATGAATCTAGGCAATCTTTCCACAATATTGTGAATCTTGGCACCCGGCAGACAGCACACCTCTCTGGACAACATGTCCGGCCGGCAGATGTGTGCTTCGGTACCCCTTAGAAGTGAATCTCTAACCACCACTACCTTTTGCTTTCTTTGGGCCAATTGTCTGGCTGTGATGGCATTTTTGGTCATTGTTTCCTCATGTTTTTTAGATGTTTCTAGCTCTTCTACCTCCAGGGCTGCGAACCAATTCTTTAGCTGAATAGAAGGTGGAGTTGGAGGATTGATCTTGTGGGACTTGGTGACCTGCTTCCAGCTGTGCTCTGTCTGCCCAAGATCTTCTCTCCCTTTGCTGGAAGTCCTCAATGTTTTTATCTGCCTCTGGGTCAAATTTCTGTGGAATGTGTTGCTGTAAAACCTATCCTTAGAACTGTATTAAGCCCCTTATCTACACTGCTGGTTGGGATTAGAGGAACACAAGGTTAAGAAATGCACCAGAATTGCCCAAAACCACAGCTCTACGGTAGGGATAGCCAGAAATAAAGCCAGAACAAGTCTTATCTGTGAGTTTCCTTCAGGCAGGAGTCAGACCTCGAAAATGGGGTTGCCTGCAGCTCACTCAACAGAAGCTTTAACTACACCTAAGCATACAATTTGTCTTACAAAAAAACCAGGTGGGGGAGGGGGAGAGCTCAGCACACTTTTGGGAAGGAAAAGAGATCTAATACTTTCTGGCAGTTTTTTTTAAATCTAGTTCTCAGATTAACAGATATCAATAAACCAGTTAGAACACAGCAAGCAGATTACAATATTAGCAGAGCAGATAAAACAGTTTTTTTAAAGATATAAATGAAAGATATAAAACAGGTTTTTTTTTTTTTTGAAAGATATAAATGCAGTGACAAGGACAGACAAGGATTGAGGGGAGAGATGTCCACAACCACAGCTCTAAGGTAGGGATAGCCAGAAATAAAGCCAGAACAAGTCTTGTCTGTGAGTTTCCTTCAGGCAGGAGTCAGACCTCGAAAATGGGGTTGCCTGCAGCTCACTCAACAGAAGCTTTAGCCACACCATGATCCCTTCTTATATGTGTCCAATGATTTTATTTTTGCTTACTGATCACTCTTCTAAAATGAAAAAAAAAACAGTTAAAATTAAATTTTCCTAGTTCAAAAGGTTCACAGAATAAAACCATGTATACTCTTTCTCCTTTCCTTATCAGTCAGCTCTGTTTTGGAATGCTCTGTCTTCTGATTTAACAAACCAAACTGACTAATTCATTTTTAAGCAATAGCTTTAAACTTATTTGTTTCAGAAACACTTAAAATTGTAATTATGAGATCTGAATACAGATTGAAGTGGAAAATGTGGTTTAAAAAAACAAACAACATTATATATTGTGATTGTACGGCCTAGGTATGCTTACTTAAATTATTGGAATCTGCTTGAACTTTTGAGGATAGGAAAGAATATAAGAATTTGTATTGAATTGTATTGTCAGGAAATATAAATGTAGTTCTGTGACCTTTAAGAATAGACTTAAAAGAAAATTAAAACAAGGAAAATCCACTGAGTGGCCAGTTAAATGGTTTTGAATATCAGGGGGGGGGGGGTTATCTTTAACAACAGAGGTACTAACATCTTCTAAGGAAACCAACTTATTATTGTGATCTTGTAATGTATTCCTAAATCCCCGAATAGTAGAATCTTCAGCTGAACATTTAGAAGCTTGTTCAGCAGAAAACTTACAAAGTTGAGACAGGCAATTAGTCAAGGAAGCATCCATCCTAAATATCAGTCTCCAGAGTTCCAGACTGGTGTCCTCTCTGGATAAAACAAGTACAACAGGTTGAACTGTTTTCAAATCAGGAGACGCAAGGGAAGTGGAAAAAACATGTCCAGTTATCAAAAGAGGTCTCCTCCCTAGTCTTTCATCAAAAACCACTTTCATACAGATGTAGTTGACTCAGACGGAAACGGTACTATCTTATCATCCTTAACACCCTGTCCTTGCTGACTCTCACCAACATTCCAACCTGAACCTCACTAGGTAAGGAAGAAATGGAAGCTTGAGCAGGGCAACCTACAGGAATAGGAGACATGGGTGGACCTGAGTAGAGGAGATATTATGCAATCACTCATCCTGCACTCCTCCAATAGACCCTGAGAAGGAGTGACTATTATTGTATTAAGGTACACTATAAGCTTCCTTTTACACATACCCATAACTGACGAGAATCCACATCTGAAAGTTCCAACATCACAAATGCTAATAACACTCACATTCCCAATCTCTACAGTCTCCCTTGATCTCTCAAGGGGATCTCAAAGGAATGTGCCCTTTTGGCCATGCCCTTCGGCCAAATGCCTGCAGCTATGCACCACAGGACAATGCTTCCTTTATCCTGATTCTACAGGTCCTGATTGATGATGTCACTTCTGGGTGGAGCCACACCTTGCTGGTACACTCATTGTCCTGATACTGATGCTAACATGGTAAGTCCCGGGCTTAGATCCTGAAGCCCAACAACACTGATGCTATTCTGCCAAACTAGAGGTTTAAACTCTGAAAAATATCCAAACACTTTAGTTATCTTTCTGGCTCACAAACGTTAATGCAAAAAGTTAGACAGTTGGTAACTCTAGCCATATGAATCCTGAGCACATCTGGCAAATGAGGCCCACAGTGAGTCTCTGCACATGGCCCTGCATCCTTTTGCCTCCCCACAGGCCGGCCCTGCCTATGCCTTAATCCAGAATGTGAAGAAAACTTTTACCACTGAGCCTCTCATACTCTAAAAACTGTGGGCTAGTGGTTTGAGCTTGGGTTTATAGAGTCATAATAAGTCTGTCTTAAGATGAATACAGTTTTAGTTTACTAGTCATCTGTCATTTCTCCACCAAAGCATTTATTAAATCATATAATTGTGCCTAAGAATTGTCTTTCCTTTCTGTTGATGTAGAGAAAGAGGTGTACATAAGTAATAAAAAGGATCTGAGAAAGACACAAACCTTATTGAACCCTACACTTTAAATTCTACTTGGGGAAAAACTATATCCCCAGCATTCTACACTTTGTGAAGTAAAAAAAAAAAAAAGCACTAACCTCCAAATTCAATAAAAAGTGCTAAAAACTGCATGCACAAATTTGCATGGTTGGCAGGCGTTTTTTTGGTGGTGTTCTCAGAGACCCCTCCCCCTTTCTTCCTGCAGCGTTTGAATTTATTTATAGCTAGTTTTCAGTTGAGTTATAATTCCTTCTGTGGAGGCTTTCTCTTCTGAGCCACTTTTATTCTGAACTCCATTGGCCTTGGTGGGGCCTCTTTGGCTTTTTTTTTTTTCTGAAGCAGTATTTCAGCTGTGTTATGTGGAGGGGCATAATCGAACGTCGCCGGCCAAATAGATCGCCGGCGGCGCTACAGCTGGCCGGAACCGTATTATCGAAAAAGATGGCCGGCCATCTTTTTTGTCGATAATATGGTTTAGCCCGACCAATTGCCGTGGAGTTCGCCGGGTTTGAGATGGCCGGGTTTGTTTTTCAGCGATAATGGAAAGTTATGTCGGCCATCTCAAACCCCGGCCAAATTCAAGGCATTTGGCCTTGGGAGGAGCCAGCATTTTTAGTGCACTGGCCCCCCCTGTCATGCCAGGACACCAACCAGCCACCCTAGGGGTCACTGCAGTGGACTTCAGAAAAGCTCCCACGTGCATAGCTCCCTTACTTTGGGAGCTGAGCCCCCCCACCCCCCACCCCAACCCACTACCCATAAATGTACTGCACCCACTAAAATTGCTCCAGGGACCTGCATACAGCCTCTAGGACTTTGGCACACCAGTTCACACCTGAAGACTAATCTCTCTGAAAAAGTCCTTTCTTGAAATAACCACGTTTACTCACAGTTAACTGCAGATCAGGGGTTGTGCCCCACTGGCAAAGAGTCCCCTGGTATTAAGATTAGCAGTAGGTCAGAGCTGGCACAATGGTGTACAATGCCCTCTTTCAGCACCATTCAAGGTAAGAACTACGTTCTCTAACGTGGGTAACACAGGAAAGGGAACTAAAACTGGCTTACAAAAATGGCCACTACCGCATGGACTACAACAGGAAACAAAACAGGGCACATTCTGACCCAGTTAGTAGGGGGGAAAAGCACCATGGGAGTAGAGCCCAGTACCCTACACCCACCACAATGCATTGCTAATGTGACTCTGCAGGGCACCTAACAGAAAAGGTGTCACACTCACCCGAGAGCCACATCGCAACCAGGGAAAGGCTGTCGGAGGATACAACACATTCTGCTGTCATGGAGGTGGGTACGGCATTTGAAGCTGGCATACAGGCTGGCAAAAAAGGTTTTTAGTTTTATTTTTTTAGTATGGAAGGGAGTTGGTGACCACTGGGGGAGTATGGGGAGGTCATCCCCCATTCCCTCCAGTGATCATCTGGTCAGTTGGGGCACCTTTTTGAGGCTTGGTCGTGAAAATAAAAGGACCAAGTAAACCCGGCGAAATACTGCTTAATGACGCTTTTTTTTTTCCATTATAGGAGAAGGCCGGCCATCTGGTAGCCATGCCCATGCCCGCCCATGTCCCGCCTTCGCTAATCTACCGACACGCCCCCTTGAACTTTAGCCGGCGAAGCAACGGGAAAGCGGCGATGCTGTCAAAAATGCCGCTTTCGATTATACCAATTTTGCCGCTTTTAAGAAATTGCCGGCCATCTCCCGATTTGTGTCGGAAGATGGCCGGCGATCACTTTCGATTATAAGCTGGATAGTAACATAGTAGATGATGGCAGAAAAAGACCTGCATGGTCCATCCAGTCTGCCCAACAAGATAAACTCATGTGTATACCTTACCTTGATTTGTACCTGTCTTTTTCAGGGCACAGACCGTATAAGTCTGGCCAGCACTATCCCCTCCTCCCAACCACCAGCCCCACCTCCCACCACCGGCTCTGGCACAGACCGTATAAGTCTGCCCAGCACTATTCCCCGCCTCCCAACCACCAGTCCCGCCTCCCACCACCGGATCTGGCACAGACCGTATAAGTCTGCCCACCACTATCTTCGCCTCCCCACCACCAATCCCTCTTCCCCCCACCGGCTCCACCACCCAATTTTGGCTAAGCTTCTGAGGATCCATTCCTTCTGCACAAGATTCCTTTATGTGTTTGTCAAGCTGAGGGGACTTTTTATCCGGACCCAGTTTTTATCTGGGTTTCAGTTGAGTTTAGGAGTACCTTGCTTGGCTCTAGCTCCTGTTTAAAATATTTTTTAAAAATATATAGTGGAGCAGAAGTACATCTCAGAAGTCTCTGATTTCTCTATCTCGCCCCCACCCAGACCATTAAAGCCTCCTTTAGAAGACAGCATGATGAGTTTTGTGCTATATTATTTTCTGGCATTTTTACCCCCACCCCCATGTCAGTATTCTGCCATTGTGAGAGTGTGTGCCTCTGCCCTCTTTCAAGTATGAGAACAGTTTGTTTTCCTTTTTTCTTGTGGCAGGCTTGATTACCGACAGCATAGATCAAAACCTCCCAACGCTCCCTCTTCTTTGACTGTGGTAAGGTGTATTTTATCATTGTCTTCACTGGTTTCTTAAACTGTGCAGAGGTGAGCAATAGTTTTTCACAGCATTATTTCAGTTTTTCAATGTTGTATGGCACCTGTGAGTGAGTGAATTACTTAATTTGATGATGCTGCAGTAGTGGATGGGGCTTTGGGATTGCTCGCAGGACCTTATGCTGCTTTGGCAGTGGCATACTGGAAAGTTTCAGCAGAGTACCAGCCAATATCTGACTAATAGATCCTATGCAGTTTGCATTCAAAAGTCTCAGGGAAATTTCAGTTGAACTGTGGAGGTCCACAAGGTTCCACTCTGCAACCTATCTTAATATTTTTATTAGCTTTTTAATTAGACAAAGTTTTGGCCTGAATATATGTTACACAGATAACCTATTTATCTTAGCTAAGATCTCACTGACTATATTTGATCTGTCAACTCTACATAGTGGGCTTGTTTGAAGTCTGATTGGCTTGAAAAACATCTTTTGACATAGTAACGTAGTAACATAGTAGATGATGGCAGAAAAAGACCTGCACGGTCCATCCAGTCTGCCCAACAAGATAACTCACATGTGCTACTTTTTGTGTATACCTGACCTTGATTTGTACCTGTCCTCTTCAGGTCACAGACCGTATAAGTCTGCCCAGCACTAACCCCGCCTCCCAACCACCAGCTCCGCCTCCCACCACTGGCTTTGGCACAGACCGTATAAGTCTGACCAGCACTATCCCCGCCTCCCAACCACCAGCCCCGCCTCCCACCCTGATTAAACTTTTTTATCTCTAGTATTTCACCTTTAATCGAGGCATTTATTAATAATAAGGTACTATTCACACCTTGTATGGCGTCCCATAGTGTGTCTAACGACACCACTGAAGGTCTTACAATTCCTCCGGTACTCACTGCTACGAGGTTTGACAGGTCACAGTGTCCCTTACCTGTCTATTCCAGAAGTGGATGTTCTGGTGGCAGGCTGCTGGCAGGGCTTAAGCCTAAGCCATGAAGGAGATCTCACGAGAGATGTCTCTCTCTAGTTAACAGAATATACATGCATTGTTATAAATCTGACTCTATCCCCTAGATAATCTATAATTTGTTTAATGTTCCAACTTTTTTATTTTGTAACTGAAGTTGTATCTCATCTAAAACAATTGATGTTAGTTTTTTCTTTTTTAATTTATTACCTGTGTTATGAGCTTCCACATTCACAAACAAAAAAGTGAATATAAGGGAAAAAAAATCTATTGCAACAGGGATCCATTCTTGCAGTGTGTGCCAATAAGGAAAAAGCAGCCATCCATCCACTAGCTCAAGTCACTCCATTAGCAGAGACAGAAATATGCTTATTCTAATTCATGAACCTTCCTAATCTTGTGTTGACAATAAAAATAAAATTAAGCTCTATTAAAATCACTGAAATAGTTCATCTGTAGTACCTATCGCCATAGGAGCCAACTTTTCAAAATTATTGGGGGTGCTAAGCCCAATGAAAATAACCCCTCCGTGGACACATACAAGGAATTTTCTCAATATTGGGGGTGCTCAAGCACCCACAGCACCCACAGAGTCGGCTCCAATGCCTATCGCCCCCTCTTTTACAAAGCTGCACGGTAATACCGACACAGCCCATTCCGCACCAGCAGTTGCTAGAGTGGCTTTGTAAAAGGGGGGGGGGGTATTTTTAAATTCTGCTCCCCAATATTATTTAGGTTTTATTTTTTTAATATTTTCAAATGGAAATAACAAAGCCAACTTGATGAGAAATATCCAGGAACAAAATCAACAGCAAAAACAAAAGTAACAACCATGACAAAACCATGTGAAGGGCAAATCTATAAACTAGGTGCTAATGTGCATGCACATATTACGCACTTAGGGGTCATTTTTTTGAAGCTCCTTCAAAAGGGAGCCTGCGCTGGCCTATGTTTTTGATGTATGCCGAGGCCCCCTTTTACAGCAGTGGGTAAAAGGCAGGTTTCCCTTTTTTTTTGAACAAACGGCTATGCGGCAAGTGAACTACTTGCCGTGTGGCTAGAGTTACCATATGGCTCCAGAAAAAGGAGGACACATTGATCCAGTCTGGGTTTTGTTTCCATTGAAAGCACTGGATGTAAAACCCAGACTGGCTCAATCTGTCCTCCTTTTTCTGGGGGCATATGGTAACCCTACGTGTGGCCATTTCAGGGTGAGCACTTACTGCCACCCATTGAGGTGGCAATAAGGGCTCCCGCGCTAACCTAGTAGTATCCAGGCAGTATCGTTTGGTCTTGAATTTTAATAAAATGGCCTACACTAATTCATTTCCTATTTGGTAAGCCTATCATACTAGTGAATAGCTTTAGATATTTGGGAATTATTGATTAAATACTTGTAATTTATCCTACAATGAATAGGCAGCCAGTGAAAATGTTTGAAAAGCAGAGTGATATGATCAAATTTACGAACACTTGCCAAAACTCTAATGACTGAATTCTGTAACATTTGCAGAGGTTTGAAATTACTTGACATTGCAAGCATAAACCATGTTTCCATAAACCAAGCAAGAGCATGCATTAAAGTGTGCAATGTTGCTTCATCAAATAGATGTCTAACAGAATATTTGTTGCGAAATAAAAAAAATTATTAACCGTGGCAAATACTTGCTCATTAAAACTGAGAGTCATCTTAAAGTTTGTTGGCTATTCCATACATTCTAGATAGAATTCAGGATCACAGAATGACAATGTCCCATCTAGCTAGAGCCTCCTGGGAAACAACTCAGGATAAGAAATTTTTCTGGTTGGGCACCAGCATTATGGTTAACTCCCAAAAAAGGATTTGTGCTAAGGCATATTGAATAATGAGCCAATTAGCGCCAATAATTGAGATTTTTAACAAGCAATTATTGGTGCTAATTGGAATTAATTAAAATTTACATGCGTAAATTTAGGCACAGGATTGATGCGTGGGTTCAAAAAGCTGACGTGGCCATGGGCCCTTAATTTATGCACATTGTTATAGAATAATGGTGATCCATGTCTAACTTAGGCACGCGGATTTATACCAAGGTTACATTAGTGTAAATGGTCAAGCCTAAATGTAGTTACGGTTCCCAGCGCTAAGCACTATTCTATAAATGGTGCCTAAATTTAAATTCAGGCACAGCAAACAGGAGAAACCTCTATGTAAACAGTGCAAACAAAAAAGAGTAGAGGCTGGCCGAAGGACAATCCAACACAGGAGATGATGCTTGAAAGGATGCTTTATTTGTCCAGGCAGCAAATAAAGCATCTTTTAAAGCACCATCTCCTGTGTTGGATTGTCCTTGGGCCAGTCTCTACTCTTTTTTGTTTGCCTAAATTTAAGCAACAACCAAACAGCAGCAGCGATCCAAAGAAGGACAAACACAGTAAGAGTTTATCCAAATGTCAACTTTACTGGAAACAGGACCCAACCTGGCCAAGTTTTGGAAAAACCTTCACCAGGAGTCTACAAACAAATATCATAAAAAGTATAAGAATGATCATTCCTTGGATCGCTGCTGCTGTTTGGTTGTCTGTTCTAATTCTTCCTGTTTGTTTCTACCTAACTTTAAGTGTCATTTATAGAATATCGCTTTACGCTATTTTTTTCCGTGACAATTTTTTTAGGCACCATTAATCGAATTCAGTCCTAAGGGTGCAATACTGATGCCTCCACTTAGGTGTCCGGAGGCGGGTAGTTGAAGTTTATTCTCTAACAGAACCTAGGAGCCTATAAAAGGTTCTATTGTATGTTTATCGTTATTAGTATTTGATAAACCGCTTTATCTGATATACAGGCCAAAGCAGTATACATTTTTTTTTTAAACTAGGGAGGATGAAAGGAATGCTGATCAAATGACAGGACAGAATTTCCTCACTCAGCAAAGTAGAGGAGTGTGGTAGCCGTGATGGAAGATACCGCATACAGCCGCATGAAAAAGCAAATGAACAAACTTTTGGAAAATACACTGTCAGCTAGCACATTTGCTTATTTCCGATCTGAGGAAGAAGGGCAACCTTCGAAAGCTAATCAAGAAATATATTAAGTTATGTCCAATAAAAAAGGTATCATCTTATTTTCTTTTCCATGTTTTATTTTGTTTGATTTCTATTGACTCACTCAGCAAGAAGCTCAGACATTAAAAAAGAGAAAAACCTTCCAGGCAACCAAGACTGACATATCCATTTGCTCATATTACTGCCCAATACCTGAGAGCTGGTTGCTGAAAGCTAGTTTGAAATAATGTGTTTTGAAAAGAGATTTACATTTCTTCAATGATGGCTCAATGTGAAGATGAGGGGGTTAAATTACTCTAAAGTTTTAGAGCAAGAAAAATCTCTAGCATAACATTTAGGCACCCAAATTTACACTAACCCTACAGCTTATGTAAATGCAAATGCCTAAAGGTGGCTTTGTCACACATGATTTACAGTATTCTGCAACTCTTAATCCAACAAAAGGATGGATCTTGACTCAGCACCCAGAAATGTACCAACACAATTGTAAAAATGTGACGAACCTTTTCAATCTCAAGGTCACAAATGTTTGTATGTAACTAAAACATACTTAGGGGGTCCTTTTACTAAGGTGCGCTGAAAAATAGCCTGTGCTAGTGTAGGCGCATGGTTTGGGTGCACACAGATCCATTTTCAGCGCATCTGTAAAAGATGCCTTTTTAAAAATTTTGCCAGAAATGGATGTGCAGGAAAATAAAAATTGGCGCGCATCCATTTTGGGTCTGAGACCTTACTGCCAACCATTGACTTAGCCGTAAGATCTCTCTCGATACGGTAATAGTCTACGTGCACCAAATGATTACCACCCATTTTTGCCATGTGTCAGACATGCATAAAAAAATGAAATTACCGCTCGGGCCACACGGTAGCCAGTGTAAGCTCTTTGAGCAGGGACTGTCTTTTGTGTATGATGTACAGCGCTGCATATGCCTTGCAGCGCTACAGAAATGATAAGTAGTAGTAGTAGTAGTTAACTCCAAATTGGCATATACTGGGCATGCGTAGGTGCCTTCGCAGCGTAGTAAAAGGGCCTCTTAGTCTTTTCATACACTTTTCAGGCTCTTAGCTGACTGTTACACAGCACTGCACATATAATCAGGGCCCTTTTTGAGGGGGTACTTGGGGGTACTGAGTACTGGCACCTTTTCCATTGTCTGCTAAAATTGACCCATAGTTCCCAAGTTTTAATGAAAGAGCTCAGGCTCTACACACCAATTCTGCCTTGTCATAGATTCTGTGACTGGTTCATGGGGCCTGGCTATTGTGGGGTAGGTCCCTCAGTAATCACCCCACCCCTGAAGGGTGATCTGGCATTTGTGTACCTGCACCTATTTTGCTAGAAAAAATGCACTGCATATAATGATCCCCCCCCCCCCCCCCAATGAACCTATTGTGAAATGGGTTCTATTGGGATCTAAAGCAGATAAGTGCTGGGTTTTGCCTTTTTGAACATGGAATACACTAGTGATGGAGTCCGCACTATGATTTTTATGAAATATTGTAAATTTTGCATTTCTAATAATGGGGTGGCAGTTTTTTATATCAGTGATTATATTTTACCCATATATTAGCAGTGGCTTTCAATCTTGAAGCATTTGATGGTATCTCTATACACTGCTGGGTATCTGAGGTCTTTTTCCCTCCCCTATATATATGCATACATACGAACAAATTTATATGAAAAGTGTATGAAAAGACTATGTATGTTTTAGTTACATATGAACATTTGTGACATTGAGGTTGAAAAGGTTCTTCACATTTTTGCAATTGTATTGGTACAGTATTCTGTAAGTTACACATGTAGTACAAGCCCTGCATATGTCGCACCCTTACAAATACGTGCAATATTGGCATATTTCAATTTTTGTAGTGCTGGGCAGTGCTGCATGCTGCCTGGATACTGCTAGGTTAGTGCGGGAGCCCTTATTGCCACCTCAATGGGTGGCAGTAAGTGCTCACCTTGAAATGACCACACGTAGGGTTACCATATGCCTCCAGAAAAAGGAGGACAGATTGAGCCAGTCTGGGTTTTACATCCAGTGCTTTCAATGGAAGCAAAACCCGGACTGGATCAATGTGTCCTCCTTTTTCTGGAGCCATATGGTAACTCTAGCCACACGGCAAGTAGTTCACTTGCCGCATAGCCGTTTGTTCAAAAAAAAAAGGGAAACCTGCCTTTTACCCACTGCTGTAAAAGGGGACCTTGGCATACATCAAAAACATACAGTAGGCCAGTGCAGGCTCCCTTTTGCAGGAGCTTCAAAAAAAATGACCCCTAAGTGCGTAATGTGCGCATGAACATTAGCACCTAGTTTATAGATTTGCCCTTCACATGGTTTTGTCATGGTTGTTACTTTTTTGTTTTTGCTGTTGATTTTGTTCCTGGATATTTCTCATTAAGTTGGCTTTGTTATTTCCATTTGAAAATATTAAAAAAATAAAACCTAAATAATATTGGGGAGCAGAATTTAAAAATACCCCCCCCCCCCCTTTTACAAAGCCACTCTAGCAACTGCTGGTGCGGAATGGGCTGTGTCGGCATTACCGTGCAGCTTTGTAAAAGGGGGGGGGGGGGGGGGGGATAGGTACTAGAGATGAACTATTAGCACATGTCAAATTAACCATCAGGAAGATAGATATAGATATACATTAATTATATATAGAGAGAAAGCAGATAGATATATCGGAGGAAAATCCAAATATAGTTTAGCACATTATCCATTTGTCTTATAACCTAAGTAATTTCCAGTCACACAAAATTACTATCAAACACTACAACTATAATTTGTTTGGGTTGGGTTGTTTTTTTTTCTGTTGTAGCTATTTTTGCGTCACTTTTTCATTATAGCACTTGAACTAGACAGTGAAAAAGCTGAAAGTGTGGTTAAGTGTTTTGTGAGGAAATCATTTATAATAAAGCTGGCATGGTTTGGTTTATTGTTTGTAAGTAAGGGTCAGGATTTAGTTCACAGTGTTAAACTCTTTATGCTGCATGTGATTTGTCAAGCTTTGTCAGGAACAAAAAGTTCCAGGGATGTGCAGAGCATGACTGTGTGGTTTCCATGGAAACACTGCTAGTTAGGCTATGGAAATCCTGAAAAGGCCAGAGGATGAGTGACAATACAAGGCCTTAGTGCCTGATCTGAAGAGCCAGACTGAATTAATGAGATTTTTCAGAGCATTATTAGCAAGACTAGCACAGTATGGCCCTTAGGCCTCTTGCATTTCTTCAGTTGCAATCTTGGAGAACATAAATGAAGAGACGTAATTGCTGATTTAAGCCCTGTAAGATTATTAACTTGCAACATTCAAAGGGTCTAACGAACAGAAGAAGTTCTCTTCAGATTTGGTTATTTTACATGTTACTCTTTTGTCTTCTATTGTATATGGAGGTGGGAAATTCAAGTGAATTTAATCTGGTCATGATAATCTTTGAACGTGTTATTGTTCAAAGCAGGCTACATTTTGTATCTTCTTAGGTTGTATGAATTATATACTGTGTATTGCTAACACTAATTGCTAATTGTGACAACTAAAAAGCATGTTCATTAATTATCAGACTTTGATTGCTTCGATTCCCACTGCAGCTCCTTGTGATCCCAGGCAAGTCACTGACCCTTTATTGTCCCAGGTAAAAAGAAAAAAAAAAAGAGAGAGAGAAAGGCACTTAGGGGCTCTTTTACAAAGTAGCAGTAGGGCTACCGTAGCAATGACATGTGGCAAATTGGCCCTACCACAGGAGCCTGGCGGTAGTTCTAATGTGTGCTGCATGCCATTTCTAGAACTCCAAAATTATATGTTTTTTAAGCACTGGAGGCTTATCAGGTGGTGATTGGGCGCTAAAAGTTGCCCCAGGAAATGGCCACACAGAATAGTAAAATAGTAAATGACGACAGATAAAGACCTATACGTTCCATCCAGTCTGCCCAACAAAATAAACTCATTTACATGTTATGTGATACTTTATATGTATACCCAACTTTGATTTGTCCTTCCCTTTCCAAGGGCACAGACCGTAGAAGTCTGCTCAGTACTGTTCTTGTACTAAGTTCTGAAGCTAACATTTACACTCCAGCCCATTCCTATCTATTCAGTAACGATCAGGGCGTAGACCGTAGAAGTCTGCCCAGCTCCCGTTTTGTTTCCAATTACCGGCGTCACCACCCAATCTCCGCTAAGATTCCACGGAACCATTCCTTCTAAACAGGATTCCTTTGTGTTTATCCCATGCATGTTTGAATTCCATTACCATTCTCCACCACCTCTCGTGCCACTACGGTAACCAATAGGATTTTACGTTTTATCTGACCTCAGTAGTAGGCAGGCAGAGCCAGAATTGACTTGAGTTCATTCTGGCCTCTTCCAGAAAGAGGTAGAAGCTAGGAGTAATATATTATAATATATAGGTAGGACAAATAGACACATATATGCAAAGAATACTATGAAAACAAGACTACATAAATGTTATGACTGTGCCCCTGTGTCATGCTCTCATTCATCTCGCCCCCTGGTGGTCAGACCTGGTGGTCGCAATGGACTGTCTGTTTGTGGTTTTCCCGGTTCCAGAAGTCATGTCGGTCCGGTCCGGATTTTCTAGCCTGCCAGTTGGTCTTGAGACTTTTTGGAACTAAGCAGTTTCCGTACCTGGTGACCTCCCTGGCTGTTTGCCTTTATTAACCACCTGGAAACTTTCCTAGTTTGCCTTGCAACAGAGCTCTTCAGAGGTGTGTCTTTTGCGATTGATTGTTGCTGTGCTTCCTTGCTACTTTCAGTTTCTGCCTATCTCTGCCTTTGAACCTTTGCCTGGACCTGGACTTTGACTTTGCTTGCCGCCTGCCTTTGAACCTTTGCCTGGACCTGGACTTTGCTTGTCGCCTGCCTTTGAACCTTGGCCTGGATCTGGACCTTGCCTTTATTTGCCTGCTCACGGCTCTGCTGGGTTTGTGGACTATCTTCCTGCTCTCTACTGTGGCTTCTGTTCTGGTCCTGCCGCTCCAGTCTGGAGGGTACCGGTCTGTCTGGGTTCCGCCTTGTTCCCAGTGGGTGTTCCTCCTGCCACTGCCGCTCCTCAGCAGTAGCCCAAGGGCTCACTATCCAGTGTTTCGTGTGAAGCGTGACAATAAATTTCTCTCTTCTCATCCATCTCTGAAAAAAAAATTAAAATATTGAAGGGAACAGTTTAAAATGTTTTTGATGTTATACAACGTAATATCCAATAATGACTTTCTTAGGGTTTCTTTTTAAGCAGAGGACACAAAAGGTTTTAGTATATGGAATCTGCTGAGCTCAGCAAAGTGTAGTGCAGGCCACCAGCACCTTCATGCAGTGCAGCTAATTCTCTCTCAACTGGTTTGCATTAAGGGCCAGATTCTATAATCTATAATCACACGATCGAATAACGTCAATGCTTTTAATAAACAAACAATCCCACATCTAATCTAAAATTGATTACTATGTAACCATACAATGCTGACTAACCTCACTGCCAAACACTATCACTTTTACCCTAATGTCGATACCTGAGCAACAACATAATGTTGACACCTACGCAAGATCACAATGTATTCCTATACCATGTATGTACGCACTGAATGTAAAACCATGTGCAATTCTGTAGACCGGAAATGGCAATCACCACTACGGCAAATGTAAGCCACATTGAGCCTGTAAATAGGTGGGAAAATGTGGGGTACAAATGTTGCAAAATAAATAAATAAATATAAATGGCCCTGAAAATGTGGTGGTGATAAAATTCAACGTTCAATGCTATGCTATAAAGGGCACTTCGGGATCAGCGTTCTTTATAGAACAGCATTGAGCACTGAATTCATATTTGGGCATCAGGACGTGTGCCAGCTGGCACCTGGTATAAATCCTGGTTTGTAAATTGGGCTTGGATTCCCGCTGTTCTGTAACACTGTGCACATCTTTTATGAATACCCCTGACCCACCCATGCCTCTACCAAGGTCACACCCGCTTTTGAGTGGTGTACAATCCAATTTAGGTGCCCATTGTTGCAGAATAGTGCATAGCCAGATCAGTGCCCAAATCATAATTAGTGCCAATTAAGTTCTATAAAATAATGAGTGGAGTAGAACAGGTAGACTAGACATGAATCATTTTGTTTACTCTTTTCAAAAATACTAGGACTAGGGGGCATGCGATGAAGCTACAAAGTAGTAACTTTAATATGAATTGGAGAAAATCTTTCTTCACTCAATGTGTAATTAAACTCTGGAATTCGTTGCCAGAGAATGTGGTAAAGGTGGTTAGCTTAGCGGGGGTTTAAAAAAGGCCGGCTTCCTAAAGGAACAGTCCATAAACCATTATTAAATTAACTTGGGAAAAATCTACTGCTTATTTGTGAGATAAGAAGCATAAAATGTATTGAGCTTTTTGGGGGATCTTGCCAGGTATTTGTGATCTGGATTGGCCACTGTTGAAAACAGGGTGCTGGGCTTGATGGACCTTTGATCTGTCCCAGTGTGACAATACTTACGTACTTATTAAGTGCTTCTTAGTTTCACAATAATTAAATTTGGGTGACTTTTATAGAATTCAGGGATAAATGTTTTATGTGTTCAGTTAATGGCATGATGTTGCTATTGCCAAGCCATGCACAAAAAAGCACATATAGATCACATTTCTCACATGCTCATTCATTTCATAGACTCCTTTGAATCAGCAGTTTTGTGAAAGTTCTGTGTCCGTGAATTTTTGCCATTTTCACTTAGGGGTCCTTTTACTAAGGCACACTTAAAAGTGGCCTGTGCTGGTGTAGGCACGTGTTTCAGATGCGCACAGGTCAATTTCTCAGCACACCTGGAAAAAAGGCATGGGGGTGGGGGGCAAAAATGGACGTGCAGCAAACTTAAAACTAGGGCACGTCCATTTTCGGCCTGAGACCTTACCGCCACACATTGACTTAGCGGTAAAGTCTCACATATTAACTGGGTTGTAAGTGGCCAGTGCACGTAAACTGCTGATTACCGCTGGATAAGTGCAACGCAGTAGAAAATAGAAAATATTTTCTACTACGTGTTTTAGGGGCACATCAAAAATGGAATTACTGTCCAGGGAATGCGGTAGCCAGTCGGTAGTTCTAATTTGGCACAGGTTGGCCACATGTAGGTGCCTACGTGCCTTAGTAAAAGGACCCTTAGTCTCTACACATGATCACAAGAAATGGAAATGGTTAGGACCTGACCCAAATACGTCATTACTTGAGTAGGTTTAGCTCCTGTCTCATTTTAATGAGCTGTCATAATGATACTAGAAAACCTGACCCTGCAGTGGTTTTAATCTCCATTTTCTCACAATCTCATAAACAAAATATTTGCAGGAAATGCCCTTCCTGAGGTTCCTCATGCACAGAGAGTTCGAAGGGAAAAGAATCAGTGCCTGACATGAAAAATGTATGAAGCACTTTCAGAAGCACACAATTTTTGTATGAAAAGCAGATTAATGTTCTTCAAAGAAAGCTGTGTCTGTATATATTGTAAAGGGATCTGCTTCCTCCGCTCTGGGTTGGGCCTGGTAGCCCTGTTAGGTTCACAGGTTTCCAGCAAAGAACCAGACTGCCATATGGACTTAAGACCAAAGTGCTTTATTCTCAATTCAGTTCCATTCTCAAAATTGAAATGCAGTTCACAAACAGGGTTCAGGCCGGGTTCACAATTCCAGCCAGCATTCAGTTCAAACCCACTTCCTTTGCACTACCTCCCCTCTCCCTCAGAAGGGCTCAGTCAAAGTTCAGCCTGCTGTTCTATACAACCCAATAATTCAACCCTTTCACAAACAGCCTCTTCAAAGGAAACCACTACTTAATGCCCCTGTCCTCTTCACAGCACCCAGGAGGACCCTGTACCAAACAGGGCTGGCAGCTTTCCTCCTACCTCGCAGCACCACACCCCTGTGGCCTCTCACACTACCTTCATGTGCTGGACAGGGCTACATTTACATTCTCACACTCCATGGCCGCTTACTCTCCCCCACCCAGGGAAGCTCCAGTGGCAGGCCCTTTCCGTCCTCCACCTACTCTCTTAATCAGTTTCCTCTCCCTCCTGGTGGCTGGGAGCCACCCGGAAATCTCTCCCTCCTCTCACAGCTGGAGGGAATTATATACTGGGGATGCAGCTAAGGGACTGAGCTTCACCTCCCCTTCTCCCTCTAGTGGGGAAGGGAGTAATTGGCTCCCCTAGCACTGAGTCACTGCTCCCCCTGCTGGGGTTGGAAATCCGTTCCACCCTTTTGGGGCTACCCTCCTCTCTCCTGCTTGCAAGGGCTTCTGGGAATCGTAGTTCAGGGATTAGCTGCTTCTTTGTGGGGCCCCGAGTGCTAGCTTTGTCACAATATAGAGCAGTATTTAAACAAAATCAAAGGCAGAAATACCTACCCCCCCCCCCACACCAGTTACAAAAGTTACTATTATTGATCCCCTGTGATTCTTAAAAATGATGTGAACCTTTCCTATCCATACCTTTCCCTAGGGATGTGCATGTTCATATGAATGGTAAAATGCAACGAACAGGGGTATTTTTGGCTAGTTCTGCAGTTGCAGAACAAACTGGGCAGGAGTGTGATGTTAGATTAATTCCAATTCATTCCATATCTATTTGCCAGGGCACAAGCTTGGGTACAATTCAGGCACACTGGAGTCTCTCTGGATGGGGAAAAATGGAAAGGAGAGTGAAACAAGCTAGAAATGTGAGTCAGTTCAGCCAATCATGTTGAAAAATGGAGGAGCCATTGTGAAAGTAGCACTGGCGTCCCTGAGGAAGAGCTTTGAAACAGTAATTTCTGTAGGACGTTTGGAACTTACAGTGAAATAGTTGGAATTTCAGATAAGTCTGTTCCTGTTTGCTTCTTATCCTCCAGAGTTTTGGGCTGTTATTTTTGCCATATTTTATGGAGTTTGAAGACTGTTTACATCAAAGACTATTGGGAGATTTTACAACCCTATGGATTAGTGGGTCCAGGTTGTATATGGATGCCTATTGAAAAATAATTATTTTTTTTCACCGTTTATGTATAAATTATAACTTCACTTTATTGGGTTATTGCCCAAAGTAAAATTTAGGGCTCCATTTATAGAGGGGGTATTTCATGATGTATAGAGCTTTCAAGTGAACCACGTTTGCGGCCTGACTCACTGAAGTTTATGTATCTGTTTACGCTTTTCAAAAATATTAGGACTAAGGGGCATGCGATGAAGCTACAAAGTAGTAAATTTAAAACAAATTGGAAAAAATGTTTTTTTACTCAACGTGTAATTAAACTCTGGAATTCGTTGCCAGAGAATGTGGTAAAGGCAGTTAGCTTAGCAGAGTTTAAAAAAGGTTTGGACTACTTCCTAAAGGAAAAGTCCATAGATCATTATTAAATTGGACTTGGGGAAAATCCACTATTTCTGGGGATAAGCAATATAAAATGTCTTTTTTGGGATCTTGCCAGGTATTTGTGACCTGGATTGGCCACTGTTGGAAGCAGGATGCTGGGCATGAAGGACCTTTGGTCTGTCCCAGTATGGCAATACTTATGTACTTATGCTCAGCTGTAGGTATTGTTCTTTCCTCCGACAGCCTTGCACTAGTTTATAATGTGACTCTAAAATGTGTTTAATACCTTTACTGTTATTCTCACTTCTATGGATTTTTAATGCTGCAGTCCTCACTGCAAAGATGTGTGAGCAATGCATTGTGGGTATTGTAGTTTCACAGGTAGTGCAGCCACACCTGCCTGTCTGTATAAGGACAGTTGCTATTGGTCTATCCTGCTACAAAGACCTCTCCTCTTTCTCAGCCAAGCTTGGCTCCTTTGTCTACCTGCTATCATTTCCTGGTCATTCTTACTATCTCTGTCCTGAGAGGTCAGCCAGGTATGACCTTTGCCTCCAATCGAGGGCTGTCCTCTGGGACCACCCTTGCTACCTGATGGCAGGCTCTGTCCCCATTGGTCTATTTACCCCCTCCTCCCTGGGCCTGTGTGAGCCCTTCTTGGCCTCTCTCTCTCTCTCTCTCTCCATGAGGCATTCTCCATCTTGCTTCTGACAGCACTTGTCCTGCTAAATTCCTCGGAATGAACTTGGTTTTTTACCTTGAATATATCTTCCTAATGAGATATTGCACTCTCCAGTCACCCAGCTCTGAGCTACTTCTACCTGCTCAACTATTTTCTCACCTCTGCAATAAAGCTGCCTCTCTTCAGATTTCTACCTCCAACCACTGATACAGCTGTCAGAATTATGGAGTCTCTGTGCCCTGGGGCAACACTTCTGAAAATCTGACTGTGAGTAAATTATCTGTGTTTATTCAATAAAGGAAACTTCAGAAAATAAAGAGACTTCAGGTGTATGCTGGTGTGCCAAGGTTATTCTTCAAGGTATTGAGACTTTACAGTTAACAAGTCTTAAGAGGCTTGACAGGTATAGCCTATACTGAACTCTCTTTTGAGCCCTTTATTAAGAGATATTATAGTATAGAACTTTTCTTTAGGCATCCAATATACTTTTCTCTTTTTGGGATTAACTTTTTGTATTGTGAAATCAGGGGCGTAGCCACGGGTAGGCCTGGGCCCACCCAATTTGGGGTCAGGCCCGCCCAGCAGCAGTGTTCCTGCAAGTAGCTCACAGCGATGCTGGTCGCAGGCTCAGCTTGCAGCGATTCCCACATGCTGCCTGCCGCTCAACAATCTCCTTGCAGCTACTAAGCACTAACCCAGAAGCCTCTCCTCTGCTGCATCTTGACTGGGCAAAAAACGGAAGTTGTGGCAGAGGAGAGGCTTCCGGGTTAGTGCTTAGTAGCTGCAAGGAGACTGTTGAGCGACAGTCGGCAGGCAGTGTGTGGGAATCACTGTGAGCCAAGCCTGCGACCAGAATCGCTGCGAGCTACAGGAACACTGCTGCTGGGTGGGCCTGCAAGGAGGTCGTTGAGCAGTAGGCGATGAGATGTGTGGAAATCGCTTGCGCTGCCAGCGACCGGGAGAAGAGAAGGGAAGGGGATGAAAGATCCTACACAGGGGTGAGTAAAGATGGGATGAAAGTTGCTGCACGGGTGAAGGGATATTGGGAAAAGATGTTGCACGGGGGAGGGAAGACAGTGGACAACAGCTGCACAGGGGGGAGGGAAGATGGAAGGAAAGATGCTGCACAGGGGGGAGGGAAGATGGAAAGATGAGGCATGGTGGGTGGTGGAGATGTTGCACGGGGAAGAAGGGAGAGATGCAGCAAAGGGGTGGAAGGGTGAGGAAGGGAGAAGTCTTGGCTGCATATGAGGTGGAGGGGAGGGAGACATGCTGCATAGAGAGGGGATAGGTGGTGAGAGGGGGAGAAATGTTGAACATAGGGGTGGAGAGGAGGGAGAAATGGTGGTCATAGGGGTGGAGAGAAGGGAGAAATGTTAGACATGATGGTAGAGGGGAGGAAGGGAGAGATGCTGCATGGGAAGGGGAGAGAGATGTTGGACCAGAACACAATGGAGAGGGAGAAAGAAATGTTGGACATGATGGTAGAGGGGAGGAAGGTAGAGATGCTGTATGGGAAGGGGAGAGAGATGTTGGACCCAGAACACAAAGGAGAGGGAGAGAGAGATGGTGGACAGTGGGAATGAGAGGGGGAGATAGACATGGGGGTGAATGAGAGGGAGGGAGAGGTACACAGTAGGTAGTGAGGGGGGAAAATGCTGGGCCATGGGGGAGAGGACAGGAATGAAGAGAGAAGGGGCAGGAAAATATAAGGCTACCAGGGTGGGGTGAGGAGGGGATCAGATGCTGGTTAGAAGGGTGGAGGGAGGAAGACGATGGGAATGGTGGAACCCTGTGAGAGAGGCCAAGAGGGGGAGGAGGGGGTGGCAAGGAAATGAATGAGAGATAGTTATTACAGAGGGTTGAAATATGGTAATGGGGAGTAGATTAAAGATAAAAAAGAAAGTAGGGATGGGGCGGAGTAAGATGGGAAATGGGAGAGCTAGTGGGTGAAAGAAGAAGATGGAAATTTGATAGGTAGTTGAAAAGTAAAAATGGAGGCGAAGAAGGGTGAGAGAGAGGCAGAAAAGAGCTAAAAAGGAATGATCAATATGTCAGAGGCAGGAATAGTGAGGGAACAGACAGGAGAGAGGAGAAAAGACAAATGGACTGCAGCCGCTTGAAGAAGAATTAGCAGACGACAGAGAGGAAAGCAGAAAAAAGAAATTGGAACCAGCAAGATGGAAAAATAAAATGTCCAGACAACAAAGGTAGAAACAAAGCATTTCATTTTGAATGTTTTAAATGGAATATGTTAGCTTTTGGAAATGTGCATAGCAAATGTCTTTGTATTGTGTTCTGTAGAAAAGGAAATGCATCTCTGATTTATGTCTCCAGTGTTGCAGTAATGCTATGTTTAACTTCTTGGGGTTCCCTTTCAACTTTTGTCTAAATATTTTTATTTCTAATTTGTGATCCCTTGTTCTGTATTTGGTGAGGGTCTGTTGGTGTGATAGTAATGGCAGGTGGGAAATTGGAGGGGAGGCAAAGAGGAGAGGGAATCGGGGAGGGAAGCTCTCCTTTATTTTCTGACCTGGGCCCAAGCAGGTCTAACACCAGTCCTAACCCTTGCTGTATAGCTGGTGAGGATTCCCGGGCATCCCCAGCTAAGAACTTCCTCCAAAGGCCGCCAGAAGTCCCTACTACCAAGCTCTGGCAACAGCATTCTTGAGCCATTGACAGCTAAGCATGTGTGGGGTGCTGGCATCAGTGGCTTAGGGTCATTGCTGCTGCTTGCCAAGCTTGGTAAAAGAGAGTTCTGGCCACCTTCAGAGAAAGTCTTCAGCTGACTGCGCTTGAGGATCCTCATTAGCTAAAGTATTTATATTTTGAGGTGGAGGTAGGGTGGAGCAGAGAAAATTTTGTGCCTACCCGCTTTGGGCTCAGGCCCACCCAAAACTGGCTGTCTGGCTACGCCACTGTGTGAAATTCTTTCACAAGCAGACAAAAATAAGCCTACCCCTGCCCGACTTACCAGCAATTGGAATGGAAGAGATAACATAGGATCAGGACAGGACATCATTATTTTCTGAGGCTTTCAGAGAAAGAAGTGATACCATGCTTGTTTCTGTGCTTCAGCAAAGAACTGCCTTTGCTGAAATGGAGAAGATGTTATAAAAAAAACAAAAACAGGTAAACAAAGTATCATTCTTTGGTGAACTCTACACAGAAATTGGAGAAATATTGTTTTAATTTTTTTAATGATTAAAAAGCATTTTATTGACATTTTGACCTCCAGTGCCCCTTCTGTTTTCTGTTGGAAAACCATGACCCATTCTTACTTTCAGGCTCATTTTCGAAAGAAAAGGGCGTCCAAAAAGCGACACAAAAGGCACATGGGTGTCCCCATGAAAGAAGGTCACCCAAATCCAATAATCGAAACAGGACTATAAGGACGCCCTCAGCACGAGGACGCCCATCTATGGTCATCCCCACAGGGGGCGTGTTATGGGCGGCGTTACGAGATGGGCGCCCCCAGCGTATAACGGCAAGAGAAATAGTTTCACATGGGTGGGAACATGGGCATCCTTAGTTAGACCTGAAATAAAAGTGAACAGGATAAGGAGGAAGTCATCTTTAGACCCATTAGCGATTTTGTGGAGTTGGAGAGTGGCGAGAGCGTTGTTGGGAGAGAAAGCTGAATCGTTGTTTGCAGAGAAAGCTGAGAGTTTGTTCAGTACCTGTTACCTTTGTCTGTGTCCCCTAGTTGGAACGGTTTCACCCTCACCTACCTCATTTGTGTTTTACCTTTTCAGCTTTCCCTACCCCTTCTAGCCCCCAAACCCAGACACCACTACTCCTTCCTCTATCTCCCCCATCCCCTCTCCCTATCCCTCTCCATTCACTGTCCCCAAGTTCATATTTCATTCCCTTACCTGTTTGTAGTCTCTGTTTGTCTCTTTGTCCTGTGTACTGCTGCAGCGTGTTTGGGAAGACTGTCATTTGTTGCTTGGAAAGTGAGTGGTTAGAGGGTGTGGCAGGAGAGTTTGTAGTGGGTCAGAGAGTGCTTGCAGTGTGGCTCTGCTGTGTGTGACCGCTTTGTTTGTTGGTGGTGGGAGAGTGAGTGTCAGCTTCTGTTTGTTGCTGCTGTGTTTCACCAAGTTGGTAGGGAGAGGTGAGCACTGGTGTCACTGCATTGCACCTGTAGTGTGGGGAAATGGAGGCACTAAATGCACAGGTGGCTTACATGTTGGAGGAAGAGGGGAGGCACCGCAGGAGGTACTCATGCCCCAGAGTTTCAGGCTCTGTAGCAGTTTCCCAGACCTCACTGACCTGCAGTGTCTCACTAGGTACCGCTTTGATAGGGCTGCCATTCAGCACCTTTGTGACCAGCTCCAACCCCATCCCTGTACACCTAAAGATCACTGCTTCGCTCTCTTTTCTGGCCACTGGGAGTTTCCAGTCTGTCCTATCTGTGAACAAGGTTTCACCCAGGCTTCCATTTCTAACTGCCTCACCCAGTTCCTTGATGCCTTCCTGTGCCTCACCCCCTCAACCCTGGGTATGCTGTAATAGGTAAAGGGTGTCCCAACAGCCGGATGATTGTAGTCGTGACAGCTTTGTTGAAACCTCAATCACCAAGGCTGGAAAGTGAGTACAATAACTAACCACGTCTCTTAATCTCTAAGACTAAGAGAGGAAAATAAACTAAAATTTTAGGATTCTTTCCTGCCCAAGCTTTCAAAATCAGATAGCAACAAAATGTTCTTTTTCATGTACCAGATAACATTTATTCTAAACTTTTTCAATAAAACAGTAACCGCAGTTAAATAAAAACAAGTAATATTTCATAAACTCCCAAAATTTACCATACATTCATTTTTTTCTCTTACAGATTGGATTTCATCGCTGCACCAGATTAAATATCGGATAAGTTTTTCATTTTTTTCCCTCTTATTTTTTTATCCTTACTAATGTCTTTAAGTATTCCCTTAATTTATGTTTTTCTAGAATGTGATTCTTTGTGTTCACCTTTATATCTTACAGGAGACATCTCCAACCAACCCTTCCAGGTACAAGTAAGTATTTGTTTGGTTTGTTCTCCTTTCTCTTTCAGGTTTCACAACTAACCCCACCGTTTTCCCTCTATCCCCAGTTCCAGAATCCCCTTTACAGTCACTTAGCTATATGCTGTTCTTCTCTCTCCGGTATGCCGGTGAACCTTTCTTGCGTTGGGGCCCTTGTAGTTGTTGCGTCAGCTGTTCCAGAATTCCTGGCAGGCGACAGCTCTTCTTCCTAAACCTCACTCTTTAATAAAATAAATGGAAGCAAGACCCTCCCTTCGCTGATCAGGTAACCAGGATACCTAGTGTCAGTAACAGTTTTATACTGTGGCCATCTGACTAATAAAATCAAAATAATTAAACATTTCTCTATCCTACAGGCTTACTCTCTCTAATTAAACTTTTATTTTACCTAACTTTTCTATTTCATGTGTTTGGCAGTCTTTATTCACTCATACCTCTCATTCAAATCCCATACTCTCAGTTATACTTTCAACCTTCCATTCTATAACCCCTATACCTATCCTCTCTCTATTAACTTAACCTTTAAAACCAATTGTCCCACCCAGATTCTAATATTAATCCAGACTCTGCAATATAACTCAACTTCCCATACACTCCATTCACTTTTCCTAACCCCCTTAAAACTACCCCAAATTCCCAAATCCCAATAAAAATGAATATCAACTCTACCAAACAGCCTAAACCCTAACCAATATCCTGTATTCCAATACTTTCTCAAGATTTCCTCAAACCTTTACCTTTTAACTCTGAAACCACTCTCACACTCTCCCAATGCACACAGCACCTCCTCTCACCTTGACTCCCAAACACATTCTGACCAACTGCCCAACCACTGTTGCCAAGGAGACCAGCGCTGGCTTGCCATTCCGAAGTCAGCTCAGCCAATCACTATCCCTTTTAAAAATTCTAAACTGGCCAAGCTGACCTGCGGAATGTTGACCAGCGCTGTTCCAGCTCCATTTTAAACAGAAAAATCCCATAGATTTCAATGGAAAAATGTTTCCAAAAATCCTAGCCACCCTACATTTTACCCAAATCACTTAACATTTGGGCCAAAAATTAAATCCCCCATTCGCTATCCATCCCTGTTTTTCAATTTTAAAAATCCCAAATTCCAGTGTCCGCCCTCAAATAAACTATTCTAAACCCCTCCAAAATCCCTAAATCCAACCAAAAACCATCCCATAAATTTCCAACTCCCCTTCCGGACCTACCCTATCGAATTTAAAAAATTAACCCCTAATTAACCCCTTAAAACCAGACCTCACCCAAATAACCCCCTTAAAATACTAAACTTCAAAATGTAACCCACTGGAAAAATCAGGAAAAATCCCCTGAACCTGAAACCGAAAACCAAATTTAAATTGAACAAATCCCTAAATTTTTAAAAATCAAAAACCATATTTATACAATTTAAAAATAAATAAATTAAAATTTCAGGTCAAAAACCCCCTTACCTTAATCTAGATTTTCTGTGCACATGACGCCTGCCACTGGTTCCGTTCGTCGACGTCCTGGGGCCGAAACGGAGTTAAAAATAAAAAAACTCCGAAACCGGGCCCAAAATTTAGGCCCCAGCTTCGGCCTAAACGCGAAGACGCGCGATCCCGATCTGTGCATGAGGCGCGCCGCCTCATGCACACGCCCGCACCCACGTCTTCCTCTCGCCGGCCATTAAAAACGCTGGCTCTTCCCCGCAGCGCTGCCTCCTGCAGTGCACCTTCCTGGCCCCAACTCAGGCCCGAAATCCTCTTCTCTCCCGGAGACGTGCCCAATCTTCTCCGGGAACCCAAAAAAACCCCCTAGCGCTCCCGACCACACGAACGGGTCCAAAATCGGCCCTGAAATCACCGGCATGCACTTCTTCACTCCAGGGGACGTGCTCAATTGTCCCCGGGAGCCAAAACAACAAAATTGTGGTGCTCCATAACGCTTCTCAATCCCGTCGACCAGCCCCCACAAAACGGACCCGAACACCACGACGAGCCCCGACCCAACACGCTGGACCAGGACGTGCCCAACCGTCCCGGGTCTCCCAAAAACAGCACTGCTGCCTCTACAAGCCTCAAGCCCTGCCAACTTCCCCAGCTTGCCTGCTCCTAAGACTTCCAAAGCCTCAGGTAAGTATTAGTATTTTTTTTTTCTTTCCCTTTTAACCCCTAACCCTATGTTACATTCCTTGCCCACACCTCTGAGTATATCACCTTCCCCACCACCCCCAGGCCCTGCAGAACAACATGGCTGACTTCTACGCTGTGGCTCGCTTCCCCTTGGTCATAGGCACCATTGACTGCACACATGTCGCACTCAGACCCCCCCCCCCCCCGGGGCATGAGAGGCTATAGGAACAGGAAAGCATTCCACTCACTCAATATGCAAGTTGTGTGTGACGCCCAGGGGTAGATTCTAGATGTGTGTGACCGATACCCAGGTTCCACCCATGACGCCTATATATTGCAGCACTCAGGAATCTTCAGCAGGTTTGAGTGAGGGAAGATCACCGGCAGATGACTCCTAAGTAAGTGCAGCATGGATCTGCCCAAGCTATACCTTCTCCACTGGGCAACCCTCCACAACCCACTATTCCCCTCCCACCTCCACAAGGTACCCGCTCCAAACAATACACACTCATCTTTCTCATCCTGCTTCTCCCCAAAGGTGACAGAGGCTACCCACAGTGGAATTGGCTCATGACCCCCATAGTGCACCCACAAACAGGGTCAGAGGAGAACTTCAACAGTAGATATCGGACCACCCGTGGCATCATCAAGCGAACCTTTGGACAACTTAAGAACAGGTACCGATGTCTGGACCGTTCTGGAGGGGAGCTCTTATACAGCCCCCAAAAGGTGAGAAAGATATTCCTGGCCTGCTGCATGCTACATAATTTGGCAATGTGCAGAGGACAGGCCCTCCCAGAAGAGCCACAGCCACCACAGCAGCAGGCCTCAGATGAACAGGATGAGGAGCCCCCTCCACCTCCCGCCCACAGAGCAGAGCAGAGTGTACACCAGCTGGGGGTCAGAGCCAGGCAAAGACTGATCGAGACAAGTTTTGTGTGAGAGTAAGTTGACATTTATTTCTATGACATAGTATTTGCACAACACCACCACCACCATCACCCACTCTGTGCATATTCCCCTCCCTCCAACCCTCACCCCCCCTCCCCTGGCCCCGTCCCCGTCCTCTCCTACCCCTCCCACCGTGTTCCTTTGCAGCTGGTGCTGCAGGGGAACTCTGTTGAGAGTCCTCTGATGAGCTCCCACACTCCTCTGTGTCCACAAGGTAGCCTGCTGCCTCGGCTGCCCTGTGGAAGTCCGGTCCCTGTGGCTTGCCCTGCAACCTGGAGCGCTTCCAGTTGCAGCTCTAATTCTAGCGCCAGTAGTCTTCCATGCACACATTCTGGCCCAGCAATTGTGTGGCAAGGCACAGTAGCTGCCTCCTTTGGCTGGATGGCCTCAGCTGAGGATGTGCCCCCCCTTCTGCATCATCTTCTTCTTCAGTGCCACCATCAGCAAAGGCTGTGAGTGGTGGAGAGAAAGCCTCTGCTGCAGGTGTTGGAGGGAGAGCTGGCGCTGCTGCTGCTGCTGGGTCCTGTGGTTCCACCCCAAGGTCCTGTGTGCTTTCTTGTGCAGGCCCACTGGTTTGCTGCTCTGTGTGCTGGGGCTGGTGGCCACTAGGGCCAGCTTCTTCCTTCGACTGGCTGTCATCACCTGCATAGCAAAAGGAAGTGTGTTGGTCAAAATAACCCACTTTTGTTTTTCAGCATTCATATACATATCCCCACATGCAAAGACCCAGCAAAGAGATGTCATTGTACATGGTACAGAGTTGGAGACGAGGAGCGCAGTGTACTACAGAGACTGATGTGGAAGAGAGCCACACAGGCAGATGGGTAGACATAGAACTGTGGAAGGAGTGCAGAGGACACAGTGGCTACAGCACAGACTGGTTTGGGAAGGAGATATGCAGACTTTGGTGATGGGAAAAGAGGAGGGAGTGGGGAAGGCCCCCATTGCTGTGAAACAGTGGTAACCTACACACACATTGCTGGAAATCCTCCTCCTCCCCCTGCTACTCCCTGTGTCATGGTCTGTAATGAATAGTGATTTGCATTGCATGTGGTGTCCTCACCCCTTCCCCTACTGAGGAGCACCACACTGTCCCCCACTTGTGTAAAACAGTGTAGTGCAGCACAACAAATACTCCAGCTTCCTAATGGTGAACCTACCTGAGCCCTCAAGCTGTGCTGATGTGTCAAGGGACCCAATGCCGTGGATCTCCTCCTGGGGCAATAGCCCATGGATGATGAGCTCGAAGGGGGTCAAGTTAGCGGTGTCATCTGCTGGGGGGTTGGCACCAGCCTTCCTCCTGATATCATGTCTCAGCCGGCGCCACTTCCGTTTGCAGTCTTTTGCATCCCTGCCATAGTGGAAGACCGCGTTGAGCCGGTCCCTTACTGCCTCCCATTCTCTCTGCTTCGTTGTAGCAGCCTCTGGCTCGTGGGAGCAAAGAGATGTGTGTGCCTCCTCTGGATTTCCTGAACCACCAGTTCAATTTCAGGGTCACTTAAATTACCCTTGCAGGTGGGTGGTTGCTTTGGTGCCATTGTACCAATGTGATGCAAAGAATCGAAAATACTGAGAAGAGCGCTTAAATACTATCCCAGGGACGCCCATGCAAGAACGCGATGGGCGTCCCCGAGATGGACGTCCTAATTTTGATTATTGACAAAATCCCTAAACGTCCCCAGCTGCTCTGGCAATTTGGGCATCCTCATTTCGATTATGGGTGGAGAACTCTGGTGTGTGGGCTTTGTTTCAGACTGGGTGTTAGCCGGTAGCTTAGCATAAACTCTGCATTTTCTACATCTGACCAACTCTCCATTCTCTACCCTCCAGGAGCTCCTTGCTGTGTGTGATGTGCTCCCTCAACGCCTCCAATTCTCTCTCTCCTTTGTTGAAGCAGGCAGCCTCTGGTCCCTTGGAGCCAACAGATTCTTGCACCACAAGTTCAAGGTAAGCTCATACCTCTCAGTCACCTCTTCCCTTTCTGCTATGTAGGTGCTAAACAAACACTTCTTGCATCTTGCAGGATAGCTGGTCAAGAGGATTGCAAGAGACAGCAGTGGACTGTAATACACTGGACTCTGAGAGCCATGATTGTTTCTACCCAATTCACTGTACAGATGTCTTGTTCTCTATTGAACACACTCAGTTGTGGCTGCCTGTGGGGTGGGGGAGGGGGAGGGGAAGAGGCCCTGAGAATGAATGTGTGCATCCCTCATGGTCAAGAGCTCCCCATTCTCTGTATGTTCTCTGCATTCAAATATTACCTCTATTTTTACCAGGTTCACGGGTATCCATAGCTGGTAGTTTTTCTCCCACTTTGCACCTCATGTGTCTCCCCACTAGGTTCCATCCTTCTCTATGTGGTGAACCCCAGTCCCCTTTTATGAAGTGCCCACCCATTCTCAAGGTTGCTGGGGGTACGGAGGGGGAAGCATATATGCATTGAATGTCTTTTCCACATTATTCAACACAGTCCTGCAATCCTCCATAGTTATGAAACAACAACATTTCTAAATTCTATAATGCAAACTATTTTCAAGGTGGCCACAGGTGTGTGCCTACCACAGCCTTGAGCCCTTAAGTCATGGTGAGGGAGAGGGGTTCTGGTTACAGTTCCTCTTCTAAATTACCTGCAGGTGGCTACAGCCTGGTGCCTATATAATTCCCCTAGCCTGTGCCCTTCTGTACCTGATGTATTATATTGCAATTGTGATGAAGTAAACTCCATCTAATGCTTTTACCGTTGTTTTCCCTTTTCTCCTCAGCACTATATACCATTGCTGATACATTCAATGTAAGAAAGATGACCCATCTGTTTCTAGCTCCTTCCTGGCCCTCACCAATGTGGTTTGGTTGTGGGTAAGGGTGTCTGCTGATCAGAGAGCAAACATAGTCTATGCGCTACCTATGGTTATCTGCAAGTTTGTACTTGGCAGATCACTAGTGCTAGACAACATACCTATTATTTACACAACTCAGTACTGTGGGGCTCTATGGCAAGGGGGGGGGGGGGAGAGGCTGGATGGGCATTTCTGTTTCTCAACAGAAATGCCCACCTAGCCTCCCCCCCTTACCATATAGCTATGCAGTTTGGAAGAAACAGGTGGCCTTCTATATGGCCACACTTATGACACATATGTACCAAAGTTTCTTTGTCACAGTTGACCTGTCATGCCATCCAGATTGCTGCCTCCTCTCACATCAACCCCAGCATTTGATAATACCACATATGTATTGCACAAAGTACAGACACAGACCCTGGTAGTTGAAAAAACTATAAAATTGTATTATATATTAACAAAAACAACTATATACAATTCAATGTGGCCTGTGTTCTCCCTCCATGAACCTTCTAACAAGTTCTATCAGCAACAGCAGAAGACGGCTGTGTGTATCTGGACTCAGCTGTACAGAGCGCCGCAGTGCTGCCACCTCCAGCAGCAACTGGTTTACTGCAGCAACCAGTTGTTGCTGGAGTTGCAGTACTGCGGCACTGTTGTACTTTGGGGCTGGTGGTGGTGTTGCAGGGGCTCTTGGTGGTGTTGCTGGGGCTGGTGGGTGCTGCTCTTCCTCCTCTTCCTCCTCCTCCACCTCCAGAGGAGGCATTTCAGACCATTAGTCGTGCGCCACCTCCCATTCCCCACCTTCCCCAACCTCCTCCTCTTCCTGCTGCTGCTGCATAGCCTCTTCCTGCTCCTCCTCTGCCTCTGGTGCTGCGGCCGCCACCTCCTCCTCCTCCTGCCGCTCTATGTATGTAAAAGGATTGTCCTTGAGATCACCACATCCAACATGGCTTGCATAGTGCAGGAGCTGGCTGGCATGAGGTGGGGGATGGGGAAAGGTATGGTCAGTGGTGTGAGATGCATGAGATGACATGACAGGGAACCCTGGAAGCTGGTCTGACACAGAATACACAGCATGTGTTGGCAGGACACACTCATTCCTCAGCAGCATGTTTGCATTTTGAGTTGTGACTATGGTTGGATGACCAGTTTTGTTTTGTTTTGTTTTTTTGGGGGGGGCAGCACTATTTCTTTACATGATTTTAATATCATGCTATGACATCCACTAAGAGTAGGACCTCAGGCAGGAATACCATGAAACAGTATCCACCCCAGAAAGGGGGATACAGAAGTGAGGCATGTCATCTCATTCATCTCAGAGGAGGTTAGTTGGAAGTTGCAGCCACACTCATGGGAGGGTAGCTATAACCTCAGGCCTTGATAACAGAGGTGTTATGGCTTACTATTTGCCTATTAGCCACATGCACCGGTCTTGCAATCCAGAGGTGGCCAGTTCAAATCCCACTACTGCTCCTTGTGATCTTGGGCAAGTCACTTAACCCTCCATTGCCTCCAGTTCAAAATTAGATTGTGAGCTCTCCTGGGACAAAGAAATATCCAGTGTACCTGAATGTAACTCACCTTGAGCTACTACTGAATAAGATGTGAGCAAAATCCAAATAAATAAATATCTGGGCCCAATATTCAGACTGTGGGATTTAGCTGGGCTAACTCCTGCAGTCAGCACTGAGCCCAAACTTTCAGCACTAGACCATTTCTTGCAACCAGCGTTGAAAATCTGGGTCTTTTTTGGCCGGTTTTAATAAAACAGTATTTAGTACTGGCAGGTTAAGTTGAAACTAGCCAAAAATAGGCCTACTATTTCGGCGGCCAAATTTGGCTGCCAAACTTAGCTGGTGATGTGCTGAATATTAATGGATAGCCAGTTTTATCACATGACTGGCAATATTCAGCAGGAGATAACCAGCGATCTCCTGCTGAATACTGCCAGATAGCTGGTTAAAGGGCTCTTTTACTAAGCCGTGTAGATGCCTACGCATGCACAACGTGCATCAATTTGGAGTTACTACAAGGCCCGGGCGATAATTTTGGTGTGTATGCGTGTCCGCTACATGCGCTGGAAAATTATTTTTATTTTCCTGCATATGGCAGAAACCGGGTGGTAACCGTCATTCTACGCACATAGATGATTACCTTACGGTTACCGTGTGAGACCTTACCGCTAAGTCAATGGCTGGCGGTAAGGTCTCCGACCCAAAATGGACGTGCACCGATTTTTATTTTGCCGCACGTCCATTTTCGTCAAAAATCTTTTTAAAGGCTTTTTTTACAGGTGCACTGAAAAATGAATTTCTGCACACCCAAAACACGCACCTACACTAGCGCAGCCCATTTTCAGCGCACCTTAGTAAGAGGACCCCTAAGTGTCATTTAACTGGCTCACAGGTGTCTGCCCCAGGTACAAAACTTAGATTGTGAGCCCACTAGGGACAGAAAAGTACCTGTATGTATATGTAAACCAATTTGTTTGTACCACAGAAAGGTGGTATATCAAACGCACTACGCTTACTCTACCATCAACATTGGTTGTCTTTGCTGCCAGGATCCACCAGGTTTGCAGCATGCTTTTTTATTTACAGCACCTTTGAAGCACACAAGAGAAATAAAAACAGTAGCTTTAGGTTTCATCCAAGGTGAAAAAGGACAAACAGCATGTTAATTAGTATAATGCCAACATGCAAATTATATACAGTACAGCAGGCTCCCTTATTTTGCATTTTAAAGTTCCACAGGAAAGAAAAATATAAATATTCATGGCCAAAGCATGAACACATAATATGAGGGAAAGAACGATATTAGGAAAGACGAGATATTCCAAAGTGGCTAGTAAAGTGAATGCAATCAAACAAAACATTTTAATGTATGAGGTAATGCATGTAAAAGAGAAATTTGAGAAAAATCATAGGAAACCCATACAGAAAATTCAGGATGTTTAAAAGCAACTTCCAAAACGTGTCTATAGGGAGGACATTGCCTCATCTAAGAAAATGCCTTCTGGTTTTCTTTGCTTGGGTGAGTAAGCAAAGGTGACTGATAAGCAAACAGACTATAAACCCCAAAACAATAAATCTTCTGTTGTGAATGAAATGAATGTGGAGTGCAGGAGGAAGCCCAAGAGGAAATTTGTAGCCACTCTTGAGTGAAGCATGTGGAATTAGTACTCCTGTGAGAGGATAGGCCTCAGCTGCAGAAATAATCAATGGTCCTATCAGCTTCATCTCTATCTACATGCTAATGGGAAATATATTGCAAGCCAGTTGAAGGATTACTTACACACAGCACAGTCTATCTCTACCACAGAGCAAACAGTAAAAATCTTTCTTAAAGATGGGGGTTTCTTTTTTGTAACAATCCCAGAGCCAAATAAATGGATGAACACCTGGAAATAGTTGGCCTGTCATATTTCTCATGTTGCAAAAAAAGATATGCAGCCTCACAGGAGGGATATTCAGCTGTCTCCTGCATCAATTTACTACTCCACATATGTTGTCTTAGCACTGAAAAATGGAATATTTGACTTTGGGACCTAGACTGGTCGTTCAATTAATCGGACTGTTTCAACAAAGCAAAATGATTTTATTTAATGTTGACTATATACGGCTTAGATGAACATACTAGGATGTTTGGGGGGGGGGGGGGTTTAGAAGCCCTATTTGCGATTTGTGGATGTGCATAAACAGCATTTAGATGGGTATATTGCATAAATCTAAATCCCAATCTTAGAAAGCCGGGATGTACACGACCAAATCGTGAATATTGTCAGCAGGCCACCACCTTCAGGCCTTCCTGCAGGTATGGACTCGGCTGACCCTGGAAGGGCCCTTCCCTGGACACAGCACTCCCAGAAGCAGACTCCAAAAATATGCTTAAAACCGCTTTATTCCATCAGCAAGGCCAAGAAATTTCCTCTTCCAGACAATCCTTGGTTACAGCACATCTCACCACTTGTTCCTTCCCCCTGCCAGCCACAGTTTCTGGATACAGTTTAAATCATTCATTGCTTCCCCAGCATGGCCTGATTCCTGGACACAGATTTAATTCACTCACTGTTTCACCAGCTTGGCACCACTTCTGGACACAGTTTAAATTACTAATCCTTCCTAGCATGGCATAACTTCTGGACACAGTTTAAATCAATCACTCACTGTTTCCCCAGCATGGCATGACTTCTGGACAAAGTTTAAATCACTCACTGCTTCCCCAGCATGGCATGACTTCTGGACATAGTTCAAATCACTCACTGCTTCCCCAGTATGGCCAGGTTCCTGGACACAGTTTAAGTCACTACCTGTTTCTCCAGCCAGGTCTGACTTCTGGCCACAGCTGAAATCATTCACTGCTTTACAGCACGGCACCTCTCTCCCCCTTGAGTGGAACAGTTGCATAACTTTTCCTCCAAGCTTTCCCCAGCCTTGAAGAAGGTTTGTTATGAAGCCTTTCAACTTCTTCCCTTGTACCTGAGCTAGAGCAGCAATCTCCATGGGCTCACGTCCCTAGTCATCTTGGGCTTGGATCTCCTCTCCAACCTCTTTCTCCACCTCCCATTCCATGGGCTTCTCTCCCTTTATGGTCCCCAGCTGGTCCTCTCCCTCCTGATTATTCCTCCTCAGCCAATCCCCCTCCTCTCCCTCGGGATCCCGGGACTTGTAGTTCCCTTGCTGCTCCCTTTGCTTGCCCCCAGGGTTTTGCAGGGGTTCTTGGGAACTGTAGTCTTCCTCCCTTCTCCGGCTCTTGGGAAACTTATGCCACCATGGGGGCATGGCTTCCCAGCCCTAGGATCCTGGGACTTTTAGTTGGAATCCCAGGTATGAAACCTACCCATCTTGCTCCTCCCTCTCCCAGATCCCTTCTTCCCTGACCCTCAGGGGTTCCTCACATACCCCCCCCCCCCTTAAGTGATTGCCAGACCCGGACTCAAAGATTCCAACTGAGTTTGGGTTGGCAATCCTAGATAATTCATCCGCATTTCCTAAGAGCTTCCCTGCACAATGTTCCATCTCATATTGGAATGGCTGTAAGGCTAGGTACCAGCGCATCAACCTGGCGTTATTATTCTTCATTTATGTCAGCCATTTCAGGGGGGCATGGTCTGTCACCAGTCTGAATGGGCACCTCTCTAAATAATATTGGCAGGTTTGTATGGCCCATTTTATGGCCAAGCACTCTTTTTCAATAGTGGTGTAATGTTCCTTATGTGGAAGCAACTTACGACTGAGGTACATAATAGGATGTTCTTCCCCCTCCCCCTCCCATGCATCTGGGACAGCACAGCCCCCAGCCCCACCCCGAGGCATCTATTTGTAAAATAAAAGGCTTATCGAAGTCTACAGCTCTTAACACCGGTTCCTCGCACAGGGCTACCTGAAGCTTCTTGAATGCCTCCATCGCGTCCCCCTCCCACCGCAACTGATTGGGCTTCCTATTTTTCAACATGTTGGTCAGAGGGGTCGACAGGGTTGCAAAATGGGGAATAAATTGCCAATTAACCCCAGGAAGCCCCTTAACTCTTAATTTGTTGAAGGACAAGGGAACCCCTTATTGCTCTGGACCTTATCCAACAAATGTCTTACTTCTCTGTTCCCCACCTGATACCCCAGATATTTGACCTCCCTTTGTGCAAAGTGACATTTCTGGGGATTTAGAGTGAGCCCCGCTCTCTGGAAGGAGGTAAGAACCTGTCTTATCTGAGTCATATGAGTGTCCCAATCTGGACTGTGGATTATCATATCATCCATATATGCCACAGTGTATTCTTGATCAGGCGTTAGCAGCTAGCCGCTGCCGAATTAAGGCCAAGAGGCATACGCTTGAACTGGTATAAGCCAAGCGGAGTGCTGAACGCTGTCTTCGGCCGTGCCTCGGCTGAGAGAGGGATCTACCAATAGCCCTTGGTGAAGTCTAGGGTGGACAGATACTGTCCTGTACCCAACCTATCCAACAACTCATCTATCTGCGGCATTGTATAGGCATCAGGCGCTGCCAGGGTGTTCACTTGCGGAAGTCTATACAAAACCGCCAGGTTCCATCTGCCTTGGGAACCAGCACCACCGGACTCGACCAAGGGCTATAGGACTCCTCAATTACCCCGAAGTCTAACATTTCTTTCACCTGCCATTTGACCTCTTGTTTTTTAAGCGGAGACAATCGGTACGGTCTCTGTTTTACCACTTTGCCCCCTTCCGTTATGATCTCATGCACTATAAGATGTGTTTCTCCTGGACAGAGGGTCAGCACATCCCGAAATTCTTCTAAGGGTTCCCGCACATCTTCCTGCTGCCTGGGGCTTAAGGTCATAGTAACATAGTAGATGACGGCAGAAAAAGACCTGCACGGTCCATCCAGTCTGCCCAACAAGATAAACTCACATGTGCCATTTTTTGTGTATACCTTACCTTGATTTGTACCTGTCTTTTTCAGGGCACAGACAGTATAAGTCTGCCCAGCACTATCCCCGCCCCGCCTCCCAACACCGGCTCTGGCACAGACCGTATAAGTCTGCCCAGCACTATCCCCGCCCCCCAACCACCCGCCCCGCCTCCCAACACCGGCTCTGGCACAGACCGTATAAGTCTGCCCAGCACTATCCCCGCCTCCCAACCACCAGCCCCGCCTCCCACCACTGACTCTGGCACAGACCGTATAAGTCTGCCCAGCACTATCCCCACCTCACACCTCCCAACCCTGCCTCCCACCACCGGCTAATCGTCGAGATATGTAAATACATGCACTTCCAGTCTGCATAGCGACGCTGCGACTACTGCTAGATACTCTGGGCACAGATGCCAGCCCATAAGGGCAGTACACAGTACTAAAAGTGCTGTGTTCCCAGCCAAAATCAAAGATACTTCCTGTGAGCTGGAAGTATCGAGATGTGTGTGTAAACCTGCTTTAAGTCCAGAGAGCATAGCCAATCGTTCTCTTGAATCATGGAAAGAAGGGTGCCCAGGGAAACCATCTTGAACATTTCTCGGAATAGGAATTTGTTCAGGGCCCTTAGGTCTAGGATGGGACGCATCCCCCCCCCCCCCCCCCGCCCCACCCCCCCATCCCACCCCCCCACCCCCTGTTTTCTTTTGCACAAGGAAGTACCTGGAACAGAATCCCAGCCCTTCTTCCCCTGGTGGAACGGGTTCGACTGTATGGGCCTTTAGGAGGGCGGGGAGTTCCTTTGCAAGTACCTGCCTGTGCTGGGAGCTGTAGAATGAGCTCCTGGAGGGCAATTTGGAGGCTTGGATTCCAGATTAAGGGTGTATCCTAACCGGACTATTTGAAGAACCCACCAGTCGGAGGTTATGAGAGGCCACCTTTGGTGAAAAAAAATTAACCTCCCCTCAACCGGCAAGTTGTCCAGTACGGACACTTTTACTGTGGCTATGCTTCGCTGGAGCCAGTCAAAAGCCCGTCCCTTGTCATATTAATGTGGGGCTCTGACGGCTTGAATATATCCGAAATTTGTGGCCCCAACTCCTCCTGTTGCTCTTCCACCCCCTGGGCAACCAAAACCTCTCTTTCCCGCCAAGGTTTTATGACAATAACATGGTATGTTTGAGTACTTCCTCTCTCATTACTTATCTCATGGGTAGTGGACCCCAACATCCTTTGCACTGTCCAAGGTCCCCTCCACCTACTGGTAAATTTATGCGCGGAATCTGGTATCATAATGAGGACCTTGTCCCCTATTTAGAATTCCCTCCTCTTAGCTCCTTGATCATAATAGGTCCTTTGATTTTCCTGGCTATCTTTGAGCCGCTCCCAGGAATATTTCCCCAACCTTCGTAGACGTTCCCTCAAATCATATAGAAAAGACACGACCATCCTATCCTTAGGGTCAGGGGCCACCCACTGTTCCTTAAGAATGTCCAAAACACCCCTAGGAACCCGCCCACACATTAGCTCAAAAGGTGAGACCCCCAAGGATGCCTGGACATTCTCCCTACATACGTAGAGGACAAAGGGCAAAAGTTGATCCCAGTTCTCATAATTAGAACCCAACCCCCTCCATAGAAGAGCTTTCAAAGTCTTATTGAAGCGTTCTACCAAGCCATTAGTTTGGGGGTGGTAGGCTGCTGTGCGGATATGTTTGATGTCAAACGCCTTTCATACTTGGGTTAGAATACTTGACAGGAAGTTAGTACCCCTATCCGTTAGGACTTCTCTGGGAAACCCCACCTCACAAAATATACGCAACAACTCCACCACTATGGCTTTAGCCGAGATGTTACGTAGTGGCATTGCCCAGGGAAATCTAGAGGCCATATCCACCACCACCACTAATATATAGGTGTATCCCCTACTGGACTTGATAAGGGGCCCGACAAAATTCATCGCTACCCGCCCCATGGGCTGGCCTATATGGAGAAGGGGGCACAAATAAATGCGCCCTGGCCCTTGCTCAGATACCCTTTGGCAATTAGCACAGGAGTTACAATATTTTTCCACTTCTTTATACACCCCGGGCCAATAAAAATAATTCAGTACCTGCATTAGGGTATTTTGCCCCCTTTATGTCCCCCCTAGAAGGTGGTCATGAGCCAATCTCATAAACAGCAGCCGGAAGCCCCTAGGAACCACCAATTGTTTCCTATATCCCTCTCCTTCTCCTCCTGGGGCCAACCGGAATAGCAAGCCCTTTTCCACCATGAATCGGAGATAGCTTGTCACCTCTTCCCCCTTCGCTTGCTCCCATGCATGTTAGTGATGGGTCTGACTCTTGCTCCCTCAAGAAATATGGGAACTGCCCCCTAAGAGTATCCGGGTCAGTAGGGAGCTCACCTTCCTCTTCTGCTTCCCCCATAGCCTGTCTCCGGGCCCTCTGGGTATTCCTATTAAGCGCTCGCTCCTGCCTTGTTTTCCCGGGAGAAGCCAGAATATCTACATGAAAGGGAAATAGCTGAGATACGGAAGTTTCAGGTTCCGCTCTTGGCACTCTTGAGCCCTGGTGGTTTCTAGGTCATCCTTTTCTTTTAGACACTGAGAAAAAAGGGGGCCAGTCCCTGCCCAATATAAGCTCCTGAGGAAGCCGGGGAAGGACCGCCACTGCTACCCAATTACTCCCCTTGGGCCCCATTATCCTGACCTTATGCAGAGCATAGCGGGTCATAGCACCATGTATGCACTGAATCGCTACCTTCCCTTTATAGGATTTAGTTTCCATCCCTAACTTGTCCCTAACTTGCTTCCACAATCCCCGAGTCAACATTGTCTGATCAGTTCCTGAATCCAGCAGACCCTCCACGGCGATCCCTTCCACCTCTACTCTTTGGGTATATTGGGGAGCCACCTGCTGACTGGAGTGAGAGGTGAAGCCCACCCTCCCATGACAGTCCTTGAGCCAATGCTCATTCTTCCCGCACCTATAACAAAGCTTTCCCCTCTCCCCTTCCTCCTGTTGGGGACCCAACGGCACCGCCCGGAAGGTCCGGCTACGCTCACCTCCTTGGGGTCCCTCCCCCACCTTCCCATGATGCCAAGATTCCAGATAGCATTCCATACTTCCTATAGCCTCATCTAAAGTTTTACAGCCCCTCCACACCAGATCCACCCTTAATCCGGTAGGTAGGGCCTCTAAGTACTGTTCCAGGATTAATTCCTGCATTATCTGGGGAACCGTTTTCCTCTCTGGCTCTAACCACTTCCCTGCAAGATCCCCTAATTTCTGGGCCAAGGCCTTGGGTGTCTCCCCCTTCGCCCACCGTAACTCCCTAAATTTCTTCCTAAAGGTTTGCCTGCTCAGCCCATACCGGTCCAGGATTGTCCCTTTTAACTTAGCATAATCCCTTACCTCTAATGAGGGAAGGCTTCAGAAAGCCGCTAGAGCCTCCCCATGAGAGCCAGTTAACATTTAAAGGTCCTACCGCAGCAGAAGGTCCCTCTAAACTCAACGGGGCTGAAGTCAGACTCTCCGCCTGGGTGGCCCCACCTCCTCTCAAGAAGTCTTGGAATAAATCCAATAAGGGCTGCTGCTGTGCCCGCATGGCTGCCCAGGGGAGGCTGTTGTTGGGGGTGTGCCACCACAGCACTTCAGGGGAAGAGCAAGAATGGGGAAAAGACTTTTCTTTAAAGTAGGTTACAGCCCAACTTTCAGTCAGGGTCCACATAAGCTCTGGCAGCCAGCTTGCTCTCATTTAGCCCCCAATATTCAGTGCTGGTGCCTGGACATGGCCCAGCACTAAATATTGGGGGCTAAACTAGCCGGTAACGGTAGGCGATTAAAAAAATGCTTACCGACGATAACTGAATATCGGGGGGGACTGTATTTAGTTTTTTGGAAAGGGCATGTCAGGGATGGAGAATGGGTCTGGGCGTGCTCTTCAGCTAGCACATGCTAACTGAAGAAAGCAGACTTACCGCCTCCAAAATAAGTGTTCCAGTGTTGATTTTTTAAAATGGTTGCATTTTAATGTTACCGTTAGTGTGTGCCCAGATGTTGAACAATTAGAAAAAAGGTTATTTTACAGCCGCACTAGAAATGGGCTTAGCTTACGCGATAGACCTGCGTTAAGTTACATTAAGCCGATTTACTAGTGCAGCTTAGTAAAAGGTTCCCTTTGTGCAGTGATCTATGGGAAGGATTAGGGGAGGTTGTCCCTGTAATCCCCCAGTGTTTCTTGTTCTCCCAGCTCACTCCCTAAAGCTCTGTGACAGCTTGGAGAAACACAGACATGCACATCTATGCTTCAGCACATATATGCCAACATGCACGTCTGTGTGCTGCTGCACAGATATATATGTTGCCGACTTCTCTCAACTGAGACAGCAGATGTTGACATTTGCAAAATGGGTGCTGCTGCCGCACTTAGCAGGCACATGCATGTCCATTCCTGCATGCATTTTAGAAAAACAAACCCTTTTCAAACTGCTAGCAAAATCTGAGGCGTCCCTACTTGGACATCTGAGTTCCAATATCTATAAAATCTGCCTTCTTTCCAATAGTTTCAGGGAAATACAAAGGAGCATATAAAGGAAGTGTAAATCAAGGACACAGAGTCAAAAAGGTATCTATGCTGGGGGAAGAGCAGCTTAAATGTGGTAACAACAGTAGAATGAAAAGGTTTGGTGTACATGGAATTTGTGCAAGGGTGTGATGGGAACTAATGCAACAAAATAAAGCGATTAATTGTATTTTGTAATGAAACAAAAGAAACAGCAAAGAAACTTTTGTTTGCTTTTTCTGTCTGATTTCATTTTGCTCCATATTAAAACCTATAGGGGAAGCAAGACTTTTTTTTTTGTTTAAGTTAGCTAGGTTGGTGGAGGAAGGGGAAGGAATAGGACCCATCACTAGTAAACTTTTGCAACCAACCTGTCCTAGCTTGTCTCTTTTTATTTTTTTTAACCTTCAAACCAACTCTGGCATGGTCAGTAGTTCAGGTTCATCTGTGTCATGTGCAGCTGAACTCAGATTTCAGGTCACCAACCTTCTTGCCAGACAACACACAACAAGACATCACCCTGCCAGGGGCAAACTGACCAGTCAGGCAACTGGGCAGTGTCCGAGCCCCAGAGGCTCTCCCTCCCACCCCCCACCCCCCACCTTTGCCACACACACTACAACACGCTGAACCTCAGGCCTCTGCAGGGCCAGAAAAGAACAACACACTTTCCTGCCTGATGCTGCTATTCTGTGTTTTAAAAATGGCTGCCGAGACTCCCTGCGGCAGTCTCACAAGACTGTCAAGACTCACGACACTACCAGAGGAAGTCTCGGCACCCATTTCGAAAACACGGCAGTGCTAGGCAGAATAGCGGTAGTGGGCAGGAAAGAGTGGGGTTCTTTTCTGCCCCCGAAGAAGCTGAGGCTAAGGGGACTGTAGTGTGTGGCAGCTGTGGCAGTAGGGGGTCTGTAGTATGTGGGAGGGGGCAGCAGCAGCAGAACGGCGTGGGGGGGGGCAGCGAGCAGCAGCAAGGGAGGCCCAATGACCTTTACTGCCCGGGGACCAGATCATTGTTAGTCTGCCCCTGCACCCCACTGTGATGTTCTTATGTTTCACCACATAAGGTTTCCCCCAGGGTAGGAGCAATGGGCTAGCACTATAATTATGGTTATCTGAAAGGATAGAGGTGGTTGGAATACCAGACAAAGGTATAACTTAACCAAATGTTTATTTTTTCTGTTGTGTTAGGTAAGTAATTGGTAAACAGGAAGGAAGAACCAAGGTGGTCAAAGAATGTGTAAATAAAACAGCTGAATTAGTAGTCAACAAATTCAACAAACTTAAGGAGCACTTTATTATTCAGTAGGATAATAAGCTCAAAATATTTGTTTCTCTTTTTTAACTTTGAAGCCAAGCACCAGCAACCCTATGATTCCTAGGGCGAGGCCTCCCTTCTGGAAAAATGGATGCCTTCCACTTCTATGTAAAATCTTCTAGCAACGTGCAACAATTCCACAAAATGAGATAGGTCCCCGAGTTTACTCCCAGTCTCTTTTATCATTTAACAAATTATTCAGAGATCTGGGTTCTTTAAAGTAAATTCTCCTTTGTCCTTCGGGGCCAATTCTATAAATTGGTAGCTCAATTTAGGCTCACCAATGCCTCCTGCTGAGCATCAATTCTAGAATGACATCTGTGCATCTAGATGCTATTATCAAATACTATCTTAATCCTGAAATGTTCACCTGAATTTAAGTGCAACTATTTACACCAGGTCAGCTTGTATCTCAAAAAAGATATACGGAATTAGAAAAAGTTCAAAGAAGAGCAACCAAAATGATAAAGGGCATGGAACACCTCTCATATGAGGAAAGGCTAAAGAGGTTAGGGCTCTTCAGCTTGGAAAAGAGACAGCTGAGGGGAGATATGATTGAGGTCTATAAAATTCTGAGTGGTGTAGAACGGGTAGGTAAATCGATTTTTCACTCATTCCAAAAGTCCAAGGACTAGGGGACACTCAAGGAAGTTACATGGAAATATTTTTAAAGCAAATATCTAAATCTCCACTACCCAAGCAGCAAAGGACTCAAATACGAATCCACCTAAGCGCACAACTATGGAACGCATTGCCAAAAGCAGTAAAAACTACGCTCGACCACCTAAATTTTCAGAAAGCACTAAAGACAGACCTGTTCAGAAGAGCATACCCCACTGACCCAACATAAAAATATCGGTCACTTGCGACACAACATAACCAAAGACTGCAAAGGACATTACCTGACTCTTCTTCCCCCTTTCCATCTCTAAGTTCCCCACAACTGTTCCCTACCATACATATACCTCATTATACCACAATATCACTTTGTATTCATTAATACTATACATTTGTTCAAACCGTAATCGGCTAACACCGTTAACGGTTATATGTAAGCCACATTGAGCCTGCAAAAGGTGGGAAAATGTGGGATACAAATGTAACACACAATAATAATAATAATCTATATGTTACAACTTTGCCTTACCCTTCACTACCAATTATAATGTTCTATTATGTATTGTGTAGTCATTGCAAGTAGTATACCATGCCATACTTTGTATTGTTACTTGAATATTTTTACTGCTGTAATTGCCTATTGCTCATGTTTGATCTATTCTTACTTTACACCGCCTTGAGTGAATTCCTTCAAAAAGGCGGTAAATAAATCCTAATAAATAAAATAAATAAATAGGGGCCCTTTTACCAAACAATAGTAAAAGGTGGCCAGAGATAGCATCGGCGCATGGGATTGCCATGTTCCGAGGCCATCTTTTAGTGCCGCGGGTAAAAGTTTTTTTTAAAAAGGGGCAGTAAATGGCCGTGTGGTAATTAAAAAATTGCCACATGGCCATTTACTACTGGAGCCTTTACCGCCTCAGGAGGCAGTGAGGTTTCTGGCGGTATTCCACGCAGCCCAATTACCACTAGGCATGCCTACTCCCCACCCACCAGCACTAGAAAATAGAAAATATTTTCTAGCACCGGAAATGGCAAGCAGCGGACCTAGAACTATTGGCAGCCTCCTGGGAAGCCAGGTGGTAGAGCCAATTTGCTTTGTGCAAACCCATCAGTAGGTGATAAAAGGGCTATATTGTGATTAACCCAAGGTTTGTTATAATCCAAAGAATGTTGATTATGGATATCAGAGCTGCCAAATTACTTAGTCTCAGGAGGGAGAATTTTTTGGTCATTCCTGGTTTTGAACTGATATCCCAAAGCAGGGCATTTGTAGTCCCTGGTTCTACTCATTGAAATCTGTGCTGCCGATCCTATAACGCAGCAGGATAAGGTAGCCAGAAATCCAGGACTGGCCAGAAATCGATTGGGTAGTTCTGGGATATCCTTAAAGCCAAACTGGTTGGCGATCATTGCGGCGAACCCATGCTGTAGAACATCCTTTAAGGGGTCCACTGACAAGGGATAATGTGAATAGAGCAAAAACCTACGGATTCTTCAGTTCTTGAGAAAAATTCAACAACTCCAAATATCTTGATTTTCTTTTTTCTGATAGGATTAATACGTTTCTTTTAGGCGGTAGTATGATAGACTCTGTTGCCTCTGAGTTATAGGTAGTCTCCACTACAGAAACAGAACTCTCTTACATGAACAAGTGGTCAGAGCTTATCTCCATCAAAACAGAAAGAGTCTTCATTAACTACTACTAGGACTCCCACGTAATGTTTTACAGGCTTTACAAGTAGCTCAGAATGCAGCAGCTAGGTTATTAACAGGTCTTGCTTGTTCTTGCCATATTACACCAGTTTTGAGAGATTTACAGTGGTTACCAATTCAGTTCCATGTGCAATTTAAAGTTCTTACTGTGAATTACAAGGCATTGTTTAATGAGACATTACCTGCCATCGCAGCTGCTCTGCGAATTTGTCAACCTAGCCGCAGTTTGAGATCTTCAGAGAAATTACTGTTAGAAGTACCTTCGTTTAAACAAATCAGACGATGTTTATCGGACCACTATGGTCCGTGTTGAAGGGGCCGTTTATGGAATGCACTTCCTTTTGAGTTCCGCAGTGTTGATTCTGTTCTTCATTTTCAGTATTCAGATAACAAAATTCATAAGTAAAGTATTGCCATACTGGGACAGACCGAAGGTCCATCAAGCCCAGCATCCTGTTTCAAACAGTGGCCAATCCAGGTCACAAGTACCTGGCAAGATCCCAAAAAAGTACAATACATTTTAAGCTGCTTATCCAAGTGATTTTGTCTGTCAGTGACTGTTGCAATAACATTTTATGAAAGTACTTTTTGAGTGAAATTTAGGTTCCTGATTCTCTGCATATTGAGTAGCACCCTGGTTCAAAGGTGGAATAGCAAATAACTGAGTTCCAAAAGCAACTCTATGAATAGGGAGAATAACTCAAAAGAATTCATACAGGAAAGTAAGAAACCTCTTCATCAACCAGAATATCAAGTTTCAAGAGTATTTCCGCTTTTATTGCCCAAATTCTGTAAAGTTGGGCATCTAACTTTATATTTAGCATGCAAAGCTGTGGTGCAATTTATAGAATAAGATCAGTTACGTGCCTACCTTAATAACCAATAATTTCCTATTATTGGCGTTCATTGGCACTAATTGACTCTAATTGGCAGTTAGGTGCTTAACTGACCTTAGTCAGCATTCTATAAACTGGGTGTGCAATTTCTATAGCATGCTACTGCAAGGAGGGTATGGACCTGAGAGGGGCATGGGTGGGTCAGGGGTGTGCCTAGGAGTTACACAGGCAAGTTATAGAATATTAGCAGCCAGATGACTAACTGCCCACATTTACACCAGCCATTTGGCCTGCAACTGCTGACTTATGCTAAAGTTTAATGTGGAACTGTGGACCTAAGTAAGCGTTGTATGATGGCAGGTCTGTGTGGAGCTGCTCTTATAGCGTTTGTGCTTAGGGCACATCATCCCCGGCACCTAAATTTCAGCCACTTTTTGGGAATTTATCCCTATGTTCCTAGGGACAAGAAAGTTATTTGTAAAGCCTGGAGACCTCCCGGCGGAGAAGTGGATCAGAAAATTCTGACCTCTGCAGGAAGACAAATATGATTTGGTGTGAGACCATTTGAAAGGAGAAATAGGAGGATTGACTAAATACCACCAAATGCGGGAGATGTTTAGTATCAAAGAACTCTTTGATTTCCTGCAACAGAAATTTGGAGACGTGTGACATAAGTATCCATCCCAAAGAATACTATGACAAGAGATCTTTGTCAGGTAAGAGCCTTTGAGCTGTTGCTTATCGCTTGAGAGAGAAAAATAGTAAAAATAAGGCATGGAATCCCTCCTGTCTGAAAGATCCAGAAGAAATTCTTAAAGATCAGTTTAATATACAGCAGTGAGGCAATTCAATAAATGTACATAAGTGCATGCCACTTATGTGCATTATTGATGCCAAAAATCAACAGTGGAATGTGTATCCGCACTAGACATTATTTTATAAGATAGCGCCTAAGTGCTATACTGCATAACTGCAAGGGGGATGCACCGGGGCATGGCCAGCCCATTGATTTTGGAGGAGCCCAGGATGGACTGGAGGGGGAATACATTCCCTCTCCCCCCCCCCCCCCCCAGGCATCTTAAAAATACCTTTGCTGGCATGGATGCCGATGCTCTGCCAGCCAAAGAAATTTGCTGCTGAGTCACTCCCCTCCTCCTCTCGCTGCTGCTGCAAACAGGAAGTCAATGACATGCCTCCAGCCGCCGACTCCAGAACTCCCCAAGCATGCTCTTGTGCGAACAGATCATGTGTGAAGAGTCCCAGTGTTGTCGGCTGGAGGCACACCACCAACTTCCTGTTTGTTGCAGCAGCAGCAAAAGAAGGGGAGCGGCTCAGCAGCAAATTTCTTGGCTGGCTGGGCTTCGGTATCCCCATCAGCCATTTAACAGGTGCTGCAGGTTTGGAGGGGGCCTGAGCCCAAGCGTGTGGAGGGGCTAGACCCCCAAGGTCCCCTTTGGCTACTCGACTGGGTTGCACATGTGGGCAGAGCATGGGCAGGACATGGTCATGTTGCCAAACAATGCACACAACTGGTTGTGCATGTTGATTGACACACCTAGCCACACCCACTGACACCAGCCATTGACCTAGTGTTAGTTATCGTGCCTAACCTTTGGCACAGCAAAGGGGGTTTGTGCTAGTATTTCTTAACGACTTAGGCACACCTAAGTACTGTTAAGAAATAGTGCTAAGCATGCTCCATTGTGGCACATACTTCTTGGTAACAAATTACAGAATTGCCCCCGTGTGTAAAAGATGACAATATCAAACGAGAAATCATCAAAGACATAAAAATCATCTCAAATATCATTTTCTGAGCTGGTCAGGGGATGAAGAACAGTGGACCTCTAGATTTCCAGCTTATATAAATATTTATGAACTCCCTCACTTCCAATAATGCCTCTATTCACATATATGCTTTACATATGGAAAATGCATTATAAAAAATGACTCTCATGTAGTCTGGACAATTTTATACAAGACTATTTCTGCATGTAAAACTGTTTTACTCACAGGTCCCACATTCACTCACTCTCTCTCACTCCCCCACCCCCCCCCCCCCCCCCACCTTTCCCATTCCTCTCCTCCTCCTGTCACTGTATTTGGCCTTGACTTTATCTGCCTGACTGACACTGCAGATTAAAGAGCACAGTGATTAATGCACTACCACCATTTTGTTTTAAGAAAAGCAATTGGGCAAATTTAACATCTGTTCCTCCCAAAAGTGACCTTGTTCTGAAAAAAAAAAAACGCTTAGAGTTTTATCTCAGCAAGGCTGATGGCAGGCAGAATAAATACAGAGAAAGCTCCTTTACAAGGTAAACAAATCTGAACTGTTAACCTTATGACATGCTTAGTGGGAAGAGACAAAAGCCAGGACTAGAAATAGACTTTAGGGAGTGGGTGGCTATACTCCAACTATTAAGGCCTGAGAACAGAGATAGATTATCAGTGCTAAATCAGTGAAGAGGGAGTTCTCTTCTGACAGTACTTTCTTTTTTGGGGGGGGGGGGGGGAGAGGGAGGGGGAGCAGGGAAGGGGATGAAGAGAGGTTGTACCATATAATAATTTTCAGAGTGAGATTTTGTGCTGTTCCAAGCTTTTTGGCATCGCTTTTTATGCATTTCAGTGTGTAATGCCGATTTCAAATGGATTTTAAAGCACTGAGATGTAATTCAAAAAGTTGAAATAGCCATGAGACTCCTGATGAATGGAAACAGAGTTACTTGATAATACTGTATTGTGTCCTCATCCTTTACATAGCAGATAATGAAACAACTTTTGAGATTTTGCATGATAGTCAACAAAAGGTACACAAATAATTTTAACTTGATTATTGCCAAAAAAATAGTACGCATACAAAATTGCTCCTGTCTTTTGTGCAAGTACTTGTTTTAGGAAAAGTATGTGTACAGTTTTGATTGCTGAAACTTACTTAGCTACTTCCTTTGTCTGATCTAATCCCACCACAGGAATTCTGCCCTGCCCCTCAAATTCCTGCAAGCTGGTGTGGACTTTTTTCCTTAGATTGTGCTGACAATGCAGCTTCACAGCCCAGCCCACCCTCATGCTTGAATGTACTTTCTAATGCCAATTGAAACACCGCTGAATCTGCGCAAGGCAGCCATAGACCAGTATTGCAGTGGTGAGACTTTGACTAACTGTGGGGTCCTTTTTACTAAGCTGCAGTAAAAAGTGGCCTACGGTAGTGTGGGCGCCAGTGGCGTAGCCACAGATGGGCCTGGGTGGGTCTGGGCCCCACCTGCTTAGAGCTAAGGCCCACCCAGCAGTAGCACACATTTAGTGGTAGCTACTGGGGATCCCAAGCTCCATCAGCTGAAGACTTTCCCCTGATGGTAACGAAAATTATACTCTCCATGATACTGGAACCTGTGCATGCTCAGTTTTCAGCGCATGCCTGCTGCAGACTGCCAAGGTGGAAAGACGCAAAGATATATTTTTGGTGGTGGTGGGGGGAGAGAGAGAGAACACTTGGTGCCCACCCACTTCTTGCCTAGGCCCACCCAAAATTTGTTGTCTGGCTACGCCCCTGGTGGGCGCATTTTTGGCGCAGGCTGAGCCATTTTTTACCGCAGCTGGGAAAGAAGGCATTTTTCAATGGGGCAGTAAATGGCCATGCGCTAAAATTAAAAGTAGCGCATAATTATTTACTGCCTGAGCCCTTACCGCTACCATTGACCTAGCGGTACGGGCTCATGCACTACTCACGCAATAATCTTACATCATGGCCGTGCTGCTGATTACTGCCAGGAACACCCCCTGCGGTAGTTTTCTACCACAGGAACCAGCGTGTGCCAACTTCAGAATTACTGCCAGGTAGTGCCGATTTGGCATGCGCTACCAACGCATTAACCCTACTGCTGCTTAGTAAAAGGACCCCTGTATTTACTTTGGCAACTTTATTGGATGTACAACTTCAGTTCTGACTCCCCAGATTCCTGTATGCTGGTGTAATCTCTATCATCACATGCTGCAGATGGGACAGCCAGAGAGCTGTGCTGAAGGTACCAGATTGAAGGAGTGCACAAAGGAGCTTGCTTCTTTGTGCATGCCTTCTGTGGTCATTGGGCTGCTTCTGTCTTGTTTTTATCAGATCTTGTTATTTTATTTGTTTTTAAGCAGTCCCATTGACTGTAATGCTAAATGGCCACCCTTATTTCAAAGCACATAGACTTACAAAGAGGGGCATAATCGAACGTCGCCAGCAAAATAGGTCGCCGGCGATCTATTTTGGCAGCAGCGCAACAGCTAGCTGGAACCGTATTTTCGAAAAAGATGGCCAGCCATCTTTTTTTTCGATAATACGGTTTAGGCTGGCCAAATGCCAGAGTTCAACGGGTTTGAGATCGCTGGTTTTGTTTTTCAGCGATAATGGAAAAAAATGCCGGCCATCTCAAACCCGGCGAAATCCAAGGCATTTGGTCATGGGAGGAGCCAGCATTTGTAGTGCACTGGTCCCCCTATCATGCCAGGACACCAACCGGGCACCCTAGGGGGCACTTCTAAAAATAAAGAAATATATATACAAATAGCTCCCAGGTCCATAGCTCCCTTACCTTGGGTGCTGAGCCCCCCCAAATCCCCCCAAACCCACTCCCCACAACTCTACACCATTAACATAGCCCTTATGGGTGAAGGGGGGCACCTACATGTGGGTATAGTGGGTTTTGGGGGGGTTTGTAGGGCTCAACACTTAGCACCACAAGTGTAACAGGTAAGGGGGGATGGACCTGGGTCTGCCTGCCTGAAGTGCACTGCAGCCATTAAAAACTGCTGTCAGGGACCTGGGTATGACATTTGAGGCTGGCATACAGGCTGGCAAAAAAGTGTTTTGTTTTTATTTTTTTAGTTGGTGACCACTGGGGGAGTATGGGGAGGTCATCCCCCATTCCCTCCACTGGTCATCTGGTCAATTGGGGCACCTTTTTGAGGCTTGGTCATGAAAATTAAAGGACCAAGTAAACCCGGCGAAATACTGCTTAACGCCGCTTTTTTTTCCATTATCCGCGAAAGCCGGCCATCTGGTAGCCACGCCCATGCCCGCCATGTCCCACTTTCGCTTCGCCGCCAACACGCCCCCTTGCACTTTCGCCAGCATGGCGACGGGAAAGCGGCGATGGTGTCAAAAACGCGGCTTTCGATTATACCGATTTTGCCACTTTTGCGAAATCATCGGCCATCTCCCGATTTATGTCGGAAGATGGCCGGCGATCACTTTTGAAAATAAGCCTGAAAGTTACATAAGAACCTATGGAACTTTGTAAGTCTAAGTGCTTTGAAAATGAGCCCTTATATTAGTAGTTTTATGAATTTGGAAGCTAGAGTTGAGGGAATATGATGAAAATGATTCTTCAAGTCTTTTCCCCTACTGCCCTGTACTAAAAATATTGAAAGAATAATAATGGAGCGGGGTATTTATGGAAACAGTTTTGAATGATGTAGGATTGTTGGTAATATTCTAATATCTATAGTAGCAAACCCTGATGCAGTTTTAAGGCAAGGGAGTCTATGATTATTTATTGACAAGAGAGGAATAATTATAAAGCTCCCCAGAGACAGTTATGTGAAAGTGTTTGAGGCTGTAGTTGCTTTCCAAGCACAAGAAAATCTGCATTCCTGTAATTTATTGGATGTTTGCCAGTCTGGATTTAGAAGAATGCACAAGAGAAACAGTTATTCTTCCATTAATAGAGAAATTGAGAGCTATTCTTGACAGGAATGAGGAAGGATTGCTGATGCAGCTAAATTTGTCTGCTCCATTTGAAAAGCTAGTCCATGAAATCTTACTTAGTAGACATGAAACCCCATTTTGCACAGGGACTGTACATGGAAAATGGGGATGTCCGGGTTGGGACATATAAATTTCCTCAGTGTTTTACAAAAACTTCTGCCGAACATGAAGCCTTTTGTAAAATACATATAAAGGTTATCAGCAAATTAATATGTATTTGGTAGCACAGGGACTGTACATGGAAAATGGGGATGTCCTCCAGGTTGAGACATTTAAATTTCTTCAGTGTTTAACAAAAACATCTGCCGAACATGAAGCCTTTTGTAAAATACTTATAAGGTCATTAGCAAACTATATATGGATATATAGAAAACAGAAGTAGCATGACTTGGCAGCTTCTACATGCAAGTGAAGCTCTTATACATGGAAGCGGTAATTTTTACAACTTCAAAAATACTGTGGGGTATAGGCGAACGCAGTCACTATAGAGTTAAAACAATACTACCTACACACACAGTCACACACAAAAGAAGTGTACATCTAATAGATGCAAGCTATAATCAAAAGACAGTGGAAAAACCCTTAAAGAGCTCCATGGACACAACCCTCTAGAGCTGTAGGCTCCTAAAATAACTTGTAGAGCCTCTCTCTTCATCATATGCAAAAAAAAAAAAACCTTTCCACAACTACTGCATCATATATCCAATGTCCAGTGAATGTCCAATAAATAATGTTCAAAAGTGCAATCAGCAAACAGTGCTTCAGAAAAGCTACCAAAAAATGCACTGAACTTTGTGATGATCACTGTAGCTTCAAACTCTATTCTCTATATCCAAGATCTCCACAACAAACCAACGATGGCCAGTGTTTCACTAGGCTTCTTCAGGGTCCAAACAGTGGGGGTTCTTAGTGTAGTGGTAAAACATTTAGCTACAATCTGGCTCTCAGTAGCTAGCTTGCAGTCGAACTTCCACATATAAGTGCTGGCACTTATACTGGTCCTTCTTGGATTGCTGTGGTCTGCTCTCTTTTTTGCTGGTCTTGTAGACCGAGTGCCTGTTTGTTTTCTGTGAGAACTTAGCAACAAGAGTAGAACACTGAACTATATAGGCAAAGCCTGTTTTTTTAAATATGTGAACATCTTTCTCTAGGTCTTTCAGAGAGTTCTGTGTCTACCTTGAAGTGGAGATCTTGAAGGTCAAATCCCACATCCTCAGCCTGCTCAAACTAGCATTCTTCCAGATTCTACTTATCCCACACATTCTATATATGGCACCCAAAGTGAGCCACCAAAATTTGGGTGTTTTGCCGAGATGTGCATGCAATTAATAGCTTAACCAGCTAATAGCAGTCAATAAATGGGTGCCAATAACCAATTATTGGTGTTAATTGGCTGAAATTAGAATTTGCCCACACATCTGGCTACGTGCTAGTCTGTAAGGCAGGGCACCTAACTCCCATAGTGTGCAACCCAAAAGAGGGTGTAGTCATAGGAAGGGCATGGGAGAGTCAGGGCCCTTAGATAAATTGCACGCATTCATATAGAACAATGGCTCAGCATGCCCAACTTGGCCCCAGAATTTATTATTATTATTTATGCCATTTATACCCCGCTCTTTCCCACTCGATAGCAGGTTCAGTGCGGCTTACAATGTAGGGTACAAAGTATCACAGAGATAACATAGCGGTTCAGTGCGGCTTACAATATAGGGTACAAAGTGTCACAGAGTTAACACAGTTGTATAGAGTATGACGAGAGGAAGAGATGTGGGGGGAAGGATTGAGGTATGGGTAATGTTAGTGGTGTGGATTAGGTTCGTAAATTAAGTTGGGTCGTTTGGATATGCTTGTTTGAAGAGGTAGGTTTTCAGCAGCTTTCGGATCAACATTTACATCAGTCTGGCGCCCAAAGTATATTTATATTCCTCCAACTCCTTTTGGCAAAGCCAAAAGTATATTACAAAAGTATATGTCGAAACATAAAAATCATATATCAACTGTAAAAATATAAGTTATATAACAGAAGTTACAAAATTAAAGCTAAGGAACTAAACTAAAGGTTAATATTAAATCTGGTCTACACATTTTAAATGAAATCATGCTAAGAATATCTTTTTAAAAATTTTTGCTTTCTACGAGAAATAACATATGAAATCGAAAATTAAGATCAATTCTGTCATGGGCCACAATCAAGGGCTGATGACATCATTTCAGGGGTAGTTTGGAAATGCTTTTGGAATCCCTTCCCAACCATTTTTATGTAATTAGGAAAGATACAGTTAACTTTGCGGGGTTTAAAAAAGGTTTGTATAGCTTCCAAAAAGAAAAGTCCATAAGCTATTATTAAAATGGACTTGGGGGAAAATCCACTGCTTATTTCTGGGATAAGCAGCATAAAATGTTTTGTACTTTTTTGGGATCTTACCAGGTATTTGTGACAAGAATGGCCACTGTTGGGAACAGGATGCTGGGCTTGATGGACCTTTGGTATGTCCCAGTTTGGCAACACTTATGTACTTTATGTACTTATTTAGTCAAAAAGTAGCGAGTACCACATGGATTTTTATTTAATGCCTACCCATAGTTCTTGGTTTTTATAAATTAGGAGTTGCTTATTTCATTTACAATTTATCACCTGGATTTGAAGGATTTACTGGAACAAACTTTTCTTTTGATCAAATGCTGTAAAACTATGCTTAAAAACTGAGTGCAAGATAAATTGTGGAAAATTGTTTGGGACCCATCAAGAAGGAGGCAGAAAGAGTAACCCTCGTGACCCACATTAGGATTCTAGCAGAAGCCCAGGAAGAGAGACCTGTTTGGTACCAATAAAGTGAGAAAAGTATGAACTGGGTCTGTCCTTAATATATGCTGTTTTTTTTCCTTTTTACTCTTAAGATAACATAACATAACATAACATAACATAACATAACATAACATAACATATAAGAACCTAAGAGTAGCCATACTGGGTCAGACCAATGGTCCATCTAACCCAGTATTCTGTTTTCCAAACAGTGGCCAAGCCAGGCCACAAGTACCTGGTAGAAAACCAAATCGAGTCTTATATACCAAATTGGGCTCAGAACTGTTTACAAAAAAGCTAAATAAGAGCAGTTACATTACCATATAAACACCTTTGGCGCCCCATATCCTCATTCAGCAGCACAATTCATGGATATTCAGTGGTACTATCGAGAGAGTGGCACTGAATTTCCTTCTAGACCACCACAACACTATCTGGCTGAGGCAGTACATGAGCAGAGCATGAGCTGAGGAAGAAGTTATCCAGGGAGCAATGATATTCAGTCTGCTTTCTGGATAACCGTTTGGATAACTTTAGGAGAACCAAAACCTGTCCTAAAGTTACCCAGATAGGGGTGAATTCTAAATACAGAGTCAAAAAGCAGCACAGAAAAAAAACACTATTCTAGAAACCGTGCTTAAAGTTAGGTGCAGTTTATAGAATAGCTCTTACATCCAGGAATAGCGGCTAACTTTAGGCATGGCCATTTGCATCAACTGAAACATGGTGCAAATGCACACACATTAAATTAGGTGCGTATCCTCTCTCATTCTATAACGACACGTGTAGGAATGCCCCATTCTACCTATAAATCTCCCATTTCTGCATCTCCTTCTGAACTCACATGTAAAATTTAGGTGAGGATCCCACACCTACATTTTCACACATATATTTCAATTAAATCTAATTAGAGCCAAAATTTGGTTCTTAAGAAGCCAATTATCAAAGCTAATTAGCTCATTATTCAATTACATTGGTGCACAAATTAGGCACATGCCCATATTTACACATACAATTTTTAGCCTCTTTCAGGGGCCTTTTTACAAAGGCTTGCCAAAAGGTGGCCTGCGGTAGTGTAGGCATGTGTACTGGACCGTTTCTCCAGCATGTCTAGAAAAAAGGGCTTAGGAGGGTCCGGGAAATGAACGTGTGGCAAAATGAAAACCAGCACGCGTCTGTTTATGGCCTGAGCCCTTAACGCCACACAAAAACTTAGTGGTAAGGGCTCATGCGTACCTGTGCAATAACCATCCAGCACACACCAACTGTCGATTACCACCGGGAATGCCCCGCGGTAGAACATGGAAAATTATTTTTTACTGCGTGTTTTTGGCACGCACCAAATTCGGAATTACCTCTAGGCGTACATGCTAGACGGGCGGTAATGCCGATTTGACACGTGTAAAAGGGCCCCTTATAGCATTAGGGGGATAGTGGACTCCATATTAGTATTCTCTGGATAGCGCAGCTCCCTGCCATTCTATCTGGGTATTTGGCAGTTTTTGCAATCTGGATAGTGAGGCTGAATATCCAAAATATTTTTAAATGCCGCAGCTGGCATTTTAAAATAACTGACAGTTCCAGTGTTTCAGTATCGGGTCACTGGAGAATATGCCTATGCCTAATAAAGGGGTTTTGACAAAAAAGTGTCCCCTGGGGTGAATTTCAGATTTTTGAAGTGTGGATTTTTGTTTCAGGAATAATCACCCAGTAGGACCTTAGGGCAATCTTCATCCCCCTGGAAAATGGGCTCCACATGGGTAAAGCTGAGTTTTATCCACGGAGACGACTTTGTGGTACCACAGAGCTCCTCAGACCTCATGTTCTACTGCAGTAAAAATAGTTCAAGCCTGCTTTAGATGTTAGCATGATTAGGATGATTCAAAGGAGACTGTGGGAGTGTACTGCCTACTTCAAATTATTCATTTGCTTTATTGGGACTGTTTAAGAAGAGGAAGATCAAAAATTAGTGTTTACTAAGAAAGAAATTTTGGCCAAAAAGCAGAAGCTCAAGAATGTGAATCAAGAATCATTAAACTCATGCCCACCTTTTAGATCTTACTAATATTTAAACAGTTTGCAGATACTTGCCCACACTTCCACATTTAAACACAGAAAATGGTTATTGCTCACTCAGTATTCAAAACACAGACTTCCTTCTGTGTAACCCACCTTATTTCTGTGTATTCTTTTTTAAAATCACAATAATCATATTTGCATTTGATAAATGGACATGTAATGAATGGTCAGCAAGAAGGACACCAAGGGAGTCCTTGGCAGTTTCATATGACAATAGGCAATTGCCTGGGGCAATAACTTCTGGGGATGGCAAATAAACAAACTCAAAGAACTGAAGGGGAAGATATTCAAAAGGATTTAACCAGTTTTTCTTGCTGATAAGTCTCCTGTTAAGGCTACTACATATGGCTAGTTGGATGTCCCCCTGCACTTCCGAGCTTTTCTCTGCCCTGTTTGTGTAAATGACGGAATGATTGGTGGTTCATCTTCTTTTATATATATGTACATTTTATAGCTTAATGTACACTCCTCCTCTGATTATGTGGTGGACTTTAAGATGTCTGTAATATTTGATTAGTGTGTTTGTTAAGTTTATGTTTTGTTTTTTATATTGTGTATATGGTTTTTGTATTCTGCTCTGGATAAGAGCAGTTTATAAATGATAATAAATTACATGAAAATGAAATAGGTAGTGAAGGTATATGTTATTTTCTTTATTCCTTATAAGGATTTAGTTACCTATCTTGTTTATATTCTATTGTTTTTGCTCTCATATTTCTTTTCAAGATGTCATCTTGTAATTATATTAGAAATGTTTAAATAAACATTAAGAAAAGGATTTAATCAGATAGGAAGGCTCCTACCCAGTTATATCCCACTGGCTAGCCCCATAGCACTTGTCAGCACTGGTATTTAACCAGTTAGTGCTGCTGAACATGTGCTCTGGCTGCCGTGGTGCTACCCAGCTAGTGCAGGACCAGTCAGGGTAGAGCCAGGGTTTACCCGGTTAGTGGTGATTTTCAGTCACTAACCATAAATGTACTCAGATAAAATCAGGACAACAAAAAAGGCTGCCCTAACTTTATCTTGCCAGTTATTGGGACACAGATAACTTCCAATAGCTGCCTATGGCCGGGATATTCAATGCTGGTGCCTCAATAAGGTCTGGCACTGAATATCTGGGTCAGATTCAGCCTTTAAATTCGCTGACTACCGTTGGGCTGAATATTGGCCTGTAACTGCATTGCTCTACTCACAGGGAAGGTGGAGAATTCTCAAATAGCCTATTAATGGGCATCTTTACTAGGATGTGTAGGCACCTATGCACGAACAATGAGTGTCAAATTAGAACTACCGCCTGGCTGCTGAATGCCCCGGGCAGTAATTCTAATTTTGACGCACGCCCAAAACATGCGGCAGAAAATAATTTCTATTTTCTACCATGTGGCGCTAACCGGGTGGTAATTGCCAGCAGGGGCGTAGCCAGACAACAGATTTTGGGTGGGCCTAAGCAAGAAGTGGGTGGGCACCAAGTGTTCTCCCCCCCCTCCCCCACCACCCAAAAAAATATCTCAGCTGGTGGGCTAACACTTCTTTCCACCTTGGCAGTCTGTAGCAAGCATGCGCTAAAAACTGAGAATGTGCAGGTGCCTCATGGACAGCAGCGTTTTTGTTACCATCAGGGGGAAGTCTTCAGTAGGTGGAGCTTGGGATCCCCACCAGCTACCACTAAACATGTGCTACTGTTGGGTGGGCCTGAGCCCTAAGTGGGTGGGCCCAGGCCCACCTGTGGCTACGCCACTGATTGCCAGTGTACTCACGCTGACGATTACCACCCGGTTAATGCGTGAGACTTTACCACTTAGTCAATGGGCGACGTTAAGGCCTCAGGCCCAAAATGGACACATGCTGATTTTTATTTTGCTGCACATCCATTTTCGGCAGAAAATAGGCCTTTTTTGCTGAAAAATGGACCTGCGCGCATCCAGTACACACGCCCAGTGCAGGCCTTAGTAAAAGGGCCCTTTGGAATTTAGTGGGGGGTAATTTTATAACAAGGCCCCTAAGTTAGTATAGCGGGAAAGTGCCTATTTTTAACTGATTTTATATGGCCCTTATTTTAGGAGCCCCTCTCATCATATAAAAATCTGCTTTTGCACATGTTTATCAAATACACGCTTAAGACTTGAGTTTAGAAAGCTGCTATGTAAACATATATAATTGCACTACTTGTAGATAACAAAGGGTCTGGGCTTGAGTGCAACCAAAATCTACATATGGGTTCCCCATTTCAGAAAGGGAAAGAACATCTATGTTCCAATATTTTATTGCTGGGACTTATAATTGCTCCTTGGCACATATGTGTAATGTTCTTTAAACATGAACATTTCAGCTAGCATTTTACAGGAGGTTTCAAGAGAGCTCTCCTCTTAATCTCTCAGTGTGTTTATTTCTCCCTCCATAATTAAAATAAAGAGAAATTGCAGCCTTTCTATGTTCATTAGTGGCAAAATGGTACCAATAAGGTAAGAAATGAAAGAATTGGGAATGTGCCTAATTTACTCTGGGGCTCATTTTCAAAAGAGAAATGTACCTAAAAAGTGGCATAAATCTGCATTTGGACGTTTTTCTCACAAAAACGTCCAAATTGGTATTTTTAAACCAATTTTTAGACATTTTTCTATGAAGCCCATCACAAGTGCATTCAAATCACAAGAGGGGCGTGTCAGGGGTGTGTTAAAGGTGGAATCTGGGCACTCCTAACACTTGGATGTTTTTCAGCCATAATGGAACAAAACAAAACCGTCCAGGACTAAAACTAAGACATTTTGATCTAGATCTGTTTTTATAATGAATAAGGCACAAAAAGTTGTCCTAAATGACCAGATGACCACTGGAGGGAATCAGAGATGACCTTCCCTTACTCCTCCAGTGGTCATAACCCCTCCCACCCACCCTCTGTAAAATGTGATTAAAAACATTACTTGCCAGCCTCTATGCCAGCCTCAGATGTTGTACTCAGGTCCTTTAGTACAGTATGTAGGTCCCTAGAGTAGTCTAGCCATGGGTGCAGTGCACTGCAGCAGGGCCGTGCCTAGGGTCTCCGGCGCCCCCCTGCAGTTGGCCCCGCCGGCGCGCCCCCCCTCGAAAACGATCGCTACACTACCCGCCCTCTTCTCCCCAGATCCTTTTTCTTTTTGTTTAAATTTACCTCTCCGGCGCGCGGCAGCGTAGCGTTAGCGAGAAGGAGGCGGCGCTCCCCCGCCCTGACGTGTCTTCTTCCCTTCGCTCAGTGTCCCGCCTTCTTCTGACATCATTTCTGATGTCAGAAGAAGGCGGAACCAAGCGAAGGGAAGAGACTGACACATCGGGGCGGGGGAGCGCCGCCTCCTCACTAACGCTACGCTGCCACGCGCCGGAGAGGTAAATTTAAACAAAAAAAAAAAGGACAAGGATCTGGGGAGAAGAGGGCGAGGTAAGCATGGTGCGGCGGGGCGCCCCCCAGAGGATGGCGCCCTCCTGCCATGCTTACCTCGCTTACCGTGTCGGCACGGCCCTGCACTGCAGTCTGCAGATGGTGAATCCAGATCCGTACCTCCCCCTACCTGTTACAGTTGTGGTGGAAACTGTGAGCCCTCCAAAACATACCAGAAACCCACTGTATGCACATATAGGTGCCCCCTTCAGCTATAAGGGCTATTGTAGTGGTGTACATTTGGGGGTAGTGGGTTTTGGGGTACCTGCAGACAAGAGAAGGGAGCAATGGTGAGATGTGTACCTGGTAGCATTTATTTGAAGTCCACTGCAGTGCCCCCTAGGGCAGTGGCGTTCCGTGGTTGGCTGACACCCGGGGCGGATCGCCGCTCCGCACCCCCCCCCCCCCGGGTGCAGTGCAACACGGCGCCCCCCGGTGTGGCACGGCACCCCCCCTGGCGTGGACCCCCCAGCGCAGCGCCTCTCACTCCCCCCCATCCAACAGTCCCCACCTGCCTACCAGCTGAGCTCCGTGCACCCGGCACCTCGAATCTGCAGCGCTGCTGACTGTAAAAGAAGAAAATTGTCTCGTCGTTGGCCCTTCCCTCGCACTGTGTCCCGCCCTCTGATGTGACTTCCTATTTCCTTGAGGGCGGGACACAGTGAGGGAAGGGCCAACGACGAGACAATTTTTTCTTTTACAGTCAGCAGCACTGCAGATTCGAGGTGCCGGGTGCATGGAGCTCAGCTGATAGGCAGATGGGGACTGTCGGATGGGGGTGGAGTGAGAGGCGCTGCGCCGGGGGAGTCCACGCCAGGGGGGGGTGCCGTGCCACGCTGGGGGGGTGGACGGAGCACCCCCCCACCTGTTAACACCTGAGGCTGACCACCCCATCGCCCCGCCCTTGCTACGCCACTGCCCTAGGGTGCCCCATTGCTGTCCTAGGATGTCTGTGTGGCCAGTTTACTAAGAATGCTGGCTTCTCCTACATCCAAATGCCTTATTTTGTGCATTTTGCACCTGGACGTTTTTTTTTTTTTTTTTTTTTCAAAAATGGACCAGAAACATAAACAGAGAGAGCACAAAAATGTCTAACAAACAGCTTATTTAAAAAAAAAAAAAAGAGTAATTTTTCTGTTTTGATAATGTCTATATTCCCCACTTGAATTTGGGACATTTTTAGCAAAGGTCCAAAACTGGACTTAGGCGTCATATCGAAAATACTCCTCTCTGTAATTTTGCCTTCTTGTCATCCATAAAAAAACAATTTAGACGTGTAAGTGTCGTCACATAGATGTGTAATATCCAGAGTTTCTTCCATTCAATAGCTCACTGTGTATCTTTGTGAAATGGCTGTTCCCGCTGAATGTGCAGTCCTGCTTGTGTTTTAGAAAAGTATCTACTTCGGCAGATCCTTTTCTGAAATACGATTGGAATTGTACGCAACCCATCCTGTATGTATCAATCCTGATTCCTATTTAAAATAGGGTTGCCCATATCTTTACAAAATACTAGCACAAATCTTACAGAAATTGCGTGCAGATTGAAGGTGAGGACATTACACCTGCTCAGGAGCAAGTAAAAATGTCTACACATACACTATACGCATGATTGCCTCTATCTTATAAAATATGTGCATAAATCACAACTCTGCCCATGCCTCCCTCAAACTCCGCCCCTGTATATATCTATGGTACAAATACATGCTAGCTTTCAGGTGTAACCTCATTTTATAAGAGCCCATTTATGAGGGGAAAAGCAGTGTTTTGAGTATGAAAGTGGTTCGTGTTTATGCTATATCTTATTATTTATAGCCCGCTTTTATTCAAGGTGGGTAACAACACAAAATACATAATCTAAAAATGCAAACAACAAATAACAGACAGTCACAAATGCAGCAATGCAATGGAATCAATGAAGTATAGGCAGCTCATGGAAGTTCACTGGTCTGACTTAGCAGATGACATTTCAGCATTAACTTAAAACATGCAAAAAAATCATAAAATTACCCTCATGTATTTAGAGCAAGAGTTTGGTGGTGGGAGGGGGACGAGGTTCTAGGAGTCAGAAAGTTAATTGAGAGGGCACAAAGCTGAAAGTTTACGTTAGTGTTCATAATACCCTTGCACTGGCCCAAGCTACAAATTTGTAACCAATCAGCTACAGTATGTGCATTGAATGTGCATTCTTCTTGTGTGTATAGTATGCCCCTCCCCCACAGAGGTCTGGAAATGGGGCTGGGGAGAAGGAAGAGCATCTGTTTCCTGCAGATGGCTTCTTTTCACAGAAGGAAAAGTATTAAATCAGTTATGTGTATATATGTGATTTATTTCTTTTATGATGCTCAGATAAAATCCTGGCCAGGTCAGCAGTGATACCTTGGTTGTCAGGACAACCAGATTTATCCATCCCATGTTTTCAGGAAAAAAAAATGAAAGGCTAAAACGATTGGCAGTTCAATTTTTTTTTTCTGGAACTGAGTTGTGTGCTTGGATTCTAAGGAGTCTGCTACCTGTGGGGCCCTTTTTACTAAGCCCCAGTAGTCAGTACCATGTGCCTACCACGTGACAAAATCACTGCCACAGGATGCGCTAAGGTGTCCCATGGTAGTGTGCCCATCAGCTTGCACTAATCCTGTGCTGAAAAATATTTTTTATCCTTCAGTGCAGGAGACATGACTATGGGCAGAAAGTAGGCATGCCCTGTGCTAATCGGGTAACGTGGGTACATTTCTGCATGCTGCCTGATTTTTTAGAGCCATATATGATGACTCGTTGTCTTTAAAAATTAAACAGAAATTACCGATAAAAAGAGGGGCATAATCGAACAGGCACCCAAGTTTTCATGAGGGCGTCCTTGCAGGACGGCCCTGCAAAGGGGCGGGGAAACCCGTATTATCGGAACAAGATGGGTGCCCATCTTTCATTTCGATAATACTTTCGGGGACGCCCAAATCTCAACATTTAGGTCGACCTTAGAGATGATCGACCTAAATGTTGAGATGGTCAACCTTAGAGATGGTCGTTCCCAGTTTTCAGCCATAATGGAATAGCTGTGCCCTACAGGAGATCCAATAGTTCATTTTAGAGCCATATATGATGACTCATTGTCTTTAAAAATTAAACAAAAAGTACATATGTTGATGCAATAAATTGATACGTGCACGAGGGGCATAATCAAATGAGGACGACCATCTCTAAGGGTGCCCATCTCTGAGGACGTCCCCGTGAATGGGCGAGGCATCCCGTATTATCGAAACAAGATGGGCGTCCATCTTTCGTTTCAATAATATGGTCAGGGACGCCCAAATCTCAACATTTAAGTTGACCTTAGAGATGGTCGACCTAAATGTTGAGATGGTCGACCTTAGAGATGGGCGACCTCGGTTTTTGGCAATAATGGAAACCGAAGACGCCCATCTCAAAAACGACCAAATCCAAGGCATTTGGTCATGGGAGGAGGCAGCATTCGTAGTGCACTGGTCCCCCTCACATGCCAGGACACCAACCGGGCACCCTAGGGGGCACTGCAGTGGACTTCACAAATTGCTCCCAGGTGCATAGCTCCCTTACCTTCGGTGCTGAGCCCCCCAACCCCCCCCCAAAAAAAACCCACTCCCCACAACTGTACACCACTACCATAGCCCTTAGGGAGGAAGGGGGGCACCTACATGTGGGTACAGTGGGTTTTGGAGGGCTCACATTTACCACCACAAGTGTAATAGGTGGGGGGGGGGGGATGGGCCTTGGTCTGCCTGCCTGAAGTGCACTGCACCCACTAAAAACTGCTCCAGGGACCTGTATACTGCTGTGATGGAGCTGGGTATGATATTTGAGGCTGGCATAGAGGCTGGCAAAAAATGATTTGAAAATTTTTTTGGGGTGGGAGGGGGTTGATGACCACTGGGGGAGTACGGGGAGGTCATCCCCGATTCCCTCCGGTGGTCATCTGGTCAGTTCAGGCACTTTTTCAAGGCTTGGTGGTGAAGAAAAGGGACCAAGTAAAGACGGCCAAATACTCGTCAGGGACGCCCTTCATGTTTCCATTATCGGCCGAGGACGCCCATCTCTTAACCACTCTCCTGTCCCACCTTCGCTACGCTGCCGACACGCCCCCATGAACTTTGGTCGTCTCCGCGATGGAAAGCAGTTGACGATGCCCAAAATCGGCTTTCGATTATGCCGATTTGGGCGACCCTGAGAGAAGGACGCCCATCTTCCGATGTGTCGAAAGATGGGCGCCCTTCTCTTTCGATTATGCCCCTCCTGATAGTGTGTTTGGTTAGTAAGTATTTTGATATTGTTGCCATATGGTGTGCATTCCTGTACCCTTTGTGGTGTGATAGTAATGGCAGGTAGGGAAATTGGAGGGGAGGCAGAGAGGAGAGGGGTTCAGGGAGGGGGGGCTCTCTTTTTTATGACCTGGGCTCTAACTCAGCTAACAGTCCTGACCCTTGCTGTATAGCTGGTGGGGATCCCCAAGCATCCCCAGCTGTGGAATTCATCCAAAGACAGCCAGAACTCTGTTCTCCAAGCTCTACAATCGACGACAGCATCCTTGAGCCACCGATAATTAAACGTGAATGGAGTGCCAGAATCAGTGGCTTATGGACGAGACTGCTGCCTGCCAAGCTTGGTAAAAGGGAATTCTGGCCACCTTCAGAGAAAATGTAATTTATATTTTGAGGTGGGGTAGGGCGGGGCAGAGAAAATTTTGTGCCCACCTACTTTGGGCTCAGGTCCACCCAAAATTAGACACTGCTTACCACCGCTTTGTCTTCCCATACTGTCCACCTGGGAAGACAAGTGCAAAACAGTTGCAGACAATGAATGAACCACAGGTAGAAATAATTGAAAATCATCTTGAGAGAAAAGATGAATATTGTGTCCCTGAAAGAAATCTCCCAAATCATGCACTACAAATCTATTAAGTAAAAGAAAGGGAAGATATCAGAAAGCCCTAAGGGGCTCCAAAAGGGGGAAATCCATGCAGATTGAAAAGTACCTTCTTAGAACATAGAAAAGCCTCAAGCCACTTTAAAACTAAACCTCCCACCCCCAGTCTCTTCTGTTTGGCCAAAAGAAATAAGTGATTCACCAAATCAAAAGCAGCTGGCATGTCCAAACTTTCAATCCCCTTGTCAAGGCACAAATGAAGCTGCTCCATCAGGCTTGTCAGCACTGTTTCTGTACTAAAGGCTTTCCTAAAGCCTGATTGACACATATGTAAACTCTCAAATAAATCCACAAATTTCTTCATTTGAGCAGCTACTGCTGCCTCCGTCACCTTAGCTAAAAGTAAGAAATTCACGACTGGTCTGAAATTCAAATATCAAGATTCAATAAAAGAAGTTTAAAAAATTGGGAGATTTTGGGCAATGTTGCAGCCAGCTGCCTGCAGCAGAATATTAAATCAATAAACTATCTTTTTGGCTTTGCAATGGGTTTATATTGCCCAGAAGTGGGAGGGGGAGGGAATGGAGAAAAAGGGGGGCTAGGGAGGGTAGATGTTTAATAATTTCAAATGTTTCACGGTCAGTGCCACCTGACACTACTTGTGTTTGCTTCACCAACTGGTTTAATAGAAACGATTTACATAAAAAAAAAAATAGGTATAAAGCAATAGACCTTAACTTTAAGAGGTTATTTAACAAACTTCAATAGACATGTGACAACACTATCTTTCAACGTATAAGTGGGATATAGGTCCAAACCACAGTTCCCCTTTGAAAATTTAGGGGCCTTTTTACTAAGGCGCGCTAACAGATTTAGTGCACGGTAACAGTTAGAATGCTCAAAACGATGACGCCCATGAGAATATAATGGATTCAAAGGATGGAAAATTGGTAAGTTTAGTAAAGATGTCTGTGCTTGCTAGGCTTGGTTAAGGGTAGGGAGCAGCTCCTCCAGTTCTAGAGTCAACAGAACAAATATGTCAATTTACTGGAGGGATATAGGGGAGCAGGAGGGAGTTGTGCCTTATGTGATGCCATATTCTGAAAAACATTTAAAAGCTGCGCCTCTTTTGCAGCTCTGTAGTGGAGAGGACCTATAGTCAAGTCTCAAATTGAAAGAGGAATGGAGAGGAACATTATTTCTCTTTTTCACAATCAACCCCCTTTACATCCCAAGTGGGCTCAATATGCTGCATCTGCCCAAAGAAAAAGCATGGTAGTAACAGGAAAGGGTATGTGACTTGATATACCACCTTTCTCAGTGTTTTATTTGCAAGTACATTCAAAGCTGTTTATATGGTATGTACAGGTACTTATTTGCAGGGCCGCCAAGAGGGGGGGGGGCAGGGGGCAAAATTCCCCGGGCCTGGGCCTCCAAGGGGGGCCCGGCGCCGAGATCAGGCCGCCGGCGCTGCAGTCCCCAGTCTCCCCTGCCTGCCTCCACGGCTCCGGGCCCCCTTCATTCAAAGCGGCAGTCGCAGATCACCTCTCTTCTGGCCTTCCCTCCCTGTGTCCCGCCCTCACGGAAACCAGAAGTTACATCAGATGAGGGCGGGACACAGGGAGGGAAGGCCAGAAGAGACACGATCTGGAGGGTTAAGTGACTTGCTCAGAGTCACAGAGAACTGCAGTGGGAATTGAACCCAGTTCTCCAGGATCATAGTTTGCTTCACTAGCCACTAGGCCACTCCTCCACTCTGAAAGAAGTGACAGGAGAGATAGGTGGAGTTTGAAAGGGGTCAAGGAGTACACTGCCTTCATACTATATGTGTTTCTTGATTTGGTTTCCCTCTTGGCTCAGCTACTGAGTCCTGCTCTACTGATCACACAGTCCAAAACCTCAGGCTTAGCTTTTGGCATCTGCGATCTATGTGGCTGTTCAGGGCACCATGAATAAGGGAGTATTGCCATAGTGGTGTCCATAGGCAATTGGTGACTCAGATTTTTGGGGAGGCTAAAGTGGGATGGGGATAGAGCAGAGAAAGAGAAAGCGCAGTGGGCAAAATTAAAGTCCTTAGGGTGGCAGAGACACATTGAGCCCTGTGTCAGCAGTAAAGAGACAGTGGGAGCACTTTTGAACAAAGCTACACCCCCCCCCCCCCTTCAACCTTGCAGCTCTCTTACTGATGGTGTTATACTCACTGAACAAAACAATATTTGCAGCATTCTGGAAATATATGCAGGTACTTTAACACTTGGCTCCCATTCACTCCTAGCTCCTAAGTCCAGCGTCTTCTGTTGACCATGTGGGAACAGTGATGTTCAGCAGTACTGTGACTGAAATCCTGTGATTACTGGAAACCATAAAATGATTTTTCTATCAGTGTTTGGTTAATTGCTGAGTTACCGAACATGTTTGAATTACGTATTATCTGTATTAGCCACATGTGATGATTAGAGCAAAGGGCTGAAAACCAGGGTTCAAATTCAAGTACTGCTCTTTGAGGGTTTGAGTTAACCCTCCATTGTCTCAGGTACAAACTTCAGTTGTAAGCCTTCCAGGAAAGTACTTAGTGGGGCATTTTTGATATGATGTCTAAATCCTATTTGGATCCAAAAATCAAATAGTGAAATTGGCCATTTTCAAACCTAAAAAATGTCTATCTTTTTGATTTGAAAATGGCCATTTCCTAGATGTTTTCTAGAGGTTTTGTGCTTGTTTGGACCATTTTTCGGGGAAAAAAAAGTCCAAATGGAAAAAACACATAAAATCAAGCCATTGGGATGTAGGAAGAGCCAGCATTTTTAATAGACTCTTCTTCCATAAAATCGGAAAAATGTTTTTTCCAATTTTATGGAAGAAGAGTGTTGTGATTGATGTTGAACTATGGGAGCAGTTTAGACTTATGTTGTACATAGACCCTTGGGTCATTTTTGCTCTTATTGCTATTTGAGTATTGAATACCAGTCTGGATTCTCAGCCTTCAAGATTCTAGAGACTCCTCATGCAGTTGGCTCGTGTTGAATCATCTAGAGTTACTTTCTGTTTTTGCTTTGCTGTGTTTTTGTGCCTGAGGTGAGCACCCACATCATATTGAAAAGTTGGCTCCTATGATGCACATATCTGTAATTTAGATATGAACACTTGTAGTGTAAATGCTTGCACCTAAACTGCTGATACGTACATGCAAGTTATAATATTCTGTAATTTACATGCATAACTGCACACTCTGCCCACTCTCTGCCCATGTGTATAGCTACCTTCAAACTTTGGACCACTGCATGTAGGTGCCCAGTTTTCTGGTCATTTATATATATATATATATATATATATATATATATATATATATATATATATACACACACACTTAAAGATTGGTGCCAACTTTTCAGATTACCCCCATAGACCCAGTACTTCATGTACAGATCCCAGCGGTCCTAAAATCACCATTTTTAAATAGATGCCATTTCCCCATATAAATGTCAGCATCTCCACGTGGAAACTTCCGAAGTGTTTTTTATCCAGTATATCCAGAGCTCTACAACTTTCTTGAAGGCCGCTTATAATGCAGTGTTGTTGTACTGGCTTCATTTCACATTTATATCCCTGTCAAAGTACTGAATTACCATAATATACATTAAAGTACGAACCTTTACTAATGATACTGTTCTACCTTATACTGTTCTATTACTATGTTACTACGAGTAGTTCTTCTGATGCTTTTCTAAATGACATATCCAATCTGCAGTAGAATAATACATGCCCTCTTGATAATGCATGTTCTCCACCTCCCCTTGTAATTACTGTCTTGTTTCACATCAGAATCAGTGACACTCCCTAGTTATAAAGTGCTCTGATCTTTTTAACTTTAATCTTTCCTTGGGAGTTTTGCCAAGAACACATAAACAAAATTCATTTGGTTAGAACATCAAAAAATACAGGCTTTGATGCATCTGGACTTCAGTACCACCTTGCCAACAATGCTTTCCTTTGAAAGCTAAGAATTTTAAATTAGGCTATTACCTTGCATGAGAAGAGGAAGGCTGAATTTCTGAAAAACAAAACCCCCACACTTTATCAAATGCGAGTTAAAATTAATGAAAGCAGCTGAAATTTACCATTGATTTGAGTATTATCAGAGGGCTGGGGTAACTATAAGCATTTTTTCAGGAGTGGTTCACTACTTTTTTTTGTCCTACAGTTAAGCACTAGTATGCTAGGAGCAGTCTTACTTTAAAAAAGGCCATTTTCCTTATAGATAATGTCTTATGCCACCCGGTCAGCCTAAAGAATCTGTCTGACAATTAGAGAGTCAGGTACCTTCCAAAAACACAACCTCATTGATGCAACCCATGGATCCACTATCCAGAGCCTTTACACACTGTGAGGCCGGCTTGACAATTCTCATGGAGAATAAACCCTGTAGCAATAAGTGGACTGGTATTCAAAAGAAATTATGTGTTTACCTGTGGGTAGTGAACATAAAATTTCCCTATCTGTGGATGTTCAAGCCTTTGAAACTCCATCTGACTGGCCCAATACTATCTGTAGAGTAAATGGGTTGAAGAAGAGCGGGCCATTGAATGATCAAGTACGGTGACCATATAATACGTATATTCAACACAGTTGACTATGGCCCGTATTGTAAAAGTTCTATTTGTGTTTTGGGTATCCAAAAATCAGTATGTAGATGTCCATATTGCATGGATGTCTAAATCCTGATTTTAGAAAACTGGGATAGGGGCATCTAAAACTTGGTACTATGCCATAAGGAAAGGGGACATGATCTGGATGTGTTTTTGGTGGGCTTAAGGAGGGGCTGATATATTGATGTCCAATTCCAATTTCAGAAAGGGAAGGGACGTCTATGTCCAAAAAGATTGACATTGCTTTGTAGACCTTCTTCCCCGGATGAGTAAATGTTAGAAACGTGCTCTGAATGAGCAGTACTCTACTGAAGGAATTAAGGGAAATCACTCCCTTAATCTACAAGCTCTTTCTACCCCCCTCCCTGAATGCTAAACTGGCAAGGGACATTGGACTGTGACACCTTGGGGAAATATGGACATTCATGGTACTAAAATGACTGACAAACATTCAAGTCCTGGGCACATGGCTGTCTACGTGGCCATTTTTTAATATGGATGTTCCTATGCTGCCACATTGCCATTCACGTCCCTGATTTTACTCTGTTTAGACATTCCAATTTGAAAAAATCTATCATCAGCAAATCTTGTTCTAAAATACAAGCATCACTAGCAACCGTACCAACTTGGACGTCTCCATTCCAAGTTGGACATCCTTTCTAAAATTATATATATTGGAGCTAAATATTAATATTAATGTAAATGCTGGCACAGGCATTTAAATCAATACTGTCACTACTACTGCTGAATATTGACCCCAAAGTGCTTCTTTGCCCTACTCCTTGTGGTTTGGGGTCTTCTTGCCACTGCCAGAGCTGTTTTGTCCCTCTCACAGTGCCTTGGGATGTTTCTGCCACTTTTGTTGCTGCTCTCTCTACTTGTTCAGTGTCTTAGTGTGTCCATGCAACTGTTGTGATGCCCTTTTAACCCTCTTGTCGTCCTCTGAATTGTTCATGACACTATTAGTGCCCTTTGCCCCTCTTTTGGTGCTGTAGAGTGTTCACATCACTCTTGGGAACTTGAGTGCTGTTATCTCTGTTGCAGATGCCTGTCAGCAAGATTTAAGCATAGAAATGAATGTTCTGGAAACTGATCTGGGGAAAAAACAAAACAGAATAAAAATATTCCCTGTACATGTACATACAAAAGTGAAATAGTGTTTGGATATATATTAATGCTGCTATAAATGCATTCTATAATGTGATTTTGTCTTACTGTGCTAAGGTAGGACTTCTTGTTTTGTCTCCTGTACTATGCTGGGTATCAACTCCACTAAAAGGCCTGCCTCAATCGTAGGACACAGATAAGGTGCTCTCCTTATATTTGTCACACAGAAAAGTGTCCATTTTCAAATCTGCATAGTGCACTGATGTATACATAATTGTCTCTGTGAAAAAAATATTTAATTGGTGTGATGCGGGGTTGGTGTCACCTAAGCAGTTGACTACTGCGTACCTAGAATGTGGATAACCCCTATAATCAGGATTTATAGGTTGCCAGGACCAGGACTGGCATACACCAGGAAGCCGATAAGCAGCTTTTCTCAGATTTAAACAATCCCATTCGCTCAAAAACTCTGACGAGTCCAAAGCTGTTATTCTGAACCAACTGTTTATTAAAGTCACTTAAATGGCACTCAAAGTACAATGTGGCAGAGGTAGTAGTAAGGTTGAAGGTAACAAGCAGCAGCAGGAAATATTTACAAAGGGGGTCTTTTACTAAGGCATGCTAGTGTTTTCAGCACGCACTAATATTTAGGGTGTGCTAAACAACACAGACATCCATATATTTCTATAGACATCTCTAATATTTAGCGCTCTCTAAATATTAGCGTGCACTAAAAATGCTAGTGTGCCTTAGTAAAAGAGGCTCAAAGTCTCTGAGGCTATTCACTCCTAATTCCACTCTCAGAGAAAGTCCCATACTCCGTACAATTGGCAGTACTTTACAAGTAACAAGTTACTTTTTTTTACAATACTTTTGACAAGTTATATTTAAGTTGTACTTTTATACTTAGTAACAAAGTACAAATTTGAAAAGTAGTTAAAAAAACAAACAAACAGTATTTTCCATCCCTCTGCTTCTCTCCCTCTACAAGCTTTACAAGCGATGTCAGATACAGCTTGCAGCTGATTGTGCCCGAACTTCCGGTCCCAAATACAGCTGAGCTGGGACCAGAAATTTGGACCCAATCAGATACAAGCCAGGGTCTGACATCACCTGGAAACCTTAGTCCCCACCCTCTACACCTGCCCAGAACAGCTGTTGACTGGCTGTTACTTTGCTGTTGTCAGGCTCAGCTGCCGCCACAGCCTGAACCGCACCTTCACTGTGTGCAGGCCCTACTCCCTCTCCTCTCCCTTCCTATCCACCACTCCCCTGCAGCACAGTCTTGTTCCCTCCCTCCCATTGCACCTTTGCTGGGTTTGCGCTAGTAAACTAATTCGGCTTGTTTTGTTTCCAGTAAGTGTATTAGGGCCCTGTTTACTAAGGCATGCTAGCATTTTTAGCATGCGCTAAATGCTAGAGTCACCATATGTTTCTGTGGGTGACCTAGTGTTTAGCACTAGGCCATTGCTTAAGTGGTTTTCTGATACCTACAATAGTTTAACCTGGGTGGTATAGTATCAGTCTTTCTCTGGACTATAAAGCTAAGGCTTAGACTTGAAGGCTCGGGTCAGGGAGAAACAGGAACTTAGATTCTTGAGGGAATTCTGCACAAATTCTACACTGTGCGGTGGCACAGAATTCCCCCAGGAGCAATCTATGAACAGGCAGCACTACAAATATTACACTGGACCCTAAAAGTCCAAAACATCTATACAAGTAAAACAGAACAAGTGGGACTGCAACAGATCTCAACACAGAAATTATATGCAAACAAATTTCACACCTCAGTCACATGCAAAGCACAGACAGACCCTCACCAAATACAGAACAAGAGTTCCAAAATTAGAAATAGAAATATGAAGTCAAAAATTGAACTGGGAATCCCAAGAAGTTAAGCTCAGCATATTCTTCAACACTGAAGAAACATAAAGAAATACATTTCCTTTTGTACTGAACACAATATATAAACATCTGCAATGTACATTTCCAAAAGCTAACATATTCTAGTTAATAAATTCAAAATAAAACATTCTTTTTCTCTGTTTGTGTTTCTGGACATTTTATTTTTCCATCACATTGGTCCCAGTTTCACTTTTCAGCTTTCCTGTCTTCTGCTAAATCTGTTTCCAGTGGCCTCTGTCCATTTGTTATTTCTCCTCTCTCCTCCAGTCTTGTTACATTCCCTCACTACACCTGACTCTGACATATCGATCTTTCTCTTTGTTTGCTTCTCTTTTTTCTTTTCTGCTTCTGTCTACTCAAATTTCACCCTCTTGCTCTATTCCTTATCACTTTTCATTTACTTATCAACTTTCTATCTCCTTCTCTCATCCCCTAGCTCTCACATTTCCCATTCCCCATTCCTTTTTAGCTTTTATCTGCTCTCTATTACCACATTTCTACCATCTCTACTCACTATCCTCCTCTCACTCATCTTCCTGACAACCCTCCCATCGCCTCTCCCACATGGATCCACCATTTCTAGCATCTCCTCCCTCCCAAGGAGGTTTGATGAACAGGAGACAGTGTGATGTCACAAAGCTGAAGCCAGTCCACCCAAAGAGGTTTTCATTCTCCCCAATGCAGCAACTGCCATCTTGGTAAACCCAAAATAATGTAATTGATAGGATGGCATGCTCCACCTACTGGTTTCAGGCCAGATAATTGGCCAAGCTCATTCCTGCCAACTCCTGTTCATCAAACCTCCTTGCTCCCACCCCTCCCCCAAGTCCAATATCTCTTCTTATTGCCCTCCTACTTCTTCCTCTTGAGTCCAACATCTCTCCCTCCCCTCCACTCCTTCCCCCAAGTACAACCTCTCTCCCTTTCACCCCTCCCCCAAGTACAACCTCTCTCCCTTCTACCCCAGGCCAGCATCACTGTCCATTTGTGTATGCTAGAGACCACAGGATTCCCGTTTGAGCTGGTTTTTTCTTGACTTTTATACACCATATTTGCCCCTTTACGAAGGTTTCAAATTAGCCCCTGACGCAGCCCTAGGTGGGCGAAACACGGCCTGTGTCAGGCGATTTGTTCATACACGGTATCTTCAATAAAATCTTTTTGTTGTGACATTGATCTGCTGGCTTTCTTTCCCAGAAAGAAGATGTTGGGCCAGTGGCAGGGCAGCATGTGTGAATCGCTGCCACCACCCGGCAACTTGTGGACCAAATTAAAGGTAGACTTGGAGAAAGGCCTCATTATAGGGCCAACCCTGGTCAAGGGGGTTTCTCTCTACAAACAGTTCCTCTCTCTGATTACAATAGGTCACTCCTAGCTTCTAACTCTTTCTGGAAGAGGCCAGAACTTGAGAGTATCAAACACTTTGCTGCCTGCTTAATACTGAAGTCAGAGAAGAGGCAATACCCTTATTGGTTAATGTACTGCAATGGGAATCTCAATATAACCAAACCCCATACTGTTAGATTAACAGCTGCTCTACCTCTGTATATAACAAATTATTTCATTTTTTTGAGAGGTGTATGTAAAAGGGGCTTTCATAGGCATAGATACCAATGAGTGAGCCCAGCAATAAATTGAGGCAATGCAGTGGTAGGAACCACCTGCTTGAAGCGCACTCCTCTAACTCATTAGCTCCCTACTCTTCATCCCTGCAGGTCCAGCATCACTCTCCTCTATGCCTTGTTCATGCAAGTTCAGCATCTCTCCCTCTCTCCAAAGCCCCCTGGCAATCTTCCACACTTATGGCAGGGTCACCAGCAGCAGCATCAATCAAAACAGGCTGCTTCAGGCTGGCCCCACTGGGGCCTTGCCTCTGCCACATCCTCTCTCCTCTAATGCAACTTTCTGTGGGTGGAACATGTCAGAGAGAAGGCCCTAGTGGGGCCAGCCTGAAGCAGTCTGTTTTTATCAGTGTCACTGCCAGTGACCTGCTGAAAAGTGTGAAGGACCATGGGGGGTGGGCCTGGAGAAAGGAAGAGATGTCAAACTTGTGGGAAGGGGAGATAGAGATGCTGGATCTAGGTGATGGGGCAGAGGGAGGAAGAGATGCCAGAACCATGGAAAGAAGAATGGAGGGAGAGAAGCTGGACCCTGCAGGGAGGAGATGGAGAAATGCTGGGCCTACAAGGGAGGAGGAAAAGAGAGAAGTGGGGTAGAGAGACTAGACCAGGAGGGGAAGAAGGGAAGAGATGCTTGACTTGGGGGGGTGAGATGAGAAGAGAGGAAGAGAGAGAAAGAAAGAGAGTGAACCAAAGGTGGGTGGCAGGGGAGAGAGAGGGAGAGATGCTGGCCCTGAGGTGGAAGTGGGGGTAGGGGGAAGGTAAGGAAGAGTGGGAGAGATGTTGGCTTGGAGGTGTGACAGAAAGGGTGGAGAAGCTGGACATGGAGAAGGACAGGGACACAGAGAAGAGATGCTGAGCATAGAGGAAGTATAGGGGCAGGGACACAGAGGGGCAATGTAGACACAGGGGAGGGAGAGGGACATAGAAAGAAGTTGCTAAGCATGGAGGGAGGACAGGGACATTGACAGGGCAGATGCTGAGCATAAGCAGAGGGTAAGGACAGCGACACAAAGGGGAGACAATGGACAGGATGGATAAGATGCAGAGGACAAGATGGATAGTGGACATGGAGAGAGAAGAAATGTCAAAAGGTCAGGAGAGTTATTCCATCCAGAGTCTATTCAGTCCTAGCTACACTACTAGAACCTATGTATCATCTACTAATCCCTGGATTCCATATAGATCACCCACATTTGGGCACGGATCCCAGAACTGCCTGTAAACTAATTCATCAATTAAGTGCTAACAATCAGTTATTGGAGTTAACAAGTACAGATCTGCCCTATGTTCTATTCTATAAATGTGCACCTAAATTTAATAGTGCAGAACTGAAAATGGGGTCTGGCCGTTGGAAGGGCATGGATGGGTCAGGGATGTTCCCAGAATTTAGGTGCAATGCTATAGAATATTGTCATTTACGTGACAACTGCCGTTAGTTAGGTGCCCACAAACTTAAGGACAGTTTTTCTTGCAGTGCGCATTTGGATTAGTTAGGCGCCAGAATGTACACCGCTCTTGGCAGGTGTAAGTGCTTCCGCATAAGGTTTGGCACGATATGCTCACCAAGCTAGCAGAGCGCCCTTTACAGAATACTGGGGACCCCTTTTACCAAGCTGCGGCAAAAGGGGGCCTGCGCTGGCGTCGGTGTGTGTTTTTGACATGCGCCAAGGCCCCTTTTTACCACAGTGGGTAAAAGGTAGGTCCTTGTTTTTTTCAGGAAATGGCTATGTAGCAAGTGAAGCACTTGCCACACAGCCATTTCGGGGAGGAGCCATTACCGCCACTCATTGAGGTGGCGGTAAGGGCTCCTGCACTAAACCTGCGGTAACTGGGCATCATACAGCACTGCCTGATTACCACCGGGTACACACTGGCACTACAAAAATAAAAATATTTTTGCAGCACCGGATATGATGCTTGCTGGGGGTGAGAACTACCACCGGGCTGCTGCGGTAGCGTGGTGGTACTTTCTTTTTAGCGAGCAATAACATCATCTGGAGAGGTATTAGCTGTCCAATGGCCATCCTGAAAACCTTTAAGTTTTAGCCAGGTACTTCCTTCTCCAGTAAACCGTATACCAAGAGAGGCATAATCGAATGGCACCGGCCACATAGATGGCCGGCTCTGCGAGGGGGCGGAGCCAACCGTATTTTTGAAATACAGTTGGGGCCGGCTAAATTGATCGCCGGGTTTAGAGGAGATGGTCGGCTTTGTTTCTCAGTCATAATGGAAACCAGGCCCGGCCATCTCAAACCCGGCGAAATGCAAGGCATTTGGTCATGGAAGGAGCCAGCATTTGTAGTGCACTGGCCCCCCTCACATGCCAGGACACCAACTGGGCACCCTTATCTTGGGTACTGAGCCCCCCAAATCCCCACCAAACCCCACTCCCCACAACTCTACACCATTACCATAGCCCTAAGGGTTGAAGGGGGGCACCTACATGTGGGTACAGTGGGTTTGGGGGGGTTAGAGGGCTCAACATTAACCACCACAAGTGGAACAAGTAGGGGGGGATGGGCCTGGGTCCACCTGCACCCACTAAATACTGATCATGCAAAGCAATTAAGGAGCCTCAACCACCGCTCTCTGAAGAAACACAGAGAGGACTACACATACATGGCTCAGGCAGTGCCAGTCAAGTGTGCATGTCGACGGGACCCCATGCAGCCCGAGGATGTCGCTTGAATTGAGGTAGGGGACATGACAAATATAGAATATTGATGTTCTATATTTTTCTACTCTAATAAATCAAAATATTTTTCTACTCTATTAAATTTACTGAAGAAGACCATAAGGAGTGTGAGGGTTGATGTATAAGTACTATTCGTGTTTTAAACATGGATATCCCAGCACATCAATATCCAAATCTCCAAAATGTCTGTAGTGCCATTTTAGAACAGGCAGGAGAAAAATGCATTTCAGGGGCATGTCATGGGTAATGTGGTGTTCTCAATATGTATTATCAATTCCAGGTAGTGCGTTAATGTGCAGGGAATGCATGAAAAATGTCAGAATTTACACCTACTATAAAGAGCAAATATGTGCCACTGAAGTATGTCTTTGTGGCTGTTTATTCTGGTGCTTACTGTCTGGAGGAGAATTGATATGAGAGTCTGTGAGCCTGATTGCTGTCTGTCCACCGAGATCCATACATGTTTAACATCTATTGGTCCCACCCATGACATAATCCCTCTGGACCCCATCTTTCACTCCTCCGCCCTGCCTGCCTCTACAAGCCTCTTCCCTGATATTCTTTCCCATACCCACCTGTGAGCCCTCCCCACATCCATCCCTGCCCCTGCCCCAAACAAGTTCCTCTGTCTGCCTCTGCTTTGGTGCTTCTCAGCCCTAGCCCCACCTACAGTCAGTGTCTGTGCCTTTATGTGCGTGCAAGGGGGGTGATGATTATATAAGTAGTGACCTGTTGTCTGTCAGTGGCTATGCTGCTGCATTGTGTGTCAGTCTGATTGTTGGCGGTGAGGAGCACTCTGGGTGGTGGTGGTGGTGGTGGTAGGGAGCACTCGGAGTGTTGGTGGTGAGAGTTGTTGGTCATGAGCTACTAAGACCTGTGGGTTGTGGAGGTCATGCTGCAAAAGGCACAATGGAAAGAGAGGCAGACCAACAGGCCACATCCTTATCATGGGATACATAGGCCCAGGACACAGTTCCTTGACCACACTGAGGAGCAGTGCATAGGCTGCTTCTGCTTTGACAAGGCAGCCATTCTGCATCTCTGCCAATAGTTGGAACTTCTCTTCTGTACCTCCACTCACAGGGATAACCCATGCCTATGCATTTCTAAAGTCAGTTCTGCACTAGCCTTTCGCATCACTGGCAGTTTCCAGACTGTCCTGGCAGCCACCTCCCAGGTGCATCATGTAGTTCCTTATGACCTTCTTACACACACTGCTGTCTACTTATCATTCCACCAGAACCATAAATACATAAGTAATGCCACACCGAGAAAAGACCAAGGGTCCATCGAGTCCAGCATCCTGTCCACGACAGCGGCCAATCCAGTCCAAGGGCACCTGGCAAGCTTCCCAAACGTACAAACATTCTATACATGTTATTCCTGGAATTGTGGATTTTTCCCAAGTCCATTTAGTAGTGGTTTATGGACTTGTCCTTTAGGAAACCGTCTAACCCCTTTTTAAACTCTGCCAAGCTAACCGCCTTCACCACGTTCTCCAGCAATGAATTCCAGAGTTTAATTATGCATTGGGTGAAGAAAGTTTTCTCCAATTTGTTTTAAATTTACTACACTGTAGTTTCATCGCATGCCCCCTAGTCCTAGTATTTTTGGAAAGCATGAACAGACGCTTCACATCCACCTGTTCCACCTGGAGGAGTGGCCTAGTGGTTAGAGTGGTGAACTTTGGTCCTGGGAAACTGGGTTCAATTCCCACTGCAGGCGCAGGCAGCTCCTTGTGACTCTGGGCAAGTCACTTAACCCTCCATTGCCCCAGGTACAAATAAGTACTTGTATATAATATGTAAGCCGCATTGAGCCTGCCATGAGTGGGAAAGCACGGGGTACAAATGTAATTAAAAATAAAAATTTTTATATACCTCTATCATGTCTTCCCTTAGCCGTCTCTTCTCCAAGCTGAAAAGCCCTAGCTTCCTTAGTCTTTCTTCATAGGGAAGTCGTCCCATCCCCGCTATCATTTTAGTCACCCTTTGCTGCACCTTTTCCAATTCTAATATATCTTTCTTGAGATGCGGCGACCAGAATTGAACCCAATACTCAAGATGCGGTCACACCATGGAGCAATGCAACAGCATTATAACATCCTCACACCTGTTTTCCATACCTTTCCTAATAATACCCAACATTCTATTTGCTTTCCTAACCACAGCAGCACACTGAGCAGAAGGTTTCAGTGTATTATCATCGACGACACCCAGATCCCTTTCTTGGTCCATAACTCCTAACGTGGAACCTTGCATGACGTAGCCATAATTCGGGTTCTTTTTTCCCACATGCATCACCTTGCACTTGCTCACATTAAACATCATCTGCCATTTAGCCACCCAGTCTCCCGGTCTCGTAAGGTCCTTCTGTAATTTTTCACAATTCTTTCGCGAGTTAACGACTTTGAATAACTTTGTGTCATCAGCAAATTTAATTACCTCGCTAGTTACTCCCATCTCTAAATCATTTATAAATATATTAAAAAGCAGCGGTCCTAGCACAGACCCCTGAGGAACCCCACTAACTACCCTTCTTCATTGTGAATACTGCCCATTTAACCCCACTCTCTGTTTCCTATCCTTCAACCAGTTTTTAATCCACAATAGGACATTTCCTCCTATCCTATGACCCTCCAATTTTCTCTGTAGCCTTTCATGAGGTACCTTGTCAAACGCCTTTTGAAAATCCAGATACACAATATCAACCAGCTCCCCTTTGTCCACATGTTTGTTTATTCCTTCAAAGAATTGAAGTAAGTTGGTCAGGCAAGATTTCCCCACATAAAAGCCGTGCTGACTTGGTCTCAGTAATCCATGTCCTTGGATGTGCTCTGTAATTTTGTTTTTGATAATAGCCTCTACCATTTTCCCCAGCATTGATGTCAGACTCACCAGTCTATAATTTCCCGGATCTCCCCTGGAACCTTTTTTAAAAGTCGGCGTTACATTGGCCACCCTCCAATCTTCTGGTACCATGCTCGATTTTAGGGATAAATTGCATATCACTAACAGTAGCTCCGCAAGCTCATTTTTCAGTTCTATTAGTACTCTAGGATGAATACCATCCGGTCCAGGAGATTTGCTACTCTTCAGTTCACTGAACTGCCCCATTACGTCCTCCGGGTTTACCAGTAAGTTTCTCCGACTCGTCCGCTTGAAATACCATTTCAGACACTGGTATCCCACCCAAATCCTATCACCGTCAGATGAGCATCAGCAGAGACAACACATTTGAGCTTGTTTTTGAAAGAGATCATCGACCATCTTCCGACACAAATTGGGAGATGGCCGGCGATCTCATGATCCCGGCCAAATCAGTATAATCTAAAGCCGATTTTAGCTGGCCCCAACTGCTTTTCGTCACGGAGCCAGCCAGCCTTCAAGGGAGGGTACAGAAGGCGGAATGGGGGGCGGGGTGGGAGAGGGACGGAAAAATGGAAAAAAGATGGCTGGCTCAGACGAGCATTTCGCCGGCTGCACTTGGTCCATTTATTTTTAGGTCCAAGTCACAAAAAAGTGCCCCAATTGACCAGATGACCACTGGAGCGAAAAGGGATGACCTCCCCTTACTCCCCCAGTGGTCACCACCCTCCTCCCACCCAAAAAAAATAAAACAAAAAAGTTTTTTGCCAGCCTGTATGCCAGCCTGAAATGTCATACCCAGCTCCCTGACAGGAGTATGCAGGTCCCTGCATCCATGCACCTGTGTCTGCTCTCTCTCTGTCTGGCTTCCAGGCTCCTTGAGTGCTTTGCTTCCACCCACCTGGGTCTGCTCTTCCTCTGCCTGGCTTCCCTTGCTTCTCTCCTATTGGTCTTCCGGTTCCTCCTTCCCCTGCTCTTGTCCTATGGCTGTGCCCCTTCTCCCTGCTGATGTCAGACGCCAGCACTTTATCAGCTGAGCTCTCTCTGGACTCCATGCTTCGGCTTCTACTTTGGTAGGTGTTTCTAACTCTATAGTCTGCTTCTTATCTACTGGTCCCTCATTGCTGACTTTGCCTGTACCTGGATTACCCTTCTGCCTGCTGCCTGCCTACTGACTTTCACCTGCATCTGGATTACTCTCTTGCCTGCCTACTGACATTTGCCTGTAACTGGATTACTCTCTTGCCTGCTGCCTGCCTACTGACTGCCGCTTGTACCTGGATTACTCTCTTGACCTGCTGCCTGCCTGGCCAATACATTCATCACCCCACTTCCAGCTCCGTCCCGTAAGTCCTGCAGGCCGCCCGCACCTAGGGGCTCAACCTCTGCGGAACGGCGGTCAGTGCAGGTGAAACCCGGGGTTGTCCAGCCGCCAAGCAGAACCTGGCCCGAGTACCAGGCTCAGCAGCGCTTTACTTGGTACAAGAACTCACGAGTCTGACAATATTGCAGGCCCAAAAATGTGGAATGAGGTATTGCCTCAAGTAAGATCTATAAGAGTTATGATGATTTTTTTTAAAACACTGAAAATGCTACTTTTTCAACAAGTGTTTGCTACTAATTTGTCTGATGTTTAAAATTTCTAGTACCAAGACAGTTCTGTTAGGACTCCTCTGATTTTAAGATTTGGGTATTTTTGGATGAAAAAGTGATGATGGATGTATAATTGTATTTGTTTAATAATTCTGTTATATTCTTGTAAAGAGTATTATGTATATGCATTTGTAATCCACTTAGAATGACATGATAATGCAGAATATAAGTTTTTATAAATAAATAAAATGATGGCCGTTGTTTATTTTGCATTTAAAAAGCTGCCAATTTTGCCTGTAGAAGTAAGAGGTGCCTAAGCCAAGGATCCAAGGAGATTATCAGAGGAACAACATCATGCCTCAGGAATTGAAATAAGAATTTTTGGGACTCGGATTGAATTTACCCTTATGATTTTATTTTTTTTAATCCTGATTTTGTATTGAACATTGGGGGATAACTAATAAAGGTATTCCATTTAAAGATACCTTTGTGGTCCAAGCGTCTTTTTGAAAGTTCAAGTGGGGGTTTTTTTCTCTCTCTCCAGTTTAAGCCTTGAGGTTCAACTTCCTCCAGCCCTCCTACACCCTTTATTTCCTTTGAACTGGTTGTTTCTGCTATTTCCTCCCCCTCTTTTTTCAAAATACCAGTGTTCTTTTCTTTCAGAAAGGGCCTCTGCAATTACCTTAAACCCTTTAAAGAGAGGCCCAACTACATTAAGACAAAATGAAAGCAAACATTTATATTCAACAAATATTTTGATGGGAAACTGCTATGGAATTTGTTTTCATTTTCTATCGCCTTTGAAGAAACTTTAAGGCTGACTTTGTACAGGCCATTTAGGTCAGAGAACAGATGTCCGAGTCAGGATGGTCACAGTTTCACAATATTTTAGAAAAGGCTCACTGAAAACAGAGCCTTCTGGAAAACGAATAAAAGGATGCAGCAGGGGGATACAGTACATGCATAGCTTGCAGTATATCCAGCAGGAATTAGCAGCCATTTTGGAAAGAAACAAGTTCAAAAAAGAGTGTCATCATTTAGGCTTTTGAAAGTGAGTGTTCCAGCACTCAAGTGTGTAGATGCCAGTTAAGTGTCAGTACTTTTACACAAACATGCCAGATTTCAATTAGCAAGCTAAGCAAAATCATTTCTTACAATTCTGAAGTAGTTATAAACATCAGAGAGGCAAGCATAATTGTTCACTTACTTTTTGTGCAAACCCCAGATCCAAACAAGCAGTTATCTGATATTTATGTCTTTCCTCAGAGCAGGTATAAATGCCAATGCCCAGCTTTTGAAAAATGTGAGTGTATTGCTTTTGTATAATTAGAAATACACACATATTTTTCTGGCCCACCAAAAATAAACCCACAAGATGCCCCCTTGAGAACTGTGTATGAGATGGATCTAAATGAGTAAACTACAGCTGTCTAAAATAGCTTTGCAGAAACCAAAAAGCACAAGGAGCCTTCAAGAGTGGGGGCATCAACTCAATATTTTATTGAACAGGCCCTACACAGTCCATGTTTCAGTGAAGCTGCCTGTGTCAGGGATCTATCAACATAGATGATGTTCAAATGTGTCAAATAATCAAAAATTCTCTTTGTTAGAGATAGTGGTCTCAGAGCAATGAAAAGACGCTGAAAGCAGCGTGGGTACACCAAGGAGTTTTGAGAGTATAAACCTGCACAAGTGAGGATTTTTGATTATTTTACAAATTTGAACATCATCTATATTGATAGACCCCTGAGGCAGGCGGCTTCACCGAAACACTGACCGTGTTGGGTCTATTCAATAAAATATTGAGTTGACGCCCCCACTCTTGAAGGCTCGTTGTGCTTTTTAGCTCTGATCTTGTGGGAGTGTACTTTGGATTCCCTCTCTTGGCATTTCCTAAAATAGCTATGCACTCATTGATCATTTACTTGTGCTTATACACGTAAAAGCCACACAAGCCTTCCAATATGACTTCTTTTATGTAGTAAAAATTGGGGCTGATAATCAGCAGTACTTATCTGATTAGGAATCACTCCTATTGGGATAAATACCATCAATTGGGTCCATACCTGGATCTTCAGCGGGTTTATCCAGATAATGCCACTGAATATCCAGTCAGACTGCATTGGAACTATCTGAATAGTGCCAAGGCAGTCTTAGGATGAAGTACATAAGTATTGCCACACTGAGACAGACCATAGGTCCATCAAGCCCAGTATCCTGTTTCCAACAGTGGCCAATCCAGGTCACAAATAACAGGCTAGATCCCAGAAAAGTTCAATACATTTTCTGATGCTTATCCCAGAAATAAGAAGTGGATTTTCCCAAGTCAATTTAATAATGGTCTATGGACATTTCCTTTAGGAAGCCGTACAGACCCTTTTTAAACCCCACTAAGTTAACCACATTTACCACATTCTCTCGCAACAAATTCCAGAGTTTAATTACACGTTGAGTGAAGAAATATTTCTCTGATTTGTATTAAATTTACTAATTTATAGCTTCATCTCATGCCCCCTAGTCCTAGTATATTTGGAAAGAGTAAACAAATGATTCAGGTCTACCCATTCCACTCCACTCATTATTTTATAGACCTCTATCATATCTCCCCCTCAGCTGTCTCTTCTCCAAGCTGAAAAGCCCTAGACACTTCAGCCTTTCCTCATAGGGAAGTCGTCCCATCCCCTTTATCATTTCCGTTGCCCTTCTCTTTACCTTTTCTAATTCTACTGTATCTTTTTTGAGATGTGACGACCAGAATTGAACACAATATTCGAGGTGGGGTCGTACCATGCACCGTGAGCAGAGCTGGGCAGAAGTGTGGGCAGAGCTGAGAATTTACATAGTTAGAGGTGATATTCAGTCCACTAACTTGCCAAGATAAAGTTAGGAGAGAAAAATGGCTGTCTTAACTTTATCCAGTTACCTACCAGTGTACCAGTCTGAATATCACTAGCACCTGGGTAAATAGAGTTGGCCAGCCTATACCCAGATATTCAACACTGGCTGCTCTAGAGCTATTGGTGCTGAATAGCTAGGTGTGAGGGAGTGAGTGGTATAAGGGCAGGTGTCCTTGAGTACACTCCTTCACTGATGTTGAAAGTTAAGCTACCTTATAGCAGGTGGAGCTCTTTGAGCAGGGACTGTCTTTTTTGTCTATGGTATACAGCGCTATAGAAATCATAAGTAGTAGTAGTAGTTAACCTTCCATGTCAGAGGTTGAGTCAGAGGGGTGGGCTCAGGCCAGAAGGTGGTTAAATGCCCTGGAACAGAGATCATAGAGGCCCCAAGGCAAGGTGTGTCCAGGAACATGACCCTGAGTAAAGAGGTCTCCTGGAGGAGGACCGGGAGTGAAAGAGTCCTCCCAAGATGTTGACTGGACTGCAGTACCTGTGGGGGAGAACCAGCAAAGCAAGGAGTGGTTCTGTTTCCATGATTTGCACCTGGGTGTAAACAGTAAAAACCCAGGTGTTACAAGAGAAGGGATAGATAGTGTTGTATAGTAACTAAGTAAATATAACTAGTAAAGGTTTTTCCACTTTTACTTGTAAGAAGCACAGGGTAACATTTGTTACTTTTACTTTTACTGAAGTAATAATTTCACCCATTTTTACTACTTTTACTCAGTTACATCTGATGCTTGCAGTTAAAAGCAAAAGTGAGATGTAAATGACAACTCTTCAGTAAACCAAATGAAATAGCAAAACTGGGAACAGGAGTTTGCTATTGCGAACGTCATCACGTAAACAGTGGATCGTCTCATCTTAAATGTTGCTGTTCAGTGAATATTCAGTGATCATAACCTGCAGACCCAGTCAGAAGACATCAGTAATACTGTAACCTGGCCTGGTTTGAAGGAACCTTCTTTCAGACTGAACAATCCACTTTCTGCTAGTGCAGTTCTAATCTAATCTTATATTTCTATACCGTAATACAGAATATAGTTTATAAGAACAGTGAAGTTGACTGTGTTTGTTCATCTGGTTACTGGCCTTCAGCCAAATGGAGACAAACAAAGCAGATCAATCAGTGATATGGTTCAAAACTTTATTTTCAGAGATTCGCGAATCTCTGAAAATAAAGTTTTGAACCATATCACTGATTGATCTGCTTTGTTTGTCTCCACGTTGAATTTTGCGGATCGCTTGCCATCTTGTTTCTTAGCTTCAGCCAAATGGAACAGTAATTACTTGGATCACTTTAAAGTGGAGATGAAACTAAAGCTAGTAGCAATTCTTGGTGAACAACACCCTGCTCATCATCCTATGGGAAATTTTACATTAGGGCAACTGTCCACTGGATTGATAAGTCTTTAGAGAGGAAGTTTGCTTGTGTGGCCTTTAGACTGAAAGGTTCCCACACATTTGACCTTTTTGCATCAGTTCTTCAAGATATTCAAACAGACTGCCATCAGATGAAAAACTGTTAGAACAACACAATGATTCCAACTTTGTGAAAGCCTTCTCTGTAACTGAACAGCACGATGATGATAATGAAGATAAAGATGAAGTGATGAATTAGATAACACTACTTCTAATGCAGATGATGATAACAATAATGATAATAAAGTATTCTTTGATTTAAGGAAGTCAGAGATTCTCTTGATCATAATCTGCAGACCCAGTCGGAAGACATCAGTAATACTGTAACCTGGCCTGATTTGAAGGAACCTTCTATCAGACAGAACAATCCACTTTCTGCTAGTGCAGTTCTAATCTAATCTTATATTTCTATACCGCAACAACCACAACAGTCCTGTGCGGTTTACAAATAAAAGATACCAAACATACTTGGGAATATACAAACAATGAAGTTAATATAAAGGTTAAAACTATTAAAACAAATGTACACTAAAATTTCAGTTTAAATATTTCTCAATTTTCTAAAGTTGTGGGAAGATCATTCTAAAACTTAGTTCCCATAAAAGAGAACGATGACTGAAATAATAATGGATTTTGCTGATGGAAGATGTAGAAGCAGTATATTATGCAATTCCATAGTCTTAGCTCAACAGGGAAAAGTAAGTAACTAACCAACTTCCGTAAACTACTGAAGACTCATCTCTTTGAAAAGATATACCACAAAGAATAATTACGTAAAATCCCCAAATACACCTAGTAACGCCGTCTTACGTCTATTGTTTTTAATGTTCCTACCACACCTGTATCTTGTATTTTAATTTCTGATAATATCTTCTGTAATACCACCATCTAGTACTCCTAATGTCTGTCAATGTCTTCTGTAATGCCACTATCTTGTACTTCATGACCATGTAACCCAAATTCCTTCTGTAAAACCAAATGTATATCTTTTTCCTTTTCCAGTATCCATGATATATTGTAAGCCACATTGAGCCTGCAAAAAGGTGGGAAAACGTGGGATACAAATACAATAAATAAATAAATAAATATTCTGGAGCAGATCATACAATATCTTGAAAATGACTATACAAGCTTTAAAATACACCCTAGCCTGAACAGGGAGCCAATGGGCTTTAGCCAACAAAGGTGTAACCATTTCAAAATTAAGATTGTAACCACTTGTAACCACTCGCTTCCACCTACTCTCCTCTCTTCCTTCCCGTTCACATTAATTGATTTGATTTGCTTACTTTATTTTTTTTTTTGTCTATTAGATTGTAAGCTCTTTGAGCAGGGACTGTCTTTCTTCTATGTTTGTGCAGCGCTGCGTACGCCTTATAGCGCTATTGAAATGATAAATAGTAGTAGTAGTAGTAGTAGATTGCTACATTTTGCAGGGTCTGCAATTTTTTCAAAATTAATTGTGTGCAGCCTAAAAAAAGAATGTTACAGTAGTCTAACTCAAGAGCCTGAACAATTAATCTGAATTATAAAAGTTTGAAGTAACATCTAATCCTTCTTAATCTCTTTAAAATATAGACCTTTTTTGTTAATTGAGTCATATGTTTCTCAAAAGACTGCTTTGTATCTAACACTACTCTCAAATATTTTAATGTCTAGTTCAATTGGGAAACTGGTCTTATCCATAATAATCATCCAATGTAAAGTCTCCTGTTGTTGAACCTTTCTAGCTGTGCTGGCTTCATGACTCACAATCACATTCACATGAGTGACAGTCATTTTCAAATTGTCAATCCAAAAGCAAATTGGATTGAATTGTAGAGCAATAAAGTTGGGATAAAAACGTTAACAATAGCTGCATTCATTGTAGTTGTGATACTTTTACGTTTTACTCAAAATGCATTCACTTAAGTAAATTTTTTAATGTGTTTTTCACTGTACTTTTATTTAAGAATGAAAATATACATTTATTTTTATTTTTACTTAAGTACTTTGAACAACACTGGGGATAGAAGACTACAAAGATAGCAGAGTGCATTTCTTGAATTACAAAGGCTCAGTACTGAAAGTCCCAACTAGAGCCAGACCCAGATTTATACATGAGTGACTTGAGTTATGCTGTAGAAACTTAGCAAGACAGGACTGCTGAAGAGATGAGAAACCATTGTTATTATGACTTTTGCTGTGTTAAGTCTAAGTCTGTGACAGAAACAGACTGCTGCTTTGTTTGTCTTTTCAGCAATAAAGTTTACTTCTGATTTATAGTGCACCCTGACTGTGTCTGTGGGGCTCCCAGTCTGTCTGCCAGCCACGCTGCTACACCAGATATAAAAAACCTGCAGTGGCTGGTGTTTACGCTGTCCGTTGCAGCCTGAATACTACCTCCTTTTATTGTAGAACACCATACACTTATCTGAAGCATCCCCCTTAACTGTAATAATAAACCTTGGGCTGTAAAGTGGAAAATCCTTTCCTTCCATTGCAGAATCCACACAGAGTTAGGACAGAAACATAGAACTATCGCCAGTGAGGTCCTAGTCTAATATGAGTATCCAGAGGATGGGCTAAACGAAGACATTGAGAGAAAGCTGACTCTAAACCACTGTGACAGGAAGACTGGATGGGCCTTACCTGCTACCATACCTTGATTAACTGTAAAAGGAACTTGCCTTTAGTTTAGTCACCCATTTATTTATTTCAACTGACTCCGTACCACCCATCTTGTCCCCATGTATATATCTTCATTTGGCCCCTCAGCTATATGGTATGCTGTATTGTAGAAAAGCATTAATGTCATAGCAATGTTATTTGAATGTTCTAATTGTGTGTTTGTTAGACTTTCCATCACTATTATGCTTGCATCATATTATGTCTCTGTTATTTGAATTTCAGTGTTATTAAATGTATATATTTTTTTATCCTGTTTCATGGTAGTCTTATTATTAGGTTTCATAAGTACATAAGTATTGCCACACTGGGACAGATCAAAGGTCCATCAAGCCCAGCATTCTATTTCCAACAGTGGCCAATCCAGGTCACAAATACCTGGCAAGATCCCCCCAAAAGTTCAATACATTTTATGCTGCTTATCCCAGAAATAAGCAGTGGATTTCCCCAAGTCATTTTAATGATGGTTTATAGACTTTTCCTTTAGGAAACCGGCCAAACCTTTTTAAACCCTGCTAAGCTAACCGCCTTTACCACATTCTCTGGCAACGAATTCCAGAGTTTAATTACACATTTCAGTTTGCTGTTTTCAAGTTTCCTCTTTCATTGTATTTATGTTTATACTTGCACATTTTACTATTGTTATGCTGTTAACAAAATTGTAAGTTTGATGTTAAACTGTACCTGATGTTAAACTGTACCTTGGGTGAGTCTCTTCATAAAGGCGGCTAATAAATCCCAATAAATAAATAAATTTTAGAAGCATCTACGTGTAAGGTTGCCATCTTTTGACAGAGAAAAACCTGACACCTACCCCTGCCCCATCCACGCTCCTCCTTTGTCTCACCCTCCTGCCATGCCCTGTGCATTACCTCATCTACTGTGACAGCATGCTGAGAAAAACTGTAACTGTGCCTGCTTTCCCTGCAGCTAATTTTTCTTAGGAAAATTTTATTCTATTCTCTTATATTCCTCAACAAGCCTCACGAGTTCTGTGTGGATCAGAAAAATAGAACTAGGCATACCCGGGAAAACATATAAAATTTCTCCTACATTACATCAACTGATATCTGCACCCACAGCTTAAGATAGGTATTTCTTAAATAACCAGGGGCGTCTTTTACTTAGGCGTGCTGGCATTTTTAGCGCGCATTAAAAATAGGTGCTAAAAACGTCCATAGGAGTACAGCGGCATCTTTAGCGTTTAGCGAATTTTTAGCGCATGCTAAAAATGCCAGCATACCTTAGTAAAAGATCCCCCAGGTTTTTAACCTCTCCAAAATAACAGGTAACATATTGCTGAATAAATAAAGGCAATGAGTTCCATATTTTAACTCCGACAAAGGAGAAAGCTGATTGAAAAGATTTTATAACTCTTAATTCTTTTGACAGAAGGTAAGTGTAATACCAGAAAATCTCTTACTGCCCCTTTTACTAAGCTGAGGTAAACCCAACCCGACTTACAACTCGCTAAACAGGAAGTATCACCGAGCTACCGCAGCAGCCCGGCAGTATTTCCAACTCCTAGCGAGCTGTCATATCCAGAGCTACAAAAATATATTTATTTATTTTTGTAGCGCCAGAGTGTACCCAGCAGTAATTGAGCAGTGCCACGTACTACCTGGTTTACCACCAGGTTAGCGCGGGAGCCCTTACTGCCACCTCAATGAGTGCCAGTAAGGACTCCCCCTTGAAATGGCTGCATAGCAAGTGGTTTACTTGCCACATGGCCATTTCCTGCAGGAAAGAGAGACTTCCCTTTTACCTGCTGCGGTAAAAGGGGGACTCAGCACACGTGAAAAACACAGGCTGACGCCAGCACAGGCCCCCTTTTGCCATAGCTTGGTAAAAGGGGCTCTTAATTTCTTAGTAGCATGATAAATTGGAAAATTTACAAGGAGAGGCATGTATTGAGACACCACGCTAAGTAATATTTTTAAAAAACATAACACAAGCCTTAAAGTCAATTGCACATTGTGAATAGAGTCAGGTAGCACCTTATAGTCTAACCCAGGGGCGTAGCTACGTGGGACCACGGGGGCATGGCCCCGCCACCAATCGCTTCAACCTCTCTCCCGCCACCAACCCTCCCCTGCCGCCGTTGGGTACCTTTGCTGGTGGGGGTCCCCAACCCCCGCCAGACGAAGTCCTCTTCTCCAGCATGGCCGCATTGCTGATCTGCAAGGGCAGGCTTCTGTTTCTGTAAGTCTGACGTCCTCCGTGCAGGATGTCAGACTCACAGAAACAGAAGACTGCCCTTGCAGATCAGCAACGTGGCCGTGCCGGAGAAGAGGACTTCGGCTGGCGGGAGTTGGGGACCCCCACCAGCAAAGGTACCCGACGGCGGCGGGGGAAGAGGGGGTCGAAAGGGTTGGTGCCGGGGGGTTAAAGGTGGTGGTGGTGGCGGGGGGGGATAAAAAATGGTGGTGGGGGTTAAAAATGGCGGGGTGGGGTCGGCGGCGCTGGGGGGGGGGCTAAAATGTGCCCTCTCACTTTGGGCTATGGACCCCCTCTCCCGCTGAAGTCTGGCTACGCCCCTGGTCTAACCAAGTTCCTGAGGCATGAGTTGGGCTGGCAGAGAGTGCGTGTGTGTGGAGGAGGGGAGTAAAGAAGCTGCTGGATTAGGGGAGGGGTTGACACCCAGATGCCATTATAGAATACTATCTTAGCGCACAGATTTTGGGTACCTAACTTTTAGTGTTCCTATTAGAATTGCCCCCAATGCACAAACTTGTGCAAAAACACACTCAGAACCTGACCATATCATAACACACTCTGTCTGCCAGAATTGAAAGAGCAGCAACGCTATCTAAGAAAAGACAGCATTGTAAATATTACACCAGGCCCTAATACAGCAATACACCACCCAGTAAGAAAATATAACAAATACGACTTCTAAAAGATCTCCACAAAGAAATGACATGCTAGCAGAATACCACACCTTGCTCATACGCACAAAACAAAGATCCTTAACAAATATGAAACAAAGGGCCACAAATCAGTAACAGAGATATGAAGGCAAAAAACTGAACTGATAACCTCAAGAAGTCAGACTCTGCATATAGAGCATACAAATACCAGAGAAACAGAAACTGAAATGCAAGATATGAGGGATGTGCATTTCTCAAAACTGGAATGTTCCAAATAAAATAGTTTTTTCTACCTTTTTTTTTTTTTGTTACATTTGTACCCCATGCTTTCCCACTCGTGGCAGGCTCAATGCGGCTTACATGGGGCAATGGAGGGTTAAAGGACTTGCCCAGAATCACAAGGAGCTGCCTGTGCCTGAAGTGGGAATCGAACTCAGTTCCCCAGGACCAAAATCCACCACCCTAACCAGTAGGCTACTCCTCATCTAAGCACTATATTTGTCCATTTGATTTTCTCTTTTTGTTTTTTAAATCTCTTTCCAGGGTGTCTTAATCATGTGTCATTTCTTTTCTCTCCATGACCAACATCCATCTTCCCTCTCTGTCCTGTCCAGGATTTCTCTTCTGTGTGCTTATCCCTGTCTTCCACCTATATTCAGCATCTCCCCCTCCAAGTCCCTATCCCACCCCTTTTCCAGCATTGCCTTTCTGTGTCTCTGTCCCTATACTCCCCCCCATGCCCAATATCACTCCTCTGTGTACCTGTCCCACCTCTTTATCTTCCCTTCCTCCCCCACACCCCACCCTGGGGCCAGCATCTCTTTCTCTATCCCCTCTTCCATTCCACCGCCCTTTCGATCCAACATTTTTCTTTCTCTCTTTGCTCCCCCCACCCCTGCAAATCCAGCATTCCTCCATCTCTCTCCCTCCCCTGGTGGATCCAGTATATCTTTAGTCCCTCTCCTTACAACAACTACTACTAATCATTTCTATAGCGCTACTAGACGTACGCAACACTGTACACATTATATGCACATACAATTTTGTGCACCATATATAGAATCCCTGGGAAATGGATTTCAAAATTATCTCCCCTACCTGTTAGTTCTTATACATGGAAGTTGTGAAATTGTCACTTCCACATATATGTAAAATACAGTGGAAATGTGAACATTTCAGCCTGAAAATCCTATTTCCCACATGGAGTCCTGATGCAAAATGAGACATATATTTATTACTTCAGTATGTTCATAATTCATTCATTCAGCAAGAAGCTGAGGGGGATCTTCAGAATAAGAGCACTACTGAAAAACTGACCGCCATGGATGTATACAAAAGGGCAGGAATCCGCAAAGCTGTAGTGTAGTTCTCTACCTGACACCATGTATGTGATGTATCAAGTCATCTGATTCTATTTCAACATTCTGTTTGAGCAACTTAATGACAGGAAAGCACTGCAGCTATAAAAAAAAATTTTTGAACCGCAAGCTATTTCTTGACAGCCTCTCTTAATATGCATTTTTGGAGTCATGGCCTTTGAGACTGCCTATGAGGTGAGATTAGGATCTATGACAGTTTTTTTTTTCTTGGTCCGCAGCCTCATGAGGCCTTTTGCTTTAGCGAGAACAAGATATCTCCTGCTAAGTGAGCCTCCCTGCAAAAGCATGCACACAGTCTGATACAGTGAACTCAAATACTGTTTCCATAACGAGCGTATTAAAGCATACGCAGACAAAAACCACTTGAATGTCAACTGATGGAAAAATAAAACAGCTTGCCTTAGTTTAAAACATTGTAAAAACCAATCTTAAAACACCTGTTTCCAATAATAGAAGTAGCTCCTTGAGGAGCCAGGTGATTACGGCCGTTAACTAAATTGTCCTGTGCACAGAACGATAAAGTTAATGCAATGTAGAACTAGCCACCACACATATGCCTATAAATAGAGAAGACAAAATTGAAAGGAAGTAAGATGCACAGTGGTTTGTGCAAAAGTGGCTTTCATCTTCTTTAGCAAGTGGAAGATTTAAAAAGACTAATATGGTTCTCCAACAGAGATAATTGGATGGTAAGAGCAAAGAGATAAGCTTCAGAAAATGTATTTTTAAAAATAGGCACGAGAAGATAGAATTCTTAAGAAAAAAAAAGTAAAGGAGGTAGGAAAGACGGTTAAACGAGTAAAGACCCAAAGAGAGAAGAAAACTGCTAATACATAAAAAGGAGAGAGAAACCCTTTTGAAGAGAGATGAAAAAGAAAAGAGAGAACAGCTAAAATTAAAGATAAAAGTGGGGAGAGCAAGGAGGGGTCCATCAGCAGGCAGAAATTGTAAATGTGCTTACTTGGTATTTGCAATCTGCTTTTTGCTGGCCTCCCACTTAGTCACCTCTCCCCTCTCCAGTCGGTTCAAAACTCTGCTGCCCGTCTCATCTTCCGACAGGGTCGTTTTACTCATACTACCCCTCTCCTCAAGACCCTTCACTGGCTCCCTATCCGTTTTCGCATCCTGTTCAAACTTCTTCTACTAACCTATAAATGTACTCACTCTGCTGCTCCCCAGTATCTCTCCACACTCGTCCTTCCCTACACCCCTTCCCGTGCACTCCGCTCCATGGATAAATCCTTCTTATCTGTTCCCTTCTCCACTACTGCCAACTCCAGACTTCGCGCCTTCTGTCTCGCTGCACCCTATGCCTGGAATAAACTTCCTGAGCCCCTACGTCTTGCCCCATCCTTGGCCACCTTTAAATCTAGATTGAAAGCCCACCTCTTTAACATTGCTTTTGACTCGTAACCACTTGTAACCACTCGCCTCCACCTACCCTCCTCTCTTCCTTCCCGTTCACATTAATTGATTTGATTTGCTTACTTTATTTATTTTTTGTCTATTAGATTGTAAGCTCTTTGAGCAGGGACTGTCTTTCTTCTATGTTTGTGCAGCGCTGCGTAAGCCTTGTAGCGCTATAGAAATGCTAAATAGTAGTAGTAGTAGTAGTATCTAAGGCAGGAAATGGCATCCATGATTGTGAAATGATTGCATACCAAGTTATGAAAGACAAGTTTTTGATATATATTCACAGATCAGTGTAGATAAGATGGAGCTGATAGAGTTCACCTAAGGATACTGAAGAAGCACAAGAAAGTGCTTAATACTACCAGAGCCTTGCCCAACTTCTCTTTGGGGACAGGGGAGTTTCCAAGATACTGGAAGAAATGTTTTCCCATTGTACAAAGGTGGAATCAGGAAGAGGCTAGCAACTACTAACCAATAAACATGTATTTAAACTCTGGAATTCGTTGCCAGAGAATGTAGTAAAAGTGGTTAGATTTGTGGGGTTTAAAAAAGGTTTGGACGGCTTCCTAAAGGAAAAGTCCATAGACCATTATTAAAACAGACTTGGGGAAAATCCACAGCTTATTTCTAAAATAAGCAGCATAAAATGTATTGTACTGTTTTGGTATCTTGCCAGGTACTTGTGACCTGGATTGGCCACTCTTGGAAACAGGATGCTGGGCTTGATGGACCTTCAGTCTGTCCCAGTGTGGCAATACTTTTGTACTTATGTTAAATCTAACATCGATAATGGACAAAATTATGGAAACACTACTAAGGAAAGGGAAGATAGCGCTGTACTTTGGAACAATTAGCTTGCAAGACTACTACTACTAATAATAATCATTTCTATAGCACTACTAGACGTACGCAGCGCTGTACACTAAACATGTAAGAGACAGTCCCTGCTCGACAGAGCTTACAATCTAATCAAGACAGACAAACAGGACAACTATATACAACTATATCTATGAGGAAGGAAAGGAACCGTTATACATGTCTGTTTTCTCATAATAGGAATCAGTCAGGTAGTAACCAGCAGGTGAGCTTGCCCACAGGGGAGACGACTTTAATCTGTGTTCAGCAAGCTTCTCAAAATGTTTTCATGTGTGTACAATAATCAGAAAGAAAGTTTTCATGCTTGGACCATAATAGAAAAAAAAAACATCTACATGGCCGCAGCTGAAACTTCTTCAGTGCTCTATAAAAATGGATCTAGGGATTTTCAACCTTCCACAAAAAGAAGGCATCAAGCAGGAAGTCCAGTTTCAGTGATGGTGAGATTGAGATCTTTGTCAAGGTTATCACAGCACATCATGTCAATCTCTTTGTTCCCAAGGGCCAAACTATAGATGCATTTACAAAGGAAAAAGAATAGATTAGCATATGTGACCGGCTTAATGTGGCCTACCACGCAAATAGATCTATAGAAGACATCAAAAGAAAATGGAGCCAGCTGAAGAGGTTGGTGAGGCAACAAGGCTGAGGCCAACCCTGCCAGGTGGAGACACCATGAACCTCACACCAATAGGGTGCATGGTGCACAGACTCCTAAAGAGAAAACGCAAGCAAGAGTCCACACCACACAAGGTGACAGGGCCAGCTTTGTGTGCATTAAATACATTCTTGAAACATCATGCTCTCATGTGATGTAGACCTAATTTGTTGTCTCCATCTCTAGCCTAAGCAGATGCTCACAGACTCCTGACACAGGCCCTCTCACCGAAACATGGTCCGTGTGGAGTCAGTTTAAAGAATTGCTTATTAAAGACACCCATTCTCATCAACTCCACTGTCTGATTTTCACACAGACTCCTACCCCAAGAGAGCATCTATGGCCTGGGAAGCCAGGACACCTCAGCCCAGGCAGGGAAATCAGGTACATTTGGGCAAACCAAGCTGTGTTGGCTGTTCTTTCTGTGTCACCCTCTCTTCCTCTAGCAGGGACAGTGTGGGGGGGCTTCAATGATATCATTCCCATGTGTATTACATGTTTTCAGGTAGGTGGAGGAGAAGGTAAAAAAGCACACTAGAGTGCATGCTGAAAGGCCGGTTGTCAGGGGCTATGTCCCAACACTTCCACAGGGAGTTCTGGTTAGTGGGCAGGTCCGGGCCTGCTCAGCTTGCTGGGCGGAGAGCTCCTGTGTCTAACATGTTTTCCTCCCTCAGCCTAGTCCAGTTACCAACCCATCTCATTTTCTGCTTTCCACACCTCTGTGTTCCTCTCACTGTGCCCTCCACACCGCTTCTACAATCCAGCCTCTGACAGTGCACTATTCATCGACTATCTGGCGTCACGCAGGATATGCTTTTTTGAGCTGCTCATGCTGGTTTTTTATGAAGAAAATTTCTTATATCCTTGTCCTGATATATTATTTGATACCGCTCTTATTCAAGAAAGATACAGACTAGCCCCTGATGCAGCCCTATCGTTGGGCGAAACATGGCCTGTGCCAGACATTTGTCTCAAACAGGGTATCTTCAATAAAGTTTTTTTGGATACTTTACTTTTCCTATGCAGATGATGACACGGAGTCAGATGCAGAGCCTGGAGTCAGCAGGCAGGGCAGCCATATCAGGAGGATGAGGGTAAATCGGTGGCACCTGACGCCTCACAGGAGGGCACTATGAGAGAGGAAGAGCATCCAGAGGACATCAGCCAGGATCTACCTACAAGGGACAAACAGCAGGAACAATTAGTGGTGCACCCCCCCCCCCCCTGGCATTTACAGATGGCCCAATAGAGGCAGAGGAAGCTGCTGAGGAGCCTCAATGGGCCCGTAGAGGACCCAACTGCCACAGAAGGCAGGTGCTGCGGTTGGCCAATAAACTTCTGATGCAGAATTTGCAACTGGCCAACTACTGGCAGTAGAAACTACAGCTGCTGCATCAGGGGGTCTCAGCCCAGCAATAATGCAGTCATCTGCTGTGGAGCATGCAGCAGGAGAACTGAGAGGCAGCCCAGAATATAGTGTATAGTTTATCAAAACTTACTACACTGTCCAAGCTGATTTGCAGATCTGAGCAGTTTACAATCTATACACCCCCCCCCCCCCCCCTATTAAAGTTGAGAAAAGAACCACAATGTTTGAACAGAAAATGACCTCTTATCACACCAGATCATTCAAACCTTTGTTAGGCAGCAGCAAGAGCAAAAGCAGGGTAGGGAAAAGAAAAGAAGGGGGTAAAGGGAATGGGGTTAGGAGTGGAGGAGTGGCCTAATGGTCAGTGCAGAGGGTTGCGGACCTGGGGAACCAGGTTCAATTCCTTCTGCAGCTCTGTGTGATCTAGGGCAAGTCACTTAGCCCTCCATTGCCTCAGGTACAAATTAAGAATAGTTCAAATTACCTGTAATAGAAATTGTAAACCGCATCGTCACCTCAGGGATCACTTGCGGTATATCACGTGCTGAAAATAACTATAATAATAGGGTAGAGGGGACAGCATTTTGCCAGTCCAGAGTATGCAGGTCATCCCAGGGGCTCTGTACAGCAGTCAGTGCTGAGGCAGGTAGAGCCCACTCAATGCACAACTGATCCCAGTGTCGACAGGTCTAGCAGCCATACGCACCAATGCTTCCGATGCAGATGCAACACCCAACACCAATACCAACACCATTGATGCCGAAGCTGAAGCCGACGCCAAGGATTCGGACCGGGCTCCAAAAATCTTCTCTCATTGAGCTTTCTGGCCAACTGAGTACTTTTCTTCATGCGAAGACAAAGGGCACAGTTGGAAGGGCTATGATCAGGCCCCAAACACTGAAGACACCAAGACTGGGTGTCTGTACCAGAGATGGTTCTATTGCACTGAGAACAGCGCTTAAAGTACATAAGTGCATAAGTATTGCCATACTGGGAAAGACCAAAGGTCCATCAAGCCCAGCATCCTGTTTCCAACAGTGGCCAATCCAGGTCACAAATACCCAGCAAGATCCCTGGGAACGTTTGTAGACATGGAAGGAAAAACTTCCGTGACCAAATCAAATGACTCAATGGTGCTGAAAAAGGGGCAAAGCACCAGAGAAAAAATTAAGGGAGAACCCTACCGAAGTCAAGGCCTAAATGTAGCCTAGTGACACGGAAAAAGAAAAGAAACTTAAAAGCAGGAAAAAAAGAACTAAAAAATAAGGGAAGGAAAAAGGAAAAAATCTGAACATGGAAAAACAAGAAAAAAATACAGCGTAAACGCCACCATAAAGCACTCAAGCTCTTCTAACCCAGATGTGAGAAGCAGAGAAAAAATGGCATCTACCCCCCCACAGTAAAAAAAAGAACTGGCAGTCCTGCACTCTCACGGTGGGCAGGAAGGCACTCGTGCATGTGCAAAGGAACCAGTTTCACGCTCCACAAAGCTCTTTTCAATGGTATAAACTCCGAACTAGACAATGTGGATTGTGTTACCCTCATGTGAGAATAGTAGGCCTGTTTGTCCTCGGGGAAAAGGTCATGCACTAAAAGTGGCCACATGATGTGGACAACCCACGAACTGACAACAGCGCCGGCTACCTTTTAGCTTGGCTTTGTAAAAGATACCCTAAGGCAGTTATGCTTTAGTGATCTGAGGGGATATTCAACAGCACTAACTGGTTAAGTGCTACTGAGAATACCCGAGAAGGGCCAGCTCAGCAGGGTTTAACCGTCAAGAGCCTTTCCTTTTGAATATCAACCTCAGTGCATAATGTGATCTTTTGTTATCAAGCAGCACTGAATATGTGTGGAGAATAGTGACCACTCTGGATCCACAGAAAGTAGTGATAGTCAGCCATTCCCCCCGTGATATTCAAAACCATTTAACCAGCCAGGAATGGCACCTGGCCAGTTAAATGGCACTTAACCAGCTATCCACCGATATTCCTGGTTAGCTGCTAAGAGATAACCGGCCATGGGCGTAGTTTGGGGGGGGGGGGCCCAAATGGCTTGCCACCTCCTGAATTTCCGATCATGATTCCGTCTACTCCCTCTCTTCCTCCCTCCCTCCAGCACTGCAGTCTTCAATCTATCTGGGCTCCCGGCAGCGTTAGTAATGTATCCATGCTGCCTTCACACTGCCCCAGAACCCTTTTCTCTGCAGTGTCCCTTGGTCCCACCTATGCGGGAACAGTAAGTAAGTTGAAGAGAAGGCTTCCGGGGCAGATTGATGGCAGTGTGTATACATTGCTAACACTGCTGGGAGCACAGAAAGATTGAAGACTGCTGCACCAGAGGAGGGGATAACGTCCATCTTGTTTTGATAATACGGGTTTCCCCGCCCCTTCGCCGGAACGTCCTTAGAGATGGACGCCCTTAGAGATGGTCGCCCCCATTCGATTATGCCCCTCCACTTTAGCACAGCCTTTTTGTAATAAGAATAGAAGTGGCTAAATATCACCAACTCTCTGTGAAGTTAGGTGGAAATGCCCATGCTCTGTCCTTGTAGCATCCTGGGCTATGAGGGTAATTCTTTACCGTTGAGTATTGTATATAAGCCATGGCAGTTGGGCTCTTCCTTTATTCTCTTTGAACGATTTGGGTTTCTGCCAGGTACTTGTGAAACAGAATATTGGGGTAGATTGGTTTGACCCAGTATGGCTACTCTTCTGTTTTATAACAAGAGACTCACTGTAGGTGCTGGATATAGCAGCTATTTTAAGCCTATTCTGTAAGTAAACTGAATGCCTGCTTTCCTATATAGAATACAAGTGGAAAACACATGTACATAAAGATGAGATCATATACACCAGCAGTCTGGCTGGTGTAAATGTCCATACTTAGATGTTTGCATATGCACCTGTATGCACACCAGCAATACACACACCATCAAATCATGGTATATACTTTTCTACTAGGTGGTATTCTGTAAGAGGTTGTTTACGCACCTAATTAACTAGAATGCTGCCATTTATGTACCTTCCTGTCTTCGCCTCAATGATTGGGGTGAGGAATGAAGAATGTTGATAATGGGTTGTGGGCGCTCAAGTTTTGTTGTATGACTGGTCTATATCTTTCCTATTTTTGTCTGGTGTTCTAATCCCCAAAAAATGTCTGATTGTTTTATTGTGAGCTGCTATGACTTGCATTCAGTAATGGCGGGATAGCGAGAGTTTTAATAAATGTAATAAACATAATAATGGTAATAATTACCCCCTATCTGGTTAGTGCCAGGACAGTCTGTAAGAAGTTTCAGCTGTACTACTGCTACTAATCATTTCTATAGCATTACTAGATGTATGCTGCACTCTGCACATTATATGCAGCTACTTTCTCTGTCCCTAGAGAGCTCACAATAAGTTTTTGTACCTGGAACAATGGAGGGTTAGGTGACTTGCCCAGGCAATGGGAATTGAACCCAGGTTGGCAGGATCAAAGCCTGCTGCACTGACCATTAGGCCACTCCACCTCTCCCAAATAAATAAACATCTAGCCTCAGCTGCCTTCTCTGAGGAATGAACTCAGGACCTTCAGATTATGAGACTGACATGCTACCTACTGCGCTAAGAAAGCTCTGCAGCAGTGCAGATAGCGCAACTGGAAATTGACAGATTTATATGTACAGTAGTAGCTACTATACAGACAAGTGCTTTTGAATTTCAGGTTGTGTTTTCTATGTAATGCATCAGAAATATGGGACGTAAGAAGAGGGAGGCAGAGAAACGAGATCTGAAAGAGATGACAACGAAGGGGAAGTTTTGGGGGCTACAAAAGCTGCTCCAACTGACATCAATCACTCTTTGTGGCTATAGGAAGCCAACTGCTTTTGCTTGAGGCACAGTAGTAAATTTATTTATTCTGAAGAGATCAGTGCAGCTGATTAGAGGTTAAGAATCTTGCAGAATAGATAGTTTGGCCATAGCAGTGAGTCAGAATTGTGGTTGGCTGTGGAATGTCTGTGGTGATCCCTCCCATCATGCAGAAGGTGTACATCAAAGTAATTCCAAGTGAGCCAAATATTTTTATGCCATACAAGAAAAACAAATCTGCAGATACTTTGCTGTTGATAAAGGTCTGACATTTAGCACAACAAAGACCATTATTTTAACAATGAGCAACAACTGGTGCTTGGCAAGTTAAACCTCCGCTACAGGGATTATTTAATAAGGCATTTTTGCACATAAGTACATAAGCACTGCCACACTGGGAAAAGACCAAAGGTCCATCAAGCCCAGCACTCTGTCTCCGACAGCGGCCAATCCAGGCCCCAAGAACCTGGCAAAAACCCAGAATTTAATAACGACCAATGGACTTTTCCTTCAGGAATCTGTCCAGACCCCCTTTAAACTCAGCAAGGCCAGCTGCCGTCACTACCTTCTCCGGCAATGAGTTCCAAAGTCTAACCACATGCTGAGTAAAGAAAAACTTTCTCCAATTTGTTTTAAACCTACCACATTCTAATTTCATTTTGTGTCCCCTAGTTCTATTATTGTTAGAAAGCGTAAACAAACGCTTCACATCTGTCCGCTCTACCCCACTCATTATTTTGTAGACCTCTATCATATCACCCCTCAGCCACCTTTTCTCCAGGCTAAAGAGTCCTAGCCGTCTTAACCTCTCCTCATAAGGTAGTCGTCCCATCCCTTTTATCATTTTCGTCGCCCTTCTCTGCACTTTCTCCAATTCCTTTATATCTTGTTTGAGATGAGGCGACCAGAACTGAACACAATACTCCAGGTGCGGTCGCACCATGGAGCGATATAACGGCATTATAACATCCTCATGCTTGTTTTCCATCCCTTTTCTAATAATACTCAACATTCTGTTCGCCTTCTTAGCCGCCGCAGCACATTGAGCGGAAGATTTCAACGTTCTATCCATGATGACTCCCAGATCCCTTTCTCGCTCCGTAACTCCTAAAGCAGAACCTTGCATGACATAGCCGTAATTCGGGTTCCTCCTTCCCACGTGCATCACTTTGCACTTGTCAACGTTGAACTTCATCTGCCATTTGGACGCCCAATTCCCCAGTCTCACGAGGTCCTCTTGTAATCTTTCACACTCCTCTCACGACGAGACGACCCTGGATAAATTTGTGTCATTTAATTACCTCACTAGTTACTCCCATCTCAAGGTCATTTATAAATATGTTAAAAAGCAGCGGTCCCAGCACAGACCCCTGAGGGACCCCACTAACTACCCTTCTCCATTGAGAATACTGACCATTCAACCCTACTCTCTGCTTCCTGTTTTTTAACCAGCTCTTAATCCATAATAATACACTGCCTCCGATCCCATGACTCTCCAGTTTCCTTTGGAGTCTTTCATGAGGCACTTTGTCAAACGCCTTCTGAAAATCTAGATATACAATATCCACCGGCTCCCCTTTGTCCACATGCTTGTTCACCCCCTCAAAAAAATGCAGTAGATTTGTGAGGCAAGACTTCCCTTCACTAAATTCGTGCTGACTTTGTCTCAGCAGCCCTTGCTTTTGTATGTGCTCCGTAATTTTATTCTTGATAATAGCCTCCACCATTTTTCCCAGCACCGACGTCAGACTCACCGGTTTATAATTTCCCGGATCTCCTCTGGAACCCTTTTTAAAAATCAGCATTACATTGGCCACCCTCCAATCTTCCGGTACCACACCTGATTTTAGGAATAAATTGCATATTACTAACAGCAGCTCCACAAGTTCATTTTTCAGCTCTATTAATACTCTTAATACATAAAATAGGAATTTCTAAAACTGCATATCCTGACCAGTTAAATGCTTTTGAATATCATAGTAACATTGTAGATGATGGCAGATAAAGACCTATACAGTCCATCCAGTCTGCCCAACAAGATAAACTCATTGTATGTGATACTTTATAAGTATACCTGACCTTGATTTGTCCTTGCCATTTTCAGGGCACAGACTGTAGAAGTCTGCCCAGCACTAGCTTTGCTTCCCAATTACCGGTGCTTTTGCTTATCATGGGGAGAAGGGGGATTGTTTTTACACAAATCTACACCCAAGACCTGTTTCTGGAGCCTTTCTAGTTGAATAATCTCAGTGATACCAGAGCCCAATGAGCACTAACATCTCTCTTCATAGAAACACAGAAAAATGAAGGCAGATAAAGACCATATGGCCTATCCAGTCTGCCCATCCATGCCATCTACTCTCCGTATCACTCCCTTAGAGATCCTATGTACTTCAAATAGGAGGCAGCATGGTTTGTCAGATAAATCTGATCAATTTTTTTGACTGGGTGATGCAATATACTTGGATTTCTTTGATACATATAGGTGAATTACAAATGAATTGCACAGGCAACCTACAAATAAAGGGGCATTTTTACTACGCTGCACTAAAAAGTGACCAGCGCTATCACTAGCAAGGGGTTTTACCACGCGCTGTGGCCACTTTTTGTTCGGCTGTAAAATGGCTGCATTTTCAATTTTCTCAATTAATGGTCAGGCGCTAACCCTGAATGACACTCACCAGATGTATAACTTGAACGATTAATCAGCAAAAAAAAAGACTCCTTATGGACTTATGAAGTCAGCAAATCTAGATTTGAGATAAGTGCCTTCGGCCTTTAAGAAAATCTGGGACGTTTCGAAGAACATTTAAAAGGGGGAATCCCATGGGTGTGCAATTGAGCTCAGATGATTTATATCTGCTGATAAGGTTTCCTAAAGAAATGTATGGTATTATGACAACAATGTAATTATCGATTGTGCATGAGTGTGAGTGAGAAAGAGGGGGAGGAGTTGTTTGGAATACTGTGGGCACTTTATGTTACATTGTAATAGGGTTTATACCTCGTGATTAGAGTAATAAAAGTTATTGATAAAATTGAGTGTTTAAATTGGGGAAGAGTGAGTACTTGGTGGATATATTGAGTAATTGTACTTTGGTTTAAAACAAATTTCCCCTTATAGGCTAATGTGTTCATCTGGACAACTACATGTTCTGCTACAGCTAAGTAATGGTGTGCCAGAAAAGTTAAGCTGGTATGCTCACCTGAACATTGCTTGGTTTTCTAAGATGAACTCTGTGAATAAAAATCTCCCCACAAAGAATCAAATTCTTATGATCAGCAAGAAAGTTACAAATTTATAAAGAAAATTGATACGTTCTAATGTATATATATATATATATATATATATATATATATATATATATATATATATATATATATATATATGTGTGTGTGTGTGTGTGTGTGTATAGACTTATCTGATGGCTGTCTTTATGCTAGGGTTTCTGTAGTAACTCTGTGGAATAAAAAAATAAACATCAGTAAATATTTATTAGGTTACTGAGAAGAAGGTTAAATACTTATCAGATTGTGTTACAGGAAAATAAAAGAAGTAAAAATTGAACATTTGTATTTGATTTTATAAAGTAAAGTTAAAGAAAAAAGTGAAATTGATTCAACTTTTATTCTCATATCTTGGGGTTAAGAGTGGAATTTAAATTTAATGTGCCCCCCTCCCTCTGCTCTCGGTGGTATGATTTTAAACCATTCGACTACAAACTTTAACATCAGGTAACCAGGAACACACTCTTTATGCAGCAAGTCCCAGGGGGACGGGGTTTACAATATCAATGGAATTATCAGGAAATACAATCACAACAAAAAGTATCAAGGAAAAAAAAAAAAGCTAAGAGTTCCATTGAAACATTAGACCACTAATTAGAAGAAGGGGAGGGGGAAGAAAAGAAAAAGGGAGCCAAGTCATTAAGGGCTTCTTTTACTAAGCTGTGCTAGCAATTCCCGCACTGGCAAATGAGAAGAAGCCCATAGGAATTAAATGGGCTTCCTCTCATTTACCGCTGTGGGAATCACTAGGTCAGCTTAGTAAAAGAATATAAGAAACATTCTTATAGCAGAAAAGGCTAACTAATGTGTAACACTAAAGAGCATTAATTAATTCTCTACTTCATTACTACCATGAGCCATATTGGCCGATGTTTTAGAGTCCAAACAAATCCTCATCTGTTCTGGATACTGAAAAACATATCTAACACCTAAATATTGAACACAACATTTACATGGATATCTCAGCTGGAAACTAGTGCCTAAACTTCTAGCTTCTTGTCTCATCTCCAAAAAAAAAACTTTACGTCTCTCTTGAGTTGCTCTTGTAACATCGGGATAAACCCACATTCTTTGTCCAATAAAGAGAGTCTGAGAGTTCTTAAAGAATAGGTGAAAAACACCATTCAATGTGTTCAACGTGGACCAGAGAGTGATTGCTTTTTCCCTTGTATAACAGAGAGACAAATGTTTATCTGTACTGCAATGATGCTAATAAAGATAATTAAAAAAAAAAAAAAACAAATACTGATCAAAAATGAATGAAACCAGCAAAGTTGCTCTAACTTGCTCTTCTGTTGTAGTACTCTCCAAGAAATCAGCCAAGTTCCCCAAATGCAAATTATCTTATAGGTGCTCCTTCAGATATTTTCACAGGCAAAAATTATATCCAATTGATTGGAGAAAAATTTTAAGAGGAAAAATGTAAAACTTCGAGCAAATATGTCTTAAATATATCACAAGGAGCAACCTCAACAAATTTGGGGAAATTCAAGAAACATAAATTCAAATTTTCTAGTTGTTCTATTTTAAGGTGAATTAATGTTTTATCTTGTACCAATTTCACATTAACATCCTTAAGATTTGTAATATCTTGTTCAATATTCTGCATTTTAGTTTGAAATGTCACTTGGGTTTGCTCTTGAATTATTGTTTACCTTTGTAACCAGGGTGCTAAGCCCTCATCAGATTTTACCATTGTTTGGACAGCATGGCCCATATAGCTTCTAGAGCCATTCCACCTGAGGGAATCTGCAAGATTCCACTCCTGTGCTCAGCAGAGATGTTCCACCAGTCCCCTCAGAGAAAACAAAAAGGTGGAGGAAATCCTCACGTGCAAGGAAAGCAATAAACAAAAAAAGTGAGGACAGCTCAAGGAGGATGTCAGGAAGTCTTTAATGTAACAGCTAAAAAAACGACCCGACATGGCTGTGTTTCGGCTCCAAGGCCTGCATCAAGGGTCTATTAAATCTACATAAAAAACAGAATAAATAACTAATTACATTACAAATAATAATACAATTGAAACAAAAGTGATATATATAAAAAAACTAAAATCAACTTGTGCAATAATCACATTCGTGTATATATACCGTATCATGATTATCTAAGAATGAATTTGTTAACAAACAGATAAATAAATTCCAGAGTCAGGAAACTGAGCCTGCCTTGTACATTATATATTACATAGGTCAAAACCAAAAAACATTGATAATGAGGTAGTAAACAACCAGATAAGTTTAAAAACAGAAAATCAAATATGCAAACAAGAAATCAATGAAATATACGCCATTGACAGTTTTTTTCAATGATTTCTTGTTTGCATATTTGATTTTCCCAGTGCATCTTTTCTAGCAAAAAAGGTGCCGGTACTCAAATACTAGGCTGCCCTTCAAGGGTGGGGTGATCACTGAGGGACCCACTCCACAATAGCCAGGTCCCCTGCAACCAGTCACAGAACCTATGACAAGGCAGAATTGGTATTAAAACTTGGGGTCCTTGGGTAGGGTTACCATTCGTCCGGATTTCCCCAGACATGTCCTCTTTTGAGGGTATGTCCGGGGCGTCCGGCGGATTTTGCCTGCACCCACGTTTGTCCGGATTTCTGGACAAACGTGGGCGCGGGTGCGGGCAGGCACGTGCGTGTGGGCGGGCGATCGGCGCCGTGGGTCTGGTCTCCCGTCCCCTCCCCTTCCTTACCGTGTTCCCTGGTGGTCTAGTGCCTCCCCTGTCTATCATCCTCCTCGGTCTGGCTGGGGATTCAAAATGGCCGCCGAGAGTTGAACTCTCGCGAGGCCGCTTCAACTCTCGGTGGCCATTTTGAATCCCCAGCCAGACCAAGGAGGATGCAGCAGGCAAGGGCAGACAGCGCTCCGGGCAGGAAAGAGGGGGCTCTTTCTTGCCCCGAAGAGAAGACGCTACTAGACCACCAGGGCTAGATAGTAAGTGAGGGGGGGTATGTGAGGGGGGGAGGGGACTATGTGACTGGGGGGTGGGGAATAGAGGGGCGGAACGAGGACCCGAAGGGGCGTGGTGGGGGCGGGGTATGAGGCGGGGGCGGGGTAGGGGCGTGACATGTGTCCTCTTTTTAAGAGGACACAAAATGGTAACCCTATCCTTGGGTCAATTTTAGCAGACAATGGAAAAGGTGCCGGTAGTCAGTACCCCCAAGTACCCCCACAAAAAAAGCCCTGGATTTTCCTGACATCCTCCTTGAGCTGTCCTCACTTTTTTTTGTTTACCACCAGTCCCCTCAACAGATAACTCACCAGGGGCTGATTCGGCAATTCGTGCCTCAGATGAAACCACAGTTGTTGTTCCTCCAACTACTACATGCTGTGTCAGAGCCTCCAAAGGGTGAGAATCTGGGGGGGAAGCTGCAGACAGGCCTGTTTCTAATTAGAACCCTCAGAGTTCCTCCTCCTGCAGAAACCGAAACAGCAGTGTCCTACATAGCAGCTTCCTCTGCCAATGTCAAAGAGAACACAGGACAAGGTGGAAGATGAAGAGCTGAAGGGGATAACGATGTTTCCAGGCTCAATTGTAAAGACCCTCTCAGGTCAGCCACAGCTTCAGAGCCTACCCCTCCAGATTCTACTTTAGGGCACTGGATAGCATACCGTTCCATCGGCTTGTTTGCTACAGGGAACAATCAGGGTTGAGGAGGCAAACACCTAGCCTTCCCCCCTTCCTTTAGGAGACATTGAGACAACAATTCAAGGTACAGATGAAAAGCAGCAAACACTGATCAACTGCACATGACTATCTTGATCCCTCTCCCTAGCAGTTAAGTCTTAATATTAAAAAATGCAGTGTCATGTGCTTGGGCTATGAAAACTCAAGGGAGCAGTACAGTATGGGGGTGAAGTACTTCTGTGCACAAAAGAAGAGTGGGACTCGGAGATCCTACTGTAGCCAAACAGGTAGAAAAAGTGACGCAAAAGCCAAAGCGTTCTTGGCAGCATAGGGAGTGGAATGATCAGCAGGAAAATGAAGGTAATACTGCATCTAATAGTCTCTGGTAAGATCTCATTTAGGGTACTGTGCACAGTTCTGCAGATCGCAGATCACACTTTCATAACGATATAAACAGGATGGAGTCAGCCCAGGGGGCAGCTATTAAAATGGTCAGTGGCCTTCATTTTAGAGTATATTGGTCAGACTTAAAGATGTCAATATGTATTCTTTGGAAGAAAGGCAATAGAGGGGAGGTTTGATAGAGACATTTAAATCCTCTGTGGCATAAATAGGCAGGAGGTGGGCCTCTTTCAATTGTAAGGAAGCTCTGGAATAAGGAGGTATAGAATGATATTGAAAGGAGATAGACACTGGAGTAATCTAAGGGAACACGTTTTTACCGAAAGGATGGTGGATGTGCGGAATGGCCTCTCAGTGAAAGTGGTGGAGATGAAGACAGTATCTGAATTCAAGAAAGTATGGGACAAGCACATTAGATCTCTAAGGAGTAGGAAGGGATAATAGAAATTAGCAGTTGGTATGGATAGGCAGATTGGATGAGCCATATGGTTTTTATCTGCTGTTATTTTCTCTGTCCATATATTATATTCCAGTTCACTAACCCACATACACATACTGATTCATCTCCACACATAGACCCCATCTACACATTTATAGACCTCTCCCATCCTCCTATCCACAGCCCCCACCTCCAACCTAACCTCCATCCTTACATTCCACCCACATTCACTCTTAGAACATCTAATTTGTATAGCTGAATATTGTATAGAGCAACACGCCTTTGTGTCATGCTTTCTAGCATTTACTTTCCAACTCATTGCCTTTGAACTGACCTCCATCTATCTGGAGCTGCCGGCCAGCTGCATGAAACAATCACACACTGAATGAATTGTAACCCCTGCACTGTAATTGATGATACATTAAGGTTCTGTTTAAGCAAGAATGATTCTTTGATGACTGGCAATAAATTACTACCACAGGGCAACAAATTAACAACAGTATTGCAGTTTTATGACCTTTTATGACCTTCAACTCCAAACATAACAGGAAATAAAACTAAACCACTTCCCCTCAGGTTAAGTCATCACTGGCCAGTCCTAAATTTGTTACTATCTTGTTTTCAAAAGAAATGTCTTCCAGCTTCATTTATGGACTTGCTTGTCCTTTGAGCATCCCTATTTTGAAAAAACTGCAGACTGTTTGCAAGGACAGCTTGTTGCTAAAGGACCCTAGGGCTCTGCTCATTTCCTCAGAACTCTTTTGAGAATATTAGGTGAAGATGTAACAAGCAAAAAATGAGATGGTGTGGCTTTTTTTTTTAACCAAATCATAGTCAGGCAATTTAGTACCTTCGGTCAAGTGAAAAAATGTGCACTACACACTCACCTAGAATGCACAGCACCAGAAGCTTGGGAGACTGGTAAATATTTCACTTTAACTATTTAGCTATGCTCTATGTAAAAGACACAAGTAGTGTAACCTTTAGCTATTAGTATAAAGAAGACACAAGTGTATCTTTCAGCTATACTCTATAAAGAAAACACAAGTGTAACCTTAGTCCTAAATAAATGTGACCCTGGGTTCTGTATGGACGTGATCTTTAACCTCTTCTACAGCTGAACCTTAACCTCTACCCAACTGATTAATAATACCTTGCAAAGCAAAAGGGATTTATAAAAAGAGTGTGTGCCAAGCTGTAATGATGTCATGTGTTTTCCACTGCTATCGAATTTATAACATTTTTATTATATTTGGAAAGGCATTTTTGATATGATGTCTAAATCCGATTTTGGATGTCTTGCTGAAAATGTCCAAAATAAAAGTAGCAAACATAGTGATTTCTGAACCAGAAAACATCTATTTTTTTGTTTTGAAAATGGCCATTTCCAAGACATTTTGTGCTCAATGTGTTTTCCTTTCGTGACCATTATTAAAAAAAAAAAAGTTCAAGGGAAAACGCACAAACAAAATGTGATATATGGGAGGGGGCAGCACTCTTAGTAGACTGGCCACACAGACATCCCAGCAGAGCAGTGGGTCACCCTAGGGGGCAGTGAAGTGGAATTTTATTTAAAAAAAAAGTCCCATGTACACATTTCAGCATTTGGACCCCTCCAAAATCCAACACTACAATAGCCTTTATGCCTGCAGGCGTCACCTATATGTGTGTATATAGATTTTTGGTAAGTTTTGGAGAGCTCACCCTTTCCACCACAAGTGTAACAGTTAGAGTGGGCTATGGGCCTGAGTCCTCTTCTCTACAGCCCACTGAACCGACCACTAGGCTACTCCAGGGACCTGCTTGCTGCTCTAATAGGAATGGCCATAACATCTGAAGCTGTCATAGAGGCTGGTATGTACTGTTTCTTTCACATCTTTGGGGGGTGGGAAGGGGTCAGTGACCTCTGGAGGAGTAAGGGGGGGATCATCTAGTCATTTAGGGTACCTTTTGTGACTTAATCATGACTGAAACAGGTCTAGACCAAAACATGTAACTTTTAGCCATGGACGTTTTTGCTTTGTTCCATTAATGGCAGAAAAACATCCAAGCTTTGGGGACGCCCAAATCCTGACCCCTAACATGCCCCAACACACTCCTTTGTGATTTGGATGCATTGCAGACTAACTGCATTGAAAAACTTCTTAAAATTGGGTTTCAAAAATAGCAATTTAGATGTTTTAACCAAAAAAAAAAGTCCATCTGCCTCTTTGTGCTACATTTTGGACATTTTCCGGTTTCAAAAATGAGCCCCTAAACCAACTAGATTCTAGGGGCTCAATATTCAAAACAATTTAAGAGGGTGCTGCCCAGTTAACTTGTGCTGGCCAGCCTCTAAGTGCTTAAATATAGGTGCCGTGTGGTGCCCGGTTACTACCGGGCTACCGCTGCAGCCCTTACCACCTGCTAAATAGGAGACAGTAAGGGCTCCCCCAGGAAATGGCTGTACACCAAGGCCATTTCCTTCCCCTTCACTGAAAAAAGCCTTTTATCCATGGCGGTAAAAGGGGGCCTCAGCATACGGTAAACCCACATGCCAACACCACCGCAAGGCCCCTTTTACCACTGTTTAGTAAAAGAAGCCTAAAATACCATGGATTTAATGAGTTTTGACACAGGAATAAACTACAGTAAATGAATCTTGCCTTGATGAATGAAATTAATTGCATAACTCAAAACCGAAAAAAAACAAATGGAATGAGAGAATTTTGGAAATGTGCTCTTTATTTGTGTCTTTATGAAATACCAAAACCAAATACAAATTCTGCAGAAATCATGCCTAAAACAAAGCTATGAACATTTTATGCCTGCTTGGAAGCAGGGGTAAATCTTCACTTGTAAACTGTCTGCATTGCAATGCATATATTTTTAAAAGTACGCATGTAAATTGTGATTCTACCTCTACTCTAGCCTGACCACTGGGCCTTCGTATGTTCTGGTAATTGTGTATGCTTCTATGTGCTGGTTATTTTGCAAGAACTATTTTATGTGACTATACTATCATACACATGATTAAGTGCCTTTATAAAATTACCTCCCTCGATATGATTCACCCAGACATCTGTCTCACATATTTTCGAACAAGAAATCTCAACATATTTCCTGTTTGAAAATACATGAGAGATGGATGTCCATTTGGGGCATTCTGTCATAGGCATCCCTATTCTGACTTGGATGTGCTTTCCATAATGCCCCTCCACGTGTTCTATCAGCACCTGCTCCCTCCTTCTGCAGCTTAGATATTTTAAAGACCATAGGAGGCAGGCCAGCTAAGTGCTACGATTGCTGGGCCATTTTCAGTGAGCGGCATTGAATATCTGGGGTGGGGGGGGGGGGGGGTTGTTTTTTTTTGTGGCCGGCTTATTCTTAACCAGCCAAGTTCATATTAAGTGCTGGCCAGTTAAGTGACTAATGTGTCTAATGTTATTTTTTGCTATCCGGTTTTATTATTGTTTTAAGTATGTCTTTTTTGCTCAAAGACTCTTTCATAGCAAACTTTTGGTTCAGAACCCCAGTGCTGGCAACGAGTGAAGAGTGTGGATTAATTAGCCAATGGCTTCCCAGTTATACTGGTCCCAACCTGGACTCAAGCATATTGTCCGGTGAGAATAAGCCTGCAAGTCAGTGTTACCTCCTGATGGTATTCTCACAGACTGCCAAGCAGCATATAATAGCACTGTGAGGACCACTCCAAGGGGTCTTTTACTAAGCCGCAGTAAAAAGTGTCCTGCGGTAGTGTGGGTGTGTTTTTGTCACGCGCTGGGCCATTTTTTACCTCAGCTGGTAAAAAGGCATTTTTTAAATTGGGTAGTAAATGGCCATGCACTAAAATTAAAAATAGCACGCTTGAGCTCTTACACCACCTATTAACCTAGCAGTAAGGGCTCACGCGCTACTTCTGCGGTAATCAGGCAGCAGGCACCAATGTGGCCATGCTGCGATTATCTCTGGGAATGCCCCCCACAGTAGAAAATAGAAAATTATTATCTACCGCAGGAAACAGCACACACCAACTTTGAAACTACTGCAGACCACATGCACTACCCCTGTGGAAATGCCGATTTGGCACGTGCTACCTGTGCATTAGCCCCACCACTGCTTAGTAAAAGGCCCCTAAATTAGCTACAGTTACTTACTAATGAATAATCAAGCTGTTTTGCATGTTGAATAAAACTGATGTGTACTGGCAGCAATAAATGGGACTGCCTGCTCATGCAAATTTAGGCATTAACGTGTGATACAATTTGTGACAGCATGGTAAAAGGTTTCTCTCCACCTGAATGTGGTCAATAACAGTAGACTGCATCAGCTATAAGAAGGTTCACTAAGAAGGACTTTGGGGGCTACCACGGAGCCTGTTATTATGCTCTAGCTGCAGCAGAAGAGAAGAAAGAGCCAAAATCCAGGTTCAGGTTTCGGCAAAAAATGTCTGTGAATTTTGGGCAGAAACCAAAACCATGGCCCTGTCCCCCCGCCACCACAAGTCTGTTCTCCCGAGCCAACCTTCCTCCCTCCCCAACAGAGAAAACATCTCTCAGGCTGCCCACCATCTACCACCTTTAGGCCCTCCTCAGGCTTACCTTCTAAAAGCCCTGGTGGGAGGTCACAGCTGTCATTTTGGGATTGGAACCAGCATGGGCAAGAGCAATACCCAGTCATTCCTGCTCTTGTCATGTCCAATCTTAAATTGATGGCCACGACTTCCTGCGGCAGTCTCGCAAGGATGCCAAGGTAAGTCATGGCCACCATTTTCACAATGCAGGGGCAGGATCAACTTAGGATGCTCCTGCCTGAAGAGGCCACTAGACCAGGTGAAGAAACAATGCGACAAGTTGACAGCCGTGGCCAGAAGGTTGCTAGGCTGTATAGAGAGGGACATAACCAGCAGAAGAAAGGAGGTGTTGATGCCCCTCTACAAGTCGTTGGTGAGGCCCCACTTGGAGTACTGTGTTCAGTTTTGGAGGCCGTATCTTGCTAAAGATGTAAAAAAAACTGGAAGTGGTGCAAAGAAAAGCTACAAAAATGGTATGGGATTTGCGTTGCAAACCGTACGAGGAGAGACTTGCTGAACTGAACATGTATACCTTGGAGGAAAGGAGAAACAGGGGTGACATGATACAGATGTTCAAATATTTTAAAGGTATTAATCCACAAATGAACCTTTTTCGGAGACGGGAAGGCGGTAGAACTAGAGGACATGAATTGAGGTTGAAGGGGGCAGACTCAGGACTAATGTCAGGAAGTATTTTTTCACGGAGAGGGTGGTGGATATGTGGAGTGCCTTCCCGTGGGAGGTGGTGGAGATGAAATCGGTAATGGAATTCAAACGTGTGTGGGATAAACACAAAGGAATTCGGTTTAGAAGGAATGGTTCCATGGAATCTTAGCGAAGATTGAGTGGCGACGCCGGTAACTGGGGAAAGAAAACAGGAGCTCGGCAGACTTCTACAGTCTACGTTCTGATCGTGACTGACTAGACAGGGATGGGCTGGAGTGTAAATTTTAAGGGGCTTCGACGTTAGCTTCAGAACTTAGTACAAGAACAGTACTGGCCTGAGAAAGGCAAGGACAAATCAAACTCGGGTATACATATAAAGTAACACATACCATGTAAAATGAGTTTATCTTGTTGGGCAGACTGGATGGACTGTACAGGTCTTTATCTGCTGTCGTTTACTATGTTACTATCAGTGGCATAATCGAAAGAGAAGGATGCCCATCTTCCAACATAAATCGGGAGATGGGAGTCCTTCTCTCAAGTTCACCCAAATCGGCATAATCGAAAGCTGATTTTGTGCGTCCTCAACTGCTTTCCATCGCGGGGATGGCCAAAGTTCACGGGAGCGTGTCGGCAGTATACCGAAGGCGGGACGGGGCATGGTTAAGAGATGGGCATCCTCGGCCGATAATGGAAAAAAGAAGGGCATTCCTGACGAGCATTTGGCCAACTTTACTTGGTCCCTTTTTTTTCACAACCAAGACTCGAAAAGGTGCCCAAACTGACCAGATGACCACCGTAGGGAATCAGGGATCACCTCCCCTTACTCCCCCAGTGGTCACCAACCCTCTCCCACCCAAAAAAAAAATTAAAAACATGTTTTGCCAGCCTCTATGCCAGTCTCAAATGTCATACCCAGCTCCATGACAGCAGTATGCAGGTCCCTGGAGCAGTTTTTAGTGGGTATTGCAGTGCACGTCAGGCAGGCGGACCCAGGCCCATCCCCCTACCTGTTACACTTGTGGTGGTAAATGTGAGCCCTCCAAAACCCACCTGAAACCCACTGTACCCACATCTAGGTGCCCCCCTTTACCCTTTATGGTAGTGTTCTACAGTTGTGGGTAGTGGGTTTTGGGGGGGGGGGGGGGGTTGGGGGCTCAGTACCCAAGGTAAGGGAGCTATGCACCATGAGAGCAATTTATGAAGTCCACTGCAGTGCCCCCTAGGGCATGTGAAGGGGACCAGTGCACTGGTCCTGGCATGTGAGTGGGACCAGTGCACTATGAATGCTGGCTCCTCCCATGACCAAAGGGCTTGGATTTGGTCATTTTTGAAATGGGCATCCTTGGTTTCCATTACGGCTGAAAACCGGGGACGACTATCTCTAAGGACTACCATCTCAGCATTTAGGTCGACCATATCTTAGGTCGACCTAAATGTGGAGATTTGGGCGTCCCTGACCGTATTATCGAAATGAAAGATGGACGCCCATCTTGTTTCGATAATATGGGATGCCCCGCCCCTTCGCGGGGACATCCTCAGAGATGGATGCTCTTAGAGATGGGCGTCCCCGTTCGAAAATGCCCCTCCACATGTTACTATGTTACCACCAAGGCTTTTAGAAGGTAGGCCTAGGGAGGGCCTATGGGTAGGGGATGGTGGGCAGCCTGGGGGGATGAGTTTTCTGTTTGGTAGAAAACTTGTTCCGGGATACAGACTAGCAGTAGTAGGATGGGAGCAGGACCACACTTTCAGTTTTAGCTTTGATTCCAGCCAAACCTGAGCAGCGAATTTCGGATGCGGATTCAGCTTCATCCAAAACCAAAACTATCTGTTTCAGTCAGCCTCTTGCTTGCTATGAGGAAATAAGGAAAGACTTGGAACCTTTGCTATGTAGGACTCTTGCTGCAGCTGAGCTTTGTCAAGCTTTACCTACAGAAATGGGCTTTTAAATTGTCAACCCTATAAAAATGTGTACTTTTTTTTTAACCTCCTGCAAGCAGAGGTGGTCTCAGAGGTAGGATTAGGAAGGGGATTGCATACTTTTGATAATTCAAGCATATGCATGTCATTTCTCCTGCACTCTTAAATAACTTTGAATATTGTCCCACAAATTTTTTATACCTTTGTTTTCTGACCATTCTATTTTTCCACTTGGGTTAGTCCTGGTTCTCGTGCTGATTTTCTCCTAAGTCCTTTTCCATGATCTCATTTACATTTTATGCTTCCTCCTCTCTTATACCTAACTCTGACTGATTTTTTTGTTTCATCTTTTTCTCTATTTCTCTGTAGCTAGATTTCATTCTTCCTTCTTCCCCTATTCCTCACTCTCCTTTGTTCTCCTAATGTTACACTCCTACCTTGCTACTCCTAGCGGTGGCCATCTTGAGAGGTTCATCTGAGGGGCAGACATCTTGGGAGGTTCATCTGTGTCTGTTCCTGAGAGGCAGCCATCTTGAGAAGTTCATTTGTATCTGTTCCTGAGAGGCAGCCATCTTGGGAAGCTTATCCTTATGGGGCGTGCCCAATGAGAGTCCTCACCTGGCAGCTGTGGCAGGGATCCTCTGATGAGAGGCCTACTTAAGAGCAGAACACAGTCAGCATTTTGCTTCAGCTTCAACTTCGGTGGAGTTCGTGGGGTTTCCTGTGTCTGGTGAATTTGACCATTGCCTGAATCCTGACCATCTCTTTGTTTGCTGCCTGCCTTGCCCATTGCTTGAATCCTGACCATCTGTTTGCTGCCTGCCTTGACCATTGCCTGAATCCTGACCATCTCTTTGTTTGCTGCCTGCCTTGACCATTGCCTGAATCCTGACCATCTCTTTGCTTGCTTCCTGCCTTGACCATTGCCTGTATCCTGACCATCTCTTTGTCTGCTGTCTGCCTGGACCTCTGCCTGACTTCTGACCGTGCTCTTGGCGTGTCTTTTCTCTCGGCTGGAGTCTCGAAGTCCTGTCGACCCTGGGGCCTGGGGGCTCAACCCCCCGGAGGAAGGGGTCGCTCCAGGTGAAGTCTCGGAATTGTTCGACCACCTTGCAGAGCTCAGGTCCTACTTTCTCATCTGTGCTTCGCTGGGCATAGGAGCTCACAAGCGCAACACCTAAGTTCAAGCTTTTTACTTCCTGTGCTTAACTCCCTAGTTCTCCTTTCCCCACCTAAGTCTTATTCTTTCCCCAACCTCCTATTCCATGTCTTTCACCTAATTTCTAGTCTCTCGTTTTCAGCTCTGTATTGCCTTTCCAGCTTATCTGTTTCTACATTTCATCCCTTTACCAACCCCAGCACCTTCTCAGTCACTCATCCCCTCTCCACACACTTATTCTGGCTCACATTTCCCCTTATTTCTACCCTTTTGTCCTTTTCCTTTGTCCCCCACCCTCTCCATGGCACTCCTCTTTTTCTCCTTTCCCCCATCACCCTTTGCCCATGCCTCTTCTCCATACTTTCTTCTTCCCTACTCCAGCATTTGTCCACCTATCTCCGCCTCTAATATTCATTTACCCTATCTTTCCTCCACCATCCTTAAACCCAGTACCCATCCCTTTGCCCCTCTATTTCACCTTCTCCTGCATATGCCATTGCCCCCTTCCCCCCACTGTATTTGTCGCTTTCTTTCTCCCAACTCCAGCCCCTGCATTAGCCCCAACACCCTCCTCCCATCTACCTCTTTATCAGTCCCCAGCCTCCTTCTCTCAGACCCAGCATTAGATTTATTTATTTATTTATGACATTTATATCCCACATTATCCCAAACAAGTTCGTGTGCCTAACAATAAACATTTGCAAAAAGTACAACGTAATTAGTATTAGCAAACATAGTAATAATACTATACACACACTTCTATTGAATAACAAGAGCAGGGTTCCAAGCATGCTTGAGAGCTAACAATAGTGTGAGTAAGGGATTTACTAAATAAAAATGCTTTCAACAGCTTACAAAATAAGAGGTAATCAGTAATGTATCTTGATAGATAGTGCAGAGAATTCCATATCTTCGTACTTTGGTGCATAAAGCCTGAATTATGAACAGATTTAAAATGAAGCTTCTTAGATCCCTGATCCTATCCCCATATCCAGTCTGACAGCTCCGCGCTTCCCTGTTCCCATTACTTTGCAGACAATTTTAAAGTGCAGAGCAGGTAGGAGAAAGGTCAGCTGAGGAGGACAATTTCGGTAGGACCAGTATTCTGTTAGTCATAAGAACATAAGAATAACCATACTGCTTCCAGCTGTGGCCAATCCAGGCCACAAGTACCTGGCAGAAATGCAGGCTACCAATCCCAGGGCAAGCAGTAGCTTTCCCCATGCCCATCTCAATAACAGACTATAGACTTTTCCTCCAGGAACTTGTCCAAATCTTTTTAAACCCAGATATGCTAACTGTTGTTATCACATCCTCTGGCAACGAGTTCCAGAGCTTAACTATTCCAACTCCTATACCTATGGAGTTCTGATACAGGGTTTTTGCAACAGGTAAATGAAGACATCTTTTGGCACCCCCTGAACATTGGTGTCCTCCTGCCATACTTACTGTGTTGTGCCGGCCCTGATAGAGGTGTAGTGTTTATATTGAGATTCTGTCCTATCCTGTATAGGCTTCATACTTCGCTATCATGTAGAAGAATTGGTTAAAATATATTATCAATTAATTTTAATGGTAGTTTTATTGGGTGGCTGAAACTGGCTGAAGGCCCTTGAAACTTTTTCTTAAAGTATATTTCTTGACTAATTTAAAGGTCAAACAAAGGAGTAGCGTGATCAACAGAACTCTTCCAATGATACCAGGGAGACAAAGAATATCATATATACTTTATTCTACAAATAAAATTATGTTAAAATGATTATTCAACATGACACTGTGTTTTGGCTAAAGTGCCTGCCTCAGGAGTCTTTAAAAAGAAATCAAAAGGGTGCCAAAAAAGTGCAGTGCTTGGATTATGATACAAAATCGCATATGACAAAATGTCGATCCAGAAAAATGCCAATAACTTTTCTATCTAGAAACTCCATTGTTCACACAGCACAGCTCAATAGATACAGACCATCCCATAGTTCAGACAGCTAATTAGCTGTGGAAAGAAGAGCAGAAGTGCTTTGCCAAGAAAAGCAGCCAGACATAAAGTGAAGAGGGTCAAAGAAATTAGGGGATGGGGGAGGGAGAGCACAGGATCCCAAGACTGTCAGCATCAAGATTCAGCATGGATAAACTGGAGAGAAGCAAAGGGGAGGCCCTTCCCACCCACCCAGCGTCTAGCCTGCAGTAGTGCCACTTCCTTGTATTTTGTTTGAGGTGCAAGTATCTCCCAAGAATTTAGTGGAATAATTGAAGTTCCAGGAGCAGGCATAGTTATGGTCATAGATAGCGTGCCCATGGAGACCACTCCTATGCTGGAATGCTTTGTGAGGCTGCCATCTTCAGTAGTGAGTTGCTTTGGCCAAGGTGGTGAGGTGATTATTGAGCACCACTTGGTATTATCTAGCCCCTGATGCAGCCCTTGCATGGGCGAAACATGGCTAGTGTCAGGCTTGTTTGGTTTGACCTTCACAGAGAATAAAGGTTTGAAGAAAATATTCCTGATTCTGAGCTGCTTTGTTTCTACCGCCATCTTGGAGTTTGCGGAGCATCTGCCCTGTTGTTTCCTTGGTTCTGTTCTGTTTGAGGTGCAAGTATCTCCCAAGAATTTGGAAGAATAATTGAAGTTCCAGGATAGGGCATAGTTACAGCCGTAGACAGCATGCTATGGAAACCATTCGTGTGCTGCTCATATATTTTTACTATTGAAGTATGCAAGTTGTACTGGACTTAACATGATTTGTACCACCATATGTTAGTAACAAAAGTTTTTAACTTTAACCAGCTTTGTGATTTTTCTTCACTGTTCTCTTGTCCTTCATATTGATACCTACAGCTGCTTTTTGCCTCTTCTGTTTGGATTGAAGAAAATATTTTACTAACTTTGGGGCCCTTTTATTAAAATGCAGTAAAATATTTATTTATTTGTCACATTTGTATCCCACATTTCCCCACCTATTTGCAGGCTCAATGTGGCTTACAATAGTACCATAGAGGCATTCACCAATTCCGGTATAAACAGTTACACAGTGATGTTATGATAGAATAGGTTTAGTGCATCTTAACACAGGACTTTCCTATGCGTGACATCCATCTTAAGGTGCCAGTATTTTAAGGATTTTATTTCCTTTTTTTGCAGGTCCTGTGCTAATTTTTCCATTTAAGAGATGGTAGGTGCTCCTGCGTTATGCAGTTATCACATGCTAATGTGAATGCACTATCTGGATGACGCTTCCATGCTCATTCCCTGCCCATGACATGCCACCTCCCCCAAAAATTACAAAACAAATGTGCAATTAGTGAGCACTGACAGGCAAATTACTGCAAAATACTTTAATGCATTTTATGTTAAGCCTTTTTTCCACATTAAGCGTGCATTAACCGGTTTAGCAAAAGGGCCTCTTTGTTATGTTAGACAAATTGAAAGGCTGTTTAAATCAGGATGATCTGCAGCAAGTAGCCTGGGCTATGACTCTATCACTTTTGGATTATCATAACATTTGTTATCTGGGTTTAACAAGGAATGTGCTGAAGATATCGCAGGTTTTACAAATGTTCAGGCCAAATTGACGTTAGGGGGACACAGCTGTAAGAGGGCCACCCCATTTTTAATTCAACTGCATTGGCTGCCAACTGAAGATGGTATTTTATTTAAGCTTTTAAAATTATTTATGGACTATTCCCATCATACTTGATTAAAGTCTTTCTATTAAGTGTACCCCTTACATCAACAAAGACAGCATAGTTGAATAAATTAATGTTTCCTCCTACTAGCAGCCATCATTTTAAGAAAATAGCTGAAAAATAGACTGTAGGGTGAAAAATGAATAGAAGATCTCCCCCCCCCCCCCCCCCCCCCCCCCCCCCCCCCCCCCCCCCCCCCATGATTAGGCAGGAGACTAATTATATGACTTTCAGGAGGTTAGTAAAACCATATTTATTTCAGAAATGTGTACTAAAAAAGGTTTAGCCTTCTAACTAGAGATTTTAAATTCCTTATGGTAGGATTATTAGCACGTACTCTGACACCTCTACGTCTTTTTGGCAGAATTAATTGAGATTTTTTTTTTTAATTTACAAATTATCAATTTAAATTCCAAGAATAAATCTTGATACAGAAAAGTAATATTAAACATTAAACAGAGGAAATATTGTATTATTACATCTTTAGTCCACAATTGACTGAAGGAACAAAACACAATTCCTAGGAAAAAGAACACGTGAGTAACATAGTAGATGACGGCAGAGAAAGACCTGTACGGTCCATCCAGTCTGCCCAACAAGATAAACTCATATGCGCTACTTTATGTGTATACCTGACTTTGATTTGTATCTGCCATTTTCAGGGCACAGACCGTAGAAGTCTGACCAGCACTAGCCCCGCCTCCCCCCACCGGCTCTGCCACCCAATCTCCGCTAAGCTTCTGAGGATACATTTCTTCTGAGCAGGATTCCTTTATGTTTATTCCACTCATTTTTGAATTCCGTTACCGTTTTCATTGCTCATCTTAAATTTTGCTGTTCAGCGAGTATAACCTATAAGAACAGTGGAGTTGCCCATGTTTGTTAAACTGGTTACTGGCCTCCAGCCAAACAGAACAGTGATGAGTTGGGTCACTTTAAAGTGGAGATGAAGCTGAAGCTGGTAGGAATTCTTGGTGAAAAGGCATATGTCTCTACCACAACAGACTGCTCGTCATCCCATGGGAAATTTTACATTGGGGTAACTATCGTTTCCATACTATTCAAAAAATGTTAGGAGGCTAGAAAGGAGTATTCAGGATTATCTTCAAATTAATTAAGGAGTAGATGTAACTACTGCTTTTGGCTGTGAAAGTGGAGTTACAAGTCTTGGAATCCAAGAATGAAGTTAAATGTGTTGGATCAAAAAATACATATTTCACTGAGATTAATTTCAGTACGCATTTACAGGGGAAATTCAACCAGAAAAGACCTCCTACTTGCATCACTGGTGGACAAAGTTTAAGGAAAGTTGACGCTTCTGTTAGGTTAATTTAGAAACATCTGGAAAAATTCTAATCTTATAATTCAGAAAAAGTTCTTCTCTGTGACGGAAAAATTGTTTCAAAATCCAATCTCTATCAGGTTGTAATACAAAAGGCACTATTAAAGTTGTGGGCTTAATACCCAAATTATCATCTTCAAGTACCTGTGTAAGGGTTAAAGTCTCAAAAGATACTTCAGACCCTTTAGCCACAGTTTGTTCAGAATTTTTTTTTTTTTATAAGGCAATAGGTAATAAATTTTAGAGATTGGAGGATAAGCTTGTTTCTGAACCTTCAATATCACAGACAAATATTTTTTAAACGTTATAAGAGGAGCAATTAGAGATTGTTTAGGAAAATTTATTAAACGTAATGTTTTAGACCTCTGTTGATTTTCCAGTTTTTCAATCTTATTTTGAAGCAACAAGTTCTCTTTAATCATATTTGCTTGTATTTGTTGGAGAGTTTGAGCATCGTTAGCATTCATTTCAATCTTTTTGTCCATTGTTGAAATTTTATTCTCCAATTTAGTTACTTTTCTCTGATGGAATTTGAGTTTTTTGAAAGAAAGATGTTTCTAAACCCACTAAAGTTTCCCAAATAGTGTTCAGGGTAATAGTTTCTGGTTTAAAAGGCAAAAGAGACTTACGTAGTGAAATGGAATCTATCTTGGAACCATCAAGAGTTTGTTTCTCCCTTGCCACGATGCATACACCAAAAGCACCTGCTCCAATCTGTTCCGCACTCATCTGTGTGGAAGTGCTTGTCAGTCTGACCCCGCTCCAGGAAGCACATCCGCCTCTTCGGGACGTGGTGTTCCTTGCACAGGCCTCTGTTCGTCTACCGGCATGGGCGGCGGTTCCCTTAATTCAGGGCTCAACAATGTTTCAGCTTCAAGCTGGGGGAGTGGGTCACTTCTCATCACTCCTGCCAGTAGCAAAGAAGACAAGCCCCGGTATCAATCCTGGAATGGCGAAGCGATCCATAGGACCCACCGGCATTGCTACAGGCAAAGCGGGGCCAAGGCGCTGCCTGCTTCTCCTTTTAGGCATAACAAAAGGTACTAAATTTGAATTCCAGAAGTAATATAGGTCAGGAGCAACTTCGCACCGCTCCCTTCAAGCCGCCATCTTGTTCGCACGCTATTAATTGAGATTTTATACATTTTGGTTTTATTTTGTATTGTATGAATTGCAACATGGAATTTATTTATATCTAATTTGCTATTTTGTGATGCACCTTGAAGCTTCATGAGTAAAGGAGAAACAGAAATTAAAATAGAAATTAAACATTGATGACTATTATGGCATGTCAAAAGTGGGAGTTTCTTAAAGAAACTGATTCTACAAATCCATACATACACTGAAAATGGATATCTGTTCACATGGAGCTACATGGTCTATGGGTTTCTCTCTCTGTATCAGGGGTCCTCAGACATTACACATGAAAGATCACATAGACATTTCAAATGTTCACAAGGGTCAAACAGGAGTTGAGTCTGTCATGGAGAAGTTTGCTGTACAGGTGAAAAAAAAGGGACCATAGCTGGTCTTTTTGGTAATTTCTAATGCAGGGAAGGGAAAGACAGGGGGCATGTTTCTCAAAGGTATGACAGATAACCCTGGCCCTTGATTGGGAGAATAACAGGGTGAATTGGTATGTGTGTGTCATACTCTCTCCCACTAACAAGCTCCTATACACTGTATGCTCCCTTTTCCTCTCTTTTTACATTCCCTCTTTCACCCCTTCCCCTTCTCTGATTTTCCTGTCTTATCTTCTCCTCTTACATTTCCCCTCCCCTTCCCTCTTTCCTTCCTTTCTCCCACCCCAAGTCCTACAGCCCTTAAGCAGATCACACCTACACACACACACACCTTTGGTCCTGCATTACAGACAACAAGGTACTCCAGTGCACATATCTCAGCCCTGCAGCGCCTGTGTAGGTGTAGTGCCCTCTTACAGGGTGCTCCTCGATCCAGGTCCTGACCTAGCTGGAGCCTCCCAAAGACAATCTCCATCGGTCCGTTACTCACTTGGCACTCTGTGCCTCCACCTGGGGAAGAAAAGCGTTAGTGAGTGGGATTACCCTCTTCTCCCCCCAGGAAAAATCCAAAAGACTGATGCGAACAGGGCTGGCTAATATTTATTTAACTATTTACATAGACCTCTATATACACCGTCTTATGTGCCTAAGAAATGAGGATTTCTAATCACATCAATTCAGTTACCATAAGCAAATGTAACCCATGGTTTGTTTGAGAACATGATAGAGTGAGTCCAAGGTAGCAGGTCATTAGGGAGTGACTAGAGGACCCAGGAGGAGCTCAGAGGGTATATAAGGGAAGCCCTGGGGAAAGGACCCTGTCTCTGGTTCTGCCTCTTGATCCAGTATCAGCTCTGGGTGAAGGAGCTAGGAGTTACTGATAGTCCCCCTGTCAGATGACCCATTTCAAGGTAAGGGGGAGTCCTGTAGTATTGTAACCAGTGGATAGATTACCTGGACAGTACACTGTTACATCGCATCAACCAATTGAGGAGTCCAAACTCGGTGGATTGGGGAATCCGGCCGTAACCAGGGCTCGGATGGAATTGCAGTTTACCCCTGGATGATAGCTAGACCTTCGGGGTGGCAGCCTGAAGGGAGTATGCAGTTACTGGAAGCCTGGCCCAGATTGTATTAAACTTCATCAGGAATGTGAAGTCCACTCTGGGTCCTAATCAAGCTGCAGGACAGGCATGAGGCATGAGGCATGTATTAACCCAGAAATTGTATTATTGCTATTGATCATCTGGAAAGCAATATGAATTATAATTGAACTGTATGAAGACCAATGCAGAGGAAACCATCAGTTAAGAAGTTAATAAATGTTCCAGTTCTTTTAATCCTCTGAGTGTCGTGTGGTTCCTGAGTGGATGAGCTGACGAGACCAGAGTGAGTAAGTTAACAAAAATCAAGCAGTGCCTCTTGAGCCCCTTTTTGTGACCCAGGACAGCAGGACCAGGTTACACAAACACCAATCCAATTCCCCAACCTCCAACCTCTTACCAATTGCATTCTTCAAACCCTCCCTGATTACATCCTTCAACCCTTCTAATGGCACCTCCCTACGATCCCCAAATCTGTCTCCATTTGCAAAAGTTGATTGGCCCCTCTCTAACCCAAAGACCCACTCACAAATGCACATATGAACCATTTTCCACCTCCAGTCCCTCCATACCCTCATCACCTCAGGAACTTACCCAAAGGTGATCACTGGTGGTACAGTAGGCCAGGGCAAGAACAGTCCTCATCTGCTCCTGCCTGTCTGGTTCTGGGTCTCAAAATGGCTACCATGACCCCTAGCAGTAGTCTTGAGGTACTGCGTCTAGGGATCAGCCTTCCATCTAAGGCAGTGGTTCTCAACCAAATCCTCAGGACACACCTGGCCAGCTGGGTTTTCAAGATACCCACAATGAACATGCATGAGACAAACTTGCATACAATAGAGGTAGAGCATGAAAATGTATTATGTGCATACTCATTGTGGATATCTTGAAAGCCTGACTGGCTGGGTGTGTCTGGAGAACTGAGTGGAGAACCCCTGATCTAAGAAGATTGCCTCCTTGTATGGTAGGCTGACCTCCAGCAATAGAATCGCAAGACTATCGATAGTGGTCATGGGGGCCAATTTGAGACTCACAGCCAGACGAGTTTGGATTTGCACATGTGGACGGAACTTTGGTTTGGAAAAGGGCCTATTGACATTTGCGAATGGGAGGTGGCTGAGGGAATTAGAAGGGGGATTGGGGATGGAACTGGGGGGTGGGTCTCAGGGAATAATATAATATAAGTAATCACTCAAGATCATTTCCTTAACATGTAGGACTGCTGCCAACACGGACCATGTTTCACTCAGCTGCATCAGGTCTTTAGTCCTGCAAATATAATAACACTGTATGAAATGTGCCTCACTACTCACTAACTAAATAAAACAGTGCCCACATACTACAATAAATGCTTTAACATACCTAACGTGATGCCCATTACTCCTCAAGGTCACTATTTTCAATATGGCATCTGCAGTAAAGATGCCTACACCAGTTTTTCCTTTAAAGCCCAACCAGTCAATAAGGATAAGCTGTCATTATACAAGTCAATCAGCAGGAGGCAGTTCATAGTAAGGATGACAAATCAACCTCTAAATTTAAACCCCAAGGTGATACTGTTTTCAAAGTATAGATCCACCTTTGTTCCTTGAAATTTTATAATTTATCTGTATCTCCACCTTCCACTCTACTAGATTGTAAACTCTTTGAGCAGGGACTGTCTTTCTTCTATGTTTGTGCAGCGCTGCATACGCTTTGTAGCGCTACAGAAATACTAAATAGTAGTAGTAGTAGTAGCACTCCCATATAAATCTGCTCTATTACTCTCTAAGAATATTTGTAAAAGTATTATCCAATCAACGGGTCACCAATGACATAGTTGTAATATTTACGTTGGCCGATCACATGGCCATTGTCTTTTCCTGCAGTGCTTTTGCAAGACTGGAGATTGCTGAAGGATCTCATTACTTGATTACTTCTACAATATATTTTGATATCCACCACCTTCTAAGATATCAGAGATTTTACAAGATCCCTGAGGCAGGCCTTTGGGCCGAAACATGGCCATGTCGGGTCATTTTTTAATTTCAATAAAGTTTCCTCTTTGGACCTACCTCACTGGTTTGTTTCTGTTTCTCACGGTTTTGTGAGGTTTTTTCCTCCTCCTTGTTGGTTTCCAAAATGAAAGATGGACATCCATCTTGTTTCGAAAATACAGGTTTCCCTGCCCCTGGATTTCGCCATTTTGCAAGGATGTCCAAATCGCAACTTGGATGTCCCTTTCGAAAATGCCCCTCCACATCAACAGGCTCACCTATAGCCATGTGTTTATTCACACCTTCAAAGAAATGAAGCAAATTGGTGAGGAAAGACTTCCCTTGGCTGAACCCATGCTGACTCTGTCCCATTAAACCACGTTTGTCTATGTGTTCTGTAATTTTATTCTTTATAATAGTTTCCACTATTTTGCCCGGTATCAACGTCAGGCTTACTGGTCTGTAATTTCCCAGATCACCCCTAGAACCCTTTTTAAAAATCAGCGTCACATTGGCCACCCTCCAATCTTCAGATACTATGGACAATTTTAACAAAGGGTTATATATTATTAACAGCAGATCAGCAATTTCATGCTTGAGTTCTTTGAGTACCCTTGGATATATGTCATCTGGTCCAGGTGATTTACTACTCTCTAATTTGTCAGTTTGGCTCAGTACATCTTGCAGGTTGACCGAGATTTCTTTCAGTTCCTCCCCATCATCACCCTTGAAAACCATTTCCGGTACAGGCAGGTCTCTTACATCTTTTTCCACAAAGACAGAAGCAAAGAATTCATTCAGTTTCCCCGCTATGGCCTTGTCTTCCCTGAGCGCCCCTTTTGCTCCTTCCTGATCTAACGGTCCCATGGATTCCCTCGTAGGCTTTCTGCTTCTGATATACCTGAAAAAGTTGTTACTGTGAGTTTTAGCCTCTGTGGCAAGTTTCTTTTCATATTCTTTTTTAGCTTTCTTTATTAATGCTTTGCATCTGACTTGCCAGTGCTTATGTTGCTTCTTATTTTCTTCATTTGGATCCTTTTCCGATGACGATTTGGGAAAGGTACTGTGTTCTCGGTGTGAAACAAATTACCATCAAGGTTTATTCAGTGATACTTTGTTCTTCACACATTAGTACATTGCTAAAATTTGATTTTTGCGCTGTGCACTCACCGCATAAAGCAGCTGTTTTAACATGTATTAGAAGTTAATGCAGGTGCGTGCTCACGTCAAATGCACAGTGAAACCCAGGCTAGCTGCCTTGTTCCACCCAAACTCCTCCCCAAAACACACCCACATACATAGCACATAAAAGTAAATGCTCTTTTGTCCCCATGCATGCCTTTATACATGTAACCCCTTGAGTAATTTTATAAAAGCCTTTGTAAGTGCTCACCCAGCTGTTTGATCTGATCTGTAGAATTATTATTCTTTCCTGTCTTCTGAAAATTCCTCTGATTTTACATAGATAAATTGTAAACTGCCCTGAAAGGTCTCTCAAGGGCAGTATATCACATAAATAATAAACTTGGAAAACTGAAATCTTTTTCCCCCATTGCATGCATGCAGGAACAGACAAAACTACATTTCCCTGCATGCAGTAGGCCTAAACATTTGATGTGTAGCTGCATTAGTCTTACAAGATGGCTTAATGTCATAGGGAACAGACTGAACCAGTTCTGGTTTCAGCTTGTCCTTGGCCAACTGGTAACCCTATTGTTACCTTATATTTTATTTAATACCTTCTGTAAAGTTCTCAGTTTTCATCCACTAAATATTGGTTTGAGAGATCTGTACATCAGTCTTAGAATCTTTATCAGCTTAAGGGACATGGTTAAGTCTTATCCTGACAGACCAGGAAATAGCTACATCAGACTACTGCAAAGAAAACTGCAGAGATGCCAAGTTGCAAGTTCCCAAGTTCCAGGCTAGAAATTTTGGGACAGTCCTTGTTTTAAACTTATATCCCAAAGATGTGTGGGATACTCCCTGAAGCAATGGGATTTATCTGGCCAGATAGGGACTGGAAAGGATTAATATGCAGAGTGAACTGCAAACCCTCTTAGGCCCCTATCTAACTGATACCAGATAGTTAATGTGGACACGGACAATGAAGAGAGCAGCTGGATTATGCTGGCTCTTGTCCAGTTGACTACTTTGGTGGCCTAACACCACCAGAGAGATAGCAAACAGCCTGCACCATTTATAGAAATAATACATTTTTTTAAACACGCACACAAACTAAGGCAACATTTAAATAGCCTTTCTGATACTGACCATGAACCTTTGACCATGATACTGACTTTTCTGCCTTATTCACTAGTCATGTGGAGGGGAATTTTGTAAAATGACACACAGGATTGGATTGGATTTATTCATTTATACACACCGCTTTTGTATGTTGTTAGTATTTTATTAAGAAACATTAACCTAGGGAACGTAGGCATACACATTTATGCCTGATGTTAGGCAGTGTAAGTGTGTGGATATATGTGATGGAAACATACAACCAGCTTTTCAACATGATTAGGGGGGAGGGGAGGTTAAATGAAACACAAAATACTCCTTTCTGGACACAGCGAAGGAGCTTGCTTGATATTGGGGGTCCTCAGTACCCTCTGCAGCCACAGAGTTGTTACCCAAGGATGGAAAGAATAGGTGTATGTGTGTGATTTTGTAAAGTATACATATACATGACACTAATCCTGCCCTCCATCCCCCCCCCCCCCCCCCATCCATTCATTCTCCATGGTGCAATGCTGTACTTCAGTTAAAAAATTTCATTCAGATAAGTGCTTCCTAATTTTGTGTTTAATGAACTGTGATGTTTGGCAGTTGGAGCACACGTCTTACACCACTTAGGGCTCTGTTTACTAAGGTGCGTTAGAGTTTTTAGCGCACTTACACTTAGCGTACGCGCTAACCATGTAGGCGCCAATAGGGATATTGTAGACATGTACATGGTTAACATGCGTACATGGTTAACGTGCATTAAAAATGTTTATGTGCCTATAACGTTGCTTAGTAAACAGGGCCCTTAGCAACCTGGAATTATTGTTGTCCATTATGCCCTAAGAGTGATAGAATTATTTTCAGTTTAAAAAAGTTGGTGGGAGCTGTTGGAGTAAGAAATATCTCAACAATCAGGATGCGCGCCCCAAGAGCGACAGAATTAATTACAGGCTGAAGAAAGCTGATGGGAGCCGGCGGAATAAGAAATATCTCAAAAATTAGAAACGAGAACTGACGCTAAATTGGAAGTGAGTTTTGAGAGCGCAGAATCATTCGCAGTTTGAGATATAAGCTGTTGGAAGTTGTTGGAGTAAGAAACATCTTAACAAGCAGAACCACCAATTAACGCTATATTGATGAGAGCTTTTGGAGCGATAAGAATTTCAAGGAACTGAAATTATCAAAAAGATAAGTAAAATCTTTTTATCACTACATGTTTTAAGTGAAAAAAATGAAAAAGATAGAAAAATAGATATTTGACCAATGACGAGAGGCATATGAGATTGATTTCTGATGTGAATAACATCAAAGTGGAAATTCACTTTAACAACACCTCTGAGGTCTAATATAATAGTCATTAGATTTATATATACAGTGATAGTGTTAAGTATTTTTCATTGACATTTTGGTGACTCGAGAATTCTATTCTTGAAAGAACATATTTAACATTTAACACTTTGTGGAATTTTTTCTTGACAATGATTAAGAGCCTGGTTTTAGACAGTGTTTGCTGCAATTATTGATCCTCCTTTTTGACTGAGGTCTTTTTTTCCACTTACTTGAAAATGAATATTGGGTAGGTTTTGATTTTATGATTTTCGTGTATTATTTCCTATACTTTTCTCTCTGTCTATGATATTTTGATTTCAATCACCCCAGTATTAACTGGATAAATGTGGATGTCATTATAGAATTGTCCTTTATATGGATAGTGCCACTGAAAATTCTTACAGACTGCCTGGGCACAATCTAGAGAGAGTGGACGATGCCATACACAATCAGCCTTCTTTTCGAAAGTGATGGATGTCAAGATTTCGACCAAAATTGGGAGATAGGCGCCCATCTCGCAAAGGCGCCCAAATCGGTATAATCGAAAGCCGATTTTGGGCGTCTTCAACTGCAATTTGTCGTGGAAATGGGCAAAGTTGATGGGGGCGTGTCAGAGGTGTGGTGAAGGTGGGACTGGGGCGTGTTTATCGGCTGAGGAGAGATGGGCGCCTTCAGCCGATAATCGAAAAAAGAAAGGCGTTTTTAGCGCGAATTTGGGTAATTTTTTTACCCTTTTTTTTCACGAACAAGTCCCAAAAAAGTGCACTAAACGACCACATGACCACCGGAGGGAATCGGGGATGATCACCCCTGACTCCCCCAGTGGTCACTAACCCCCTCCCACCATAAAAAAAACAACCTTAAAACTTTTTTTTCCAGCCTGTATGCCAGCCTCAAATGCCATACCCAGCTCCATCACAGCAGTATGCAGGTCCCTGGAGCAGTTGTTAGTGGGTGCAGAGGACTTCACCCAGGTGGACCCAGGCCCATCCCCCCCTACCTGTTACACTTGTGGTGGTAAATGGGAGCCCTCCAAACCGCCCCCAAAACCCACTGTACCCACATGTAGGTGCCCCCCTTCAGCCATAAGGGCTATGGTAATGGTGTAGAGTTGTGGGCAGTGGGTTTTTGGGGGGATTTGAGGGGCTCAGCACCCAAGGGATGGGAGCTACGGACTTGGGAAGTATTTAATTTTTTTTTTAATTTTTACAAGTGCCCCCTAGGGTGCCCGGTTGGTGTCCTGGCATGTGAGGGGGACCAGTGCACTACAAATCCTGGCCCCTCCCATGACCCAATGCCTTGGATTTGTTCGTTTTTGAGCTGGGCACCTTCGGTTTCCATTATCGCTGAAAAATGAAACCGCCCAGCTTAAATCCGCACAAATCCGATGCATTTGCCTTGCACAATCCGTATTATCGAAAAAAAAGATAGGCGCCCATTTTTTTCAAAAATACGGTCTGTCCCGCCCCTTCACGTACCCGTTCTCGGACATAGATGCCCATGGAGATGGGCGTTCGTGTTCGATTATGCCCCTCAATGTCAACTGGACCAAGACAAAAGTTTATTGTAGAAATATGCTGACAAATGACCCAACACAGGCCATGTTTCGGGAATCCTGCCTTTATCGGGGGGGGGGGGGGGGTCCTTAGATTTCAGCAGATGACTTGTACTCTAAAAAACAAACCATAGTGTAAAATCTTTAAATACGCATTGCAGGATGTACCAGCAGCCACAACCTCATAAAGAACACGGTCTGTCCTGAGCCATTTGTCAGCAAATTTCTACAATAAACTTTTGTCTTGTTCCAGCTGACATTGTGTGTGGTATCTTCCACTTTTGTGTTGCTGCTGTGCTGTTTTGAGAAGATTGGTTCCTGTTTTTTGGATAATCCAGATACTGCTAGAATAGAGTAAAGAGTGTTCCACCTTACTCTGTGGCTAGTTGATGATATTCAGCCGCTATTTATGTAATCATGCAGTTTAGATTAGGACATCAAAATGTCTGTCCTAACTTAAACTACTTAGCTGTATAGATAGCAGCTGCATATAGCTAAAGATAGTCGGTCTACAAAATCCTGAGTGAGGTCTACAAAATCCTGAGTGGTGTAGAACGAGTAAAAGTAAATCAATTCTTTACTCATTCCAAAAGTACAAAGACTAGGGGACACAAATACTTTTAAAACAAATAGGAGGAAATATTTTTTCACTCAACAAAAAGTTAAGCTCTGGAACTCTTTGCCAGAGAATGCGGTAAAAAAACGGTTAGTGTATATAGGTTTTAAAAAGTTTTTGACGGATTCCTAGAGGAAAAGTCCATAGTCTGCTATTGAGACAGACATAGGGAAGCAACTGCATGCCCTGGGATTGATAGCATGGAATGTTGCCACGATTTGGGTTTCTGCCAGGTATTTGTGACCTGGTTTGGCCACTGTTGGAAACAGGATACTGGGCTAGATGGACCATTGGTCTGACCCAGTATGGCTACTCTTATGTTCTTAGCAGTCTATAAAAATATTCAGTGCTGCTGCTTTTATGGACAGTTGTGCTGAACATATGTATTTAAACACCACAATTACTAAAAATTACAGAGCATATTCAAAAGCATGGATTTAGTAGTGAAGGGAAATCCTGCCTCACCAATCTATTACATTTCTTTGAAGGGGTGAACAAATATCTGGATAAAGGTGAGCCAGTCGATATTGTGTATCTGGGCTTTCAAAAGGCATTTGACAAAGTACCTCATGGAAGACTCCAGAGCAAATTGGAAAGTCATGGGATAGGAGGTAGCATCCTATTGTGGATTAAAAACTGGTTAAAAATAGAAAACAGAGAGTAGGGTTAAATGGTCAGTATTCTCAATGGAGAAGGGTAGATAGTGGGGTTCCCCAGGGGTCTGTGCTAGGACTGCTGCTTTTTAACATAATTATAAATTATCCAGAGATGGGAGCAACCAGTGAGGTAATTACATTTGCTGACAACACAAAGTTATTCAAAGCTGTTAAATCACAAGAGGATTGTGAAAAATTACAAGAGGACATTACAAGACTGGGAGACTGGGCATCTAAATGGCAGATGACGTTTAATGTGAGCAAGTGCAAAGTGATGCATGTGGGAAAGAGGAACCCGAATTATAGTTATGTAATGCAAGGTTCCACATTAGGAGTCACTGACCAGGAAAGGGATCTAAGGATCATCGTTGATGATATGTTGAAACCCTCTGCTCAGTGTATGATAGCGGCTAAGAAAGCAAATAGAATGGTAGGTATTATTAGGAAAGGAATGGAAAAAATGAGGATATTATAATTCCTTTGTATTGCTCCATGGTGTGACTGCACCTCAAATATTGTGTTCAATTCTGGTCACCACATCTCAAAAAAGATATAGTGGAATTAGAAAAGATACAAAGAAGGACGACAATAATGATAAAGGGGATAGGACGACTTCCCTATGAGGAAAGGCTAAAGTGGCTAGGGCTATTCAGCTTGGAGAAAAGACAGCTGTGGGGAGATGTGATAGAGGTCTATAAAATAATGAGTGGAGTGGAACAGGTAGATGTGAATCGCTTGTTTACTCTTTCCAAAAATGCTTGAATTAGGGGGCATGCAACGAAGCTAGAAAGTACATTAAAAATGAATCAAAGAAAACATTTCTTCACTCAATGTGTAATAAAACTCTGGAATTCGTTGCCAGAGAATTAAAAGCAGTTAGCTTAGCAGGGTTTAAAATGGTTTGAATGGCTTCCAAAGAAAATGTCCATAGACCGTTAATAAAATGGACTTGGGGAAAATCCACTGCTTATTTCTCAAATAAGCAGCATAAAATGTATTGTACTGTTTTGGGATCTTTCCAGGTACTTGTGACCTGGATTGGCCACTGTTGGAAACAGGATGCTGGGCTTGATGGACCTTCGGTCTATACCAGTATAGCAATACTTATGTACTTATATTTAAAAAGAATACTGACCTGGTGGCTTCTTACTCTTAATTACTTATTGAATATGTCTACAATTCTTCCTCCATATTGAAGGTGTAGAGCATGTTGCATAGATCAGTGAAAAAAAACCTACTTTAAAGCATTTTAAATGTTATTGTTTAGACAGCAGAACGTGAAAGATGTGCAAGGTTGTGAAGACTTTTACAAAGCACTGTAGACTCCAACAAAGCCTTTGAAAATTGCTGCTTTAAGGGATGCTTTCATTTTGAGGATGTACGACTACATCATACACCCAGGGAAGCTGTTCAATTTAATCTACTAATGTAGAGTTTGCTGCAGGGGAAAGCACAGCTGGGGATAATGAAGAGCATAGAGTTTGTCAACATTTCTCTTTCTATCATTCTTTAAAAGATTGAAAATTAGGGTAGGTAACATTATGTGATATCAGAATGCATGTCACATTTCTACTCTCAAGGTAGCTAGGAAGGAACTCAGATAAACTGGTATAGTGATTTTTTTCACAGCTTTGTCCTCCTGGAAGGAAATGTTTTGGGGCTGAATCTTCCCACTTTGACATTTTGCAGTACTGGAATATTTTACCACCTTTCCTTGACAAAGCTAGTTCAGTGAATTGTCAAGCATCCTTAGCCAGAGGTGATGCATCTCATCTGTCTAGTGACAGATTGCCTAATCATTTACTATCGGAAGTGTAACATCTAGAGCAGTTAGAGTTTAATTTAACAATTTCCAAATAAATTGCCCAAAATGGGTAAAATGAAATCCTAATATAGGCTGAGAAAAGATGTGTTTAACTTCCTCTGGGTAGCTATCCTAAACATTTCATTTATTTCTTTTATATATATATATCACACGACCATTACAAAATATTGCTCCATGTGCTATACAGTACCTCATAATAAGACCAATTACATAAAATAATTACAAATAAAATATAAAAAACAACTCATTCCCACCAGCTCATTCATCAATACAAACCCACTCCTTTCTCAAACCAGCTCATAGCAACTTTCATTCCTGTCTTAACCTCCTCAGTTTCCTCCAAACAACAATTTTCAATTATTATTTTTTTATTTTTATTTTTTTACATAACAGAAGCATTGCCATACTGGGACAGTCCAAAGGTTCATCAAGCTCAATATGCTGTTTCCAACAGTGATCAATCCAGGTCACAAGTACCTGGCAAGATCCCAGAACAGTAAAATAGATTTTATACTGCTTATCCTAGAAATAAACAGTGGATTTTTCCAAGTCCATCCTAATAATGGCTTATGGACTTTTAAGAAATTATCCAAACCTTTTAAAAACCCTGCTAAGCTAACTGCTTTTACCACGCTCTCTGGCAACAAATTCCAGCATTTAATTACACATTGAGTGAAGAAATATTTTCTCCAGTTTGATTTAAATTTACTACTTATTAGCTTCATTGCATACCCTCTAATCCTAGTATTTTTGGAAAGAGTAAACAAGTGATTCACCCCTACCCATTCCACTCCACTCAGTATTTTATAGATCTCTATCATATCTCCCCTCAGCCATTTCTCCTTCAAGCTGAAGAGCCCTAGCGACTTTAGGAAATTCAATTAGCTTTTGTCCAATCTAGATTGAGAGGCATACTTTTCCAAAGGTCTGGTCCTTTGACTGAGAACACCTGTGTACACAACTTACTCCTTCGTTTTGCCCTTTATCTCCTGGATTCTATATATGGCACCCAAACTAGAAAGCTAAAAATTGTGCATGATCCTGGAATGCACACACAACCTAATTGATTAGCGAGCCAATTAACATCAATAATTGGGCACTAGAAATCAATTATTGGCATTAATTGGCACCAATTAGGGGTTGAGCACTCATCTGGCTGCACACTACTCTATAATGCTGTGCGCTCAAATCCCGTAGCACACAACCCCATAAGGGGGTATGACCTGGAAGGGACATGGGTGGGTCAGAGATATTCTCAAAAGATGCACACAGTGTTATAGCATTTCAGAAATTTGTGCCCAACTTGTGTGCCAGCATTTACATACGTACATAAGTATTGCCACATTGGGACAGACCAAAGGTCCATCAAGCCAGAATCCAGTTTCTAACAGTGGCCAATCCAGGTCACAAGTACCTGGCAAGATCCCTGAAAAGTTCAATACATTTTATGCTGCTTATCCCAGAAATAAGCAGTAGATTTCCCCAAGTCAATTTAATAATGATCTATGGACTTTTCCTTTAGGAAGCCATCCAGACGGGTCTCCAGGTTTCAGTTGGTGTAAGACCTTACACCCAAAGTTCCCTCTTTAGCCTATAAAGGGTGCTCAGCCCAGAGTGCCCTTTATAGACTAACGCTGAGTCCTGAATTTTCCCAACACCTATTATTCCCACCATTTACTGAATCTGTTCCTATATGGATAGTGCTACTGAAAATTCTTATAGACTGACCAGGCACTATCCAGAAAGTGTGTGAAATACAAAAAACAATTATACACAAGCACTGCCAAACAAGTACCTGTGATAAAAAAAAAAGTGGTCACTCTGTGTGTTCTTTTTTTTAATTATTTGTTATACAAGGAGAAAAGACCTCAGACGCTTGAAACGGGTCATGGCCACAAGAAAGTAATTTTTAAATTTTGTCGGCACATCATCAGTCACTGGTCTAAAAACTGGTTAAGATAAGTGCCGACGTGCTATGTTTTTTGACTATCAAATTTTATATTGGGGTACACCCTTAATTGAGAAATCAACAAAAAAGTTTCAAAAAATTCAAGGCGTTTTTAGACCAGTGATTGATGATGTGCCGACAGAATAGAAAAATTCTTTCTTGTGGCCATGACCCGTTTTAGGCGTCTGAAGTCTTTTCTCCTTATACAACAAATAATTTTTAAAAACACATAAAGTGACCACTTTTTTCATTACAGGTATTTGTCTGGCAGTGCTTATGTATAATTGTTTTTTGTATTTCATAACCTATGTTAGCACACAAGCATATTATTGCACACTGCATTGTACTATCCAGATAGAGCCAGGATACAGCAAAACATGTTACACCTAGTTCTATCACTAGTTGGTGATATTTTCCCTAATAAAAAGCCTGCCCTACTCCTCCATGGAGAGACCAGAACAGCAAAGATAAACATTTAAACTGGATCTGTGCCTTCATCAAAAGCCAGTGCAATTCATGCAGAAATGTTCTAGCATTCTGCTGTGTCTGACACCAAAAATCAACTTCATTGCCATATTTTGTACTACCTGCAGTTTATCAAATTCCCTCAGAGACCCACGTACAAACCATTGCAGTAGTCTAAAATTGGAAGAATGCAGGCCTGAACCACTATTTTAAAATGTTTCTGGATCATCAAGGATCTCAATTTGCAGATTCCTAACTACCCCTGAAATCTGACTGAAGATCCAAAGAGCTATCTAAAATTACACCTAGATCTCTCACTCATTCTGCCCATTGCTCTATGCCCCCAGAAGTGATGTTTATCCAGACACTACATTCTCTGCATGAACTTGCGTTGCCACCTGGAATTGATGTTTGTCAGCCATGACTATATCAAGAAACTCCATTTACAGTGAATGTCACCGACACACAATGAAGGAGCACAAAAAAAAGGAACAGGTCCTGCTCCTTTATCATTCCTTTATGTGTATCCTGAGGGAGCATCCCATTATGTCCTTTCTCCAGTTCTTTCTTTCTTTCTTTCTTTCTTTCTTTCTTTCTTTCTTTCTTTCTTTCTTTCTTTCTTTCTTTCTTTCATTAATTCTGCCTATCCCATGTTTCTGAGGACACAGATTATTAAATCTCTCTCACATCTGCAACTTAAGACTAGCTCCTGTGTTTATTTTTAAATATTGGAAAATGTTAAGTTTATGTTTTCCAATAAACATTTATTTCACATTGGGACATCATATTGAGAATGCCCTTCTTAATTATCCAGACAAATTGGACTGCATACAACTCAGTCCCATCTTTAGCCAGTTTCACTTAGATGGTTTAAGTGCTGAATATCACACTTAACTGGATAAGAGGTAGCTGGCCACACAAACCTGAATAGTCAATGCTGACTGCTGCCAAATGAATATTTATCCCTAAGTTTATACCTGAGGCAATAGAGGGTTAAGTGACTTCCCGGCGTACAAGTGTAACAAGCATACCCCACCGCCCCAACATAAAAAACCTGGATACCTGTGACACAACTCAACCAAAGACCGTAATGGACATATCCTAACTCTTCCTCTCCCTCTCTAGGTTCCCCCAATTGCATTTACCATACATGTAATCCATTCTACCACAATTTCACCTTGTATTGTTCATACCTGTATTTGTTCAAACTGGAATCGGCTAACCCCGTTTACGGACTATGTAAGCCACATTGAGCCTGCAAAAAGGTGGGAAAATGTGGGATACAAATGTAACAAATAATAATAATAATAACAAGAACGCCAAAGGCTCCGTTGAATGTAAGACTGTGCAACAAGAGATCACACTTGAACTCCCCTGGGGTCGCTTGTTGCAGAGTCTTAAATCCAATAGAGCCTTTGGCGTTCTTGTTACACTTGGGCTCATAAGATAAGTACTTCTCTATATTATTCGATAGATGAAATCGTCACGTTGTAAAGTTTCATGTGTTATGTTCTTGTGATTATGGCATAGAAGATTGAATGCCAGTCTCGTATTTGCACATTATTGCACTTAATTGCATGCTAAGTTTACCGGAGGGAGTGGCTCGATGAAAGAAATGCAATATTTCACCTTTTAACAGTCATTATACTTAACGGCCATGTTGATGATTAAATAATCTGAGGGCACCCCTCCACCACTGTATATTAGAATATTTAGAACTTTCTCCTGGTTGAGTTGAGAGATAAACACATAACATAGTATTCTATAAGTTACACGTGTGAATGTAAGGCTCATCATGCTGTCCTCAGATTCCACCTATGTGTATGTCTACCTGTAAAATATGTGCTATATAAGATATGCATGTATTTACAGAACAGCATTTAGGTGGAATTTTGTCATTTAGATGTGCATGTTCACATATACACACATACATGTCATTACTCTATTGGCTTATCAGTGTAATTGGTGAGTAAATATAGTGCATACTTTACAGCATTAACCCCTAGATGTCTACCCTCTGTTTCAGGGACCATAAAGCTGGTGAAAACCAAGGTGCTAGTTTCTGGCTCAAATCCCCACTCTTCTTTATTAGGCTAACAGTTCAAAGGCACTCCTTACCTGAGTATTCCATTCATCCACAGCTTCATCTAGACCAAAGGATAGCTTCCAAATGATGGGTGGGTTCTCTGATACTGATAAAAGGAAAGATCTTATATTTCTTCAATAACAGGACACTCTACCCTCTGCTATCCTAATTCAGAGCAGTAGTTAAAATATCCACAAACTATTACATTTGAAAATTGAAGTACTAGGCCTAAGATTAACTCCATCAGACCTTCAATCACTGTACCATCACCCTATAAACCAACAACATAACAAACCCCCTAAACTCAGGTGACTTCAACAGCAAACACTCCATATCCTTCACTCCATCAACAGACTCTTCATTTCAACCCCTCTATCATAAGTAGGGCAAACACCCCCCTACTTCTCCCTCCAGTCTTGAAACTATAAAAAGAATACCAGGCCAGACACATTTAACTTAATAAGATCTCATTATTCTCCTGACACCAAGATTCAGTAATCAATAACAGATCCCGTCTATTATCCATGATAACATCATATATATTTTCTACCTTTTTATTTATTGATTGAGCAAACTCCCACCTCTTATCATCTGCAACCCCAGAATTCCTTGATAAACCCATTCTATGTCAGCCAACCTCGCTTTCTGATCTTCTCTATAAGCACACCTTTGACCATAAAACCACATTTTAGTGATGTCATTCGATGGAGCCCAGTATGACACTACTCAGGATTTTGGAAGCTTTAGAAGCCTTTGGAAGTGCCACCCACCGCCTGCGCAGTCGTGTCAAGAATCTTGCTCAAGAAACTCAACCGGGTGCTTAGGCCTAAGAAGGTCAAGGGAGCCATGTGAAAATAAAAAGGAAACTTAAACAAACAGAAAACACTAAGAAAAAAGTATGTATGAGGGGTAGGGGAGAAACTGAAGTATAAAGGAAAAAGGTCCTTTCTACCACTAGGGAAGGCACCAAAAACTTTTTGATGAGATGTGTTGAGGAGAGCTGACAAACTGCGGAAAAACAAGGACTGCTGTCCCGAGTGCTCATATTGGGTGGGAAGGCACCCACATATGTGCAGTGTGGTCCTCCCAAAGACCTCTGAAGCTTCCACAACACTGGGCAGCATCTGTGCCAGGCTGCATCGGATGACATCACCCAAATGTAGTATATATGTATTTATTTATGTATGTATGTATTTATTTATTAGGATTTATTTACCTCCTTTTTGAAGGAATTCCTTCAAGGCAGTGTATAGTAAGAATAGATCAAACATGAGCAATAGGCAATTACAGCAGTAAAAATCTTCAAAGACAATACAAAGTATGGCATGGTATACTACTTACAATGTCAACACAATATGTAACAGAACATTATAATTGATAGTGAAGGGTAAAGCAAAGATGTAACATATAGATAGGTAAGAAGGGAAGGGGGACTTGATATACCACCTTTCTGTGGTATTTTGCAACTACATTCAAAGCAGTTTACATATATTCAGGTACTTATTTTGTACCTGGGGCAATGGAGGGTTAAGTGACTTGCCCACAGTCACAAGGAGCTGCAGTGGGAATTGAACCCAATTCCTCAGGATCAAAGTCTGCTGCACTAACCACTAGGCTACTCCTAAGAAAGTTGGAAGAGATAGAAAGTAAGATAACCGATTTAAAGAAAGTTGCACATGAGGTCAGAGAGATGGTTAAATATTATCTCAGCTAGGGTAGGAGTGGATAAACATGTCCTACTGCAGTATGTACATCCCGAGTCACTCCTTGTGTGTGTGAGTGAGACTAACAAGTTAATTGCTTCTTCCATTAAAGGCCTGGTTGAAGAGCCAAGCTTTCACCTGCTTCCTAAAGTAGAGGTAGTCTTGTGTTAAGTGGAGCCTTTTAGGCAATGCATTCCAGAGTGTGGGGGCTACTCTGGAGAAGGCTTGATTGTGGGTATTACATCGTGTAATGTCTTCTGGAGAGGGTGTGGTTAGTGAAAGTCCTTGGGAGGACCTTAGTGTCCTTAGCAGTGTGTGGAGGATCATCCTATTTTTCAGGTACTTGGGGCCATTTCCTTTCAGGGCATGCATAACTAGGATAAGATTTACCTTCTCGATATAAGGAGAGAGGCAGCGTAGCTGTCGCAAAAGGTAGAAGCAACTCTTGAAGGTTTCTTTGATTTGGGGAATCAGAATAAGTGTTGAATGTAACTGTATTCCAAGGTTCCTGACTTGTGATTTGAGGGGGAGTTTGTACTTCCCAAAAGGGATTTTGATGTCAGGTGTTTGTACTTCCCAAAAGGGATTTTGATTCATGTGTGTTAGGGACCCAGAGAAGCTCGGTTTGGGAAGCTTGCCAGATGCCCTTGGCCTGGATTGGCCGCTGTCATGGACAGGATGCTGGGTTCGATGGACCTTTGGTCTTTTCCCAGTATGGCATTACTTATGTACTTATGGTTTCACAGTAAAAAGATCTGTACAACCAGGAAGAATTATCTTTTTTAAGTCTGAGAAGCTAAAATAAAGTGCAGTGGACTTTATTTTTGTTTGTGCAATCTCCGGATTGTTGGGCATTGGCTTTTTCCAAAAGGCAGTGTCCAGTCTATGGGTTCAGGCAAATGTTGTGTCCTGCTTGTCCTCAAAGATCATCCTCTTCCTTTAATCACACATTCTGATATATGGGGATCAGAACCAAGACTTTCACCCTTCCCTTCCTCCACCATCTTCTTCTAATCCTATGAAAAATCCATACACTCTTCTATCCTCTGGAACCTCTATCAACTTATCCAAAGCTTCCATACCTACCTCATCATCCTCCATTCAAACTACCCACAAAACAAACACAAGAAAAGAACAACACCCTAACATCCTTCTCATACCCAAACTTCATCCCCTCACCACATACTTCCCACACAAATATTTAAACCAAGTACAAATAAAGTATATTAAACCAGCTTACAAAATACCTGATCTTATCTAGCACATCCTAAGCCCACACTAAGGACCACACCAAGGTCTTTTAGGCATGGCCCTTCATTGGCTGCCCATTGACAGTACTGAGCTTTTGTATGGAAGTGTTGGCTTTTGCTGCAAAGGAGGAGAAGGAGTCAAAAAATAATGGTAGCACAACTCCAGAGGAAGGAAGATGACTGGCCAGGACCACCACCTGCTGGAGCCCTGTGAGCAGAATGGAATGAAGCTGCCTTCCACCTTTCCTCCCTTTTGCCTTCTCCTATCTCTTTCATCCTTTTCTATCCTCCCTTCTCATCTCTGTCCCTTAGATGTTATATTAAGATGTCATGATTTGGGCTTGCTCTTCTCTCCTACACATCTGTAACTATTAAACTTCTGACTGCTTCATTCATCTGCAGTGACTAGATGTAACACAAATCACCTTCACGCACTGAATTTTATTTTTAGTTTATATAACTTTGGTTCACTTCATTTTCTGTGAGTGTGATAGGGAAGGCATGTAGATATATATGTCACACCTGCTAAATATTGACTCACGTATTTTCTGAGTGCCAACTTTTATGTATATGCCAGGGCAATTTTGCATGCACCTATTTGATCTCTAAAAGGATACCCTTACTGACACCTTCCCTTCTCCCTTTATCTTTACTTCACAATTAACTACACTCTGTGAATCCTGCAGCGCGCCTGCAACTAATCAAAAAGCCAGCTGGGAATGTGGTCTTCTGAACTTACACTCTGCATGCATGATGTACTTGACATTCTGTTATAATTAGATTTTGAATTCAAAATAATGCAAATAGTGATTTATTAAACATATAACACACCTAATTTACTCGTTTCCATAGTAGCCTAAAAGAACTGAATCGAACCAAATCAAATCGAAAAATCAATTCATATGAGCGAATGTAATCGAAAACCTTTTTTAACTGAATCGGACAGCATTACTGTGGAAGGGAGCTCTGTATTGGCACGCAAGCTACATTATTAACTGGTAAAACATTTTTTACTAGTGTTTTAGACTAGGGATGAAGTAACAGATTCTGATTAAACTCTTAAATAGAAATTTAGAGAAAGTTAAGCTAAGAGATATGTTGAAAGCTTAGCAGCTGTGGAGAAATACTTTGAAAACTAACATGAAAAACATCTCACAGTGAGAGTGAAAAGTGAGCACAAATCTAAGTGGTGACTACCAAATTTTGGTGTGTAGATCTATAAAGAATTGAGTAAAACAGAACATCTTCAGTATATCCAGCAGGTGTTTTAAGTGTTGTGATAAGAAATGATCAACTAAGTGGTACAGGGTAGTGTACAGCACTGACAGGGAGCACTATTATTCCCGTATTAAGAAAGTGACAGAACTAAAAGGCAGGGCTCGTTCAAAGGTATCTGATGCCCTAAGTGAGCCTTCAGTTGTGTACTCCTCCAGGGATGGCTTAAGGCCTTATCCCTTGCCCCTATAGTTCAGCATCTCCCTTTCCCTCAGGGGTCCAGCATCTCCTATTCCCCTCTCTACCCATCTCCAAAGTAGCCAGAATCTCTTCTTCCTCTCTCAATCCCCCCATCCCAAGTTTGCCAGTATCTCCGTTTCTCTTCTATACCATCCCCTCCCCCAAGTATCCTTCTTTTAGGAGTATTGAAATCTTTGTATGTCCCATAGGCCCTCTCCTCTGTCAATCATGAGTGAAACGGGGAAGAGACTTGGAGTTCAGGATGTTTCAAATCTGGAAATGATAAAAGATGAATGTCCTCCTTGTTTCCACACTCATTGTCTGGGTTTAGCAAGCCTTCTTTAGAATGATAACTTCAGTGGAACCAGAAGGTAAATGATGCCAAGATGCTGAGGTAGTATCCCTATCCTAGGAGAGAATACAGATTCCAAAGCAAAGTTCAGATGAAGTGACTTCTTACAGGTAACATGGATGGTTGGAAAAATGAGATCAGGTTACCGGATTCTAACCACCAGGCTTCATCAAAGATCACCATTAAGGTAGTGTAAAGGCTCACAGTATGTGAAACCTTTGCATGAAAAGAAAGTTTTTTCAATTTCTGGAGACACAAAGCAGGCACCATAGTTGCTGGCGTTAGTAGGTGACAGCTTCAGAGGTAAGTAATTAAAGATTGCTACAGCAGAAGTGACAGAAAAGAAAGTAGAAGACTGTCAAGAAAATTAATTTCACAGTAAAATACCTATACAACCAGGAAGAATTTGTTTTTTGAAAGTTTGAGAAGCTAAAATAAAGTACAGTGGACTTTATTTTTGTTTGTGCAATCTCCGGATTGTTGGGCATTGGCTTTTTCCAAAAGACAGTGTCCAGTCTATGGTGCACAGCCTCTGACAGACAGGTCCTTAAGAGCAGGGAAAGGCTTGCAATATGTAGGTAAACCATAAAGCTTGGCAGGAACAGGATTCAGGATACTCAAGCAGGATTCAGGATACTCAAACAAGTTTGGCAGGAACAGAAGCTGAAAGCAAACAGTGCAGAGACAAGCAGGAAGGGGACTGGAGCTGAAGACAAACAGGGCTGACCCACACAGACAAACAACAGAGCTAAGACTGAAGCTAAGGTAGAGGGGACTAGACCAAGCAAGGCAGACTAGGCAGGACACAAAGCTGACCCACACAGACAAACAACAGAACTATGGCTGATGGCTGAACCTAGCACACAAACAGACCAAGAAGAACAGAAGCAGAAGTGCACACAGGCACCCTAAACAAGGAAACAAGACAGAAGTGCCCACAGGCACATGTGGCTATGAACAAACAACAAGAAATCAAGGCACAAGTGCACACAGACTAGAACAAGGCAGAAGTGCTTCACTGCACACGGACTAACCTGGAAACCTTTGGCATTGCAAAGGCACTGAATGAAAGTGCAGCACTTCCTTATAAACAGGACAGAGGCAGGAAATACACAGAACCCAAAGTGAGGCTTGAAATTCAGAAGAAGTGGAAACCCTACAGGACAGAGGCAGGAAACACACACTGAACACCAAAGTGAGGCTTGAAACACACAGGAAAGAAACAACTATGCAGACAGTAGCCAGCTCAGCAGCTGACCATCGGAAGTAAGGTGAGTCAGAGAGGGATCACGACCACAGTCGTGACAAGCTGGAGCAGGTGAAGAGGTCCCTCCTCTCTCTCTCTTCTACCTCCTGGGATAGAATTTATATTATTACTATTACTACTTAGCATTCTTTAAACCATTCCCTACCCTGAGAACATTTTCAGTCCACTCCATCATTACATACGTTTACTCACTGCTTTCTTCTTACCCTAGGTATAAACTGGTAAAGCTTCCTCTGCTTTCCGTTCTTTCCATCGGGATTTTCCTAGCATTTGGAAGGCCTCTCTTGGAAGTATTTCTCCTTTACTCCCTTTGTGCCCAACCCCCCCCCCCCCTCCCCATGGCTCTGAACCCCCTCCATATGACAGATGTGACCTACTTATATGGTCTCAAAAAAAACAGCAATCCATCACCCTTTTATTATTGCTGGTATAATAAAGGACATCATAACCACCAAAGTTTCCAATTTCCCAAGCATCAATAGGGCTACTAAAACTTTACACTACATTGGTGTTCACAAGATGGACTTGTACAACTATGCATCATTTTCATTTTCCTCTAGGAGCCTATCTTGATCTTTCTGCTTGGGACCCTTTTAAACCTTGCTATGCCACAGGAGCTTCTCATGAATCTAAACAGTTTACTTGTTATCATGCTACTTTCACTGTTGGTCAGGACGTTCTGCTGGAAGATTGGTGAATAAAAAAATCCAGTTATTCCTCCAAAGCTTAAGTCTCAGATTTTTGGACTGTAGAGGATAGAAGTGAGTTTGATGGAAGGGATTAAGCAAACTATGGCGGGGGCTTCATTGAGGAATATATTCAAATCAGTCTTGAGGGAGAGTCTGTATAGAGGGATTCATAATTATATATTGGATGTGGGTTGGGCCTGACAGGGGAGGATTGAATATTGCTGGAGAGGATCTGAATCAGACCAGAAGACCGTCATTCTGATATTGGGGTTTGAATAGGGATAGAATCTTGCAGGGAAATTTCTAGTTTAAATGGGAAGATTAGGATTTTCTGTGGGTGAGAGGATCAGGGCTTGATAGGGGGCAAGTGAGATAAATCCCTTGTGATAATGAGACCTTTAACACTTAGTATGGGGAGTTGTTGGTGGGGGAGGGGTTAAGAGGTAGCCAGCCTGGATGGAGTACTTATTTTGGTCAACATATATGCTATTGTACTAAACTTTTAATGTATGCAGGCTAAAATTCGGTGCGTAGTCTGTTAACGTTCTGCTTTTTATATTCACAAGCTACCTTGTTATCTGTCAATGCCATCACAAAAGATTGTTCTCTATCTTCAAAACAACTTAGCACAGACCTTAATGTCTATTGTACCTCTTTACAACAAGGCTAAAAGAAGATCAAAGCTAATAGGTCACACCTTTTAGATCATTTAAGCTCATTAGAAGTTATCTCTCACATGCAGACATCCTGTCATATCTCACCATTTTTACATCCTTTAGAATATACATTCACTGAAACCGCAAAACTGATACCACAGCAGCTATAGAAAGAAATATAATTATAGTAATGGGCAATTCTGCAGTTGAGACCAAATAGGTTAGAGTGAGATGTATGTGACTTACATCCCTGAAAAAAGTGCAAGGATGTGAGATGGTTTGTACCTTTGACACTTTATGTTACTAGTGATGTCCTTTCAAAAGATGACCTTAGCTCTCTTGTATTGAAGAAATGAACCTCTTTTTTTTTTCCAGATGCCGCTACCCTTTCTAAGCTAGGTTGCTGTATATAAAGCTGTTATCAGAGCACCCAAAGCCACCGAAGGGTATCTGATGCCCTCGGCAAACCTTCAGCCATATAACCCCCCACCCCAATCTTCAGGTTGCTCTACTTTCTATCCCCCACCCAGCATCTCTCATTTCCTTTCTTACTCCCCCCCCCCCCCCCATGTCCAATATCTATCCTTCCCTTGCTTAATCTACATAGTATGTATCTCCACTTTCCCTACCCCACCCCACTTTGTCCATCATCTCCCCTTCCCTAATCCCAAAGCACCATGCCTCTCTTCCCTTCATAGCCTGCTTCCTCTCTTCTTCAACTGTCATTAATACCGCCCCTACCTCTGCCCAGATGGCCTGACTTCTAAGCTACTGAGGGTCTAGCTGTGAGCACATGCATGCAATCAGGGTCTGCTGTGTCCTGGCCACTTACCCTAGGGTGGAGGGACAACTCCATAAAAGTAAATTGGTAGCAGATTCAAAACAAGGTTAAGGAAGTCTGGTTTTCTTTCTAACAGTCAATGCACAATTAAACTGTGGAATGTGCTACTTGAGGATGTTGTAATAGTATAGTTTCAATAAGATATGAACAAGTTTGTGGGGAAAGTCCATTAGGAGTCATTAGCCATTAGTCATGGTAGGCACTTCCAAGTGATTGGCTTTGGCCAGAGTTGGAGACAGCATGCTAGACCTGATGATCCCCATGACTCTGAAGCAGTCTGTACAGTATGGCACTTCTTATATCTGTATATTCCCTTTCTTTTATACCATGAGTCCCCAAAAGGTTTTCATATTACAATAAGATAAGGTCACTCCATTTTACCTAAACTTCTTTCAAATGACATCATTAATTTCAAACTACACAATAGTGAAGTGTCTACACCTAGTGCCGTGACTATTTGTCTCTGATTCCCATTACTACATGCCAACTCGAGTATATCTTCTACCACATGCTAACAGTAGGTAGTTGTCCATGGGGCCATGCTCAAAATCCATAAGACGGAACCTAGTTCACTTACTAATTCTTTCCTGTCTTTTCCCCCCCTGTGTTTGTTCCCTTGGTTTTTGACTGAAGCAGCTTAACTAAATAAGCACTGAGGTGCCCACTGCAGAATTTGTTTCACTTGTTTTAATATCTCTATTGAGTTCTGACCAAAGACCACCACATAGATTCAGGGATATCTTGCCTTTGATTCAGAGGTTTTAATGTGTGCCATATAATATATACTTCAGGCTTTCTCACTGGTTAGATTTGTGACCCCCTCATACCACAAAAGCAAATGTTGCCCAGAGGCAAACTTGTGCTGAGATGGACAGAATGATAAGGTGGGAGGTAGATGAAAGCATGAAAAGTTCCTTTGTTTTAAAAATGTTTAAAGGTTTAACCGCAGCTGTGCCAACAGCAAGAACCACAGCCAGTCAATTTGTCATGAAGTGATAGGTGACTGACTAATGAAAACGTTTCAGCTCCTGAAAAACACGTGTTTCCATTTATTCTGAATGTTCAAGAAATGTACTTTTCCTCATAGAGTTTAATGCTATAATGCTAGTTTAAAAAATAACGAAGGGGTATATTACTACACCTTTGATGGGCAATGATTTGTTTGATCTAGATGGGCTCGCAGTTATACACAATCTGCCAAAGCACCTGATACTCAGTATGTGTGTTTCGGTGGCCCTTTACTAGGTGAAAACATCAGAATACAGTGGGTCCCTATAACCAGCCCCTCCGAGTGACAAAATGATTACGATTTAGAACTAATTACTACTCTAACCGATGAAACCAATACTTCCCCTGTGTACATCCATATGCTGCACAAGCTGGCATGTTGAAAAACATGAGCGAGATCAAATAAAAATGCCACCAACAATAAAGAATGACAATGTGGATAGAGATACTCAAAACTTTGCTTGCTTTGTTTGGGTAATGGGGATGACGGGTACAAGGAAGATAGGGAAAGGGAGACTAACCTCATGGGCCTCAGCCCTCTCAATCTAATGGCCTTGGTCAACTCTCCTACTCGCTCCCTTAGTTCTGGCTCCCAGCACCGCTGTCTTCTTCATTTTCCAGGCCGCTGGCAGCGTGAGTGAGGTAAGCACACTGCCTTTGGCAGCCCCGGAAGCTCTCCCTCTGTTACAGTGTCCCACCTATGCCGGACAGCGAATTGTAGCAGAGGGAAAGCTTCCAGGTTGCAGAAGGCAATGTGCTTGCCTCACTCACACTGCCGGCAGCCTGGAAAATTGAAGAAAGCAGTGCTACAGGGAGCCACAAGGGAGTAGGAGAGAGCTGACCAAGGTGGTTAGATTGAGAACAGGAGACAGCTTGATGGCTGAAGCAGGGAGCAGGAGGACAGCCAGTAGTGCTCAAAACCCAGGAATTTGACTGGCCACCAGATTTGGGGGGCCTGAGGCTGGAGTAGGGGGCCTGGACCCCCAAGCCCCCCCCCCTCCCCAAAGCTATGCCACTGCAGTACAAGCCACAGGGGAGGAAGAGGACAATGACGCCGAGAGGGGACCCGAGCCACCCAAGCCCACAGCTCCCAAAATTCTTAAAAAATTAGCAAATGGCTCATGTGAGCTGGTGCAAGCTGGCTCCAGCACACCACTGTATTGGGGTGACTGTCCATTGGATTTATAGTCTTCAGATAAGAAATCTACTTGTCTGGCCTTAAGACTGAAGGGTTTCCACACACGACGTATTTGCATCAGTTCTTGAAGATATTCAAATGGAGTTTGCCATCGTATACAAAATTGTTAGAACAATAACACACATTGATTCCATAATGAAAATAATGATGGAAAAATATTCTTTGTTTCAGAGATCCTTTTGATCATAACCTGCAGATTCAGTCAGAAGACATCAGTAATATTGCAGCCTGGCCTGATTTGAAGGAACTTTTTATCAGACTGAACCATAGGCACCCCGTATAAGAGGCTTGGGGAGGCTAAGCCTCCCCAGCCCAATCGTGGACTTCCGTTTGTGATGCAGCCCGCCCCGCGCGTTTTGACCTTTTATTTCCATGGCAGCGACGTCAATGAAGAAAAAGACTACCGCCTTCTGCGGTGATGCATTTCCTGTTTCCGCGAGGGCGGGACACTGTGTGCAGAGAGAAGGGAGAAGCTGGCGGCGAGCCTGTAGTGTCTTTTCTTCATTGACGTCGCTGCCACGGAGCGTATGGAGGTAAGCTCCGCCCCCTTTAGCCTCCCCAAACAGTTGGGCTACCAACTGTCTATGGACTGAAAAATCCACTTCCTGCTAGTGCAGTTGTTAAACCTTTTTAGCTGTGCTGGATTAATGACTCACAAGCACATTCGCATGAGTGACGGCCATTTTCAAAAGTTTAGTTTTACTAAAAGCAAAGTGGATTGAATTGTAGAGCAATAAAGTTGTTGGGATAAAAACGTTAACAATACTTGCATTTATTGTAGAGATGCAGTACTTTTATATTTTACTCAAAAAGTATTATATTAGGCAATAACTTTTTAAATTTCACCTAAGAACATTTTTTTGCTTAAGTATTAAAATATATATTTATTTTTACTTTTATATAAGTACTTTGACCTAGTACTTTGAACAACACTGGTGAGAGGAGAAGACAGCTTGAAAGATGCAATTCCTGAATTGAATCTATAAATGTTTGTTATAGACTAGTGAATCACTATATGTACAGTGCAACTGTAGGAACTTTAATGTATTTTGGCATTTTTTGGAGAGGGTTCATTAATCATCTGCCTCCCATCAGATGCAGAAACTTTAGCACAGAAACTTTCTCCAGATTACTTCCTCCCTTCTTGTAACGACTGCTACCTTCTTGTCCTTCACCCCCACTGCCTTCCCGTTGGCTGCATTTTACCTATAGTCTCTGCTGCTAGTTACAATGGATGCAGGCATGGTGAGTCACAGGAGATAGGGGAAGGGATCTTCGAACTACCAATAGGGGTTTAAAAATCAGAAGGATGTCCAGATATGTTAATTTTGCATGTATGCCTACAAGTCTAGGTATAGTAGATATTAGTCTGTCCTTGGAGGGCTCACAACCTAAGGGAACCTAAGGTATGCTAACGATTAGTACACGCTAAATACTAAGAAGCCCATAGGAATAAAATGGGCTTCTTAGCATTTAGCATGCCCTAAGTTTGTATCTGAGGCAATGGACGGTTAAGTGCCTTACTCAGGATCACAAGGAGCTGCAGTGGGATTTGAATCAAGATTCCTTGGTTCCAAGCCCATTGCTCTAGCCATTAGGCTGTTCCTCAATTCCTTTATGTCATATGTATGTAACCCTGGTCCCCCTCAAGCAGTCCTGGATGCCAGCTAAGTTGTTTGGGTTAAGAACCCGGACCAGGGCATTAAAAAATTAGTGTCTCTCATTACCTGAGCGCAGGCCAGAGTAGGCTAATTCCCAGTAGGTCGTGAGGTTATGCCATCACCTTGGGTAGTTCAAACACAGTCCCACTCTCAAACCTGTATTGCTTTTTTAAAAACAGGAACTTTACTAACAGAAACTTAATGCAAAATCTTCAGCAATCAGTCAGGTTAACAGGCTTCTGAATTCACACAGCTCTGGTCAAATACTCGGTCTTTCAGTTTCGATGTCATGAAATATTGGCTCTGCTCTTGACCCATCCCACCCGGCAGGACAACCCAGGGTTGCAGCTTGCCTATCCCACTGGGCTTTTTCCCAGCTGCCAGACTAAATCCAGGACCAGAAGGGCGACGAAAATGATAAAGGGGATGGGATGACTTCTCTATGAGGAATGGCTAAAGCGGCTAGGGCTCTTCAGCTTGGAGAAAAGGTGGCTGAGGGGAGATATGATAGAGGTCTATAAAATAATGAGTGGAGTTGAACGGGTAGACGTGAACCGTCTGTTTATGCTTTCCAAAAATACTAGGACTAGGGGGCACGCGATGAAGCTACAAAGTAGTACATTTAAAACGAATCAGAGAAAATGTTTCTTCATTCAACGTGTAATTAAAGTCTGGAATTTGTTGCCAGAGAATGTGGTAAAGGCGGTTAGCTTAGCAGAGTTTTAAAAAGGTTTGGCCGGCTTCCTAAAGGAAAAGTCCTTAGACCATTATTAAATTGGACTTGGGGAAAATCCACTATTTCTGGGGATAAGCAGTATAAAATGTTTTGTACATTTTGGGGATCTTGCCAGGTATTTGTGACCTGGATTGTTGCAATCAGGATAATAGGCTTGATGGACCTTTGGTCTGTCCCAGTATGGCAATACTTATGTATTTATGTACTCCCTGTCCATCCTTCCCCCAGAGGTGTGGTTCCTCTCTCCCACCTCTGGATTGAACAGATTGCTTCCCAGTATCATTCTCGGGGGAGTGGGGTACTCTCCCTTCTCCAGAACCTCTTCACTGCAACCTCTGCTCATTCATTCATTATTTATATAGCGCTTAGGCCTAAGCAGTTTATAGTTTCATTTTACAGGTACTGGGTTTGTCCCTCGTGGGCTCACAATCTAAGTAGTACATTGTACTACTCTTGTACCTGGGACAACGGAGGGTTAAGTGACTTGCCCAGGGTCACATGGAGCTGCAGAGGGAATTGAACCTGGTTAGCCAGGATCTCAACCCACTGCTGACCATCAAACAGCAGCTGGAATCAAACCCAGTTCCCCAGGTCTGCAACCCACTGCTCTAACCATTAAGCCACTTCTTCACTCCTTAGCAGAGATCAATTTTCTATTAGCAGCCCCTGCTTCTGATGCCAGGCAGGATACCCTTTTAACTCCACGGGTCCTGGTGGAGGTTCGGGCAACCAAAGACCTCGCACTCAGTATGGAAGATGCTTGTATCCTATCCAAATCCTACATAAGAACATATTTTTCTATCATCCACAATGGTTTCAGTCTCCCAACTCTGCCCACTTTAGGCAGCTCTAATAACTCCCATCACCTTAGTATCCCCTAGGGGGGTTACATATATAACAACGTTTTTTTCTGAAAAGACCAAAGCTTATGATAAATTGAACCACATTTGGCAACCTATTCAATAGTATCTTTACTCAGCATATAAATATTTACACGTATTTTAAATCTCTCCATCTCTGGCCTAGAGTTGCTTGTTGTTTGTTTCTTTTTGTTATTGTTTTCCTTTTTATTTGTACTTGTTGAAACTATCAATAAACAGTTTGAACTAAAAAAATAGCTTTTAAAAAAAGACAGACAGTTGGTAATGCTAACCTCCTGAATCCTGAGTACGTCTCACAGGGCTTCCCTAAACACATGGATACAAATTATGTACAAACATTGCCAATAGCTTAATCATCCCTGCCTCACATCACCAGATGCAATTTTACAATAAACATAGAAACCAGTAAAAAACAAGTATGATTCTTGAAGTGGTTCTCAGAGTAGAATTAACAACAAAGAAATGAAATAAAGGGATAAGGAAATATTAACATTCTTTGGGCCCTGTTTAGTAAGCTGCGCTAGAGGCGCACTAGCGTTTTTAGCGCATGCTAAGCATTAGCGCACGCTAACCATGTAGATGCCCATGATATTCCTATGGGTGTCTACATAGTTAGCGTGTGCTTATTTTTAGCATGTGCTAAAAATGCTATTGCACCTAGTAAACAGGGCCGTTTGTGTGTGCATGCCTGGAGTCTACATGTGAGTGTGTATTTATAGATAGATAGATAGATAGATAGATAGATAGATAGATAGATAGATAGATAGATAGATAGATAGATAGATAGATAGATATCTTCTGTGTTGTATGTGTACTAGGCATGTGTTGTGCCTGTGGGGGAGTTAACAGGGGTTGGGTGGCAGATGTGGGGTGGAAGATTTGAGAAGGAGGGGTAGTTTGGACCATGTAGGGGTAGAAATGGGGGCAATTTTGAGGGTAGGACAACTTGTGGGATGGTGGGGTAGTTGTAGAGAGTAGTTTGGGGGATTGCTGCAGTTTCTAGGGTATTGTGTCAGGTGCAGATAGGGCAGTTTTGGGTTATTCTTTGAGAGGGTAGTTTGCAAGGGGGGTGCATAGCAAGATCTCGCCAGCGAGTATCTTGAAGCTGTATCAGGGGTCAATTTGAGTGAGAACTCATGGCAGACACACAAATATAAGATAATGTTCCTCAAATTAACATGCAGAGTCATAAGAAAAGCATCTGAAAGTGCTTTTACTGGCGATTATAAGATGTGTTTTATTTTGTGTTTGCTGCCCGCTATCCGGTTAGATTGATTTCCTGCATCTGAGCTGACTAATGCAGCTTGTGTGCTGTGGCACTTTCAGATGCTTTTCTTATGACTGTTTGCATGATAATTTGAGGAACATTATCTTCAATTTGTGTGTCTGTCAAGAGTTATCACTCAAATTGACCCCTGATGCAGACGTACACATGCCGAAACACGGCCCTTGTTGGGTCATTTCATTAAGGGATTCTTGATTGTTCCACTCTTGAAGGCCCATTTGTGCTTTTCTTTTGCTGTTCCTGTTTGTGTACTTTTGAACCCTCTCATCTGCTACCACACAAAAGACTGTCATATCTTTGGTCACGTACCTATGTGGGTGCCAGCACTGAATATCTTCCAGCACCCGCATAACTTCTGGATTGCTGCCTCTACCAACACCATTCCTGCTCTGATTCCCCAACCCCTCCCCCAGTTATAATCCTCCTACTTTGCATTTCCTTCCCCTGGTTCCAATCTCCATCCAAACTGATCTCCCCTTCCATTCCCCCTTATATGAAAGGCTTACTCCTAGGGGGTCTGGGGGGGGGGGGGCAGGCAGATGTTTCCAGAGCTGGAATTGAAAGGGATCTTAGAAGGGGAATCAGGAGAGAATGGAACTGGGGGGGGGGGGGGAGGCAGAACTGAACTGGGGGATCAGATCGGGGGAATGGATGGGAGGATCGGACCAAGTGGGATTTGGAACTGGAAGGGGGTTGGGGAATTGTGAAGATCAGAAAGGGGGGTTATGCAGACCTAAGAAATCCCTTTTTGAGGGTCCTGACCAATATTTGGCATGGACATGCCTAAGGGGTTCTTTTACAGAGCTGTAGAAAAAAGCGATCTATGCTAATGTTAGTGTGTGGGATTACCACACGCCGAGGCCACTTTTTACAGCAGCCATAAAAAGATTTTTTTTTCTATTGGTGTCCTTAATGGTCATGTGCTAATTTCACAATTAGTGTGCAGCCATTATTGCCTGAGCCCTTACCACCACCTATTTACTTTGGAGTAAGGGCTCACATGCCAATCTGGCAGCAATCAGGCAGCACACGGTGATGAACATACTCCCCACCCACCATGCTAGAAAATTATTTCTTTTTCATTTTCTTTTTTTGCTTGAAATTTTATTGTGAATTTTTCAAAAAATACAGCATTGTAATAATGCAAGTAAATAATTATATAAACACCAGTAAAAAAGGCCCGTTTCTCACACAAATGAAACGGGCGCTAGCAAGGTTATCATGTAATGGCGATTATGTTTTTAAGTGAACTGTTAGGAGAAATGTTCTATCATGATAAGAAGTAATTGGGAAGGGTGTATAATGTGTAATATGCTCCAGGGGTATGAGATACGCATTATTTTATCTATGTTTTTTTTTTTTGTTTTAATCTTTCTTTTTTTGTGATTTTTATTTATAGTATTTTTAAAAGATAAAGAAAATGCAGACTCCATCCATGTCCAGCATTTCTCCTCTTTTTCCTCCCCTCAATCCATGTCCAGCATTTCTCCTCTCTTCCCTCTCTATCCATGTGCATCTCCTTCCTGACTTTCCTCCCCTCCATCCACCCATGTCCAGCAACTCTCCATTCTCCCCTGCCCTCTCCTCCATCCACCCATATCCAGCAAATTTCCTCTCTACCCTGCCCCCTCCATTCATCCATCCATGGTCAGCAATTCTCCTCTTTTCCCTGCCCTCCCCGCCATCCATCCATGCCCAGCAACTCTCCATTCTCCCCTGCCCTCTCCTCCATCCATCCAAGTTCAACAACTCTCCATTCTCCCCTGCCCTCTCCTCCATCCATCCATCCATGTCCAGCAATTCTCCTCTCTCCCCTGCCCTCCCCTCCCCTCCACCCATCGTCCAGCAATTCTCCTCTCTATCCTGCCCTCCCCTCCGGTCCTGTCCAGCAATCTCTTTTCTCCCCCTACCCTCCTATCCATGTCCAGCGATTCTCCCTGCCCTCCCTCAGCTCCCTGACAGCCCTCCTCTCCGTTCCCCCCGCCCCCCCACGCATTTAACCCTTTTACTTTCAGGCGCAGCGACGGCAGTGAAGAGGACAACAAAGCTTCTCCCATCCCTCACACAGTGTCCCGCCCTCGCGGAAACAGGAAATGCATCATCGCAGAAGGCGGGACACTGTGTGAGGGAAGGGAGAAGCTGTGTTGTCCTCTTCACTGCTGTTGCTACGCCTGAAGGTAAAAGGGTTAAACACGCGCAAGGGGGGGGAGGAACGGAGAGGAGGGCTGTCGATCGGGGAGCTGAGGGCGGGAAGGAGCGGAGGGACCGTCCGAGAGCTGCCTGGCTGCTGTGCTAGGCAGCCCTGCGTTTGGGGGGGAGCAGCAGCCAGGGGAAGGTCACAGTTGGGCTGGGGAGGCTTCCTTATCCCTTTACCTCTGTGATGCAAAAGTGTACCACCCTCTGAGGTTCTGCAGCTCTCTTCTCCTGATTAGAACTCAGTTTGCTTTTTGGGAGGCAGGATTCACGGTAACAACATTTCTCTTCTCCCGGGTGTTCTTTCCATGTACTGTTGCACTGAGATCAGGGTCTTACCTCCTACAAGGCTTGGACAGCAGGATGTAGTGTTACAGTTGCTATTAGGCAGCAGAAAAGAGGCAAGAGAAAAGAAACTTTCCCTCCAAAACTGGGACTTTAAATAATCTTAGAACCCTTCTAACTCATCCCCTGGGCACAACACTTGGGTATCCAGCTAGAACAATCTCTGGTGTTTATTTCCATATGCTGCTTACAGGGCAGGTCCATGCAAGGGCATAGAATCTGTTCCTTTACTGCAAGGGATTTAGTGATACCTGAGTCACACCTGGTTTTGAGGATCACCACTAAAGGTGGTTTGTTTAAAAACACCTTTAGTGTCCATTTGGCTCTACCCAAGATTCTGGGTGGTGATTTTACTAGTGTACCTCACTCTAGTGAAAGCCTTGAGAATTTTCTTCCCCCGCTCCACCTAAACCCTTAGCTGTTTCTACACTAGTCATTGTGTCTGGTGTTTCCCCGATTTATCTAAATCCTGGTGTTTTTCCTTCCCTTTTATCGTTGCCACCTTCTGAGCTATCCTCACCCCCTGAATGAGAGATGGGCTACAGTACCAAGCCAGCCCTTTGCACTTGTATTTTTGAATGTTATCAGAGCTCAGAGTTGTGGCTTGCTGCCACATCTCCCCAGACTGGTTCCATAAAATACCTTATGATGAACTCATCACTAGGCAGAAATCATATATGACTGCTAAATCACCTCATTATTGCTGATACTTTAACTTTCATCATTGAAATCAGTGGGAGGGAGAAAACCATTTCTGCACATACTGCTGAGCAAAAAGCATCTATCCTAAGCATTGTGGATATTGAGCTTTTTTTTCAAAAATGCATTAAGGAATAGATTTGTCTCTGAGTTTAGGTATGCAGTCAGGCAAAAAATAAAATAAAGGGCTGACACATTTATTAAAGCAATGGGAATAGCCCTATCAAAACAACTACCATGAAATAACTACCATGAACAACCCTGAGGTAAACTCCAATAAGAAAAATCCTACTGCATGATAAAGAAAATGTATCCTTTTTCAGTTAAAAGGCACCATTCTAGCAGGAAGCTTGTTATTGCTGCGGTTGTCACAATCAGATACAGTATATCAGGACAATTGCTGTAGGAAACAGGAGGCTTCTGTTTTTAATTATAAGAACCTAATGCACTGAGGGGTTTCTCCCATTTCATGTTGATGGAAAAATGTTAAGAGGTCAATATTGAATATTCAAAGGGATATGGATAGGTAAAAACTTAGTTACATGAAAGCATTGGAAAACTGGCCCAGCTAATATTTAACGGGCCCTTTTAATAAAGCGCAGTAAAACTTGCAATTACCGCAGCTTAATGTGGAATTTTACCGCACATTAGCTGCAAATTTTATGCAGCAACAAGTGGAGGGTGGAACCAGCATTTTCATATGCAGGTCCCATGTTAAATTGCCGGTTAGTGCCTCCTATTTCGTGCAGCACGCTACCTGGCTAACACGCCACCACTGTTTCTTCTAAGCCAGGGGTTCTCGACCCAGTCCTCGAGACACACCTAACCAGTCAGGTTTTCAAGTTACCCCCAATAAATATGCATAAGATAGATTTGCATACCCTACCTCCACTGAATGCAAATTTGTCTCACGCATATTCATTGAATAAAATAACAATCTAGTAACTATTCATTTATAAATTTTCATTCACTTTATTTATATCTACAACAAAATACTATAAATTTTTAACTCTTCTAGTTCCCATTATTCCGGGACTCCTGTGGGAGGTCAATCCTGTGGAAGCAGCCTGTTTGATTAAAAAGGTTAAACCCCTGAAGACACCACCGTGTGAAACGCATCGATTGCGTAGGGTTTGACGCTTTAAGGTGCTGTTCATCAAGACATACCAATGGAAGTGTTGTTGGTGATTTGGATGATGATATGAGAAAACCACATTGAGATACCGAGGGTGAAGTACGATACTGGGACGGAAGGATTGTATTCAGCAACTTATAAGTATTTTGGGAACATTTGAACCAGAAGATTGAAGTAATCAGTTTGGAGTAAAAACATTGTATCAGAGGACATAGTACTCCTCAATTTGGAATGGACTGACACTGAAAAAAGAACTTTGAACATAGCATATTAAGAGCAAGAGGAAGGTTATAGACAAGGTAAGTTGTATTGATAGTCCCAATTACAAATGGGACAACAGGATTCTTGGTATTATACGGTCCCCGTCGATCTAGTGAATGAGAGGAGGAGTTGAATGAGAAGTGAGGATGAAGTAGTAGAGTGATAGTATATGAATGGATGGATGCAAGTAAACCATAAGGAACTAGAAGAGTTAAAAATGTATAGTATTTTGTTGTAGATATAAATAAAGTGAATGAAAATGTATAAATGAATAGTTATTAGATTGTTATTTTATTCATATATTGTGACTAGAGAGAAATAACGGGAGCTCATAATAGGGAGTAATGCATATTCATTGGGGGCATTCCAAAAACCTGACTGGCTAGGTATGTCCCGTGGAGTGGGTTGAGAACCCCTGGTCTGAGCTGAGTAGGAGTCCTCCACCTACAGTCCTGCCAGTGGGAGGTGTTATTTCACATTTTCAGTAGAGAGGGGAAGGCAATCTCTGCAGCACTTCAGGGAACCTGCCTGGCCCCAGTAATTGAAAACACAATATTGAAGCACCACCCCCTACTGTGACCCACTCAGCTTAAACGGAACAGTACATGCCACAAACCCTAATATGAAAAATACTTAACACATGGGTTACTGGCAGTAACTGCTAAACTTCCACAAAACCCCTTAACATGGCTTTGCATTACCAGTTACCATGCAGTAACCCACGCATTAAGGGGTACATTCAAGAAAGGGTGCCGAAAGGTAGGTTCCCCTATAGAATGTGCTAAGCACAAATTTTATAATGGCGATTACGTGTATAATTGCCATTATATAATACTAGTGTAAGTGTCCATTTACGCATATAGATGGTATAAGCAGGGCTTAATTTCTGGGGGAATGGCATGGAACACAGTTCCACCACTTCTTTTCAGACTCCAGAGCAGCAGGGGTGTTCTTCTCCAGTACCTTCCTTCCAAGAAGCCTGCAGGGAGCAGGAGAGGATGGAGTGAGTCTGAGCAGCAGAGAACAGTCACTTTACTCCCTAATTCAGTCTCTCTTTTCCTGTTGCTGCTGCCCTGCCCCTTCCCCTGGCTTCACAGTTCCACTTCCTTTTTTGTCTACAAATTAAGCCCCAGGTATAAGTGTGTGTGCCTATGTGAGCCAATTATAGCTACTGTATTTATGGCTTATTAATGCTAACACCAATTAGCTACTCATTAAATTAATGTACACACACGACTGCCCTTATTCCATAACCTTTGCACGCTAGTTTGCTCACTAACCCTAACATTCTATAAATGGCGCTTAAAATTGCACATGCAAATTGGGGCAAGCATGCACTTTAATTGAATAATAGCCAATTAGTGCTGATAGTTGGGTGCTAATAATCAACTATTGGCACTAATTAGCATTCATTGAAATTTACGCATACATTTTTAGCTGCAGGGGATCTGTGCATAAATTTTACACATGGCTCCAAAGAGGGGGTGTGGCCATGGGAGGGTCAGGGGCGGATCGGGGCATTCCTATCATTTATGCATGCTGTTATAGAATAAGTGGGATCCACACCTAATTTAGATCTAATTTATATCAGGGAGCACTCAAATGTTTTCCATAAATCTTGTAGTAATCACTTTGATTGGGCATTATTTCTGGCCTCAGATCTCCCCATGTCTGTGCTGTTCTCTGCTGCTATCTCAGCTTACCTGTGGCATGTTTAGTTAGGCTTTTTCTGCAGGACCCCTCTGTCTTGATCTGTGGGCTCACCCATTTCTAAATGGACCCAGGTGTTGTTGTTTTTGAGCATTGCTTTGTACCAAGCTCATTGGTTTCCAAAAGTTAAGTGCCTGAACTCCTAAACAACTCAGGTGCCTTTCCTTTGTTTGGCTTTTCTGGGTACCTTCTATCAATGATATCTTTCCTTCCAATCCAGAGAGATCCTACCACTGAGAGTTGTGATGGACCATTAAGCCAGACTATTGAACCTATGCAGTGCAATTTTTCTAGCAAAAAAGGTGCCGGTACTCAAATGCCAGGCCACTCTTCAGGAGTGGGGTGATCACTGAGGGACCCACCCCACAATAGTCAGGCCCCCTGCAACCAGTCACAGAATCTATGACAAGGCAGAATTGGTGTGTTCAGCCTGAGCTCTTTCATTAAAACTTGTGGTCCATGGGTCAGTTTTAGCAGACACTGGAAAAGGTGCCGGTACTCAGTACCCCCGAGTACCCCCTCAAAAAAAGCCCTGAACCTATGGTACATGCTACTCAAATGTACCCTATCGGTCAAGTAGGCTTTCTGCAACCTGCATATATCCCTCCATGCCTAATCACCCACCCATATAATTTACTTATGGATGTACTGAAGGTGGGCAAAAGGGAGATTTCCCCTCTCCCCCCCCCCCCCCCGGATTTCTTAGCCACTCATTGTTGCTATTCCCTCCACTTGAGTATTCTGTTGGGTAATGAAAAAAATACTTTACCCCCTCTGGAGAAATTTTCCCTACACTACTGCTTATTGCTTCGTTTAATTTCTTCCTACAATACCTTGGTAGTTCTCAGAACCCAACCAGTTTATCTGGGAAATAATACAAATCAATAAAATACTTGTATGTTCCCATGTGGCTTTGATTAATGCTAAATCTTTTTTTTCATTGTAATAATAAGGTCAATATTTTTCCATTTCACTAAATCATTTCCCACTACTTGTAGCAGTAAACCTCGCTTTGCTTTGGCTAATAACACAGGCAGTAATTGGTCCCACTGAATTCCCCTCTTATTATGTGTAAAACCTAATACCATTCTGAGTGTCTTTGTTTTGGCTCAATCTTTCGCTCAATAAATAAATGATTGTCCAACAATCCATATTATATTATCTTGCTCTGTAATAAAATAAATGTAAATTAATTAATACATTTTTATTTCCTCACATAACTTTTATTGCTATTGGTTCTCCACTATCTATTTTCTCAACATTCCTAATCCTGCTGCTAATAGTGCTGGATCAGTCCTAAATTAATGAGATATGTAACCTGTTCTATTAATAGCAGCTATCATCAAACCTAACTTCAGGAGTTTTTTAAAGTAAAAACTAGGGGCCCAATATTTAAATGTCAAGGAGAGGCTTTTGGTCATTAAAATCACATGTCTAGGGCCAACTGGGCATATTCAGTGGCACTGAGATGGATAGTAACTAAATCGAAAAAACTTTGGTTTGAAAACAATAAATTAAACAAAAGACACCTCAAATACTCCTGGTAGGGGACCATAGACTCTAGCATATTGGGAATCCCCTTACTATCAACAGTGTTGAAGACTAGGGGGGAAAAAAGAATCAGTGTAAAAAAAACTCCTAATAGGAGAAAAACAACTAATTCCAAAAAATCCCCTACCCCATCTATCTAAATGAAGCGGCGTGCCCTGCCAGGTGGATTGCAGGTCTATTCCAGTCATCACTGAGCTGGCGGGCCTTCAGTAGTAACGATTGTTGGAGCGACACCATTCAATGAGACCGTGGAACTATGAGAAAGTACTGTTCTCCTCTTAAGATAAGTGTTGGCAAGATTGCTTTTTTTGTTATTGGAATTGAATTGAATTGAAAATTTTGCAGAACCCTTTCAAATTTGTACACATATTCTCCTGCATTGGGGATTTATTTAGATAGATGGGGGTAGGGGATTTTTTTTTTTAATCAGTTGTTTTTCTCCTATTAGGAGTTTTTAAAACTGATTCTTTTTTTCCCCTACCCTTTGACACCGATGATAGTAACGGGATTCCCAATATGGTAGAGGGTTCTTTATAGTATATCTATGGTCCCCTACCGGGATTATTTGAGGTGTCTTTTGTTTAATTTATTTCCTAAGCCCTTGAAGTGTTTGAAATATATTGTGTAAAGTTTTCAAACCCATTTTGTTCTATTTAGATACTGTTTGGTAGGGGTTTGAGCCCTTAGGCTTTGATTGGTGTAATTAGACGGATAGTGCCATTGAAAATGTCCAGTTATTGCATAAAATGAAATTGCCTATTTGGCGAGCATTCTGGGGGCAAAGTCTGCACTTGGCTGGTTCAGTGCCAGTATTCAGCACTTAACTGGCCAAGGTAACCACATAAATAGGATGCATAAAATTAGTCCTAGCTTTATGTGGTTCACCACAGCCTATTATGTGCTGAATATCGCACTTAACCAGCTATATTTTTGCCAGCCCCCATATACCCAGAAATTCAGAGGTCCTTTTACTGATCAGCGGTAGGGTTAGTGCAATGGTAGCGCATGCCAACTTGGCGCTGTTTTCCATGCAGTGGCATAGCTACATGGGGCCACGGGGGCCTGGGTTCCCCCAAATTTCATTCAGACCCCTGGTTTTGCTGGCGGGGGTCCCCAACCCCCGCCAGCTGAGGCCTTGTTCAGTGCTGGTCTCCGGCGCTGCCGCATTGCTTGCCCTGCTCTCTCTTCCTCCTCACATCCTGCACACTTCTTTAAATAAAACTGAACAAGACCTAGATTGGCCACTGTTAGAAACAGATTAGTGGGCTTGATGGACCTTTGGTCTGTCCCAGTATGGCAACACTTATGTTCTTATGATAGCAAATGGTTGTTTTTCAAAATATCTGTAGGGCCAATCCATAAAAATGTAGTCTTTTCCCTATTCAGCTTCAGCTTGTGGCCAGTCACCCATATTACAATCAATTCCAAACAGCGTTGTAAGCCAGGCACGTCATCCTTGTTTGCTGATAAACGGAAAAACACTGTTATATCGTCTGCATAAATAAAGGCTCTCCCATCACTATTCTCCAGAGCAACAGCCAATGATTGCATTAAAACATTAAAAACAGTTGTGGACTGTGGTCCCCTGGCTGAGGGTTATGGGTGGCCCTGCAAATTAACCAAGCCAGACACGGTACGTAAATGAGAAAATAACTGGTTTATTAACTGAGACCTGTTATTTCACAGGCCAGGAAGGAACACAGGGAAAAAACCTCTGTGGTTCAGTAAACACAGTCTAAAGCAGGCCTCTGGCAGCAGGCCCAAACAGCCTGTGACTGGTGGGCTGCCATGCCCCAAACACAGCTGTAAATTCTCAGTTCTTCTTTTCCAGCCAGACCTCAAACAAGGCTTACTTAGTCCAACAGAAAAAGTGGCTTATCTCAGCCAGGTTCTGGTAGCTTACACATCAGCTAGGGAGAGCCCTTACACTACAGGGTGGCTTCTCTCCTTCTGGGACATCTGTATCAAGGCCTCCCTGTTCTGACCTGCAGGAGGGCTTTTACCTCTTGCTCACTGTCAAGCCCCGCCCTCCTGGCTAGACGCTTGACTCTGCAGTTCAGTCTCTGACCCGGCAGGTTTAGTGTCACCTGTCCTGAAGCTGAACTGCAATCTCAGTGAGGAAGTGTTTCCAGGGATGCCTGCCCTGGTCCTATGCCACTCACTCCCTCAAAGGGACAAAGGTGATCCCTGTGGCACTCCACACAATGCTTTCCATAAATCTGACATAAATCCCTTCATCTTCACACAATAAGATCTCTTGTATAATAAACCATAAAACCAACTAAGGACTGAGGAGCATATCCCAAGGCTATCTAGTATGTGTACCAGGGGCGTAGCCAGACCTCGGCGAGAGGGGGGTCCACACAGAGCCCGAGGTGAGGAGGCACATTTTAGCCCCACCCCCACCATGCCGCCGACCCCCAAAATTTCAGACCCCCCCTCCCCCCGCGTTGCAGTCCCCAACCCCTGCCAGCCGAAGTCCTCTTCAGTGCCGGTCTCCAGCGCGTTCACTGATCTGTTTATGTGAGTCTTGACTCCTGACGTCCTGCATGGTACATGTATTTCCCAATGTCCACAAATGCATTTTATCAAAGGCTCCACATTCATTAAGCCTTTTGTAAAATACTTGGGAAAGTGTGCACATCCTGACCTGGTCATTCCAATTCCTATGTAGATAAGATATGCAACATTGGGTTTATAATCTTTCTATAGCTTCACCTACACTGCAGCTATCTACTTCATAACTAAGGGACAACTGCAGAAAACATTCTACAATAGGGTTACTGCACACACCTGGTGAAACCAATAAGCCTCACAGGTATATATGATTGAAATATGTTGGAGCCATACCAGTGGCGTAGCCAGAAGTCAATTTTTGGGTGGGCCAACAGGTTGGATGGGTGGGCACTAGACAGTGGTGTGCTGGTAAATGTTTAACAACAGGCTCTCTCCCCGGTCCACCTCTGCGCCCGTCCACCTCCCCTCAAAATTGCAGAGCTGGCTATAGCCGGGGAGAGAGCCTGGGGGGGGGGGGGGGGGGGCAATGCATTACTGTCTCCAGGAAAAAAAAAATTAAATGATCCCAGGTTCCAATTTAATTCATGTTTAATGTGGGATAAAATACCATAAATAAGTAAATAAATATAAACTTTTAATGTTGAGCACCTGATTCTCAAAGTGGACATATTCCAAACACTATAATGAAAATAAAATGATTTTTTTCTACCTTTGTTGTCTGGTGACCGTTTTTCTGATCATGCTGGCCCAGTATCCGATTCTGCTGCTATCTGTCCTCTTAACTCCGTTTCCAGGGCTTCCTTTCCATTTATTTCTTTACTTTCCTCCTTTCTTCTTCATTTCTTGCTCTATATCCATAAGTAAAAGCTGGGTCCTCTGCAGACTTGACTGTCTAGTGGATCCAGCTTCTGCCTATTTTCTTCATCCATGTGCAGTTTTTCTCCTCTCTTCCTTTTCCCTCATCTCATCTCCTTCCTCATTCTTCCATCCCCTCCATCCATGTCCAGCATTTCTTCTCTCTCCCTTCCCTCTCTTCCATCCATGTCCAGCAACCCTCCTCTCCCCTTCCCTCCATCCAGCAACCCTCCTCTCCCCTTCTTCCACCATGTCCAGCAATCCTCCTCTCCCCTTCCCTTCATCCAGCAACCCTCCTCTCCCCTGCCCTCTCCTCTCCCCTTCTTCCACCATGTCCAGCAACCCTCCTCTCCTCTCCCCTGCCCTCTCCTCTCCCCTTCTTCCACCATGTCCAGCAACCCTCCTCTCCCCTTCCCTCCATCCCGCAACCCTCCTCTCCCCTTCTTCCACCATGTCCAGCAACCCTCCTCTCCCCTTCTTCCACCATGTCCAGCAACCCTCCTCTCCCCTTCCCTCCATCCAGCAACCCTCCTCTCCCCTTCTTCCACCATGTCCAGCAACCCTCCTCTCCCCTTCCCTCCATCCAGCAACCCTCCTCTCCCCTTCTTCCACCATGTCCAGCAACCCTCCTCTCCCCTTCCCTTCATCCAGCAACCCTCCTCTCCCCTGCCCTCTCCTCTTCTTCCACCATGTCCAGCAACCCTCCTCTCCCCTTCCCTCCATCCCGCAACCCTCCTCTCCCCTTCTTCCACCATGTCCAGCAACCCTCCTCTCCCCTTCCCTTCATCCAGCAACCCTCCTCTCCCCTGCCCTCTCCTCTTCTTCCACCATGTCCAGCAACCCTCCTCTCCCCTTCCCTCCATCCCGCAACCCTCCTCTCCCCTTCTTCCACCATGTCCAGCAACCCTCCTCTCCCCTTCTTCCACCATGTGCAGCAACCCTCCTCTCCTGTCTGCCCTGTTTCCTTCCGCCCCCCCCCCCCCCGTACCTTTAAATATTATAGTTTTGCTGGAGTCGCGGGCAGCCGGCATTGAAGACATCGGCAGGCTTACGCCGATTCCAGCAGCCTTCCCTTCCCTCGTTACAAGTCGGATGATGGCTCCGCCCTCTTCTGACGTATTTCCTGTTTCTACGAGGGTGGAGCCATCATCCGACTTGCAACGAGGGAAGGGAAGGCTGCTGGAACTGGCGTAAGCCTGCCGATGTCTTCAATGCCGGCTGCCCGCGACTCCAGCAAAACTGTAATATTTAAAGGTACGGCGGGCGGGCGGGCGGGGCAGATGCGGGATCGGAGCTCAGCCTGCTCCCTCCGCTCCGCTGCCTCCACTGCTGGGTGGGCCTGAAACAAAACTGGGTGGGCCTGGGCCCACCCAGGCCCACCCGTGGCTACGCCCCTGAGCCATACCATTCAATGCTTTAAAAACCAAATCACCAGCTAGAATTATGGAGTGTCTCCTCTTCCTAAAATAATTTGAAAGGGTAACTATTTCCTATTTACCTGTACCATTGCACTCATGAAATCATCATCAGATCTCCTTCAGAGTGAATTCATATTGTATTTTAGGGCTACATGAAGGTGTATAATTGTCTGAGGCTACAAAACAAGAGACAAGATTGCTAGTACCTTTGCCTCTAGCTCTATAAGTGGGTGCATATGTATGGTATAGGCAGGGGTGTGCTGGTAAATTGTTAACAGGGGGCTCTCTCTCACCAGCAAAGTAAAAGAGAATTCAGGAGGGGCCCAAGCCCACATTTTGGGATCCATTTGTTAAAGTAGCCATGGAGAACCGGCTCCCAAAATTCTTAAAAACTTAACAAACGGCTCTCGAGAGCCTTTGAGAGCCTGCTCCAGCACACCACTGGGTATAGGTGGTGTATTCATGTGGCACAGGTAGTAACATAGAGGAGCATAATCGAACGGCGCCGGCCATCTCTATGGGCGGCCATCTCCGGGGCCAGTGCAGTAAGTGGGCGGAGCCAACCGTATTTTCAAAAAAGATGGCCGGCCATCTTTTTCTTCACTAATACGGTTGGGCCCTGCCAAATGTCAGAGCTCGCCGGGTTTGAGAGGCCGGCATCGTTTTTCGGCCATAATGGAAAATAATGCCGACGATCTAAAACCCGGCCAAATCCAAGGCGTTTGGTCGTGGGAGGAGCCAGCATTTGTAGTGCACTGGCCCCCCTCATATGCCAGGACACCAACCGGGCACCCTAGGGGGCACTTCTAAAAATTAAAAAAAAGATAGCTCCCAGGTGCATAGCTCCCTTCCCTTAGTTGTTTAGCCCTCCAAATCCCCCCCCCCCCACAACTCTACACCATTACCATAGCCCTAAGGGGTGAAGGGGGGAACCTACATGTGGGTACAGTGGGTTTGGGGTGGGTTTTGGAGGGCTCCCATTTACCACCACAAGTGTAACAGGTAGGGGGGGATGGGCCTGGGTCCACCTGTCTGAAGTGTACTGCACCCACTAAAAACTGCTCCAGGGACTTGCATACTGCTATCAGGGAGCTGGGTATGACATTTGAGGCTGGCATAGAGGCTGGCAAAAAAATTTTTCTTTTGTTTTTTTTTTGGGTGGGAGGGGGTTGGTGACCACTGGGGGAGTAAGAGGAGATCATCCCCAATTCCCTCCGGTGGTCATTTGGTCAGTTGGGGCTCCTTTTTGAACCTTGGTCGTGAAAAAAAAGGGACCAAGTAAAGCCGGCGAAATGCTAAGCCTGGCTTTTTTTCCCATTATTGGGCGAAGCCAGCCATCTCGTGAGCACGCCCCCGTCCTGCCTTCACTACCCTACCAACACGCCCCCTTGATGTTTTGCCGGCTCTGCGACAGAAAGCAGTTGAATCTGGCCAAAATCGGCTTTTGATTATACCGATATGGCTGGTTTCAGGAGATCGCCGGCCATCTCCCGATTTGTGTCGGAAGATGGCTGGCGATCACTTTCGAAAATGAGCTGGATAGTAACATAGTAAATGACGGCAGATAAAGACCTGTACGGTCCATCCAGTCTGTCCAACAAGATAAACTCATTTTACATGGTATGTGATACTTTATATGTATACCCGAGTTTGATTTGTCCTTGCCTTTCTCAGGACACAGACCGCAGAAGTCTGTCCAGTACTGTTCTTGTACTAATTTCTGAAGCTAACATCGAAGCCCCTTAAATTTACACTCCAGCCCATCCCTTATCTATTCAGTCACGATCAGGGCGTAGACCGTAGAAGTCTGCCCTGCTCCCGTTTTGTTTCCAATTACCGGTGTCACCACCCAATCTCCATTAAGATTCCATAGAACCATTCCTTCTAAACAGGATTCCTTTGTGTTTATTATTTATTTTTTATTTTTATTTATTACATTTGTACCCCACATTATCCCACCTACTTGCAGCTCAATGTGGCTTACAGAGTGTTATTATGACATATTCATGAGAGGACATGTTTGAATTCCATTACCGTTTTCATCTCCACCACCTCCCACGGGAGGGCATTCCACATATCCACCACCCTTTCCGTGAAAAAATACTTCTGACATTAGTCCTGAGTCTGCCCCCCTTCAACCTCAATATTTTCATACAAGGCACCTTTCCCTGGCTGAGATGATCCTCATGGACACGGTTTGCAAGAGATTTCCATAATATGTGAATTGTTATTCAAAGACTCTGTGGAGTGAATACTGACTGGAGTATAGCAAATGAATATGATCACGGAGATTTGGACATAGAAAAGACTGAAATATGTTTTTTGAGTTTATGCATTTGGTATAAGCAAATGAAGGTCTTTGTATCAATTGATTAGAAGTGATAAAGTGGTTAGGATACTGAAGAGAACTGAGTGTTATGAGTGGAAGCGGCGAGTGACTGTGAGTGCCGAGGATTGAAGCAAGATGTTGGTATATGTGATTTAATAAATAAGCTGAAGAAATCAATGGAGTAAGGAGTACTTTATTTATGAAGTATTAGATTTTAACTGCCAGACCCTCGACCATTCTTCTAACGTTCGGAGATCCCTTCTCATCGTTTCTAATCCCTCCAGGGTATCCACTCTATTGGCTAGTAGTATATACATTGAGGTATATAAATTTAGGTAGTGTATACATTGAGAGAATATAAGCATGAGAGGAAATGTGCAATAGGAATATGATATTTTATCATTATTTATTTAAAAATTTCTATCCTGCGCTTTCTTACCATTCTAGGTGGGTTACAATAAAATGTGCATAATAATAAACTTAAAAAATAACAAAATTACTTCTAATATAAGTAAAAATGCAACATGGTTAAAAGAAAAAGAGAACAACAGGCCAATTAAGCTGAAAAAGCTTTATGAATAAATGATCTAAGCCGCTTCCTAAATTGTGTAACAGAGGTGAACTGGTGGATTTCTTAAGGGAGTGTGTTCCATAATGTATCATCTTCTTTATAAAACATCAAAGAGCAACAGCATTCGTATATATTATCTGTGCTCCTGTAAATTAATTTTTGGGAATATTTCTCTGTGGAACACAGTATGATGATGTCCACAAAAATTCTTGCTGTGTAAGTGTAGCCACACTTTCATTAGGGACCTATCCACAGAGGGAAGGGGTTTCACCTTCAGGGGCTGAAGTGCAAACGTGACTGCAGTGGAACAGCAGACTCTGAGCCCAGGCTAAGGCAATAATATTTTCTGCCATGCTGAGACATTTCATCACTTGGCGACATTTCATCACACAGTGACACTTCATCACTAGGACATTTCATCACTTGGTGACATTTCATCACTGGGACACTTCATCACTTGGCAATATTTCATCACTTGGTGGCACTTCAGCACTGGGATATTTCATCACTTGGCAGCATTTCATCTATCTGAGTCAAGATCAGCGAACACGCCGGAGACTGGCACTGAAGAGGACTCTGGCTGGCAGGGATTGCGGATATGCATTATGGTTATTCCCAAAAAAAGCCAGTTCTTTCTCCCTTTCTTCCTTCCTCCATATTAGCATATCATTTGCATATATATGCAAATGAATATGTTAATATGCCCCGCCCCATTCTTTGTCCCCCCCCCCCCCCCCAATGAAACAGTCAAACTACACCCATGCCAGCCTTCCATAACTTTGGCCAAAAGGGGACGCAACAGGTCTATAATTTGTCACATCCTGAACATTACCTTTCTTATTTTTCACAATTGGAGTTAAAGCTAGTTCCCCAACTGATGCCGGGAACCTTCCAGAATTAAGGTGGGTATTTAACCAATCAGTAAGAGCAGCCGCATAAAAAATAAATAGACTAGACATGCATCTAACATACAATTAGAGTGCTAATATTCAGCGGCACTGATCAGCTATGTTCTGCTGAATATTGGGAACCAGGCAGGCACAAGCGATTTAAATGGGCAGGAGGCTCTCCAACCCATTTAAATCACTTTGAATATCAACCCACATGTCTCTAAATTCCTACCTTCATAGAGTCAGGGCTACTACTAAAAGGAACAATCACAGAAAAGTGATATCCTTTGTCATACTTCCTTGTTTCCATTTTAAGAGGCCAACTCTCTCCATGCTGTTTACCTCCAAAGTACAAGCCAAAAACCATTCCCTCTTGATGCATCAGAAAACGATTGCAAATCATTACCACTGACAGCACATTCTCTGTACATGGTTTGGCCATTGTAGTTATTGAAAAAGCAATTCCAAACTCCTTAGTCTGCATTTAAGAAAACTAACATGGTAATTGTGTACTTTTATCCTGCTGCTCCTCCATCAATCCCTGCTTTATACCGGATCTGAAAATATTGCCCCACACACACACACACACACACACACACACACACAAACTTGTTGAAATGGGGACCTTCAGGCATAAATGGCTTGGGTGTTAGAACTAGTTGAATGCTAATACGTTTGGCCTATAAAGCATCATCTGATCTATTCACAGATCAATGTTTTTATCTCATTTCAATTTATTTTTCTCCAACAGCTTTCTTTTCGGAACTGCTCATCGTACTTAAAACCATGCCATGCCCCTGTATGTTGTATGTGCTTGTCAGATCATGTCTTGATATTTTAAAAGTAGGCAACATTTTTCAGTTTTGAAAGCTGCTGACAGGGTCAGTCTTTCTATACCCAATGGGGCAGTTTTCATTACAACTGCATTTTTCTTCATGACAGCAAGGAAAACATGCATGCACATTCATTTTTCAGATCTTTTCTTTCACTGATGTTGACACATGGCGCTAGTATTACTGCTACTGACTTCCTCTCTGATTTTGTGACCCCTGTGTATTGCTTAACTTTCTCAAAGTTTGTTTTATTTTGGATTTTGCTCACACCTTTTGTTTCAGCAGTAGCTCAACCTGAGTTGCATTCAAGCAGGGGCGTAGCTACGGGTGGGCCTGGGGCTCTTTCCTGCCCCGAAGAGGTCACTAGACCACCAGGGCAGTAGATAGTAAGTAAGGGGTAGGGAGGTGACCCGGGGGAGGGGAGGGGAGGTGACAGGGGGGAGGGGCGGTGACAGGGGGGCAGGGGAGGCGAATATGTGACCCAGGGGAGGGGAATATGTGACAGGGGGCAGGGGCGGGGCAGGGGCGGGACATGTGTCCTCTATTTCAGAGGACAAAATATGGTAACCCTATGTATACTGCTTTGAGTGGTTCTAGTGTTTCAGGAAGGTGGTTTCTAAAAATGTTAAGTAAATATGTGCTAGGCCTGCCTCCCTCATGACGCTGTTATTTTCTTCCTACCCTTCTCTCAATTGGTCCATGTCCATGTTTGTGTTAGTATTGTGCAGATTGTACTCCCTTAGCAACAGGGCTGCCGAGAGACTGATCCGAGCCCGGGGCAGGGCCACTGCTGCTGAACCCCCCAGACCGCCGCTGCCACCTCCCCAGGACCGCCAAGCAGCCAGACTATAAAAATTGGGGAGGGGGCTGAAGACCAAAGTGGGGGGGCACATTTTGCCCCACCTCCGTGCCCCCCCTCCCCCCGCCACAACTCCACATACCTTGGCTGGCAGGGATCCTCAAGGCCCACCAGCTGAAGCCTTCCTCCAGCACTGTTCTCCGCCACATTGCCTGCCCTGCAGTTGCTTTTCCTCTCACATCGCACACATGCAGCGGAGAACAGCGCTGGAGGAAGGCTTCTGCTGGCAGGGCTTAGGGACCCCCGCCAGCAAAACCAGAGGCTCTGAAGCCCTGTATCTGCTCCTCCCCAGCTTCTAAGGGGGACCCGGCACCAGAGTTTTCTCTCTATTGTTCCTGTTGGAATGTTATCACCAGGTCCCGTCAGGAGCAGGACAGACAGACCACGGCGCCGGGCCCCCCATGGATGCGGGGCCCGAGGGAATCTTGCCTCCCCCCTGCTCAGCAAGCTTTGACTGCTTGCCCATAGCTCCATATTGACACTGTGGATCTGATTCTTTTACTGTTGGTTATAAAGCTCTTGTGCTTGGGTGTCCATAGAGACCAGTGACTGCAGCTTGGCAAGAAGGCTATGCAAGTGTTCCATTCAATGAGCTACCACTGCTGACCTCATCTATTAAACAAGTCCCTTACATTTGAGTTTTCCTCTACCCTGACTGACAATGCTGTGACGCCCGTTGTTCTATTCTCTACATTCTCTCCTAACCACTATACGGAATTCCCCTTTGTGGATCCTTTTCTTTTCTTTGAGCCTTTCCACTTCTTATATGCATTTTTTCTACCATTTGCTATACTTTTGTTTCTTCTTCTTGGGTGGCAGGATTTGTGGTTTATTGTCTGAGTCTGTGTCCTTGTGCTGTTTTCTTATGTCTGTAACCCTTTATTGCCCGGTGAGCATCAGGACGAGTTACTTTAAGTAATTTTTGGACTGTTTTGTGAGGTACATAAGTACAAAAGTATTGCCATACTAGAAAAGACCAAAGGTCCATCAAGCCCAGCATTCTGTTTCCAACAGTGGCCAATCCAGGTCACAAATACCTGGCAAGATCCCAAAAAAGAACAAAACATTTTATACTGCTTATTCCAGAAATAGTGGATTTTCCCTAAGTCCATTTAATAATGGTCTATGGACTTTTCCTTTAGGAAGCCGTCCAAACCTTTTTTAAACTTCGCTAGGCTAAATGCCTTTACCACATTCTCTGGCAACGAATTCCAGAGTTTAATTACACGTTGAGTGAAGAAACATTTTCTCCGATTTGTTTTAAATTTACTACTTTGTAGCTTCATTGCATGCCCCCTAGTCCTAGTATTTTTGGAAAGCATAAACAGACGCTTCACATCTACCCGTTCAACTCCACTCATTATTTTATAGACCTCTATCATATCTCCCCTCAGCCGCCTTTTCTCCAAGCTGAAGAACCCTAGCTGCTTTAGCCTTTCCTCAAATGGAAGTTGTCCCATCCCCTTTATCATTTTTGTCGCCCTTCTCTGCAACTTTTCTAATTCCACTATATCTTTTTTGAGATGCAGCAACCAGAATTGAACACAATATTCGAGTTGCGGTCGCACCATGGAGTGATATAAAGGCATTATAACATCCTCATTTTTGTTTTCCATTCCTTTCCTAATAATACCTAACATTCTATTTGCTTTCTTAGCCGTAGCAGCACACTGAGCAGAAGGTTTCAACGTATCATCAACTACGACACCAAGATCCCTTTCTTGGTCTGTGACTCCTAATGTGGAATCTTGCATGACGTAGCTATAATTCGGGTTCCTCTTTCCCACGTGCATCACTTTGCACTTGCTCACATTAAATGTCATCTGCCACTTAGACGCCCACAGGCTCATTTTCAAAAGAAAAGGGCATCCAAAAAGCGACACAAAAGGCACATGGGCGTCCCCGTGAAAGAAGGTCATCCAAATCCAATAATCGAAACAGGGCCGTAAGGGCGTCCTCAGCGCGAGGACGCACATCTATGGTCGTCCCCACAGGGGGCGTGTTAGGGGCATGTTATGGGCGGTGTTACGAGATGGGCGCCCCCAGTGTATAACGGCTAACGAAATGGTTTTGCATGGGTCGGAACATGGGCGTCCTTAGTTAGACATGAAATAAAAGCGACCAGGGTAAGGGGGAAGTTGTCTTTGCACCCATTAGCGATTTTGTGGAGTTGGAGAGTGGCAAAAGCGTTGTTGGGAGAGAAAGATGAGAATTCGTTGAGTACCTGTTACCTTTGTCTGTGTGCCGTAGTCGTAACGTTTTCACCCTCACCTGCCTCATTTATGTTTTACCTTTTCAGCTTTCCCTACCCCTTCTAGCCCCCAAACCCAGACACCACTACTCCTTCCTCTATCTACCCATCCCCTCCCCCTATCCCTCTCCATTCACTGTCCCCAAGTTCATATTTCATTCCCTTACCTGTTTGTAATCTCTGTCTCTTTGTCCTTTGTACTGCTGCAGCGTGTTTGTGAAGACTGTTGTTTGTTGCTTGGAGAGTGAGTGGCTAGAGGGTGTGGCAGGAGAGTTTATACTGGGTCAGAGAGTGCTTGCATTGTGGCTCTGCTGTGTGTGACTGCATTGTTTGTCGGTGGTGGGAGAGTGAGTGTCAGCTTATGTTTGTTGCTGCTATGTTTCACCAAGTTGGTAGGGAGAGGTGAGCACTGGTGTTACTGCATTGCACCTGTAGTGTGGCGAAATGGAGGCACTAAATGCACAGTTGGCTTACATGTTGGAGGAAGAGGGGAGGCACCACAGGAGGTACTCATGCCCCAGAGTTTTCAGGCCCCGTAGCAGTGTCCTAGACCTCACTGACCTGCAGTGTCTCACTAGGTACCGCTTTGATAGGGCTGCCATTCAGCACCTTTGTGACCAGCTCCAACCCCTCCTGCAGCCTAGGACCCGTAGGAACAACCCCATCCCTGTGCACCTAAAGATCACTGCTTTTCCATCTTTTCTGGCCACTGGGTGTTTCCAGTCTGTCCTATCTGTGAACACGGGTCTCACCCAGGCTTCCATTTCTAACTGCCTCACCCAGTTCCTTGATGCCTTCCTTGCCCACACCTCTGAGTACATCACCTTCCCCACCACCCCCCAGGCCCTGCAGAACAACATGGCTGACTTCTACGCCGTAGCTCACTTCCCCTCAGTCATAGGCGCCATTGACTGCACACATGTCGCACTCAGACCCCCCCCCCCCCCCCGGGCACAAGGGCCACTTAAAGGAACAGGAAAACATTCCACTCAATATGCAAGTTGTGTGTGGCACCCAGGGGGAGATTCTAGACGTGTGTGACTGATACCCAGGTTCCACCCATGATGCCTATATATTGCAGCACTCAGGAATCTTCCGCAGGTTTGAGCGAGGGAAGATCACTGGTGGATGGCTCCTAGGTAAGTGCAGCATGGATCTGTCCAAACTATACCTCCTCCACCGGGCAACCCTCCACAACCCACTATTCCCCCCCCCCCCCACCTCCACAAGGTACCCGCTCCAAACAATACACACTCATCTTTCTCATCCTGCTTCTCCCCAAAGGTGACAGAGGCTACCCACAGCGGAGTTGGCTCATGACCCGCATAGTGCACCCACAAACAGGGTCAGAGGAGAACTGCAACAGTAGACATCGCACCACCTGTGGCATCATTGAGCGCACCTTCGGACAACTTAAGAACAGGTTCCGATGTCTGGACCGTTCTGGAGGGGAGCTCCTGTACAGCCCCCCAAAAGTGGCAAAGATATTCCTGGCCTGCTGCATGCTACATAATTTGGCAATGCGCAGAGGACAGGCCCTCCCAGAAGAGCCACAGCCACCACAGCAGCAGGCCTCAGATGAATAGGATGAGGAGCCCCCTCCACCTCCCGCCCACAGAACAGAGCAGAGTGCACACCAGCTGGGGGTCAGAGCCAGGCAAAGACTGATCGAGACAAGTTTTGTGTGAGAGTAAGTTGACATTTATTTCATGACATAGTTACTTACACACCACCACCACCACCACCCTCCCTCCCACCACATCACCCGCTCTGTGCATATCCCCCTCCCTCCAACCCTCACCCCACCCTCCCAGCATGTCCCATCACTTTCCCCGACCCCTCCCCTGGCCCCGTCTCCTCCTACCCCTCCCACCATGTTCCTTTGCAGCTGGTGCTGCAGGGGAACTCTGTTGAGAGTCTTCTAATGAGCTCCCACTCTACTACTACTACTACTACAAATCATTTCTATAGCGCTATCAGTCGTACACAGTGCTTCACAATTGAACATGAAGAAAAGACAGTCCCTGCTCAAAAGAGCTTACAATCTAAATCAGGACAGACAGACAGGACAATAAGGGATAATGGTAGGGCAGACAGATAGGACACATAGGGAAAGGGACTAGTGAATAGAGGCTGCCCTGTGGAAGTCCAGCCATCTTGCGCTCTGTGGCTTGCCCTGCAATCTGGGCACAGGACCCAGAAGGGGAGGTGGTGTGGTGGCTGCTGGACCAGTGGCTGGGGAGGCTGAGGATCTCAAGCTCCTCTTCTTAGCGGGTGGTTGCTGTGCAGTGGTGAAAGTAGTCGCCAGTTGTTGCTGCAACAGGGCTGTACTAGGTGCTTTCAGGTCACGGCGTAGGCCCTTGATGCTGTGCTCCAGCCGTTGGAGCTGCTGTACCACATCATGTTGGGCCTATACCGCTTTCCGTTGCACCTGGAGCGCTTCCCATTGCAGCTCCAATTTCTGGCACTGTTAATCTTCGATGTGCACATTCTGGCCCAGCAATTGTGTGGCGAGGCGCAGTAGCTGCCTCCTCTGGCTGGATGGCCTCTGCTGATGAGGTGCCCCCTCTTTCTGCATCTTCTTCTTCAGTGCCACCATCGGCAAAGACTGCGGCTGGTGGAGGGAGAGCCTCTGCTGCGGGTGGTGGAGGGAGAGCCTCTGCTGCAGGTGGTGGAGGGAGAGCCAGCGCTACTGCTGCTGCTGGGTCCTGTGGTTCCACCCCATGGTCCTGTGTGGTTTCTTTTGCAGGCCCACTGGTTTGCTGCTCTGTGTGCTGGGGCTGGTGGCCACTAGGGCCAGCTTCTTCCTCCGACTGGCTGTCATCACCTGCATAGCAAAAGGGGAGGAAGTGTGTTGGTCAAAATAACCCACTTTTGTTTTTCAGCATTCATATACATAGCCCCACATGCAAAGATCCAGCAAAGAGATGGCGAGGAATAGGATTGGCAGGCAAGCCACAGATGTCATTGTACATGGTACAGATCTGGAGACAAGGAGCGCAGTGTACTACGGAGACTGATGTGGAAGAGAGCCACGCAGGCAGGTGGATAGACAAAGAACTGTGGAAGGAATGCAGAGGACACAGTGGCTACAGCACAGAGGTGTGGGAAGGAGATATGCAGACTTTGGTGATGGGAAAAGAGGAGGGAGTGGGGATGGCCCCCAAAGTTGTGAAACAGTGGTAACCTACACACACATTGCTAGAAATCCTCCCCCTCCCCCCTGCTACTCCCTTTGTCATGGTCTGTAATGAATAGTGATTTCTATTGCATGTGGTGTTCTCACCCCTTCCCCTACTGAGGAGCACCACACTGTCACCCACTTGTGTAAAACAGAGTGTAGTGCAGCACAACAGATACCTCAGCTTCCTAATGGTGAACTTACCTGAGCCCTCAGGCTGTGCTGATGTGTCAAGGGACCCAATGACATGGATCCCCTCCTGGGGCAAGAGCCCATGAATGATGTACTCGATGGGGGTCAAGGTAACGGTGTCATCTGCTGGGGGGTTGGCACCAGCCTTCCTCCTGACATCACGCCTCAGCCGGCGCCACTTCCGTTTGCAGTCTTCCACGTCCCTGCCACAGTGGAAGACCACGTTGAGCCGGTCCCTTACTGCCTCTCATTCTCTCTGCTTCGTTGTAGCAGCCTCTAGCACGTGGGAGCAAAGAGATGCGTGTGCCTCCTCTGTATTTCCTGAACCAGCAGTTCAATTTCTGGGTCGATGAAATTACCCTTGCGGGTGGGTGGTTGCTTTGGTGCCATTGTACCAATGCGATGCAAAGAATCAAAAGTACAGAGAAGGGCGCTTAAATACTATCCCAGGGATGCCCATGTAAGAACGCGATAGGCATCCCTGAGTTGGGCATCCTAGTTTTGATTATTGACAAAATCCCTAAACGTCCCCAGCTGCTCTGGCGATTTGGGCGTCCTCATTTTGATTATAGGTAGGGAACTATGGATGTCCCCAGCTGCTCTGTGTTTTGGGTGTCCTCATTTCGATTATGGGTGATAATGATAAACATCCCCAGCTGCTCTTCCCATTTGGAAGTTTGCATTCCTTTAATTTGCGCCTCTTTAAAACGGCTTTCTCTGTTCTTGCACTTTAGAGGTTTTTCTTTAGATTATGGGGTGGTATTTCAAAGCATTTTAGCTTCAGTTATATTAAACCTTGTTTTTGCCACTGTATGCTTTTGTATACCTGTTTGGTTTTGGGGTTTATTTTTTTTTTTTTTTTGGAGGGGGGGCTTTTTGGCCAATTCTTGAAAGATAACTGGTGTGTGGGCTTTGTTTCAGAGTGGGTGTTAGCTGGCAGCTTAGCATATACTCTGCATTTTCTACATCTGACCAACTCTCCATTCTCTAACTTCCAGGAGCTCCTTGCTGTCTGTGATGTGCTCCCTCCGTATTTTGTTTTGCAAAACAGGAGACTAAAACAGGTGGTTTCTTTTAAATTGCTGCTGTCCGTTGTGACAGGCTCTCTTGGCTTTAAAGATTCTCTCCCTTTAACTTCGGAGGCATTGGATACATATATACTTCACATAATTTATGCCCAAACCCTGACCCCTGAGGCAGGCGTTGCTTTACGCCGAAACACGGCCCTTGTCGGGTCATTTACTAATAAAACACTCCTGTTGTCTCAGTCTTGAAGGCCCAGTGTTGCTTTTTTGTTTGTGCTCCCTCACTGCCCCCCATTCTCTCTCTCCTTTGTTGAAGCAGGCAGCCTCTGGTCCCTTGGAGCCAACAGATTCTTGCACCACAAGTAAGCTCATACCTCTCAGTCACCCCTTTCCTTTCTGCTATGTAGGTGCTAAACAAACACTTCTTGCATCTTGCAGGATATCTGGTCAAGAGGATTGCAAGAGACAGCAGTGGACTGTAATACACTGCACTCTGAGAGCCATGATTGTTTCTACCCAATTCATTGTACAGATGTCTTGTTCTCTATTGGACACACTCAGTTGTGGCTGCCTGTGTGGTGGGGGAGAGGGAGGGGAAGGGGAAGAGGAAGAGGCCCTAATAATGGATGTATGCATCCCTTATGGCCAAGGGCTCCCCATTCTCTGTATGTTCTCTGCATTCAAATCTTCCTCTATTTTCACCAGGTTCACAGGTATCCACAGCAGGTAGTTTTTCTCCCGCTTTCCACCCCATGTGTCTCCCCGCTAGGTTCCATCCTTCTTTATGTGATGAACCCCAGTCCCCTTTTATGAAGTGCCCACACATTCTCAATGTTGTTGGGGGTGCGGAGGGAGGGAAGCATATATGCACTGAATGTCTTTTCCACATTATTCAACACAGTCCTACAATCCTCCATAGTTATGGAGCAACAACATTTCTAAATTCTATCCTGCAAATTAATTTCAAGGTTAATTCCCCTAGCCTGTGCCCTTCTGTACCTGATGTATTATATTGCAATTGTGATGAAGTAAACATCCATCTAATGCTTTTACCGTTGTTTTCCCTTTTCTCCTCAGCACTATATACCATTGCTGATACATTCAATGTGAAAAGATGACCCAGCTGTTTGTAGCTTCTTTCTCTCCCTCACCAATGTGGTTTGGTTGTGGGTAAGGGTGTCTGGTGATCAGAGAGCAAACATCGTCTATGCGCTACCTATGGTTATCTGCAAGTTTCTACTTGGCAGATCACTAGTGCTAGACAACATACCTATTATTTACACAACTCTGTGCTTTGGGGTCTATGGTAAGGGGGAGAAAGGCTGGATGGGCATTTCTGTTCTTCAACAGAAATGCCCACCCAGCCTCCCCCCCCCCCCCCCCCTTACCATACAGCCATGCAGTTTGGAAGGAACAGGTGGCCTTCTGTATGGCCACACTTATGACACATATGTACCAAAGTTTCTCTGTCACAGTTCACTTGTCATGCAACCCAGCTTGCCGACTCTTCTCACATCAACCCAGGCATTTGATAATATGTAGTGCACAAAGTAGAGACACACACCCTGTTATATGAAATAATATCCAACGTGTATTTAACAAAAAAAAATAAAACTATGTACAATCCCCCCCCCCCCCCAAAAAAAAAATCCATCAAGAGCGGCCATGTCCTCCTCCCTGCATACCCCCCCCCCAAAGTCCTTCACGGGAGGCCACATCCTCATCCCTGCAAGGCATTGTGCAGCAGGCTAATGAGCAGCATCAGGAGCAGCCTCTGCGCCCTGAAGTGCTGCTCATTAGCCTGCCGCATTGCCGACACGTCCAGCCTCATTGCTGACATCTCCAGCCTCATCACTGACATCTCCTGCAGCAACTGGTTTGGGCTATTCACCAGTTGCTGCAGGAGGTGCAGTGCTGGGGCTGGGGATGGGGCTAGGGCTGGTGATGGTGATGGGGCTGGTGCTGGGGATGGTGTGGAGAGGGCTGAAGGTGTTGGGCCCTCCTCCTCGAGGAAAGGCATGTCATGCCAGGGGTCATCCTTCTCCTCCTGCTCCACCATCGCTGCAGGCAGTCCTGCCTTCTCCTCCTCCTGCTCCTCCTCCACCACTGAAGCAGGCAGTCCTGCCTTCTCCTCCTCCTGCTCCTCCTCCTGCTGCTGGCGCCCTTTGTACGAAAAAGGATTGTCCTTGAGATCAGCACATTCAACATGGCTTGCATAGTGCAGGAGCTGGCTGGCATGAGGCAGGAATGGGGAAAGGTGGGGTCAGTGGTGAGCCCTGGGCTAGACACATGGGGTGTGAGATGCATGAGATGACATGACAGGGAACCCTGGAAGCTGGTCTGAAAAAGGAGTACACTATAAGATGTGTTGGCAGGGAACACTCATTCCTCAGCAGCATGTGAGCATTTTGAGTTGTGACTATGGTAAGATGACCATTTTTTTAGGGGGGGGGAGGATGGGGGGGGTGGAAGCACTATTTCTTTACATTACTTTCAAATCATCCTATGACATCCACCAGGGCCGTGCCTAGGGTCTCTGGCGCCCCCCTGCAGACTATCAGTTGGCGCCCCCACCCCCTCCGTCTAGCAGAGCAGGAACAGAAGGGAGCAGGCAAGTAAGCTGGACCTCAGGAAAAAAATAGCACTGTATGTATCCCTCATTGATAAGTCTCTGACTCTAAAGTTTAGCAATTTCATTAAAGCAAAATGTATTTTCATAACACTTCAAAGATTTCCAACTCAAAATAGGAATGCTAATTCAAAATGTGAGCAAAGTCCTCTTAGTTTCCAAAGATTCTTTTTCTAATCTCCTTTGCACCAAAGGATATAATTCAGATCAAACATTTGTCTCTGATCAACTATCTCAGATCAAATATTTATTTCAGATTAAATATTAAGGTTTCCTTGCTTACAGTCACTTAAATCTACCTAGCCTTTATATAGCTTATAGGATTTAAACACTCTTAAATTGAAATTCACCCTTTTCTATTCTTCATAAACTTCAAGTAATCCTGAAATATTCAGATCCTTTTTCACTAGAGAAATCTCAAACTTCGATCTCCACCAACCTCTTTTCATTCATATTTTCTCATTTACCACATAATCTGGCAGTCTTTTATAATTTCAGTCAACACACACAGGAACTCACTGCTGCATGTCTCTCTTGGCCAAACCGACAGTCAGTTGCTGTCTCACTCTCCCTTCCGGCAGATTTCTAACAAAAGCTGATCATCCAATCAGAGAGCTCTATTTGAATGCAGATTAACATACAGACACTGTAATGGGAATTTTTAGTGAAAAACACTAGATAAACCCTTCATTTTTGGACCAAACTTCACAGTTTTGATCAGAGCCATGCCCTAACATTAAGGCTGTAAACACTTCCATCATTTTTTATTCATAAATATGCAAATGAGAACCTCCCAAAAACGGACTAATTTGCATACGATTTAAACAACTCTGAGCATATGACAACCAAGTACAGACTCCCAGCACCTGAATTCTGCAATTAGATTTAATACAAATACTTTAAAAACTTATTTTTAGCACTTTTAAAATTTCAGGTTGTCTTTAATTTGAATGCAGTTCAAGCTCTGAAGCTCACCCTGAGTGAGGAATTCGCCCCAAACCACAGCATATATAGCAATTTGGTTGCATTCTTTAAAATAACTTGAAGAGCCTGCCTGCCTCAGTGAATACTGCTGTTGCTTTCACTTCTGGTTTGCCATGAAAAGGAGGGCAGGGGCGATCGCAACTTCAGCTAAAAGATTTTGCAAGTGAGTGGAAGGCAGGGACCGCAGGGCAGCAGCGCCCCTTGAAGGCAGGCGCCCCCCTGCATTGCTTACCTGGCTTACCGCATTGGCACGGCCCTGACATCCACTAAGAACAGGACATCAAGGAAGAATACCATGAAACAGTATCCACCCCAGAAAGGGGGATACAGAAGTGAGGCATGTCATCTCATTCATCTCAGAGGAGGTTAGTTGGAAGTTACAGCCACACTCATGGGAGAGTAGCTGCAACCTCAGACCTTGATCTGGGACAGAGGTGTGACTTACTAGTTGCCTATTAGCCACATGGAAACTGAACATGAAATTTGCATTATTAAATACATACATTTACAAAGGATTACAGGTGGCCTGTTTATAATACTTACGTCGTGCCCTAAGGCACCTTTGCACGCTCCGAATTATGTCAGGGTGGTCCCGCCGTACGTGGTGGAACCTTCGCCGTAGGGACTCGAGGTCCCGACGTATGCCAAAACGTCTGTAAGATACAAGTTTGTACACCAGGAGTCAGGGGATGGCCCTTCTTGCCTTCACAACATAAAATCATTTAGCGCTACTAATGGTGGGGGTGGGGGGGAACATGACATTGGTTTGGGTGATGTCATTGTGGTGGACATGAGAACAGAGAATACCGTTTGTGTGCAGTATTGTTGGGAAGTGAGAATGTTTATCCTTTCTAGTAAATTGATTCTATTAATGAATGTGCGTATGCACATACTGATTACCCTTGAATGCAGACTACAGTTAGTGCTTACATTATTGAGGGAGCTCTTATATTTGTAGCTACAGGAGGGGGACCTGATAGCAGGGCCGCCAAGAGAGGGGGACAGGGGGGACAAAAGTCCCCGGGCCCGGGCCTCTGGAGGGGGCCCGGCGATACCGCAGTCCGACCCGCCCTCCCTCCGTCGCTCCCAGCACTAACCTTAAACGCCTCCTTTCACCATGTTTGCAGCAAGCAGCAGCAGGGCAGGCCACTCCTTCCTTCCATGTCCCGCCCTCGCCTGACGTAACGTCCACGAGGGCGGGGCACGGAAGGAAGGAGAGGTCTGCCCTGCTGCTGCTTGCTGAAAATGTGCTGAAAGGAGGCATTTAAGGTTAGTGCAGGGTCCGGCCTGGTAGCGGGTGGAGGGGCCCGGCAGTGAGGACCGCGGGTGGTGGTGGGGGCCCGGGGGCGACCTTGTCCCGGGCCCGGCTCTGGCTCTCGGCGGCCCTGCCTGATAGGCCAGGACGGGGGGGGGGGGGGGGGGGGGAAACAAACAGTTACCTTTCCAACTGGTCTCTTATACTACTCCATGCTCGTATTGAGACAGTCCTGGGAGGCAGGTGGTGGTGGTGCATGAAAAGGGCACGACGGTGCCTCAGGCACAGCTCAATTAGCCTCAGATTTTTAGCGACGCTTAAATTTGGCTCCCTGCAGAGAGACATGTTTCTCAGTGAATAACTGTTGGAAAACATGCATCGCCTGATATGGGCACCCATGCATGATGGACGTCCTTACATGCATAGTTCCATATATGGAAGAGTCAGCACATGGACGTCCATCACGTGCGGGGATTTATTTGGATGAGTACGTGTTCATATGTGCGGAGCCTTCCTTATATAGATCATTATCAAGTGTGCGAACCTCTTCATATATACACAATAAAATATGTATGTTCCTTATATTTCCCATAGCTGTATGTTCCGCAAGTACAGTGCATGTAGTTGTGGACATCCAGATACGGGAAATATAAGGAACATTCATAAGTGTAAAGTATAGTAACAAGGACGTGTTTCTCACAGAACTGCCGAAGGATGTCCCTCTTACAGGAGGAGATATATGTCTCCTCTTCTCTTTGCTTTGCTTCTTAGTTGAGAGATTCGTATTAGAGAAAGTTTCCTACAGATTGTTTTGGGTCCAGATCTCTTTATTTCTTTGTCAGACACTATGGAGCTTATTTTCTAAGCATATGGGCATCTCAAAATGTCCAACTGAACATATATGTGCTTGAAAGTCCAAATCCCAATTTTGCAAAATCAGAAAAGGGACGTCCAACACTACAGTACGTCCAAATAGCAAGGTGCATGTTGTGGGTGTGTTTTGGGCAGGACTAGGGAGGCCCCAAAATCAGGATGTCCAACAGCAATTACTGAACAGGAATAAACATCCAAGTCTTTAAAAAAAGGAGGTCCTAAATTAGACCTGTTTCAGTCACATCTAGGGTACAAAATGGTGTTCTGATTGAGCAGCTCACCACTGGAGGGATTAAGGCATAACGCCTCCTTAATCTGCCAGTGGTTGCTGTCCCCCTTCCTCTCCCCTGAAAGCGAAAATTAAAGGGGATGCCAGGCTCTAGGACTGCTACAGGTATTATGGGCATTCATAACAAAGCAAAAAGTAAGTCTGAGGAGTTGCCTAGTGATTAGTGCAATGGATATCAACCAAGGGATCCAGGGTTAAATTCCACTTTAACTCTTTTGTTATTATTATTGTGAACACCCCAGAAACAGAAAAATGCCTTCTGTACATAAATATATAAGCCGTCTGCAAGCCTGAAGGCTATTGAAGTACCTTGGTTTAAAATCCACTGTACTAACTACTAGGCTGCCCTTCTGCTCTCTAGGGATGTCTCTGCAGCAATTCTTCTAAGAATGTTGCCAGACGTCCTTGTCTCTGCTTTTTTGCTGATCATACGTTGAATGTTTCAGTTTGTAAAATGGCTGTTCGTGTTGGATGTCCTCAGCACACAGGCATGCATCTCATGTATTTTTGAACAGGAAATCCTGACGTATTTCCTGTTGGAAAATACATGTGAGATGGATGGGGGGGGGGGGGGGGGTTGATGTTATGACCTGGACGTCCCTATTCTGACTTGGATGCCCTTTCGAAAATGCCCCTCTATGTTATGTTGTGCTTTATAAATACTATGTGGAATGGCTACTGAGCAGATCATGGGTATGGAGTTCTGGTCACAGAGAGATGGTGCTGGTGAGGAAACCGTGTTTGATTGCCAACACATGGGAATGACATAATGAAGGGAACAGATCAAAACCCTGCAGTAGCGGATAAAAAATTTGGGGCAGGAAAGATGCCATAAAAGATAATATTAGATCTGTAATAACCATTGCTACAAAACTACTCCTGTTACTGACCAAGTCCTGAGATGGAAGGCATCCATTATGGGTGAGCAGGATTCTGCTAGGCCAAAAGGAGTTAAGGGGTAGTCTAATGGTTAGTGCAGTGGCCTGAGTCCCAGGAGAGCCAGGTTCAATTCCCACTACAGCTCCTTGTGATTCTGAGTGACTCATTTAACCCTCCATTCCCCAGGTACAAAATTAGTACCTCTATATAATATGCAAACTGCTTTGGTTGTAACCGAAGAAAAGTGGTATATCAAATCCCTTCCCCTTTCCCTATTGACTACAGATACAGATGTTCTGCCTTCTCACTGTGATAAGCCAAATGTGGATTATACATGTAGCACAAGGGTTAAATGTGCCTCCAACCCTACACAGCAAAGAGAGCAATGATGCAACATGCCCAGAAGAGGCACCTGATGAGATCTCAAAAGCAGTTTAAACTATGCATCAATAAAAGGGGTACAGTGAGTGGAGGCCATTGCAAGAGTGGTACAAAAAATGTAAACAACAAAATCCTGGGAGCCAGTTTTAATTTTACACTGTTGTATGTTATCTGTCCCTCCAAGGACAATCAAACAACAAAATATGGGGGCAGATACTACTACTACTATTTAGCATTTCTATAGCGCTACAAGGCGTACGTAGCGCTGCACAAACATAGAAGAAAGACAGTCCCTGCTCAAAGAGCTTACAATCTAATAGACAAAAATAAATAAAGTAAGCAAATCAAATCAATAAATGTGAACGGGAAGGAAGAGAGGAGGGTAGGTGGAGGCGAGTGGTTACGAGTCAAAAGCAATGTTAAAGAGGTGGGCTTTCAGTCTAGATTTAAAGGTGGCCAAGGATGGGGCAAGACGTAGGGGCTCAGGAAGTTTATTCCAGGCGTAGGGTGCAGCGAGACAGAAGGCGCGAAGTCTGGAGTTGGCAGTAGTGGAGAAGGGAACAGATAAGAAGGATTTATCCATGGAGCGGAGTGCACGGGAAGGGGTGTAGGAAAGGACGAGTATGGAGAGATACTGGGGAACAGCAGAGTGAGTACATTTATAGGTTAGTAGAAGAAGTTTGAACAAGATGCGAAAACGGATAGGGAGCCAGTGAAGGGTCTTGAGGAGAGAGGTAGTATGAGTAAAGCGACCCTGGCGGAAGACGAGACGCGCAGCAGAGTTTTGAACCGACTGGAGAGGGGAGAGGTGACTAAGTGGGAGGCCAGCAAGAAGCAGATTGCAGTAGTCTAAACAAGAGGTGACAAGGGTGTGGATGAGGGTTTTGGTAGAGTGCTCGGAAAGAAAGGGGCGGATTTTACGGATGTTGTAAAGAAAGAAATGACAGGTCTTGGCAATCTGCTGGATATGAGCAGAGAAGGAGAGAGAAGAGTCAAAGATGACCCCAAGGTTTCGAGCTGAGGAGACAGGGAGAATGAGAGAGCCATCAACAGAAATAGAAAATGGGGGCAGTGGGGAAGTGGGTTTGGGGGGGGAAATGAGAAGCTTGGTTTTGGTCATATTTAATTTCAGGTGGCGTTGAGACATCCAGACAGCAATGTCAGACAAGCACGCTGAAACTTTGGTTTGGATGCAAGGTGAGATATCAGGGGTAGAAAAGTAGATTTGGGAGTCATCAGCATAGAGATGGTAGGAAAAGCCATGGGATGAGATTAATGAACCAAGGGAAGAAGTGTAGATAGAACAGAGGAGGGGACCAAGAACAGAACCCTGAGGTACGCCGACAGGCAGAGGGATAGAAGTAGAAGAGGATCCACCAGAGTGAACACTAAAGGTGCGGAGGGAGAGGTAGGAAGAGAACCAGGAAAGAACAGAGCCCTGGAATCCAACTGAGGACAGGGTATCGAGAAGTATGCTGTGATCGACAGTGTCAAAAGCAGCGGAAAGATCAAGAAGAATGAGGATGGAATATTGACCTCTGGATTTAGCCAGTAATAGGTCATTGGAGACTTTAGTAAGCGCAGTTTCGGTTGAGTGGAGAGGGCGAAAACCAGATTGTAGTGGGTCAAGAATAGCATGTGAGGAGAGAAAATCAAGGCAGCGGCGGTGAACAGCACGCTCAAGTAGTTTGGAGAGAAAAGGAAGGAGGGAGATGGGTCGGTAATTAGAGGGACAAGTAGGGTCCCTCTAATTACCGACCCAACACAAGGGTACTCGTTTATTCATATGCAGTTAATAAAACTTGTAAGCAACTCAAACTTGCAATACACTTGATGCAGTACTGCAGTTCGGTGCAATGAGTGTCTGCCTCAGGAATCAAAGCAATTCAAGTATATACAAGAAAACAATTAACAATTCCAATCTGTCTAGCAGTAGCAGGAGATAATATAGTAATCACAAAAAAGCCAAAAGTGGTTGTAGCTTATGATTACTATATTCACTCCTGCTACTGCTTAACACTGTTTTTCCCTTATATGGTAGGGAAGCCCCACCCAGTGCATCCCAGGATGCACTGAGCAGGGCAGGGCGCCGCCATTTTGTAGGTGGTGCTGGAAGAGGAGGTAGTGCTGATTCCTTCTCCTACAACGAGGTACGGGGGGGCGTACAGTGGTGGAAATAAGTATTTGATCCCTTGCTGATTTTGTAAGTTTGCCCACTGACAAAGACATGAGCAGCCCATAATTGAAGGGTAGGTTATTGGTAACAGTGAGAGATAGCACATCATAAATTAAATCCGGAAAATCACATTGTGGAAAGTATATGAATTTATTTGCATTCTGCAGAGGGAAATAAGTATTTGATCCCCCACCAACCAGTAAGAGATCTGGCCCCTACAGACCAGGTAGATGCTCCAAATCAACTCGTTACCTGCATGACAGACAGCTGTCGGCAATGGTCACCTGTATGAAAGACACCTGTCCACAGACTCAGTGAATCAGTCAGACTCTAACCTCTACAAAATGGCCAAGAGCAAGGAGCTGTCTAAGGATGTCAGGGACAAGATCATACACCTGCACAAGGCTGGAATGGGCTACAAAACCATCAGTAAGACGCTGGGCGAGAAGGAGACAACTGTTGGTGCCATAGTAAGAAAATGGAAGAAGTACAAAATGACTGTCAATCGACAAAGATCTGGGGCTCCACGCAAATCTCACCTCGTGGGGTATCCTTGATCATGAGGAAGGTTAGAAATCAGCCTACAACTACAAGGGGGGAACTTGTCAATGATCTCAAGGCAGCTGGGACCACTGTCACCACGAAAACCATTGGTAACACATTACGACATAACGGATTGCAATCCTGCAGTGCCCGCAAGGTCCCCCTGCTCCGGAAGGCACATGTGACGGCCCGTCTGAAGTTTGCCAGTGAACACCTGGATGATGCCGAGAGTGATTGGGAGAAGGTGCTGTGGTCAGATGAGACAAAATTGAGCTCTTTGGCATGAACTCAACTCGCCGTGTTTGGAGGAAGAGAAATGCTGCCTATGACCCAAAGAACACCGTCCCCACTGTCAAGCATGGAGGTGGAAATGTTATGTTTTGGGGGTGTTTCTCTGCTAAGGGCACAGGACTACTTCACCGCATCAATGGGAGAATGGATGGGGCCATGTACCGTACAATTCTGAGTGACAACCTCCTTCCCTCCGCCAGGGCCTTAAAAATGGGTCGTGGCTGGGTCTTCCAGCACGACAATGACCCAAAACATACAGCCAAGGCAACAAAGGAGTGGCTCAGGAAGAAGCACATTAGGGTCATGGAGTGGCCTAGCCAGTCACCAGACCTTAATCCCATTGAAAACTTATGGAGGGAGCTGAAGCTGCGAGTTGCCAAGCGACAGCCCAGAACTCTTAATGATTTAGAGATGATCTGCAAAGAGGAGTGGACCAAAATTCCTCCTGACATGTGTGCAAACCTCATCATCAACTACAGAAGATGTCTGACCGCTGTGCTTGCCAACAAGGGTTTTGCCACCAAGTATTAGGTCTTGTTTGCCAGAGGGATTAAATACTTATTTCCCTCTGCAGAATGCAAATAAATTCATATACTTTCCACAATGTGATTTTCCGGATTTAATTTGTGATGTGCTATCTCTCACTGTTACCAATAACCTACCCTTCAATTATGGGCTGCTCATGTCTTTGTCAGTGGGCAAACTTACAAAATCAGCAAGGGATCAAATACTTATTTCCACCACTGTATGCGGACTGCTAGACCACCAGAGCGTGTGGGAAGTGGGTTTGGCAGCCTGACAATTTCGGTTGTGCTATATAGAATCCAGGGGATTTAGGGTAATATTATAACAGGTCACCTATGTGTGAAGACCAATTAAGTATCTATTACAAGCCTACTGTATAAAGACACACAGATGCCTATTTGCTTTTATAAAATACTAGGAACAAAGCTGCAGAAATCAAGCCTAAATTGAAGCCACAGACATTTACATTTGCTTGGGAACAGGCATAAATGTTCACACATAAAGTACACTCATACACATGCATTTTACATCAGGAATTTGCCCACATTCTGCTTGAATTTGACTGTGAATATGCCTACAGGTGGCTCTTGTAAAAGTGTGTGCCTTCTTGCATGTAACTCCTAGAGTAATTTTCTAAAATCATGGAAATCCTTTATAAAATTACCACAAAAGCGTTTTATGTTTATTTATTTACTTACTTACTTTTTTATTTATATATTACTTTTTTGTTTATATGTTGCCTCTTTTTGCTAGAGCATGTTTGGAATAGGTAGGGTACACTTGTTCCCCAAACCGTTCATGTTTATGTCAAAGCCTTATATACAGCCCTTCATTAAAACAACATCATACTGTTGAGGCCCTAGGCTTCAGAGTTTGTCAGCACAAAACCTATCGTGTTTGTTTAAAACTGAAATCTTTACTGGGCAAGTAGAAAAATCATTGTCTGTTGTACAGCTGGTCCTGGGACATGTCCAGTATTACACAGTTCAGGAATCCAAATAGAAAAATCTAGTTCAGAAATCACAGTCAGAATCTCCCCACACCACAGACTAAGTGCTTCTTCCTTTTCCAACCTTTAGCTTCTGTGCCACCAGTGGCATAGGCAGACCTCACATTTTGGGTGGGGCCCAGATTTAATATGGTTGAGCCCTAGTATCTCCCCTGCCCTTCCCACCTCCACCCTACTTAACCATAGTAGTCAAAACAGATTTTGTTTCCTTCCAGCATTAAGCCAAATCACCAGATTTTAGTATATGAGGGGAGGATTATTTATCCCCTCACTAATAGCAAGTTTTCAATTCAGTTTTATTCACTAGTCTCAGAACTTCAGAAACTCTCTCATTCTAAACTTTGGCAAGTTAACTATAGGAAATGTTCTAGAAAAGTATTTTCACAAATCACCCACCCTTCTCACCCAAGCAAAATATAATGGAACTAGAAAAGGTTTAGCACTCTCCTGGAGAATGATGCCTTCCTTTGTTCCCCTTATGGCACTTACTAACCTGGGTTCAGCCAGTGGAAAGAGTCACTCTCTTCCAATAAACATTGGTAAACTCCTACAAACTGCATTGAGGCAGAAACTCTGAAGCACAATTCCCTCCTGGCAGCTCTTTCCTTCACTTGGTACCAGAAGATTGAAGGGTAGCCCATGTAACGCCAATTTTTTAAAAGGGTTCCAGAAGAGATCCAGGAAATTATAGACCGGTGAGCCTGATGCTGGTGTCAGGCAAAATGATAGAGACTGTTATAAAGAACAAAATTCCAGAGCATTTACATAAGCATGAATTAATCAGACAAAGCCAACTTGGATTCAGTGAAGGGAAATCTTGCCTCACCAATCTACTACATTTTTTTGAAGGGGTAAATAGACATGTGGATAAAGGTGAGCCGGTCATTATTGTGTATCTGGATTTTCAAAAGGTATTTGACAAAGTACAGCTTGAGAGACTCCAGAGGAAATTAGAAAGTCATGAGATAAGAGGTAAATGTCCTATTGTAGATTAAAAACTGGTTAAAAGAGTTCAGTGTTCTCAATGAAGAAGGGTAGATAGTGGGGTATCCCAGGGGTCTGTGCTGTAAATGTTCTAGAGATGGAAATAACTATTGAGGTAATTAAATTTGCTGAGGACACAAAAGTTATTCAAATTTCTTAAATCGCGAGAGGATTGTGAAAAATTACAAGAGGACCTTACGGGACTGGGAGACTGGACATCCAAATGGCAGATGATGTTTAATGTGAGCAAGTGCAAACTGATGCATATGGAAAAGAGGAACTCAAACTATAGCTACGTGATGCAAGGTTCCACATTAGGAGTCACCACCCAGGAAAAGGATCTAGATGTGATCACTGATGACACGTTGAAACCCTCTACTCAGTGTATAGCGGCAGCTAAGAAAGCAAATAGAATGTTAGGAATTATTAGGAAAGGAATGGAAAAAAAACGAGAATGTTATAATGCCTTTGTATCACTCCATGGTCAGTTTAGAACACATCTAAACACCTAAATTAGGGTTCAATGTGTTTTACAGTTAAATATGGAATATAAAATGAACACAGACAGCCATAAAAGTTAACAAATCATTTCAGCATATATAATCAAGAGGGACTTAACTTTCATTCAAAAAGATGTGTTTTAAGCTTGACTATGTTTTCGTGTTGAGAGGGCTGAGTCTGTGAAGTCTGGAGGTCTTGAGCCTATATCTGACCATGCTATGGTTTGGGTAGAGCTGGAGGCACCTTCTCATTCTCTTTACAAAACAATCCATACTGCTAACGTTTCATAACAAGGCACTAAAATTTGGAACTCCTTACCTAAAACCATCAAATGCACCAATGATTTTTTTGTTATTCTGAAGTATATTGAAAACTTACTTCTTCAGACTAGCCTTTAAGGAAATAAGCGCTCTTCTCGAATAAACTCATGGCATTAATTTTTACCTCATCCAATCTCCCACTACTCCTGTCTATCCCAGTTAATCCTAGCCCTTTTCTTTTATCTTCTATATTTCAATTATCTAGCTTAAATCAGTAGCGCTCTGTTTTACAAAGCAGCTCTTGCGGCTGTCCATGCACTAGTGCCAACACGGCTCATTCACTTTGAATGAGCCGTGTTGGCACTAGCGCATGGACAGCCGCTAGTGCAGTTTTATAAACAGGCCCCTAAGTGTTTAATTACATCTGTTCCTAACTCAAGTTTTACTTGTCTAACATTAAATGATGTATTTCACTTTCTATTACTATATTTTGAACATGTTCATGCTTTTCTGGATGTTATGTAAGTCACATTGAACCTGATTTCTACTCGAGCTAATGCGGAATATAAATTTCATAAATAAATAAATTTTCAGGCAGCTCCTGGCTGACGTTTTCCTTGCTACTTAATGCACATACCAGACCTCCGCCGTTATCTGCAGGAGTAGTGGGAGGATTTTTGGCACACAATTCTCAACATCTCGATCGGGCCCAATTATTTTGGGACATGGCGAAAGCTGGGTTAAAGAGGGATATTGTCCCAAGTTAATCTATTCACGATTGAAGTTAATCCAACACCTTTATTTCTGATTATGAAAATGCACTTTCTGTAACTGTATACCTAATCCTTTCTGTCTCCTTCACCTTAAATATGTATTTCTTTTCCAGAATTGGTGATCACCATTGTGGAAAATGTAAGCCACATTGAGCCTGCAAATAGGTGGGGAAATGTGGGATACAAATGCTACAAATAAATACATAAATATTATTACTTATACAAGTTTAAGGTAGAAAAAGCTAGCGGCAGGCATCAAAAAGTTGGAACAATAGTTGAGGGAAGCCAACGAATCTACTTACATTCTCCTTCTCAGGCCCATAAAGAAAACCTTATTTTGACTCAGGTAGTTTTAAATAGTTTAATTCATAAACAGACAACAGGTAGTATGGTATATCACCATTATAAACTCTATAGATATGGAGATAAAGCAGGCCGTCACTTAGTCTGCATAGTTAAATGTTCGGGGAGGGGAGGAGCCTACACAGTTTCCACACTAAAGGAACCTTCTGGGGCTATTACAAATCGTAGTGACCACATTGCACAAATTTTCTTGGATAATTTTCAGTCCTTCTATTCGGCTCCGGAGTCTGTCCCGGAGCACTTTTCTGAGCACTTTGAATGGGCTTCGTTGGCAATTGCCGCATGGAAACCGCTAGTGCGGTTTGATAAAAGAGGCCCATAATAACCTGTACCACAAGCCACTCACCCCCCCCCCCCCCCACCCACTGACCCAGTCCCCTGGTTTACTGGAAGTCCATGATGTCTAGTGGGATGGGAGCAATGCCTACTTACTCCTGCTTCAAGGTCACCAGGTCTTCAAAATAGCCAATGAGACCTCTAGCAGTAATATTGCAGCATTTTGGAAACTTGGCAGCCACGAGGTGGGAGTGAGTGGACATCCCCCTACCCCACTAGACATCAGGGATTCCGTTAAGCCCAGGGATTAGATTGGGGTGGGAGACTGTCTGCAGGAGGCCTGCTGGTGGTAATTTGGGAGGCTTGCTTGTGATGTTGGAGAGGGTTGGGAAGTTGTCATCGGGGTAGGGACATGAGAGGAGGGGCCACCAATGCAGGGAAAAGGGAGCAGAGATTTGATAAAGCTGCAACCACTTTTATGTGGGGGTGAAGAAAGCGTGTCTTTTTTTTCTCTCCATGTACAGCTTTCTAAAATCACTGTTTCCTGTGGAAGTGGAGGGGCTGGGACATGCAGCCCAGCTCCTATTTTATAAGAGGGTTTATGTTTGGCAGAGCCTCTTATAAAATAGTATGGAAATTCCACATATCCTGATTTTGACATGTGAATCCCCCCTCTCTACATTCTCTCTAAAATCTGCCTCCACGTATCCAATTTATACATGGCAAATAAAATTATTAAGTGTTGCTTGAACAGACTGAATCAGGGGTTTCAAACTCCAGTCCTCGAAGGTAACAAACCAATCAAGTTTTCAGGATATCTCTAATGAATATGCAAAATAGAAGTTTGTGTACAGCAGAGGCAATGACCATGTAAATCTATCTCCTTCATTATGGATATCATGAAAACCAAACATATACACACAGAGCTGTTATAGAGCAAGCATACTGTACTTACTATGAAAACCCGACAGGTCTGCAGTCTCCAAGGACCATAATTTAAGACCTGTGCCTATCCTGATTATGTTTTACCACTTCTTTTCTTTTTCACTTGGACTGACTTCTTTAATTAGGGACTGTTGACTGCTCCTTTTCTACTATCCCTCCCTCTTTCTGCTGATATGTCTTTTGTAGTTTATTGTTGTGCTATGCAGCCTCTTGGGTCTATTTGTTCCTCTCTCGATGTCTTGAGTGTTTTGACTGGTTATGTTTGTTTGATTGTGTTTCATTAATGCTTTCATGGGGTTTTTTTGTCCCATTTATTATCAAGTGTGTATCCCGCCATGATGACTTTCTGAACCAATGGGCTATAAATCTTGCACATAAATAAATAAATCTATACACTTCTAATCACTAGCATATAATTTATGTATCCCTAAACCACTTAAAACATTCTTCAAAATAATCAATCCACCTTCAAGTTTTAAAGATCCAGGGCTATATCATACAAATATATATCTCCTTCCTGAGACTATTTACTACACTCCTTTATTTCCACTGCTTTCCCTGGAGTCTTATCTGCAGTAATTATACAATCCATGTTTATTGTTAACTAGGCAATCAGCTCCTTCAGTTACTATATTCAATTATAATAAACTTCCTTGAAAAGTCATGTTTTTACATTCTGTCTAAACTAGCTATAATCACTCTGTAGCTGCAACTTGTCTGGAAGGCTCTGTGATTTTAAGCCTGTAATTGAAAAATCTCTAATTCTAGTTTTGGCCAAATGTGCTTCTAGCTGACCTGGAATTTCCAGTTAAGTTTGCAGTATTATAATATAGATCAAGTTAATTTTAAATGGTGGCCATCCTGGCTATTATGGGGGATCAATACCTACTTAATACCTATATTCAGCTGCACTATCCATTTAGTAACTTTACTGTATCATATTCTCCTTCTCATCTGCTTCGCTCTCTAAACAACTTTTAATCTAGTTCTCTTCAGTCCTAGAAATACACAACTAGAGAGTACCAGGTATCACGCTTTCTACTTTGTTTCTCCTTTTTTCTGGAATTTTCTTCCCCTCTCCTGGCTTTTTAGAAGGGTGTTTCCTCCTGATGAAAGTTTGTTTGGCTGTTTCACTCTGCCTCCCAGTTAATTATTTTCCACGTCCCTCCTGACTCCCCTTCCCTCCTCTTTTCTTTTCCAAAGGTTTTTACAAAATTAGAATGATTGTTTCATCTTTCCTGTCTAAATTTTGTAAGTCCTTTTCCTGACTTTGATGTGTGTATTGTTTTTATTTTGTAAACTGCTATGAACTAACAGTTAGGTATGGCGGTATATTTATTTATTTTATTTTATTGCATTTGTATCCCACATTTTCCCACCTATTTGCAGGCTCAATGTGGCTTACAAAAACCTGTTATGGCATTGCCATTCCAGGGTAGCAAATACAATTGGTGTTACAATAAGATCAGGGATGAGAAAAAGATCTATACAGACAGTTATAGGAAGATACCTATCAGAATAGGGTGAAGTGGTGCAGTGTTATGATTAAGTCATGGATTCACATTGTAGGCCTTGTTGAAGAGATAGGTTTTCAGAGATTTGCGAAAGTTAGTTATTTCGTTAATCGTTTTCAGGTCAGTTGGTAGCGCATTCCAAAGTTGTGTGCTCATGTAGGAGAAGCTAGTCACATGTGTTAGCTTGTATTTTACTCCTTTACAGTTGGGGAAGTGTAGATTAAGGAATTTGCGGACTGTTCTTTTAGCATTTCTGGGAGGCAGGTCCACGAGGTCTAGCATGTAGCTCGGGGCATCTCCATGGATGATTTTGTGAACCATCGTGCAGATCTTGAATGCGATACGCTCTTTCAGTGGGAGCCAGTGAAGTTTCTAGTGAAGTTTATCAAACATGAATAAGCCATAGTGCCGTTGAATATGCATGTAAGCAGTGACCATGCTACCACTACCTGTTTAGACTAGGGTCCTTTTACTAGAGTGCACCGAAAAATGGGTTGCGCTAGTGTAGGCGCTTAATTTGGGCACACACAGATCAATTTTCAGCACACCTGCAAAAATGCCTTTTTTTTTTGGCCAAAAATGGATGCGCAGCAAAATCAAAATTGGCCTGCGTCCATTTTGGGTCTGAGACCTTACCACCAGCCATTGAATTAGTGATAAAGTGTCACACGTTAACTGTATGGTAATCGTCTACACGCATAGAATGACAATTACTGCCTGGTTTCTGCCGCGCACCAGAAAATAAAAATTATTTTCTACTGCGCGTAGCAGATGCACGTCAAAAATGAAATTACCACAAGGGCCACGCGGTAGCCGGCAGTAACTCCAAATTGGCGCACAAAGGCACTTACGCGGCTTAGTAAAAGGGAAATGGGACTTGATATACTGCCTTTCTGAGGTTTTTGCAGCTACATTCAAAGTGGTTGACATATATTCAGGTACTTATTTTGTACCAGGGGCAATGGAGGGTTAAGTGACTTGCCCAGAGTCACAAGGAGCTGCAGTGGGAATTGAACTCAGTTCCCCAGGATCAAAATCTACTGCACTAACCACTAGGCTACTCCTCCACTCTGTGGCGTAGCCAAGGGTGGGCTTGGGTGGGCCCAGGCCCACCCACTTTGAGTTCAGGCCCACCCAGTAGCAGCATACCTATGATGTGGCTGGCAGGGATCCTCAAGCCCCACCAGCCGAAAACTCCCAACAAGTGCCCCTCCTGCATACCTTGTAAGTAGCAGATCTTCGCCTGCAGTGAGCAGTGACATACATACTGCTCGCACCGGCCCCACAGCCTTATTTCTGCCTAGGTGGAAACAGGAAGTTGCAAAGGAGGGAAGGGTGTGGGGCCAACACGAGCAGTGTGTATTAGTTGCTGCTCGCTGCTGGTGAAAATCTGCTATTTAAAAGGTATACGGGAGAGGGGGGATGTATGAGAGACCATATGGCATGCAGGCGAGAGAAGGAGAGACCAAATCACCTGTGGGACTGGGCGAGGTTCTACTGCCCACCCATCTTGGGCCCAGGCCCACCCAAAATTGGGTGTCTGGCTACGCCCCTGCCTCCACTAGGCCCCTTTGGCCTGCTATTCAGTAGTTTCTTGCTACATGTGGTTAAGCAGCTGGCATACAATCAAGAAATCTGCTCAAATGAGTATTTTGGAAAATTAGAGGAACTGGAGAAAGATGTTACAGAAATCATAAACATGAATTCAGCCTTTGTAAGAGATAAGAGACATTGCCATCATAAGGTGGAACAGCTGGAAAGTGAAGCTAGGCATTTAAGGCTTCTCCTCTTAAGCTTTCCTAAAGTGCTAGGAATGTAACCAGCAGGCTTGTTTAAGAGATATGTTATAGTGGTTCTGAATATAATGGTTGTGGATATTCCTCTTGTCAATTCAATATAATTTTTCCCCAGATGGAAACAAGATAGCAATCAGGAAGAACAGATGGTGACCCAAATCTATTACATTTAAAAACATTTATATTCTGCTCAGCTACCATTCTAAGAGGATTGCAGGTAAACTTTAAAAAATAAAATTATGACAACACACATAAGAAACAAGACACTAAGCACATGTCATGCAAACAAAAACTCAAGCAGAGACTAGATGTGAAGAAGTTCCACCTCCAGTTTGGCAGCCTTTGCGCTGCCTTGGAGAAGAAAAGTCACTTGAGAGAGAATCACTTTGGTATAGCAAGAAGTCATACTGTAGGCATGACCTGCGCTCCAGGTATGCAGTATCCTTTCACACAGAGGATGTCTCCAGGGATGTGTGCCCATGAGGAAAGGATAGGACGACCACTTTAGTTGGTGATTCAATCATTGGGCGTGTAGGCTTGTGGGTGTAGGATCACTCGGCATCTTGCCTGCCTGGTGCAAAGGAGGCAGACCTCACACATTACCTAGATAAGGCTGTAGTGCAGGGTAGGAGCAGACTGTCTTCGTACATGTAAATACCAACAACATAACAAAGCATGAGAGGGAGGTTCTGGAAGCTAAACGTAGGCTTTTAGATAGAAAGTTGAAATCGAGGACCTCCAGGGTACCATTCTCAGAAATGCTCTCTATTCCATATTCAGGACCCCAGAGGCGAGCAGAACTCTGGAATCTCCATGCATGAGTAAAAAGATACTGCAGGGTGAAGGCATTTAGATTCATATGGAATTGGGCAACATTTTGGAGAAGGGAGAATCTATTCTAAAATGATAGGCTTCACCTTAAAGGGGATAGAACTAAGCTTTAAAAAGGAAATAAAATAGTCTTTAAACTAAAGCTTGGGGAAAATTCGACAGTAGCTCAGGAGTGCATGGTTCAGAGTAAGGTGCCTTCGAGATATACTGGCAAAATGCAGTAGTTAGTGTGGATGCCCTAGTGGTGTGAGTTGGAATTACAGCTTTTTCATGGATTTGTGTTGCTGTTTCTGGGTTTCCCTTTGAATCAGTGGCATAGCCACAGGTAGGCCTAGGTGGGCCGAGGTCCACCCAGTTAGGGCTTAGGCCCACCCAACAGTTGCACACGTTTAGCGGTAGCTGTTGGGGATCCCAAGCTCTGCCAGCGGAAGACTTCCCCCTGATGATAACAAAAACACTGATCTCCACGATACTGGCACCTGTGTTTTCAGTGCATGCCTGCTGCAGATTGCCAAGGTGGAGAGAAGCATTTTCCTGCCAGCTTAGATATTTTTTTGGGTGGTGGGGGGGGGGGGGGAGAACACTTGGTGCCCACCCACTTCTTGCCTAGGCCCACCCAAAATCTGCTGACTGGCTACACCCCTGCTTTGAATCAACACCACGTAGAGAATTCACAAGAAACTGACAATAGTGTAAGATGTTTAAAGTGTTTTATTGCACAGAAATGTTTCAATAAATAAGTCAGTTAAAAACATATTTAAAACCCAGGTTGTGCTGTGAGAATAAAAATGCATCTGCATGTAAAAAAAACATTTTAAAGTTCTTCGGATGTAAAGCAGGGGCGTAGCCAGACCTCGAAGTGGGAGGGGGCCAGAGCCCAAGTTAGGGGGGCACATTTTGGTCACCGCACCACTGCCGCTCCCCCCCCCCCCCCCCGCCACCACCGCCCTCCGCCGCCCACTGCCGCTGCTGTAACATCTTGGCTGGTGGGGTCCCCAACCCCTGCCAGCTGAAGACTTTGTCCAGCGCTGGTCCCCAGTGCTGCCGCATTGCCTGCCCTGTTCCCCTCACGCCCGACGAGAGGGGAAGAGAGAGCAGGGCAGGCAGTGCAGCAGCACCACCGTAGACCAGCACTGGATGAAGTCTTCAGCTGACAGGGGTTGGGGACCCCCCACCAGCCAACCAGGGGCCCAGAGCAATTTTGGGGGGCCCAGGCCCCCATGGTAGCCCCACCTAGCTACACCACTGATGTAAAGTGCACAAATGGAATGAATTGCGCAACAATTGATACAATGCTAACCGAAATAATTTCCTTCAACAGTGCTATCCAATCTTCTCAATGGTTACTTAAAGTGTGAACAAGAATTGCTCATTAAACTGTGGCAAGTTCAATTAACACAAATGTGATCATGGACAATTATCAGATAAGTATTCTCTGTTAAGTTAACCCTTAAACCTTTAAACCTTTGCTCTTTTATTACCTACATTTTCTTTAAAGGACTGATCCTTTGTGTTACTATTTTTTTTTTATCATTCAGGTTTTCACCAGACCAACATGTACCAGGATCACAGACTCTTTCTCCCCAGGTAAGTGAGTATATTGCTCCTCCCCAGCACTAACAAAGTTCCCTTTTGTCAGGGCCGTGCCAACCCGGTAAGCGGGGTAAGCACCGCAGGGGGGGGGGCGCCTGCCTTCAAGGGCGCCATGCCGGCCGAGGCGCTGCCATCCAGTTGTATTTAAAAATTAAAAAAAAAAACCTTACCGCGTTGGCGCATCGGCACCTATGCGCTGCTGCCTTGCTCGCGGATGCAGAGCACATTGCGAGTCGCCTCCTCTCCCTCTGCGGTAGGTCTTGGAAGGGTGGGTAACCAAAGACCCTGTTTCAACCAACTCTGTCCTTTTTATCTTCTCCTCACCCTGCCCATTAGAGATAGTGTCATAGCGACCCCCCAAAAAATCCTCTCGCCTATAGCAGAGGCCAGGGGCGTAGCAAGACAGCAGGTTTTGGGCGGGCCTAGGCAAGAAGTGGGTGGGCACCAAGTGTTCTCCCCCTTACCTTCCACCAAAAAAAATATCTCAGCTGGTGGGAAAATGCTTCGCTCCACATTGGCAATCTGCAGCAGGCATGTGCTGAAAACTGAGCAATCACCGGTACTAGTATCGTGGAGAGTAGCATTTTTGTTACCATCAGGGGAAAGTCTTCAGCTGGCAGAGCTTGGGATCCCCACCAGCTACCGCTAAACATGTACTACTGTTGGGTAGGCCTGAGCCCTAAGTGGGTGGGCCCTGGCCCACCCAGGCCCACCTGTGGCTATGCCACTGGCAGAGGCACTTTTTAGGGGATCACACGTGGTTTTATTTCATTTATAACAAAATCTAAAGTCCGGTGGAAAATACCGAAAGAAAGCCAGCCACACACACAAAACTCAGCAGCTCTCAGCCCTGGCCATCATTTCCTGTGTAGGGTGAGAAAGTCCAATCTGCTGATGTCTCTCCTGGCCTTTATGACTTTTTTGTCCACAGGTAAGAAAATGACTAGTTAAGTCAATGATACATTCTAGAATGTGTTAATCACATTGATTATTGAATACACTTTTGGTTGGTTTGCCTTCACATCAAACTCATCAGCTACAGCTGGTTCAGAATATAACGCAATGAAATATGATCATGGGTCTGCAGTGTTATTTGGACGGCATTAGCTTGTCTCATAAAACATTGTTGTTGACTCATCAGGTGTGCTATTCTATAATTCCTCCTGGCTTGTTTTCTCTTTTGATTCTGTATCAGCCTGGTCGTTCTTTGAGGTCTTCTTCTGCTAATCAATTGGTCATTCCATCTATGACCCAGGTCTGGCATATCACTTCCCCTGAAAAAGCTGAAGCCAGAAGGCGGAGCTTGCCGCGGTTGTGTAGTACACCCAAAACAACAGCAAAAGGTCATTAAAAAGAAGGGACTGCCTATACGCACTCCATCTGTAACAAGTCTAAAGCAGTGTCTTAAAAGGTGGATTTTTAAAAAAACCTTATTGGACAGCTTTTTTATTTATTTGAAAGTTTCCCTTATCTAGATATAAATATCATTAAATAAAAATTTAATATCTCTAAAACTGCTTAAAAAATTATTGTAGCCGGTAGCAGAAGTAGTTATAAACTCTGTATTGTGTGCTCATTTTTATGCACTGTTCTCTATACAATACAGATTGCAGTTTCAGTGAGGATATCCTATTTCTTGATGGGTTCATCTTTACTGTTGTTGGGAAGCCTGGTGTTATAAAGATGGAAATATATTGAAAGTAAAATTAAACTCTCCTTTCATTGGGGCACATGGAATCATATCGTCATCTGTTTTGTACTAGTTTACCTTTTAGATACACAAATGGATTATTCTGTTTTGTACATGTTTCAAGGGCAAGTGGTTTATAAGTCAAAATAAAAATAAATAATTTGTTTCATGCAGATCTTTTTTGTTTAAACATAACTAAATGAGCTATAAGCCCCTAATGCAGTCCATTGGTTTTTTCATGTGTTCTTCGAGGGACTGAAATGTGCTTATGTTTCTTCATTCAGGACAAAGTTTAGCATTTTCTTTTTGTTATGGTATTGGGCTGAAAAAGGGGGCAGGGTGGGAGAAGAGAGAAAGGAGATGCCACACACGGGGGGGGGGGGGGGGGGGCAACTGATAGTCTGCAGGGGGGCGCCAGAGACCCTAGGCACGGCCCTGCCTTTTGTGAAATTCCCTCTAGTGTAGGCTCCACATGATGTTCACTTATCTGTTGCACTCTCTTGGCTATGCTTTGGCCTTGCTTGCGAAGGGTGCCTTGCTCACTCCAACGATGTGCTGTTCTTTGAATCTTGTTACTTGGCTTTATAGACAACTCAAAGGGAGGAAAAAACATGGAGGTTTAATGACAGGAGACGACATGAGCCTATCTGGCCCATTATTATTATTATTTTTTTTTTGTTACATTTGTACCCCACGCTTTCCCACTCATTGCAGGCTCAATGCGGCTTACATGGGGCAATGGAGGGTTAAGTGACTTGCTGAAGCTAGTGGGCGAAGCTGGATGCCATATTGGTACGTCCAAAACAAACAATAACAAATGTGAGGTTTATAGTGTTTTATTAAACCTCCTAGGTTTTGCATTCACTCTGTTAGGGTTTTGCATTCACTCTGTTAGGAGGGGATGGGAGGGGGGATGTAAGGGAAGTCGGATGCCACCCTACAACTGCGTCGGACTTGAAGTGTGCAGGGCCAGGGGAGTCGTTCGTGAGCGGTGAAAAGGGTGCAGCTGTACCCATAGATCTTTCTTTTCAAGACAGCTGGAGGTTGTGTTTGGCATATGTAACATTAAAGATTGCTCTATTCTTTCAATACCCTGCATCACTTCCAGCGCTCATTCACATCTATCTGACTCCTGTCCCCTTGCGCCCTCTTAGCCCCCTCCACCTGCCACCCAGTATCTGTTCCTTTGCTTCATATACAGGCACCTTGTCTCCAGACAATATCCTATTACCATTTCCTCCTTGTCAGCCCGCGACTCACACACCTCCTGCTCTCATTCCTCTTGCTCTTGCACCACCGGCGGCTTCTCCCTAGAGCCTCTGAACCAGAACCAGGTGAAAATAGCAGCCAGGGTAGACCACATGCTGTCACCAAGGAGCCCCAACCCCCTGGGAGCTGAGTTGGGGACCCCCAGCCCCATCAGCACTCCCAGCCACTGCCTTTGCTTCTCGCACTGCCAAAAAGCATCACCAGCCCTGAGCTGATAATTCCTCTGTGTATATCCATATGCTGCATAAGTCGGCATCTTTCTAAATATAACTCACATAAAATAACAATGAACCTCCTTGCTTTGTTTTGTAAGTGCCAATATGGTGGCTGTGCAAGGAGAAAGCTTCAGCTTTTTGACATCATGCTGTCTACTGTCATTAAACCTCATTGGGAAAAACCCTAACTTCCTCACTTAAACAACACACTCATGGGCCAATGATCAGAAGCAAAGTCAAGCGCTAGAGGCTGTTAGCGCCATTTAGCGCCTGTGTTTGCTACTGCCCCATGATCAGAGCCCCCGAGCGCATGAAATGACACGCTCGCAGGCTCTAAATGCAACTAGCATACAAATGCATGCAAAACAGGGTTCTTAGCACAAGTAGCATGCAAATGCATGCTAAACCTATTGATCCCCAATGATCAGCAACCAGCGCACCAAAGATTGGCTTGCTGGCCGCAGCAAACCCTATGCCAGCTCGGAGCTGGTATTAGGGTTTGCAGATCATTGGGGAGGAATGGTGAGCCCTGTCCAGCACGCATTGCATGCAAGCTAGACTCCATTCCCCCCCAATGCAGCAGCCCCCTAAAGGAACCCTGACCCGACCCCCCCCCCGACACAAGTTCAGGGGGGGATGGAGATCTGGTGGGTCTCCAGACCCCTAACCCCCCCCCCCCCCCCCCCTCCCAGCATCCCACCGATGTTCCTGGTGGCCCAGTGGGCCGCGAATAAATCCTGCCCCACCTGGTGGTCTAGCGGCCCTTCCCCCTACCTGCAGTTGGAGGAGGGAGATGGCCTCCCTCCTTTTCCATCAGCGCTGCCTGTAAAATAGCAGCGCCCAGCCCTGTCCAGTTCATCCTGGGATGTGCTGGGCGGGGCTTCACACCATATAAGGGAGAAACTTGTGGCACAAACCCCATACCATTTTTATCGTTTAGAGGGCAATATGATCAGAATGCCCAAGCCTTGTCAATAGCTATGTGGCCACATTGTGAGCAACCTGGAGATCACAAAGCATACCTGCAGGCAAACAGAGATTCCAATAATCCAAATGTAGAAACCAGGGGCGTAGCCAGATGGCCAATTTTGGGTGGGCCTAAGCCCAAGGTGGGCGGGCATGGAATTCAGCCCCCATCTGGTTTGGTCCTCTCTCCACCCCTCCCTGCCCACAATCCCTAAATATTAAATACTTGAACTGGTGGGGATTCCCAAACCCTGCCAGCTGAAGATTTCCTCTTCCTCCTCGAGCAGCCAGCACTCGTCCAAATGGCAGCCGGCAGCACTTACCTCAAACTGATGCTGCTGCTGGCAGGCCATGCATGCTCAGTGCTTTTGCATGTGCGAAAACTGAGCATGTGCAGAAGGGCTGGTCTCAGCATCAGCTCAAGAAAGGAGCTGCTGGTTGACATTTGGAAGAGTGCTGGCTGCCCAAGGAAATAAAATCTTCAGCTGGCGAGGCTTGGAGATCCCCACCAGCCACAGCAAGAGTGTCACAATTTTGGATGGGCCTGAGTCCAAAGTGGGTGGGTCCTGGCCCACCCAGGCCCACCTGTGGCTATGTCACTGGTAGAAACACTTGCTTCTGAAGAACAGTCAAAAAATCAGAAGTCTCAGGAAGAGGCTTAAGATGATGAATCTGTACATCACCTTATTGAGGAAAGGCAATTAGTCAAGTTTTAATAAATCAAATCAAGGTAATTCCAAAAATATAGCCTGGATGACCTTCTGAAAGTGACAATATAACGTTTCAAGTTTTAAGCTTATTGAATACTTGCTATGCCTCCCGATTAGAGAACTAAAGAATAGGGTAGAAGAAATGCAATCTCATATACTATAGTAAGATTAAGAAAAGGAGGAAGGGTGTATCATAAATCCAGTGGCTGCTTCTCCATATTCATATGGCTGCTTTGTTAGAAAGGTTGTCCCAGGTAGGACAGAGCAGTGCCATATTATTAGTCTTGTTTGGTTTTGCGCAGGATATGAACCTAATTATCCGCCTTTATCTTTATAAAGCTTAGTATTTGTTTTGGGGCCAAAGTATCTGGATTCATTCAAATCTAGCCAAAATGACTAAGAAGAGAAGATGTTAATTCTTGTCATATGACAAGAGATCATCAGTGGAAAGTACTTGCAGTGCTGGCATGATAGTAGGCTGCTCCCCTCCTGGCAGCATTTCAGATCTCTTCAGCCTCAGAGGGCCTGTGGAACCATGTCAGTTATGGTACTTCTCCCAAAGGCCCCTTTTACCTAGTGCAGTGGTTCCCATACTGGTCCTGGAGGCACCCCAGACAGTCAGGTTTTCAGGATATCCACAATGAATATTCATGAGAAAGGTTTACATGCAGTGGAGGTAATGCATGCAGATCTCTCTCATGAATATTCATTGTGGATATCCTGAAAACCTGACTGGCTAGGGTGTCTCCAGGACCAGGTTTGGGAACCAAAATGAGGGGCCGTGGTAACTGGAGGCTCACTTGAACCTCACCAGTCTCCCTCTCTTAATACCCCCATCCTGTCTCCTCCTCCCTCTCTTTTTTTCTCTTTCTGTCTCCCTACTCTGTCTCTATAAGACTCCCTCTTTCTTTCTTTCTTTCTTTCTTTCTTTCTTTCTTTCTTTCTTTCTTTCTTTCTTTCTTTCTTTCTTTCTTTCTTTCTTTCTTTCTTTCTTTCTTTCTTTCTCTCTCTGTCCCTCTAACTTAGACCCCAGTCTCTCTCTCTCTCAAGTCCCTCTCACTTAAATCTCCTCTCTTCTCCACAAATCTTTCTCCCTCTTTCAAATTTCCACACCCTTATTGTAACCTAGGGGTTAAAATAATCTTAACTGGGCTCCTCCAGAGGGAAAAGAAAAAAGAGTTCTATAGTGACATCACTCTGGAATCACAGCTGAGCAACCTGAGACCTGGTTGCCTTGGCGACAGCTTGCTAGTCATTTGAAAGTTGGCCAGAAACAGATGAAGAGGGTATATGTATTTTTGAGTGTGAGAGTGGCCACAAGGAGTTGGTGCTTCGGTGAGAGAGGTTGTGTGGGTGAGGCTGGTGCTGATTGAGGTGGAGAAAGATACATATATATATATATATATATATATATATATATATATATATATATATATATATATATATATATACTGAGTTAGGATTGGGAAAGGGGTGAATACCTGTAAGTGAGTGTCTAGAGAGGGGATAGTAAAGGGAAAAGGGTGAAGCCTGTTGAAGAGTGTGGATGTATGCTGAAGAGTGTCTGAGTACAGGGAGTACTAGTGAAGTAATAGGCGGTAGGAAAGAGAGTTGGTTGCAACTGTTTGGAAGGAGGAATAGTTGGTAATGTGTGTTTAGCATCCGGAAGTCAGAAAATTGGATTGGATGTGGTGAGTAGAACGTGCATCGGAGGACATGACTGGGCCCCAATGCAAGAAAGAGTGAAACTGCAGTGAAATCAGAGAGAGAGAGAAAGGGAAATCGGATAAGTAACTGAAAAATACATTATAGACACATTATAGACCTGAGAAGGAGTCCGGATCCAAAGGGAATCTGGAAAAGGAAAACAGAACCACAAAGTATCAAATTCTCGCTGATAACAAGGGGACAAACAAATAACAGTGATGTCCAATTCATATAAATAGTAAATGGGAACAAGAATAATACTTATCTGATGCTGTGTATTTAGGTCTGTTAGTTCCACCTGTGCAAGGAAAGAAAGCCTCAATTGTTATGATTGCCAGATGACATGGATATATGGTTCTAAATGTTTAAGTTTTAACAAACTAGCAATTGTTTGAAATTAAAAAGTATTCTAATTCTTTTGGGAAAACTAATAAACATATTTGTTTAACCTTCTAATTGGTCTCCCCCTAATTCGGAATCTATCTTAAATTTAGTTTTAATTCATCTCCCGCCCTTTGAGGACAGGAGACGAGGTTAGTTGATTTGTACCTCCTTCCGGTTTGGGCAGAGAGTTCCTGAGGGTAAGCCACGACTATGGACAATCAACCCTCAGAGAACTCATAGCCAACATCGCCTGCCTTACCAGGGGGGGAGGTAACAAATTTGGCGTAGTCGTAATCTGAATGTGAAAATAAGTTTTTATTTTAATTGCCTAAGGGAGAATGTGAAGTTTGGTAATGTTGAGGACAATATTAAATTTAAGTAGGCGTGAAATGTAACCAGAGGGGTTAATAAAATAAATAAAATTACCCAAGTTGTCCCAGAGTTCCATTGTGACCAGCAGCGCAGGTCCTTGGAATTTGCTGAGGGCTGAGCTTCTGTTGGCTTGGTAACAGCAGCTGGCGGTTAACAGAAGAAGCTGAAGCACTGTGAGAAAAAGGATGTGTTTGAAGGCTCTTTGTGAGAGAGATATGAAACAGTGTTAAAGTCATTTAGAAAAGGTTTAATGTGAAAGAGAATAATTGAGACCTAGTTTGAGAGTGACCTGTACAGGAGAATGGCTGTGGGTCAGGACAGTAAGTGAACTGAATGAGAAATAGAGAAGAGTGACAGGGGAAAAGTGAGAGAGGGGGCTGACTTCTGAAGAGACAGGATGTGCTGTGCGGTGAGAGAGAGACAGTGGTGTGAGTGAATAGTGAAGTAGGGGGAATCTAGCGGGATTTTTGATTTACTCAGTATACTAAGGCAGGTGGGAGTGAGAAGGTATAATTGGGAAGGGTTTTACCTAAATTATTCAAAGCTGGAGAGTTTGGGGTAATGGGTGTTTGAAAGGTAGTCAAAGGAGAGTATTATGCTTGTATTGGGGAGGGAATTTTAGGAAATCCAATAATAGGAAGAGAGAAAGAATCCTGATTTGCAGTGTGAGTGCATGGTTAGTGCTGGGATAGAATGTTAATACTGGTGCTGCTGGAGGAATGTTGTGGAGATGTGCTGTAAATGAAATTGTGTCAGCCACACTCCATAGCTGAGGGCCAATTAATTCAAGTGGAGGCCTGGAAGCATAGGAGAATTTGATTTATTTTATTTGACTAAAGCTATTGGGCCACAGTTTTTGGTTAAAACTTCCCATATAAACCCTACAGCGAATATAGGGAGGCAGGGTTTTCCCTCCATTTACTTTAATTAAGTGGAAGGTGTAGGGGGAAGCGAGGTGCCGGAAAGAGCGCACAGATTGCAGAAGACAACACGGGCCCCAACGCAAGAAAGACTACTTGACATCGGAGTGAAAGAATTCTACCAAAGCTAAGTGACTTTGTGAGACACAGGGACAATTCTGAGGGTTTAATTGAACAGGGAAACCTGAAAGAGAAAAGATACTTACCTGATTCCTCCTGGAAAGTGGATAAGAGGGACGACATCTGCAAAAGACAAGAAAATAACCCAAAGAATCAATTTCTTGGGATTTCAATAAAAGAGAGAAAATATTTTGGTTGAGAAATTTAGGAATGAAAGTTTAAGTACTTATCTGATATTCATTCTGTTTGATGCAAAGATTCCTGCAGGGAGCTAAAGAAGTGAAATAAGTGCACTGAAACTACATTAATTTAAACAATACAAAATTTCTAATTAAGTTTTCTGATTTCATTAACATTACAATGGTTAATTATACAGCTGAGAAATGTTCTAAATAAATCCTTTAAATTGTTTCACAGTCTAATTTGTGAGATTGTGTTTTGTTGTCCGAAAAGGGGTAAAATCCCGAAATTAGTTTTATTTCCTCACCTATCCTTTGAGGGTAAGTGACGTGGTTAGTTTTTGTTGCTTGCTCCTCATTCCTGTGTGCTGGTTTCCGAGAAGTTGCCATGACTGCTAACATCTGGCTTCCCGGAATCCTGCTCCTACATAACATCATCCACAGGCGTGAGTGGGACATAGCTACATTATTCTCACCAGTCTTAATCTCTCAACTATGCCGCTTCTCAACCCATCAGTCTTCTTCTCTTTCTCAATCATCTCCACCCTGTTCCCATTGTGCAACCTCTATCTATCATCCCCACCCTTATTTCCAACAGTTTAAACACTCAGTGATTCCTCTAATTCATCCTTCCACCATCCCCTCAGCCAGCCAATCAGTTACACCAGCTAAGCAACCATCTTCTATTCCTTAGTCAACCCCTACACATTGAATCAACCAACTCCCACAGCAAACCACCCATCCACCCCTCCTTACAGCAAACCAGCTTAAATGCCTCCAGCCAGTCACTCATTTGTCCATCTTGTGTCAGTCACCCCTTCTCCTCACCTTCCAGACTGCTGTTGTTGTTCCTTTGTAACCAGGTGTTAAATAGCATATCTTTCCAAAATATTTTGGTGGTCAGTTATGGGGCTGAGTGAGCTGGAATCTATCTCTCTCTTTTTTTTTCTTTTTTTTTTTAAGACTGCTGCCCGAGAAGCCATTGTTTACCCTTGCTGTTTGGGACCTATCAGCTACAATTGCCAGCTGCAGTAAGGTTTGCAGTGGTCAGTGTTGCAATCCAGAAGTTTGTGGCAGCAACTTTGAACTGCTGTAGAAGAGGGCCTGCAGTGGTGACAGATGGCCAGTGGCAGTGGAACACCAGTGGGTAGGCAGGGCTCCAACTGCCCCCCTCCTTTGGGTTCCATGACTACTGATGCTACCTCTCTTCTATTCATCCATGCTGGCTACTGAAGCTACATCTACAAGCTCCTTTGCCCATCTCTATGGGCCAATAAGTTAAAGAGGTAGCATCAGCAGCCCAAATAGGCAAATGACTTCACTACTGCTATAACTATTGCTGCAGAACGCATGTTCATATTCACATAGCCACATGCGGCTTGTGAGATAGATGCCAGTTGGCCACTGCTGCCCTAGCAGGTCTAGTTTTCAGTGTATTCATGATGAATATGCATGCAGATTTCACTGAGGATATCCTGAAAACCTGACTAAATAGAGCATACTCCAGAACCAGCTTTAACATCATTATCCACCTTATAATTGAAAGAGAAAAACGCCTAGATTTCGACCCAAATCGGGAGATAGACGTTTATCTCACAAAAACGAATAAATCGGTATAATGGAAAGCCGATTTTGGACTTTTTCAACTGCACTCCATCGCAGAAGCGTACAAAGTTGACAGGGGCGTGTCGGAGGCGTGGCGAAGGTGGAACTGGGGCGTGGTTATCGGCCGAGGAGAGATGGGCGCCTTTCGCCGATAATGGAAAAAAAGTATGCGTTTGTAGCTAGAATTTAGGGCACTTTTCCTGGACCCTGTTTTTTCACAAATAAGGCCCCAAAAAGTGCCCTAAATGACCAGATTACCATCAGAGGGAATCGGGGATGACCTCCCCTGACTCCCCCAGTGGTCACTAACCCCCTCCCACCACAAAAAATTATGTTTCACAACTTTTTTATTTTCACCTCAAATGTCATACCCACCTCCCTGGCAGCAGTATGCAGGTCCCTGGAGCAGTTGTTAGGGGGTGCAGTGGACTTCAGGCAGGTGGACCCAGGCCCATCCCCCCCCCCCCTACCTGTTACAATTGTGCTGCTTAATGCTTAGTCGTCCAACCCCCCCCCCAAACCCACTGTACCCACATGTAGGTGCCCCCCTTCACCCCTTAGGGCTATAGTAATGGTGTAGACTTGTGGGCAGTGGGTTTTGAGGGGGATTTGGGGGGCTCAACACACAAGGGAAGGGTGCTATGCACCTGGGAGCTCTTTTACCTTTTTGTTTGTTTTTGTAAAAGTGCCCCCTAGGGTGCCCGGTTGGTGTCCTGGCATGTGAGGGGGAGCAGTGCACTACAAATCCTGGCCCCTCCCACGAACAAATGCCTTGGATGTATTCGTTTTTGAGCTGGGCGCTTTCATTTTCCATTATCACTGAAAAACAAAAACGCCCAGCTCACAAATTGTCGAATAAAACATGGACGTCTATTTTTTTTGAAAATACGGTTCGGTCCGCCCCTTCACGGACCCGTTCTCAGAGATAAACGCCCATGGAGATAGACGTTTTCATTCAATTATGCCCCTCCACGTGTACTTTAAGCCAGACTGACTTAGATAATTACAGAAAGACAATTTACCCAGGAGAATGGATTTGAATATCACCCCCCTCTTCCCCACATACAAACATATGCACACACTGAAAGTTATACTGTAATTTTTATTTTTGCTTACTGTGTAAGCAGTTTTTATTTTTGTAGCAAATTGAGTCTAAGTAAACCATGGTTAAGCACAATAAACATAACATGTTTTTGAGATGACTCTTATTCATTAAACAGCTTTTTCTTTGTAGTGGTGATTTCAATTTGGTGTTTCCCATATTCCTCTTGAGTCTTTGGATTGTCTTTCAAGTGGTTCTAGTAAGAACATCAACATTTGAAAAATACAGTTAAGTCTTTTCAGTGTGACAAATGCTGAGGTATTTGAATTTTTTTTTTTAGTAGGATTTCCTCTGTGCCTTTTTATGTCTCTGTACCCCATGCACGGTTTGCCGTATCATCACAAATTTGCTATTTTAGGAAGCAGCCATGAAAAATTGTGCATATTTAACATTCCCACACAGCAGGGACTGCCATCCATAGAAACCTCAAGGCTGAGTACACTGGTGATCCCCAAGGATGATGTTTCCCAGTTTCGAGAGTCTTGAGGTTGCTTTCATCATTTTTTTTGGAAGGTTAGTCAAGTGATAAAAAAGGGAAAATAACTGTTACGTGCTGAATAGGGAGATAACTGCAGTTATTTACACACTGCTTCTCTTTCGTAATCTACCAGCCTCTACATATGTGTAAACACAGACAGAGTGGGAGCAAGTAAGAAAGGTCTTGGTTTCTAAAAGATTGACATATGTAGACAGATGGTGCCTTGAAATGTTCAAAATGGAAGTAAACCACAATGCTACAGTTTGCAGTGAAACTAGCAAACAGATTTGGAGGACTCTGACCTATCCACAAAGGTGGATAGAGCTAGTTCAGATTAATTGGAGCTTTATATTCCATTAATACCAATAAAACAGAATAGCAACTGATGGACACACTTGTATTTGCTTGAGAAGATCAGCTTGGAGCTGGTGGACACACACAGTTTCAAATGGGGAGAGACACATAAGGGCTGAGAAGTTAAGATAAAAAGGTAGACTAAAACAAATTAAAAAAAAAAACACAAAAAACAAGCTGAATGCAAACAAAGACAGGATGAGAAAGAGAGAGGTCAACTGTGGTTATGGAAAAGATGACTGAGAGATGAAAGTGGTAAACTGTGAGACTGTACACATGGTAAAGCAAGAATAAAAAATTAAGGTGGAAAAACTAGTGATTAAAAAGAAAATGAAAAAATGGTAAAAGAATGATAGAAGAGAGTGATAAAAACAAGGACATGAATAGTAGATTCTCATAGGTTAAAAAATTGATGTTATTCTCGAACAGAAAGGTTCCTGACCTTTTTGATTGTGTGGACCCCTTTCAACCTCCAAAACATGCACAGACACCCCCCCCCCCCCCCCCCCTTCACCCAGACCTCTCTTCCCGGACCCCCTCCTTACTGTTATTAGTTACTACTACTACTACTACTATTTATTTCTATATAACTACTAGACATACATAGCACTGTACATAAACGTAAGACAGTGGTTCTCAATCCAGGTCCTGGAGGCACCCCAGACAGTCAGGTTTTCAGTATATCCACAATGAATATTTATGAGAGAGATTTGCATGCATTGCCTCCACTGCATGCAAATCTCTCTCATGAATATTTCATTCTGGATATCATGAAAACCTGATTGGCTGGGGTTCCTCCAGGTCCAGGTTTGGGAATCACTGATGTAAGAAACAGTCCCTGCTCAACAGAGCTTACAATCTAGTCAAGATAGACAAAGGATAAATCAGTTCAAGACAAACAGGACAAAATGAATAGGGAGTTATGTTTATTACAGCAGTGATTAACCCAACATGGGTATTGAACAGGTGAACAAGGTGTTAACAGTTGAAAGCAGCCTCAAAAAGATGAGCATATAACCTGAATTTGAAGAGGGCAAGGCAAAGAGCATGATATGCCAACTCAGGAAGTCTATTCCAGGTAAACGGCGCAACAAAATGGAAGAAATAGAATCTAGAGTTGGCGCTGTAGAAGGTACATGTAAGAATGATTTACTTGATGAACAGAGTTCCTGGAGAGGGTGTAGGGAGGGAGGACAGAGGCTGAGGAGCTCCAGAATGAATGCACCTATAAATTAGTAAGAGGAATTTGAACTCTATATAGAAACCAATATGCTCCTCACTCTTTGTACATGGATCTTGGTTTTCTATGCTTCTCTTAGGATTTTTATTCAAAGTACCTGGTTTCTGTTGGGTTGTCGAGAATTACATGTATCTCTTTGGTTCTACATTACAATGGAATGTGATATCACCTAAGGCAGTGTTTTTCAACTGGTGTGCCACAGCTGCTCCCCAGGTGTGCCGCGAGAGTTTGGGATTCCCATCTAGATTGTGCAATCTTCCTCCTCCCACCCCTCGGGTCTCTCTCCTCTTCACCACAATTTTTCACTTTGCAGTTGCTGCATATTTTTTCTTCCTCATGCTGCATTTCTCCTTCCTTCCCTCCTCCCTGAGTGTCGAGTCAACAGCTCTCCTGATCACCCTCCCCCACAGGTCCAAACACCTCCCCCCCCCCCCCCCCCCCCCCCCCCCCCCCGTGGATCCAAACATCTCTTTCACTTCTTCCCATGCCCATAGCACTTCAGACTTGTCTCCTTGCTGTAGCAGCGATCAACATCAAGAGAATATCTATTATTGCATCTACCTAGTTATAAGAATGTAACGTACAAGGTTGTTTATACAGCTAGAGTTGGTTATCTAGGATTCAAAGGTAGAATCTAATTCCAAAAGAAATCAGAGACATAAGCTCCTATCTTTTGTTCCAAAAAGCTTTAAAAACATATCTGTTTAAAAAATATTTATCTATATAATCATTAATATAGAAATATCATTCCAATATATGTATATTGCTATATTCACTGTTATATTGTACGCCACACTGAACCAAAATTTGCTTTTCGGATAATGTGGGATATAAGAATAAATAAATAAATGGAAGGGGAGAGCAGAGGGGAGACAGGTTTCACATAAAGGGAAGGGAAGAGGGGAGACATGCTGCTTATATAGGGAAGGGAAGAGAAAAGGGGAGACAGGTTGCACATGAAGGGCACCCTAGGGGGCAATGCAGTGGACTTCATAAAATGCTCCCAGGTACACATCTCACCATTACTCCCTTACCTTGTCTGCTGAGCCCCCCAAAACCCACACCCCCAACCATACACCACTACCATAGCCCTTATGGGTGAAGGGGGCACCTATATGTGGGTGGTTTTCTGGTGAGTTTTGGAGAGCTTACAGTTTACTCCACAAGTGTAACAGGTAGGGGGAGGTGGGAACCTGGGTCCACTTGTCTGCAGTGCACTACACCCACCACTAGACTACTCCAGGGACCTGCATGCTGTTCTAATGGACCTGAGTATAACATCTGAGACTGGCATAAAGGCTGGCAAGTAATGTATTTGATCACATTTTGGGGGGTGGGGGTGGGAGGGGGTTAGTGACCACTGGGGGAATAAGGGGAGGTTATCCCTAATTCTCTCCAGTGTTCATCTGGTTATTTAGGGCAACTTGTTGTGCCTTATTTGTTATAAAAACAGTCCTGGACAGTTTGGTTTTGTTCCATTATGGCTGAAAAACGTCTAAGTCTTAGGAACGCCCAAGTCCCGGCCTGAACACGCCCCTAACATGCCCCCTTGAGATTTGGTTGCACGTCTGACGGACTCCATAGAAAAACGTCTAAAAATAGGTTTTGAAAATACTGATTTGGACGTTTTTGTGAGAAAAACATCCAAATGCTGTTTAATGCCACTTCTTAGATGTTCTTCTGTTTTGAAAATGGGCCCAATAGCCACTTAAGTCGATCTTCAGCACTTAAGTGGCCATAGGCTAGTGTATAAAAATAGGACAGACATTTATGTGGTTCCACTTATGCTGAATATTGGCACTTAAGCAGCTAAGTGTTTGTTTTGTTACATTTGCACCCTGCGCTTTCCCACTCATGGCAGGCTCAATGCAGCTTACATGGGGCAATGGAGGGTTAAATGACTTGCCCAGAGTCACAAGGAGCTGCCTGTGCCTGAAGTGGAAATTGAACTCAGTTCCTCAGTTCCCCAGGAGCAAAGTCCACCACCCTAACCACTAGGCCACTCCTCCACTGAATTTGCCTCTGGAAACCCCTCAACATAGCTGGCTTTGAGCTTGGCACTAACCTCAATATTCAACAACACTTAGGTTAAATCCCACTGCATATTAGCGGCTAGCACTGACTAAGCCATTTAACTGGTCAGCGGACAGCTAAATCGCTTTGCATATTGGGCCCTTTGATATTAACATTGTCATTTCTTTCATTTCACTTTTACATTTATAGACTGCGTTCTGCAAACAGAATTTAAAAATAAAGAACTAAAAAGATACAATTCATGATCAACATTAAAACACAATAACAGAGCGAGAGATGCAAGAACATTGAGTATACCATAAATGAACAAAAATGGTGTGGTGCTAATGATGTACGATAAAACAAGAGCCTTGTATACTGGCAAGGATGCTTCTTTTTACGTGGAAATTGAGTGGAAACTAGAAGACTATGAACCCTTGTTGAAGAGGTGTATTTATAGTTTTAACATGGTATGATGGGATTAATTGTGGCGGATTAGGGATCCACAATACATCCTCTTTTCCCGAAACACCTTAAGGCTATTTTTCATTTCCTTGAGGCCTACATTGTCAAAATAGCCTAAGATAAAAAAATCTGTTGCCAGTATTTCTGAAACACTGACATGATGAGCTGTATTATGCGACAAATAGATTTCTAGAAAAGTTTAAGTGGTACCTTGATTTGATTGGTTTGAAGATTGGGCCTTCCATTTAAACTGCTCCCGGTGAGTTTTGGTTATTTACTCTCTTGGACATATGCTATTTGGTTCACACACCCTTGGATGTAGAGGAAGTATCAGCAGTTGTAGCCAGTTTATCATCAATACTATTAGTCCATCTGCTGCTGAGATAGAAATAGATTCATTCTATAGCACACTTATTCTCATTTGCCTGGTCTGAAGCAACCATAGGAGCAGTCACTAAACCCAATTAGTCTTCATATCTAGTCTAGTATCTGCATCTGACATTTTTTGGATTCCATGTATTTTATTAGTGGCTGGGGGGTACTGCCTTTGTCCTGAACTCACCATATCAGATTTACTTTGGAAAACTCAGTACCCTTTAACTTTAGAGCAAAAGAAAGTCATACCTCACATTGATCCTTCTCATCTTGCAGTACAGCAGGTTCCAAATCTTGTTAACATTTCTTCTCTTAACATTTACTAATTCTATTGACTCCTAGAATTTGTTGTTACCTGACATCCTAGATGTCATTTATCTCTGTGGTCATCCTAAAGTAGCCCCTTGAATTAATGGGGCATTGAAGAAACTTAGACATGAACATAGGAAATCTGAAAGAATTTGGCAACATTTTTCTGAGGAACTAGAATCATATACATTGAAATGGTTAGAATATCAGAATACCTGAATACTTCAGAGAAGAGGTGAGCACAGCTTCCTTTACCCATACGCCTAGCCCCCTCCCTACCCATCTTCAAATCTCTGCTTAAAACTCACCTCTTCAATGCTGCCTTCGGTGCCTAACCGCCTGAGAAATATAGAATGCCCCAATCTATCCACCCTATCAGATTAACTGTTCACTCGTCCTCTAGATTGTACACTTGTCTTTAGATTGTTCTCTTGTCTTTTAGATTGTAAGCTCTTTGAGCAGGGACTGTCCTTCTATGTTTAAATTGTACAGCGCTGCGTAACCCTAGTAGCGCTTTAGAAATGTTAGTTAGTAGTAGTAGTAGCTCTCAACCAGCTGAGAAAACTGGAACCATAACATTTTTTAACTATAGGTAGGAAACTTCCTCCTGTTAACTGACAGTTTTCTACAAATGATTTTTACTCCTATTTTAGTACTAAGCAAACTTTGGGGGACCTTCCTGTTATTGATTCACCAGTGGTTTTAGAGCATATCTAGTATGATTTTTCTGTTGCCTCTGTAAATATGCTGTTTGAATCCTACTAATTCAACCAAGGATAGTTGCTCTCTGCTAGTTTTGCAACAGCTGAGCACTGAAATCTTCCCTGCTATTGTTAACACCTCTCTTAGGGGTCCTTTTAACAATCAACAGTAAAAGGGGCCCATGGTGGCATCGGCACATGGGAATGCCACTCGCCAAGGCCACCTTCTACCGCCGCTGATAAAAAGGCCTTTTTTTTTTTAAAGGGCCAGTAAATGGTCATGTGGTAATTTAAAAATTGCTTTACGGCCATTTACTGCTGAAGCCCTTACTGCCTCCTATTTAGGAGGTGGAGAAGGCTCTGGTGGTAACCCGGTGGTGCTAGAAAATACAAAGGTATTTTCTAGCATCAGAAATGGCGTGCGGGAAAACCAGAACTACCACCAGGCTCCTCAGTGAGCCCTGCGGTAGGGCCGATTTGGCACGCGCCAAACAGGCGGTAGCCCTACCGCCCTTTGATACATTGGCTCCTTAGAGTAGAATTCCTTCCTGATTCCTTAGAAATTGTGGCTGTCTGCCCTCTACCAAAAAATGAGTTACTGGATCCACTGATGTTATCTAATTATCAGCCTGTCTCTTTTATTCAGCCATTGCAAGGATTATCGAGAGAGTGGTTCTGACCCAATTAAATAATTTTCTTGAGCAAACAGCCGTATTGGACCCTTACCAATATGGCTTGCAAAGCATATGGTACTAAAACACTTCTGTTGTCTTCCATGGATATGATGCAACAGAGCCTGGACCGCTAATCACATTTCTGTTTAGTTTTACTTGACACATCTTCAGCTTTTGATACCATCGACCATCAAATTTCTTGATACGTATGAAATGTCTTCATTTGATGGGGACAGTGATGGACTGGCCAGCATCAATAGGTCTGCATCTTAGAGTCATTATCCACCTCAATGACTTTGAAGGCTAGAGTTCTGAAAGGGTCTGCCTTATCTGCATTATTATTTAATCTGCATTTCATGCTGGTGTTTCATGATTTTAATGTTTAGTACCATATCTATGCGGATGACAGCCAGTTCTTTTTTTCCTTTTGCCTCTTCCTTTTCTCCAGCCATAAAAAGGCTTAAGCATTGTTTACAGATGGTAGAAGGTTAAATGACAGCTAGTAGACTGAGTTTGAATCTGGCACAAACAGAGTTAGTGGTAGTTTGTCATTCCCCTATGCCTGATCTTCCTTCTCATGAAAAGGGCAATTCTACAGCAAGGCATTGAAGTTTATATGCCACTTGCACATATAAATGTACAGAAAACTTGGCACTGATGAACATTAGTGGCAGCAAACTAACAGATCACTATTCTGCAAGGGTGCTCATATGTAGCACAGCAAGGGGGAGTTAACATGGGTGGAGCTCGGGAGGGGCACAGGTGGGGCTGCCACATGCCCAACTTACAGAATGCAGAAAGTTATACGCACCCTTGGTGCATTTAAGAGCCTGAAGTTTTGCCAAGTCTGTAGTAACTAAGGGTCTGTAAATGTAAGGTGTTCCAATAGCGGGTTACACTACCATTCTACCTATAATGGAATCTGAGTGCCCAGATGCTGTTATAGAAGAAGTTCTCACCGCACAGCAGCAGAGCGCCTAAATGGAGGTATCCACTTTTAAAATTTCCCCCTTAGAGATGAATAGTTCCCAGATTACCATTTCACAAAGATCTGTAATTTAGCAGTGGTGTTAGATTTCAATCTATTGATGAAATTGTATATTAGAACTGTTATTATATCATCCTTTTTCAGACTTTGTGTGTTTAATAGAATTACATCTATGCTATCTTTAGAGGACTTTGGCACTGTCTTACAATGTCTGATGTTGACTAGACTCAATTACTGTAATTCTCTATAGTTAGGTTTGCCCATGCAGAATTTGAGACCACTGTTTTTAATCCAAAATGCAGTAGCATATTTAGTCCGTCATTTACATATTTTGCCTATTCTCAACTTGTTACATTGGTTATCTGTGATTGAAAGGATTAGATTCAAAATGATAATGTTGATTCATAAGTCACTATGACAGGATTCTTCCTATTCTTTATCCACTAGTTTGAAAATTTACAAACCAAGCAGAGCTTTACAATCCGAAGACATGTATTGACTGTATGGCAGCATGGCTGGTGGAGAGGCCTAGGCCTTTATTAAATATAGCCACACAGAGGGATAAGTGTAAATCAAACTCATTAATATTTATACAGAGGAATAGCTGACCTGCTCCCTTCACAGGTCAGGAGATAATAAACATGTAAAGTCACTTCTTACATTTTATAAGTTCTCTCCCGTGGCCTGCTCCTGTAGGCCTATGGCATGCACTTGTCCAGGGCCGTGCCTAGGGTCTCTGGTGCCCCCCTGCAGACTATCAGTTGGCGCCCCCCCCCCCCCCCCCCCCCCAGGGAAATCTAGTGGTGATTGTGTTTCTGATTGGATACAGCAATTTTGCACAAGATACATGACTCCTGAGGCAGACGCAGCACTTTGAAGCATGGGTCCATGTCGATTCTACTTACACATTTACTGATAATCAGCAATAAAATATTTACAGTATTACTTAGTCTGTGGCTGTATTGAAAAGCTATTTGTGCATCCCTGCTTTTTCCCTGTTTAGTCTTTTTTTGAAACATTTCAGTGTGCATGGTGAAATGTTTGTATGATATCAGGTTTGATCTTAGCTGATCTTTAGATGTGCGGTGATTCAAAAGGATGTCAGTACACACTTTAATGCCTAATCATTTCCAAGTTTACAGTGTAATAAAACTTGGAGGCAAGTGGCATCAGGCAAACTCTTTTATATAAACTGAACACAATGGGCCCTACTTTCATAGGCTGGCCATTCTGGGACAGTCCTGGATTTGAACTTGTATCCCAAAGCAGTGTGGGATTCATTGTGCCTGATCCTGCCCATTGAAATTAGTGCTGCAAGTCCCCTAACAGGATGGGGTGATCAGGACTGTCCCAGAATCTCCTGTCTGGAACTGGGCAAAATGGTATCTCTGCTTTCTGCACCTATAGCAAAACTCTTTAGAATATAGACGTCAGGGTAAGCGAATAGAAGGAAACAGCAACTAGGCCTCTTTTGACCTTTCATATGCAAAGTATCTATTTAAAGAAGAAACAGAGCCACTTAGGAGCGAGAAATGTGGAAAGTCACATTTAAAGAGCTGCAAAGTTACCCAGTTTCAGGAGGGAGACTTTTTGGTCAGTCCTGGTTTTAAACTTGCATCCCAAAGCAGTGTGGGATTTGTAGTTCCTGATTCTATCCATTCAAATTAGCACTGCAGGTCCCATAATGCATTGGGATGAGGTTGTCAGAAATCTAGAGCTGGCTAAAATCTCCCTCCTGGACCTGGGTAACTTGGAAGCTCTGCATTTATCTGTGGGACTCAAGGGTAACTCAAGTTTAACAGGAGAGATATGTTCACTCCTGGATTTTACCTCAAGAAGAGCAGGAATGACTGGAAATGATGGCATGGAAAACCAGGACCAGATGTGCCTACTCGTTAAGCCAGATCCAATTGGTCAGCACTTCATCTCTATAAGTTCTCATGGTGTCTTAAGTGATCAAGCAAACCTGTTGATCTATGCTTGTCCTGAAGACAACCAAAACTTCCAGTTGCTCAGGCAACGTTTGAACATTGTAAAAAAAAATGTTGTTGACATTAGAGGAAAAAAAAAAACAAGTTTCCTGTTCTTAAGTTTGACAGGTACTGGAAGATATGAGTAACGTGAAATCTTGGTCAGCTCACATGGCACGGTCACGGTCACGGTCACGGTCGCCGGCTCCCAGCAGCGTCAGTGAAAGTACTGCTGATGTCTCCAGCCTTCCCTTCGCGCTCTTTTGTTCGTTCCCTCAGAGTCCCACCCTCGCAAGGAAATGACATCAGAAGAAGGCGGGACACTGAGGGAACGAACGAATGAGCACGAAGGGAAGGCTAGAGACCGTCAGCAGCATTTCACTGACGCTGCTCAGCTGCTGCGAGCCTGCGACCTTCGGAGGTAAAAGATTTAAAGCCCCCAGGGCAGCGCGGAGCTGCGGTAAGCGACGAGGGTAAGCACCGTGGCGGCGCCCTCCAGAGGTCGACGCCCCCCTGCGGTGCTTACCCCACTTACCGTGTTGGCATGGCCCTGCACTTGTCTGCCTCTCCAAACACAGCCCAAACACCTTGTCTCTGTCCTGCATTCCCCAAAGTTCACAAATGCTGTGTTTTAATACTCAGCACAAATTGGACTGTTTTGGCCCTGACTTCCAGTCACAATGTCAACCAGGTTCTGTAAAGGTGTTTCCTTGGATCTCACCCTTGGTACGCCTGAGGCCTGAATACAACATGAACCATCTTTTCTGAACCAATATGGATTCTGCACCCTGAGGCCTGACTATAACCTGAACCATCTTTCCTACAAGAAAAACAACATGAATTTTGCATTCCTTCTTGGAAGCAGTGTGCTTGAGACTTCATTCAAGGTCATGTTGTTTACTCACTATCCTTCCTGTATATCTACTGGGAAGTTGTGTAGGAGAGAGCTTCACAGAGACAGTGTCTCCAGTAACATCTGGGAACCATGGAGGGGAGTTTGGCACTACCAGACTACTACTGATAAGATGTTCTTGCTGGAAGCCCATCAGGCCCTTCATTGTGATGACCATATGTAACTGCTGGGCAGATGGACAGATGGTTTGTGATTGGTCCTTGATTGTCACCTGTACCCGGAGAGCAGTGCCAACCATGGACAAGAGAGAAAGAAAGAACGAAGGAACAAAGAAGAAGAGAAGAAGATCCCATGGTGTATGCATCTCTCTCAGAGGAGGGAGACTGAATTGCTTAAACACCTACAAACTGTATCTCTGTGCTAAATGCAGCCCAAGGCCAAACTCAGAAACTGATTGCAGGCTTCTTACAGAGTGACCAGTGACTTTGCAGAACAGGGACCTCAAACTAAAACCGGACACAGAAGTGGCTCGCAGGCGGGAATTCTGCTAGAGCCCTGAAGAGGAACCAAGTATACTCCCCATCTGGAGCTGTCACTGTGGGTGAGGGAGTTCCTTCTACAGTCAGGGAACCTTAGTTAGAGACTAAGTGCTTTTGCTAGCAAAGGATTGGTTATTTCTCGGGTACATGGTCTAGCCTAATTTAGCTGCTAAGTTGGTAATCTCTTTTCAGGATATATTATAGTTGTGTAATCACATACAAATATAGACATTCATATATCTTTTGGTGTAATAATCAATATATATTTTGTATATTGCTTTGCCATATTGCTATAGAGAGAAAGAGAAAAATATATATATTTCCACTTTGGCATTAGTCTTTCATTGTAGACAGCCTAGTCAGGTCCCAAATGGCCACTTTAGGCACTGTCATATCTCTAGCCAAATGTGTCCAGTTTGATTGCTATCTGACTGATCACCTGTCTCTAGCAGTTCCTACAGTTCCAAGGTAAACTTGGCCTACCTTAAATAAGCTTCTGCTTCTGGAAATTACAAGGTAGCTGCTCCTCTTCCCTGGGCTCCCTCAGGTACTGCCAGGGCTGGCCCAAGGCGAGATGTCACCTGAGGTGAAGCTTGCATGCTGCCCCCCCCAGGCCAAGATGCCGCCCCACCCCACCCCTAGGTGTTTTACCTGGTCACAGTGACTTTCTAAACCCAGCAGCGGCAGCAATTCCCATACGCTGAACTGCCGTTGCCGGCACCTGACTCTTCCCTTTACTGCAGCTGCTTGAGTTAAACAGGAAGTTACTTCTGGCAGCTGCAGTAAAGGGAAGAGGCGGGTGCCGGCGGCAGCATGGCAGCATATGGGAATCGCTGCCGCTACAGGGCTTGAGAAGTCATCATGATCAGGTAAAATGCCATGAAGCCGCTCCGCACCCCCCCCCCAAGATGCCGCTCCTAAAGAGTGGCACCTGAGGCCCCCGCCTCAGGTGGCCTAATGGTCAGTCCTTTCCTGGGTACTGCAGCCAACAAGAACACCCTGGGTGGATTCCTTAACTCTGGCCTCCCCATCCTGTTCTACCAGAGGGCTTTTGACTTCCTTCTCTCCCCTTACAGGCTACCACACCTATTTTTAAGGTGGCTTTGCTTCAATGAGGGAATGTTCCTAAGGAAACCCTGCCTCATACCATCCTCTCCCTCACAGGCTGACTATTCCATCAATTCCCAAAATTATTTTTGCAAAGATACAGGCATATATGCCTATTCCATTGCGAGACCATCAGAATGAAACAGGCTTGCTAGCACTTTGAGGCTAGAAAGTAACAAAACCACCTTTAAAAAAAGTTTAAAGTACTATATGAGCAGACCTTTGGGGTTTGAGCAGGACCAGCAATCTATTATCATCATTTGTTGAAAGCTCAGTTTTTCCTTACAGTGAGTGGTCTTTTTTTTTTTTTAATTCATTGTTGATTTATTTTAGTACTGATTGAAAGGACATTGTGTTACAATTGAGATCAGAGAACAGTCGACCAGATAGCTAAAATGGTTTTCAGTTTATGAATGGAGCTGCTTGCTTCCTTGGATGTTGAACTAAATAATAAATGTATTATACATTCTGTAAAGTGAGTGGGTACAAAGTTCATTTGTTGAAAGCAAATTCAAATTTCCAAAGATATAGGCACAGAACACAGCATTCAAATTCAAACACAACTGCACTCCTCAGCCTTAAAAAGAAACTTCATTAGAGATGAAATCAGGAATAGTATCTGCTCCAGTTAAAAGCCTGAATCAAGAAAAGCCTTCAGTTGTACAGGTTCATAAAATATATATCTGATACCTTGACATTTAAGCAGATGGTAACAAGGAAATCTGAGGAACAACTCAGCCCCTAAGGACTGAACTTCCTCTCTTAACATTATCAACATGTCTTTTTTTTTCTCCCCCCATTTTTTTAGTAAACTTAGATAAATCAGGCAATGAATATATTTTAAACCCACAAAACAACAATAACAACAACAACAACAACAAAAAGCAGACAGATGATATTCAGTGAGGAGGATTTCTGGAGGACTATTGTTGCAGTAGCTCTAATCTGAAAAGACTTAACTTTGGAGCTGAGTGGAAAATATGTTTGTTCATAGCAAAACTGTATGCAAGGGACCGGCTAGTTTGCTAGAGTTCTTTTTGCAACTGACACGCCAGGCCTATTTGGATTGAATGAAACAAAGATGAGTTGACATTCTTGATAATGTAGTTCTTCTCAAGCAGCAGGTGAAGGGCCTTTTGTCAAACTTTTGAATGAGGCTCTGGAAAGTATGGCACATCTATGCAGGAAACACATCTCTGTGGGTTACAAAACAGACGTCGAAAAGATCTACACACAGTGCTTTCTTTGTTTGTTATTTTTCACAAATTGTAACACCATTTCATCATTTTTTTAGAGGATTCTCAGAATATAATTGTAAAACATCTTCAAAAGACAAGTCTTTACAACGGTGATGTAAAAAAAAAAACACGCAGTGGTGACCGCAGGTAGTTGATAGAGGGTGTTGTAACTAACTGTCTGTTGTGGTACAGAACAGTTTCATAGTGCTTCTGTAAAAAGTCCATAATATTGCTAGGAAACAATAGACTATCAGGGGGGTGTCCATAAGAATCAAAAAACTCGCTGACGCCACTCTGAGACAGGTAGATGACTAATCAGTACTTGACGGGCTTGTCCTGTGAGTGGGTATTTACCACTAATGTTAAAGGTCTCCACGACAAGCGCTGCCTGGGTAACCAATTGCTGGGTGAAACATCTAAAATGATTCTGCAGCTTACAGGTCCTAAAATGGCTGTCATTCAGTGAAAACAGTTTTAAAAGTAAGCCCATGGTATCCTTAAATAAGTACCTGAATATATGTAAACCGCTTTGAATGTAGTTGCAAAAACCTCAGAAAGGCGGTATATCAAGTCCCATTTCCCCTTTTGAAAAACAAATGCCTATTTTCTTTCCAGAGGTGTAGCCAGGTTTTGATCTCAGGGGGAGCAGACTTTTATAAAATAGGCGCCAGTTGGTGTCAGCTAGATAGCAGTGTCTGTGTTGTTGCTCAGGTGCTATGGCGGGCAATGATTAATGAAGGCTGTCTCTGTTGCGTCCTGCCTACAAGGAAACAGTAAGTTACATCAGGAGGCAAGACACAGAAGAGGTCCCTGGACTGGCCAGAGCAGGCAACCTGTCTTCTTAACTACAAAGTAAAAATATTCAGGAATAGCACACATATTCCTTCCACTGCTAGACACCTTGTTTAAATCAGATGGGCTTTTGTTTGTGTGGGGACTCTACAAGATGTGAAGAACAGGTTTAGACTTAGAAATGTAGCGGGAAGGGGGCGGAGCAAGATGGCGGCCGCAACACTCTAACGCGAATTACCCCGAGGAATTTTGCTGGAGTTAAGCCTTTCTCAACTGTCTTATTGTTGTTTTAAACAACGCTTTACTTCTTACCTGTTTGCCACGATGCCTCATACCAAGAGAAAGGCTTTTGTTAGAACAGGAGCCCAGCCGGTTCTTACATCGACACCAACCCAGCAAACAATCGAAGGATATCTCGCGAGAACCAGTCAGGCGTTGGGAGTTTCCGCTGAGCAATGTGCGCAAGGAGAAGCCTTACTCCTGGGACAAGACATATCGTTGTCCCCCCCAACGCGTTCTCCTCCGCCGCAACCAGCAGAGATCAGCTCTAGAGGTGAATCACGGACCCACGATAGTGGAGGACTGGTATCTCATCTGGGCCCTATAGCTGAAACCTCTCCCGAGGTCCTTCTTCCATCGGAGGCTCAAGCTGCACCGGTAACACTTGAGGCAATATGGGGGACGCTCCAGACTGTTTTGGCATCAACAAGTAAGATAGAATCTTTAGTAGTAAATGTTCAGACTTTGACTTCTTCTTTTACTACCATGAAAAACGATGTTGCAGATAAGATAAATCATTTATCTGAAGAAAACATTAAGTTGAAGGAAACCACTGTAAAATTAATACAAGACAATACTTTGATACATGGGAGATTGGAATATTTTGAGAATTTTAATAGGAAATTAAACCTACGCTTTTTGAATTTCCCCAAGACTCCAATCTACCCACCACATGAAATTTTCAAAAGATATCTAATAGAAAACTTGAAATTTTCAGAAGATAATATACCTCCGCTGAATAAAATATATTATCTTCCAATGAAAAAAGTGAAGGAAAAAGAATGTGAAATTCAACAGGAGGGAAAAGACTTCAACGTATCAGAACTATTGGAATCTTCCTTGACAGAGTTAACAGAACGCCAAACTCTTCTGGTATCATTTATTTTTCATCAGGATTTGGAAAATGTTAGGAAAATTGCGCTGAGAAACTTACAAACCCCATTCCATGGGAGCAAAATTTGGGTATTTCCAGATGTAACAAAGCAGACGCAAGCCAGGAGAAAAGAGTTTTTGGCACTTCACTCTGCAACATTGGCTCTAGGAGCCTCCTTCAACTTGAATTACCCATGCAAATGCAACATCAAATATCTTGGGGTTAAATATGTTTTCTTAAATCCTGAACATTTAAAACAGTTCATTGCTCAGAAAAAGATAATTTAATACATGTTGTGACTAACAGGTATAATTTGCCTCAAGCAATAGATTTAAAGAGACATTGAGGGGCATAATCGACCAGAAACGCCTATCTCCATGGGCGTTAATCTCCGAGAACGGGTCCGTGAAGGGGCGGAGTGAACCGTATTTTTTAAAATAAAATAGACGCCCATGCTTTATTCGCCAAGGTGTGAGCTGGGCGTTTTTGCTTTTCACCGATAATGGAAAATGAAATCGCCCAGCTCAAAAACGAATAATGCAAGGCATTTGTTCGTGGGAGGGGCCAGGATTCATAGTGCACTGGTCCCCCTCACATGCCAGGACACCAACCGGGCACCCTAGGGGGCACTTTTACAAAAACAAAAAAAAAGGTAAAAGAGCTCCCAGGTGCATAGCACCCTTCCCTTGGGTGTTGAGCCCCCCAAATCCCCCTCAAAACCCACTGCCCACAAGTCTACACCAGTACTATAGCCCTAAGCGGTGAAGGGGGGCACCTACATGTGGGTACAGGGGGTTTGGGGGGGGTTGGACGACTAGTAGCATTAAGCAGCACAATTGTAACAGGTAGGGGGGGGATGGGCCTGGGTCCACCTGCCTGACGTCCACTGCACCCCCTAACAACTGTTCCAGGGACCTGCATACTGCTGCTTGGGAGGAGGGTATGACATTTGAGGGTGAAAGTAAAAAGTTGTGAAACATCATTTGTTGTGGTGGGAGGGGGTTAGTGACCACTGGGGGAGTCAGGGGAGGTCATCCCCGACTCCCTCTGGGGGTCATCTGGTCATTTAGGGCACGTTTTGGGGCCTTATTCGTCAAAAAACAGGGTCCAGGAAAAGTGCCCTAAATTCTAGCTACAAACGCATCCATTATCGGCGAAGGGCGCCCATCTCTGTTCGGGTGATAACCACGCCCCAGTTCCGCCTTCACCACGCCTCCGACACTCCCCCGTCAACTTTGTCCGCATCCGCGACGGAGTGCAGTTGAAAGCGTCCAAAGTTCGGCTTTCGATTATGCCGCTTTATTTGTTTTTGTGAGAAGAACGCCCATCTCCCGATTTAGGTCGGAACTTGGGCGTTATTCTCGTTCGATTATAAGCAGGATAATGTAATAACTGGTTTAAATTTGGCTAAGCCTTTCTATTAGTGATTTTGTTGTACTGTTTTTTCTTTATCTGAATCTCATCTCCTGAGTAACTGCTTAACCCCCCCACCTTATGGTGGTCTAATACAAGTGAAACAATTTTTGCTTTAGTAAATTATGCTTATATTATTAATATGTACTGCTTTACCTATTCAAGATGTAAATGCTTGTGAAAAAATTGAAATTGATAAATAAAAGTATAAAAAAAAAGATGTGAAGAACACTAGTCTTGAGCATTTTTATTTTGGGTGACAAAGGCCACCAAAGGTGGTCCTTGCCCCAGAGCCTACTTTCAAATAGGGCTAGACACTGTGAAATAACACAAACCCATGCAAAAAGACACCCAAACCCTATACTGAAAACTTACCACACCATAACAGCCCTAACCCACCTATGAAAAGACGGTTCTATAAATATTACAGTGGGACCCAGAGAAGTGTTTCCCTAAGTGGCCCTAGAGTACCCCCTTGCCACTCAGGTTTTCAGGCTATCCACAATGAATCTGCATTAAAAACATTTGCATGTAATGGAGGCAATATATGCAAATCAACATCATGTATATTTATTGTGGATACCCTGAAAACCTGACTGGCAAGGGGGTACTCCAGGACTGCCCTAGAACACAAAACTTACCACACCATAACAGCCCTAACCCACCTATCAGAAGACAGTGCTATATATATACCTATACATATATATACATATATATATATATATATATATATATATATATATATACAGTGATACCTTGGTTTTCGCTGATAATCCATCCGAAAACAATGAAAACCGAAACTGACGAAAACCAAGGCAATTATTTCCATATGAATCAATGTAAATCCAATTAATTCGTTCTAGACACTCCAAAATACATACCAAAAACACATTTTATAGAGAATAAATATAGTCCCATGATGGAGCTAAAGGGAAAGGGTTAACCTATTAGCAAGAGAAACACTTAACAGGGAAAATGAGATTTGAGCACATGCGATTTTATCTAGCGTGCGTTGTGTTAGACGCGCAGGGTGATGCTCACCCAATGAGAAACAACGCCACAATGAGCAGGAGAATGCGTGGGTTGCCCTTTTTTTTCGCAAAATTAGCAGTGAAAACCGAGGCAAACAACGAAATCTGAGACAAATTTTTCACTGAAAAAATCAACGAAAACCGAAACCGACGATAACCGAAGTCAACGAAAACTGAGGTTTCACTGTATATTACACTAGGCTCTGGAGCACCAATATACCTACTATTGGGAAAATGGAACAAGCTGCACTGTTACACATTCCTACACAGACTCTACATGCTAGCAGAATCCTTCACCTCAGTCACACATGCAGAACATGGACAGACCCTCTTCTATATAACATAAGAGTAACCATACTGGGTCAGACCAATGGTCCATCTAGCCCAGTATCCTGTTTCCAACAGTAGCCAACTCAGGTCACAAGCACCAGGCAGAAACCCAAATTGTGACAACATTCCATTCTACCAATCTAATACAGAATAGGGAGCCACAAAAAACAAACAAAAAATTGAAAGAACCCCACCCAAGGAAGCCAGACTCTATAAATAGTGCAGTTCTGGTGAAAAAGAGACAGAAATGCATTTTCTCCTGTACTTTGCAACATAAAGATAGAAAAAAATGTACATTTTACAAAGTAGGTACATCTCAGTCCTTCCAAAGTATTAAATAAAAATAATATTTTTCTACCTTTGTTGTCTGGGAATTTGGTTGGTCCCAGTCTTTTTTTTCCATGTTCCATGAGTCAGCCTTACAAATTCTTTTCCAGGTTGGCCTTTTCATTTCTTCTCTCGTCCCTTGTCTTCTTCCTTTCCTTCTCTACATCTATTTGGAACTGATCTTGCATTTTAAGTCCTCACTATGAAATAGCTGTGTATAGAGCTGCCACGTGATCCAGTTCCAGAAGGGAAATTTTTCAACCAGTCCTAGTGTGAACTCACATCCCAAATTCATATGGGATTGCAGTCCCTGATTCTACCCATCAAAATCTGTGCTGCAGTACATCTAAAATGACTTAAGAAAATGCACTCGGACCCGTCTACTGTTGTTTGAACAATTTATTTTCTCATTTGCTTTGGTCCCGCTGTCTCTTTTCTGGGTTTTTTCTGTTTCTTCTGCCTTTACAAGGTCTCTTGCCAATCTGACATTTCTTCTGTCTCCAAGTGCACCATCCTTCTTTCCTCTGCACCACTATTTGTCCTGTCTAGCATCTCCCTTCTGTGTCCCTTGTCCCTATCCTACCCCCAAGTTCAGCACCTGCCCTTTCTGTGTCCCCATCTCCCCCCTTTTTCAGCACAAGCCTACCTGGTCTCCTCATTTCCCCCTTTTCTAGCATCTGCCGTCCTAGTGTCCCCATCTCTCCCATTTTCTAGCATTTCCCTATGTCCCCATCTTCCCCCTTTTTCCAGTATTACCCCTGATACCATCTTCTCCCTTTTCCAGCATTACTTCTTTGTCCCCCATCTTACCACTTTTTCATCATTGTCCCCATATTCCCATTCCCCCTTCCAGTGGTGCCACTCTGTGTCCCTATCTCCTCCTCCCCTTTTCAGTTGTGCCCCGCTGTGTCCCTATCCCCCTCCTTTTCAGTAGAACCCCTATCTCCCCCCCTTTTCAGTAGCGCCCCCGTGTCCCCATTTTTTCTTTTTCCAGCACTGTCTCTTTGTGTTCCAATGTCCCTACCCCTCTCCCTGTCCATTATTGACTCTGTGTCCTTCTCCTTCCCAGTCCAGCATTTACCCTTCTCTCTCCCCATGTTAACCTTCTTCCCCATCTTTTTCATTGCTCCCCATCCTCCTTGGGGCCACATCTCCCCCTGGCCTGCTCCTATGGTCCATCCTCTGGCAGATCCAAGGAGGTTTAATAGACAGGAGACCAAGTGACATCAAAATGTTGAAACCAATTAGGCCAATCTCAGTTTCCCCTTCCCCACGCAGCTGTCATCACTGTACTCTCAAAACAAAGCGAGCAAATCTATGAGCTGCTGCATCCATGTTGTCACTCTTTATTGTTGGTAGCATTTGTATTTAATCTCACTTATATTTTCAAACATGACTATTTGTGCAGTATACGGATGTACACAGAAGAAATGTAATAACAGAATAACTTTCATAGGTAGAGTAGTAATTCATTATAAATCTTAATCAGTGTGTCATTTGGAGGGGCTGGTTATAAGTACACTCTAGCACATATTATATTTGTACAGAGATTTTTTTTTCTCCTGGTAAAGGCCACTAAAACAGACATCATGTTATGAGAATCAGGTGCTCAACAGAGTTTCTATTTATTTATGTATTTATTTATTTATTTATTATGTTTATACCCCACATTAAACATAAATTAGGTTGAAACCTGGGTATTGAGTTCCTCTGTAGATCTTGGGGAAAGGGTCTGGAGGGTGGATCATTTGGGCATCAGCAAGCTCTTTCTTCATCCAAGAAGGAGAGGAGATCAGAGCATGGAGGCCCTGAGCATTGAGCAATGAACAGCTCTTTATTTAGTTTGGGGGGGTGAGGCACTGCCACTATAGTACTGGCAATAGGAACACAAATTATCCCCATATTGCTGGCTACATTAAAAATGCTTTAATTCAATATTCACTAAAAGTTTAACCCATTTTGCTACATGGCCGAACTATAACACACATTAAAAACTAGGATTCTTGTGTTTTAAATGTGCTTTTAACCTTAAAGCTTGAGAATGAATGATTCTGTGGATGTACACTGGTTTGTGCCTTGACCTGATGCTTTGCAAGCACAGCAAACCGCACTGCTGCCGTTCCATATGTGATTCACAAATTTAATAAGTGATTGCAGTATCCAAGCTGGGATCATTTAAAGCACATACAAACTATCTGCATTTTGTGTGGCATTTGAAAAGACAATGCCAGTAAAAGTTTCCCAGACAAAACCAGCTATACATGGAAACTCTCTTACCAGCCTCTCTGTGTCTATATCTATTTGCACTATGCTCTACAGATGTCTTATTCTTATGCATTCATTCTCATTCAAAGATCTTAATGATGCTCGTTCTATTGTATTAAAAGGGCCTAGCCTTAGCACTTTACTAACATTTCCCATTATCCCAGCCTGTGGTTTTTCCAGTCCTTTTGGTCTCTTACTTATTGGAGTCTGGAATAACTGACCTCTTTCCTTCAATCTTCTTTTCTATGCTTTACCCATATACTGACATCACTGACACATAATTAATACAAATAATGTAGACGTTTTAATACGTAAACCATGAGAATGACACTTTTCTATGTACAAAAGAGTAACAGGATCTTAGGGTAGTCACACTTCATCTTAATATGGCCAGAAAGGCATATACGACACAGAAAAAGCCAGTAGGATGCTTGGGTCTGTAGGGAGAGGAAAGGACAGCAGGAAAAAGGAGTTGATGCTGCCTCTGTATTAGTCTCCAGTGAGATCTTATTTAGCACATTATGGTGCTCATTTTCAAAGCATATGGACGGTTCAAAGGGGCCAGATAGACATTTTTCTGGCAAATCCACTCAAATTACCGTAATGAAACACACGCTCAGAAAGCGTCCTTATAGATGAGCTGCACGAAAAAAGACGTTTAGAGAAGGGGCATGTTGGGGGCGTATCATGGGTAGTGTTACAGAATGGACGTTTTTTAATGATAACAGATACCAGGGCAACAACCTGGGGTAGAAATGAAACCGTCCTAATTTAGACCTGCTATAAATGCAAACAGGTGAAGCCACAACCTGTCTTTGCACATATTCTGGCTTTTACAAAGTTGGAGAGTGGAGAGGTGGAGTTTGTCACTCTGCGAAGGAGAGTGAAAATTTGGAGAATGGTTTGTTTGCTGTCTTTGGCCCAGTCTGAAGCCTTTGTCCCTCACATTTCCTGCCTTGCCTCTTCTCTATGTCACCTCCTGAACCTCTTTACCACAACTGCAAGCCCCCACCCATACCCCTCCCTTGCTGACTCTCAGGCCCCTTTGTCCTTTTGCTGTGTCCCTTGCCCAACAACCCCTCACTGTCCCCAAACCCCCACACCTCACTTTGTCCCTCCTTATGCCTCTGTGTGTGTCCAGTCCAAGTCTGTCAGTGTGCTGTGCTGATGCTGTTTTACTGAGTGCTATGTGCTGTTGCTGGGAGAATGTGTGATGGTGCTGGTAGTGGCTCAGTGTCTCACTAGGTGGTGCTGAGCTCTACAGTATGTGGAGGTGTGCACAGTGGTGTAAGTGGAGTTAGTAGGTAGTTGCACCTCTGGTGATGAGACACCTGCACAAGCAGCATGGAGCTGCTGAATGCTCTTGCACTTGAAGCTTTGTTGGATGTGGCTGAGAATCTGGAGGGGAGTGCTATGAGGAGGTACCCTTATCAGAGAGTGTTTAGGGCACAGACCCGGTTTCTGGAGGACCTCAGTGACCAGGAGTGCTTTACCAGGTACCGCTTTGATAGAGCTGGCATGCAGCACCTCTGTCAACTGCTAGGGCCCCACCTCCAGGCCAGTACATGCAGGAATAATCCAGTGCCAGTGCACTTTAAGATTACAGCCTCCCTGCCTTTCTTGTCACTGGTACCTTACAGTTAGTGCTTGCAATAACTGCAGGCCTCACCTAGCCCACCATCTCTAACCATCTGGTCAAGTTTCTTGATGCCTTCCTCACCTACACCTCACAATACATCTCCTTCCCCAGCACTGTTCAAGTCCGCCAGAACAACATGATCCAGTTCTATTCCATAAACCTCTTCCCCTCAGTCATAGGGGTTATCGACTACACAGAAGTGGCCCTCAGAACCCCCCCCCCCCCACCCCAGCTCAAGAGGACACCTATAGGAATTGGAAATCCTATCACTCCTTGAACGTACAGGTGGTGTGTGATGCCCAGGGGGAGATAATGGACATGTGTGTTTGGTACCCAGGGTCCTGTCACAATCTATACATACTACAGCACTCAGGAATTTATCAGTGCTTTGACCGAGGGGAGATCACTGGCAGCTGGCTTCTAGGTAAACAGTATTAGGATTTACTCCCTTGGTGCCCCCTCCCCCACCCTCCAAAGGTGACCACACTGATTTCCCTAAGATGGTCCGTGCCCCAGACCCATTCTACCACTCCAAAACGCCCATACCTGGTGAAACACACCTATGTTTATGATCTTTGCTTCCCTCCAGGTGACAGAGGGGCATCTCCAGTGAACCTTGCTCATGACCCCCATTGTACACTCCCAAAATGAGGCAAAGGAGTGCTACAATAAAGCCCATAAGACAACCCATTCCATCATAGAAAGAACCTTTGGTCATCTAAAAAAGTCACTTTTGATGCCTCGACCATTCGTGGGAGAACTCCTCTACACCCCAGAGAAGGTTGCCAAAATTTTCATGGCATGCTGCATGCTGAACAACTTTGCCCAGCAAAGAAGACAACACCTGTCAGAGCCTAGACAGCAACAACCAGCAGAACCGGTCCAAGAAGAGGAGGACATCCCCCCCCCCCCTCCATCCGCATAGCACAGCAGGCACAGGTACAGAGAGATTTTCAATGAAAGTGAGTGCTACATTTATTTCTTAACAGAATATGAAAAATCAACCAGCATTCCCTCCCCCAACACCCTCCCTATCCCTCCACCACAACCCCCACCTCCCCCAACTGCCTGACACACCTACCCCCCCTAAACCAACACACACCCAAACTACCCTGCCACCCACCTTCTCCTCCACCACCACCACCACCACCACCACCACAGCGGTGTGCCTCACAGCACACTCTCTGCCCCTCATGCCTTCAGCCTCCCCTCCCTTCCCATGTCCCTGCATTCACCCAGCCTTCCCACCCTTCTTTTGGCCCCAGTTGATGGCCCAGCCCTCTCTGGAGGCAAGGCACTGTTTGACCCCTGCCCTGTGGAGCTCTCACTGGTGTAAGAGTCATCAAGGAAGCCAGCTGCTTCTACCACCATTGCAATATTTGGCCACCTGACAGGGTCTGTGCTCCACTGCTGCCAGTCACCACACACAGCACTGCACTGTGGGTTGTCCCTGTGGGCCCTAACTTGCTCTGGGACACTCTTGGCCTGGCACCCATTTGGCCGAGGCGGGCATGTTTTGCCAGTTGTACCATGCTGCTTGATAAAGTAGGAGGGGCGGTGACATGCCCTCTGGCTGGTGGCTGCTCTGTGGGCAGCTGCCTGTGCTGAGCATGCTGCTGCCTGGCTGCTGGTCCCCTTAGTGTCATGTGTGGGGGAGGGGCCTGCTGGGTAGGCCAGGCGGTGGACAAGGTCTCGGGGGTTAGACTGCATGTCGCTAAGGAGACCCACAAAGCACAGCAACAGGTTGTTCCTTGCTTTCTGGAAGTCCTGCTGTATCTCCTGCAGCACTTGTGCTGTCCTGTGCTGCCATTCTGTTCTCCTGCAGCCTGCACAACCTGGTGGAGCAGCTCCACCTTTTCGCAGCAACAGCTCACCAGCAGCTGATACTGTCACAGGATTTTGAATGCCAGGTTGAACATCTGCTGTCTGCGGTGGGACGTTCCCCTCCATCACGCTCTTGAGCCTCTGCATTGCCATTCACAAACTCTGTGGTGGTGGTGGTGGTGGTGAGGGGGAGGGGCAATAGGTTCCACAACTAAGTCCTGCTGCTCTTCCTCCTGTTTTGTCCTGGAACAATGCCCAGGAAAGAAGAGAAAGTACACAAATGTTTTCAGAAGATAAGATGCAGTTTATTTATAACTAGCTCCAAGCTCTAAAAGCGAATGCAATGTATATATTTACAGCTGCTAATAATAATAACAATACATGGGGTGAGGCTGCCAGTCCCACCCCTGGCCATGCAAGACAATGGAGGGTTCAGTTGCTTTTCCAAGGCCACAAGGAGCTGCTGTGGGATCTGAACCCGGAACCTACAGTGCCCAGCTCACTGTTCTAACCTTTAGGCTAATCCTCTGCCCTGGAGATATGATGGCATACTTAGCACAGGAAGCAGCCCTCTTTCAATTGAAAGGAAGCTCTGGAATAAGGAGTCAAAGGATGAGAATGGAAAATAATAGATTCAAGAATGCTTATTTACAGAAATGCTTCTTTACAGAAGCTGTACTGGATGCATGGAACATCCTCTCATGGGACAAGCACAGCAGATCTGTGAGGTACAAGAAGGGATTATAGAGCTCAGCAGTGGGTGAGAATGATCTTTTTTTCTGCTGTCTTTTTCTGTAGTTCTATGCTTTTATGTAGAAAACAGGAAATATATGGAGACTTTGACTTGAGCCATGAAGGGTTAAATGTTTATGTTATGGCTTTATAAGAAAAAAAACTGCAGGGATAGTGCTGGGCAGACTTATACGGTCTGTGCCAGAGCTGGTGGTTGGGAGGCGGGGTTGGTGGTTGGGAGGTGGGGATAGGGCTGGCCAGACTTATACGGTCTGTGCACTGAAGAGGACAGTACAAATAAAAAAAAGTAGCACATATGAATTTATCTTCTTGGGCAGACTGGATGGACCATGCAGGTCTTTTTCTGCCGTCATCTACTATGTTACTATATTAAATTAATGCTATATAATTAACTGAATAGAAGCAGCAAGAAGTCTGTTTTATTGTGCAAGTTTCATATATTTATTAGTATGTAGAATTGGGGGGAAAGTTCCCCCGTATCGTTCAAGTGCTTTTCCCAGTTTACTTTGCAGAGCTTCAGCATGGCCTCTAAATTGTAGGGCAAACAGCAACATACATAATATTTGTCAAAGTCCTAATTACACAGTACATGTGTATAAAGCATAGAGGATGATAAATGGAAAATAGACAACATGTTAGGTCATATCGCATAATCTCTGCTGCCCCTGTAACAGAGGAACAAAGGAGGAACTGTGTTTTGCTTGTGTAGCATGTCACATATAACAAATTAAGACATCCTTCCTAATTAAGATATTGTTAAATTTCCTTCACGTGCAGATTTTTTCTTTTTTAATTAGGAGGTTGAACTGATTATTGTTCATCTAATAAACAATTAGAGGTGGGCTTGCACAGTAGATTGCAAGCAATGTGAGTCTCAAAGCTTTTCCACCCTCAGGCTTCTCCTTCTGAGGCAGGGCATCTGGGACCACTAATGCACAGAAACAGAGAATATGATGACAGATAGAGACCACAAGCCATGTAGTCTGCCCAATTTCCATTCCTGATGTAATCACACAGAACGTATTTAATTTCAGACTTTACCTTAACATCCTTGCAACCAAGAAGACACTTTTTTGAATTCTGCTGCTCGTCCTTTTCATGAGGAGATATTTCCTTGTGTTACTCCCAAGTTTATTACTTTTTGAGTTTCTTATCACTGTCCTTTGTTCTAGACTTTGTTTTCCACAGACAAAGGCTTGTTCTTGTGCATTGTTTATAACCTTGAGACATCTGAATTTTGTATAATGTGTCCCTGTCCTCCTTTCCCTTTATGGTATGTATATGTAGGAAATAAAAAATACCATTTTGTGGGATAGCTTGAGGCCATCTTCCATCTCCAGCTTAGAAGAGTGAGTATAATGTCCATAATTTCATGCCTATTGTGCATTGCTTGAATTGAAGAACCGTTGATATCCATGTTATTGTTCTCTTTATAATGTTTTATTGTGCAAGTTTTTTTTAACTAGCATAAAGTTGTATATGCTAGTTAAAATCAATTTTAAAAAACAAAAAGCACCATTTTATAAGGTTATCTAAGTAGGAAAAGTCAAAGGGCTGTTCCAGTCAGAACATGCACAATTTCCTGAGCATTTTGCAACAATCTTGCTGAGGGTAAAGCCTTTTGTAAAATATGTATAAGGATGCGAGGAAATATGCATTAGTATCAACACATACAGGAGAGCATCTAATTTATTTAAAAAGATATTTCTAAAAAAAAAAAAAAAAAGAGCAGGGTTTTAAGCACATTAGTGCTGGATTTTCCAAACCTGGACATCCAGAAAAAGCCAGTTAAGGAGACAAACAAAAATACTCATGTAAACCCGGCCCCCAAAAAAGCAGTAACCTGACTCTTAAACTTGCCAAGGAGCAGGTGTGAATGTCATCTAGTATTTCTTTTCTTTTAAGTATGAATGTATTGCCATTGCAAAATTGAAAATACATACACATTTTTCCAGTCCAATCAAATCACAATCTCTTAACTCCACCTTTGAAACTGTGCATACATGTGTAAATAGCGGATTCCTTAAACAGCACTCAAAAACGAACACTGGAAAAAATCAGTGCTGAGCGCTATTTTATAAAGGACATATGCCCTTTATAGAATAGCACCAATTTCGGTGCCTAACTTTGGGCACTAGACTTACACCTGCTGTAAATGCTGGTGCCTAAGTTAAGTGCACTTATCCATTATTCTATAAGTATGTGCATAACTTTTCAGAATGCCCCTGACATGCCCATGCTCCTCCCATGACTATGCCCCCTTTTGGGATATGAACTATGGGAGTTAGTGTGCAACCAGATGTGCATGCAAATTCTAATGAGTGCCAATTAGCATCAATAATTGGTTGTTGGCACACAATTACTGACAACAGGAAGTAGGCGTCAGAGGAGGCAGGACCAGGGAGGGCCTTTGGGAGCTAGAGCACATGGATGCAAAGTTTTTTTTATTTCTGCTGCCATCAATAAGACTGCAGGTTAAGTGGAGGTACTGGCACTGACAGCATCAGGCAGCAACAGCAACCCCAATTCAGGTAGAATTCAGAAGGATGCTGAGTTGGGAGAGTGGAGGGGAAAAGATGCTTGACCCACAGAGAGAGGGAGAGAAATGCCAAATCAAGGAAGGGGAAGAGATGGAGAGAGTAAGACAGATGGTGGCCACTGGGTAGGGGATGTGGAATTGGAAAGAAAAGGATGAGAGAGGAGATAAGCTGGATATGGGGAGGAGCATAGACACAGCAAAGAGATATTGGACAGGGAAGGAGCATAGGGACAGGGACACAGGGGGAGAGATAGGGACACAGGGCAATATTGAACTGAAGATAAGAAGGGAGGAAGGAAATACTGTACTTGGATGGAGGGGAGGGGAAAGGAAAAGAGAGGGAGGAGATGCTATGCACAGATTTAGGGGAAGGGAAGAGAGAGGAAAGAGAGGCTATACATAGATGGAGGGGAAGGGAAGGGAAGGAAAGACAAGGATAAAGGAGGAAAGAGGGAGGAGTTGCTATGCTTGGATGGGGGAAGGGAAGGAAAGACAGAGAGAAGATGCTGTGTATAGATGAAAGAGAAGAGGAAGGAAGAGAAGAAGGATATGTAACACATGGAGGGGAAGTGGAGACGGAAAACTGCACATGGAAAGAAGGTAAGAGAGGGAGAAATGTTGCACATGGAGTGGAGGGGAAGTGGAGAGAGGAGTTGTGTATGGATGGGGGAAGGGAAGAAAGGGAGGAGATGCTGTGCATGGATGGAGGAGAAAGGAAAGTAAAAGAGGGGGAAATGCTGTACATGTAAGGAAGGGAAGGGAAAGGGAGAGTTGGAGATGCTGTACATAGATGGAGGGAAAGGAGAGGGAGGAGTTATTGTGCATGGATGGAGGGGAAAGAGGAAGGGTATGCTGCACATGGATGAAGGGAAAGGAGAAAAATGGAAAACTAGATTTGAAAAATAGAAGAAATCTGAACATGAAAGTGCCACCGGTGGATGTAGTGTGGGGAGTAAAGAAGAAAGGAAGAGAGAAAAGAAATAGTAAATGGACTGGAGTCCTTGAAAACAGAGTTAAGAGCACGGACAAGGGGTAGAATCAGAGAATGGGAACAAGATGATTAGAAAAAAATCAAATCACCAGACAACAAAGCTAGGAAAAATGATTTCATTTTTAGTTTAGTGATTGAAATATGTCAGTTTTGAGAATTTACATCTGCTGTCTTTATATTTTGCACTGTGCAGGAGGAAATGTATTTTTTTTCCATTTCTTGGATGTTGTGTTGCATGCAGAGTCTGGGACTTAGGCGTTCAGTTTAATTTCTTTCTACATTAGTACTTTTAGTCTGAAGTCATGTATCCTCTATTTGAAGAAGAACTATCTGTGTTCTACATGTGTGACTGAGGCCAGGTGACCTGGTGGGGTGGATGTCGGCACTCATTGGTTGGTGTTGTGGCCCCAACATAGGAGGATGTTTATCAGCTCTCTTTATGCTTTTTTGGAGCCTTGACTTAAAAATTAACAAAAAAAACCAGGTGTAGGGGGATGTAGAACTAGCCGGTCTGTGTGTGTGTGTGTGTTGCAGGATGTGTGAGGGATGGGGAGTGTATGAGAATCGGGATGTATGAGAGTAAGAGTGGTATTGATGGGGAAAAATTGGTAATGTGTGTTTGGGTATGTGTGCATGTGGGTTTAGTAAATGTGTAAGGTTTGTGGGTGTGCATGTGAATATGTGCAGATATTTGCAGGTTGTGTGGGAAGGGAGTGTGCAGTATGGGTGTGGGAAGCACCTAGATGGAGAGGGGAAAATGTAAGGTACATGCTGTGATGAATATTGTTCTAAGAATATTACTGACACTTGAGAACAATATATGTGTCCAGTTAGATATCAGTGAATTAATTGCTAATTTCATAAACAGGAAAGTGCTAAAAGCTAAGTGACTATAATCTTTTGTAAAACCTTTTAATTAAGTAGTAGCATCATGTGAACTGAGTTGGTAAAGGAGTTTTGAAAAAAGGGGTGTGTGACCTGCTATTAATATTAATGAGGAAAGAGGGCACCAATTTATAGGTTGCAGGGGGTACCAGAAACCATGCACCAGCCCTGGCAACCCTTCTGGTTACTGACACACACCCAACCCAGTTATGTGTGCAACACACACACACACACACACTCATTTAGGGAAATACATCACATAACACAAACTCAAACCTTCCTCATCCACAAGGTACCCTAGACACCTCCCCCTTCACTCACCACATCACATACAAGCCCCTCACCAACTGCATATCTTTACCTCCATCCACTAGAAACCTAAAACACCTCTCCTCTCCCACCACACATCGGACACATCTTCAACCAAAAACTACATCTTCCTAACCACCACACATCACGCTCTCTCACCCAAAACATAATGCTTACCACCCTTACCCTCACATAATGGACCCCACCTCTCTCAATCCTTTTCTCACCCACCACACCCCCAAAATAGTCCTTACCCACCACACATCCTACAAACTACTCATCTACCCCACAACCAGCACACCTCATCATACCCTGCAGCCCCCTCCCCTACATATCACATCATACAAGCTTTAAGAACACACCCTACCCAACACATCACCTTCAATACACAATGAATGCACACACATCACCCAACACATATCTGTAGCACCTGGTTCAGCAGATATACCCCACACCCACACTCCCTACCCTCCTACCTTCCATACACCTGACCAACCAGCCTCATTCACCACAATCCCCACATAATATCCACCCACCACACATCACACATACACTCACACACCTCATTCAATAAATACCCCCATACATTTCCCTTTACACACCTTCCATCATTCACAACACACCTCTGAGACCACTCCACATCTACCATACTCCAACATACACCTTCATTGAACACCTCCTTCACGCATCAAAAACTCTGCATAGTGCTACTCACCAACAACACACCTGCAATATCCTATCTTTCCCAAATACACATCACCTTATACATATTCCACATCTTCCTTCATCTACCACACACTCCAATTTCACCCATTATATACTTATTTCCTCTCACATCACACAGACCCCACACACAATCCTAAATATATCACACATCCTACACACCTCCCTTCACCCATCACATATTCCTCCTTCAGCTACTATACACTCACTCCCTAACCCAACACACCATCTCTCGTCTAATACACCTTCCCACATACCACACACACTGCTCATACCTTACATCTGAAGTACCTCTTTACCCAGTGCACATCTCACACACCACTTCTCAAACACCATACACTTCCATTCATACAACACATGCCTGACTTATGCACACACCACTACCCAACCAACACACACCCTATGCTCCTCCTCAAGCATTATACACCTCCCACAGGTCACCCCCACTCTTGCATCCTCCTTCTCCTTTCCCCATCCCATTTCAGTCTCCCTTCTCTGCCCTTACATTCCTTCTTCTTGTTTATTTATGAATTTATGTATTAGGATTTATTTACCGCCTTTTTGAAGGAATTCACTCAAGGCAGTGTACAGTAAGAATTAACCTTTTTGTAAAGAAAGAAAAGCTCAGGGTGTACTTACCACAAACTATCCTTCCACTCATAGGCTGACACCATTGGGTAGCATCACTGGATCTAAAAGATGCCTCTACTCATACTTGGTGGCTCAGCTCTTTGAGGAGGCTTAAGTGAGTGGGGCTGGGGCAGAATCTGAGTCCTTAATTGTCTGACTTGCAGAAAGGTCCACAAAAGAGTTGCAAATAATAACTTTTATTAAATTTAGATATTAAGATTTGTATCAAATGGCAAAGAATAAAGTGGCAAAGACAATGAAACAGTGCAAAAAACGTCCAAATTCAGACTTAGATGTCATATCCAAAAATGCCCCTTGTGCAGTAGTGGAAATTGAACCCATGTTGCCAGGATCAAAGCCCATTGCACTAACCATTAAGCCACTCCTCCTCTGTTTTGGACGTTTTTTGTTCAAAAATGGACCAAAAAAAAAAAAAGGACATCCAAATCCATAGCATTTTTGAACACAAAAAATAGACGTCTATCTTTTTCGAAAATGACCTTCTTTCCTGTTCAGAATTTGGATGTTTTTGTAAAACATCCAAATTCTGATTCAGCCATTCTATCAAAAATGCCCCTCTTAGGGAATTTAATTAAAGTGGATTTTAAAAAGTGTCAGTAGATGATGCCTATACCTGTATAGAGGCCTGCAGCTATTCTGCCGCCTCCTATCTCATTTCCACTTGCCAGCAGCCCGTGTGTCTCTCTCATATTCCACTTGGTTATAGCCCATCTGCCCCTCTCTCTCACACACATATCTTTCCCCCCTCCTCTCCCACCCTTACAGAGCTTGTTAATTTTGCTGTCTCATGAGACTGGGAGTTGCAAGGTCGACAGGTTGAACCTCAAGTTGCTCAAACTGTCTGAGAGCTCTGTGGCTACACAGTACAATTGGAAGGCATGGGTGGGGAGGGAGTAAGGAAACTGCTGGATGTTGGGGGGGGGGGTAGTGGAGGGAAGAAATATTCTGAACCAGAGTGCAGAGATGCCAAGGGTGGCCGATCCAGAAAAGCTAAATATACCCATGTCACAGTATTACACAATGATGGCCGTAGTCACTATGGGCTAGATTGTATAGATGGTGTCTGAAAACTCTGCACAGTAAAAAAGATATGCATAGGTGTATTCTCTAAAGTGTGCTTAAATTTTATAGAATAGGATTAAATTTCTGCACAGTATATACAATATGCTGAGCGCCTTTCCAAGTAACCAAATTTGGTTGCGCGCATGTTCTTCTCCCCTCTCATCCCTAAATGCAACACACTACCCTCACACAATATACACCCATACATACCCCCATCACACTCCCCTTGTACTCTCCTACCCAGACATTCCTCCTAGATACAAGTCCCTCTGCTGAGTTCCATGGTAGTTACTTCTGAAAATATTAAACATAGCTGTTTAAAAAGTGAGGTGTGGGGGGGGGGGGTGATTTTCTAGGGCTGTCCTCCTACCCAATTCCATGTTTTCCTTACGTAGAGAGTTTTGTGCAGCAATGAGTCTCAATGTTAGCCAATAGGCAAAATACTCATTGCCTTCAGTAAACTGTACCTTGTACTATACCTTGAGATTTTAAATCCTTTCACTGATTCTACTCAAATATGAATTTGTCTTGACTGTGTATCTTGTCAATGTTGACTGGATTGTAAATGCCGTAGATCAGGGGCTGTCTCCTAAGTGCCTCTGTACAACACTCTGTACACCTTGTAGTGTTATGTAGATGTTAGTAACAGTAGTGCAAAAAGAGAGCAGCTAAGGATCATGTTTTAAGTCAAAAAGACTTGTATCAGAGCCTGCCAGTGTCTCAGTGGTAGAGTTACACACTGCCATGTGGAAGGGCCAAGGCTCTACTCCCAGCTCATATCATTTACTCCTCAGAATAGGATGCAGTCCATAGTCATCACGTAATAGCAACAATTCATAGCCACCACAGGGCCAATGATTAAAATCCTCTGGTCAAAGACCATCTTCACAATAACTGGACCATTTACTTCTTCTATGGAAGAATTCCCCTTAGTAGTGGTACCGGGAGACTATTTATTTTCTTTTATTTATTGGATTCTTAAAATACTGCCTTTCTATGGTACAACCACTAGATACTTTGTCCCTAGTGGACTCACAATCTGTTGTTTTTTTTTTTTTTTTTACCTGGGCTAATGAAGGACTAAGTGACTTGCCCAAGGTCACAAGGAGCTGAAGTGGGAATTGAACCTGGTTCCCCCAGTTCTCAGCCCACTGCACTGTTAGGCTACTCCTCCACTCTGTTAGGAGTCATTGACACCATTTTGGATGATGGTGCTAACCTGAATGGCTGCAGAGAGTGACTACTGCTTCCTGGGGTCCTCTGAATACCAAAGGGGCCCTCAAGTAGGCACTCTTTCACATATGCTGCTCACTTGTCCAAACCTTACTTTATTATGAAAGGAGGGGGGAATCATATGTGCAACATTGTAGGCATCAGTGAGCAACTGACTTATAAAATCATTATATGGAAATATATCAATTTACTTTTCTGATATCTATAGCCCTTAAACATGCAACACTGGAAAGACAATTCTACAGTTTCCTGTCATTTCTAATTATGAAACACTGGCACATGAGCAACATAACTGCCTACAAGGAAGCCTCTAGCTGATTATGTAGAACATTGGCCTATGTGAATTGTGTGTTGTTCTAGGCAAAGTATAGTGTAGCTTAAATAGCCAGCTAAACCATCCCCAAGAAGCTTTACCAGTACACTCTTAAGCAAATCTTCTTTATTGTAGTACTCATAATAAACAAAGACAAAATCATTGCCTTCGGCACATACAGTCTGCATCTAGCCACTTCAGAGGCAAGGAGATTGCCAGAACCTCAGCCCAGCTGAGAGGAAAAGCTGTAAACCTCAAAGGGGAATAAGGGGGAGAAACTCAGGGGAAATGAATGGGGAATGACTTGGGGAAATAGTGAAACATTTTGATGAAATTACAGTAGATTAAGGAGAAATCAGCCCCCTAGAACAGCTGCTGATCACAAAGGCATGCTAGCAAGATTGGGACTCTCTCACAAAGCTCAGGGGTAGAGATAGAGGATGGCCCTAGCTCAGAGCTAACAGCCAATAGGGAAAGCTCACAAGGAGTCAATCATAGGATATTGCAAACTATAGGGGGAGGAGAACCCCAGTACACAGTGCTATCTATTACACAGACAACGCAGTTGAATACAGATAATACTCATACTAAATATATGTAGCAATGTACCCTCACTACTACTATTTAACTTCTCAAACTATAAATATTATAAACATGCAAACGGCCATGGATCTTAAAACTTGGCAACATCTTGCTTGTCTCCAGTTCACTGTTGCTCTGGCAATTTATCTCGCAGTCTCACAGGAGCAGAAATGAGAGATGGACAATACAAACAACACAAAAAAGAGAGAAACGTCTTTGAGTCTCTGGAATGGACAACAGTCCACATAGTGTCCTTATCTCTTTGTGGGGTGGATTACTGTTTCAGTGATGACTCTGCTGAAGAAGTTCTTTGTCTTCCAGGGAACTCATGTCGAAGTTCCCAGGTGGTGCCAAGCTGTCATTGATGCAATCTCTTTGTGAGAGGCAGTACTGAGTGCTGCAAGGATAGGCAGTTGTGCAAGATTTGTTAGAGAATCTTTCCACTTCTCCCACTCTTGCCACATTTCTGGTGGCAATGGAACAGCCCACTCATCAGTACTTTGGGAAAGTTCCCTCGGCAGGGATCCACAAATGCCAGTGGGTCGTACAGACTATTGACTGTAGACAAGACACCTCTGTGTGTATATGGCTTCTCTTGGGTAGAAATTTGAAAGGTAAAAATGTTTTTTTTTTTCATATTACAATGTATTCCAAGGCATCTCTGAAGCAGAAGGTGTCTACTCTATATCTAGATCCTTTAAATCTTTGGCATGATCCTCTGCAAGAAATGCCTCATTACTTCTGGACTATTGGAGGTGATTTTATGAAGTCTCAGATTGACCTCTGCCAGCATTGCTTGTATTCTCTTAACAAGTCAATGGCTTCTCCTTCAGTATGTAACCATTGCCAACATAAAAGTCAACAATGAAGTGTCTGGCATCTGTTACATATTCTTTTTCTCCCTCTTGGGCTCTCATTCTAAGCCTGTAGGTTGCTACTGCAGGTGATAGACTGTTACCAAAGACATGAACTCTCATTCTGTATTCCACAATCTCCTGGTTGATGTCATTGTCATGGTGCCACAGGAATCTCAAGTAGTCTCTGCAATCTGTGTGCACGATGGAACAATAGAACATATGCTGGATATCTGCTGTTATGGTGATAGGATCCTTTCTGAAATGGATCAATACTCCTAATAGGCTGTTGATCATGTCAGGCCCAGAAAGCAGCACATTGTTGAGTGAGATTCATTGAACCTGAGCACCAGAATTGAACACAATCCTGATCTGGCCTGGTTTTTGTGGATGATACATACTCAACTGTTGGACTCATCCTTATAGAATTCCTTATCCATAATTCTCAAGAACTTTCTATCATCTACTGAAAGAGTTGGTTTGTCATCATCCTTGGTGACTTGGAACACAGAGTTCCTCAGATGTTCTCCTAAATCTGATAGAGAGGTGTCCTGACCAATGGTTGAGACAGGGTCTGGTTCTTCCCAGCTATAAACCTCCTTCAGGTGCAGATGGTTATGACAAGGCTTGAACAAGGTGGTGCGCCCATTTTCCATGATGCATGTTTTGTAAACATCAACACTTGGTATCCTCAGTCTGTTAAACCAGATGTCACCTACTATCACCCATCCCAGGGTGAGTCAGTAGGCATGTGGGGCATCAAGTGGACCTACACGTAACCCAAGAATTCTGATCAATGTTGGTGATCTTTTCCCAACAAGAATAAGATCTTGACATTTGGGTCTAAAGGCTGTAGATACTTCGCTATAGGTTGGAGATGACGATGGTATTGCGCAACCTCTGATGAGGGAATTTCTTCTTGGGCTGTCTATTGATTAATAAGCACCTTAAATATCAGGCCAGGAATTCTATTCTCCACATAGTGGATAATTTGGGGCAATCTATTACTGATGATGCTGGGATAAGGCGTGAGTTTGTGCGTTACTATCAGAATCTATAAACGGCTGAGGAAGAGGCTTCCTTGGGGTACATGCGGAGTTTTTGTGGATTGTGACTCTGCCTTAACTGAGACCGGGGGAGGAGAAGGAATTGTCTCGACCGATTGAGGTTGGGGAGATATTGTGGGCTATCAAACAATTACCCTCTGTTAAGTCACCAGGGCTAGATGGTTATACAAATCGGTTTTGCAACACCTTTTCTGCTTATATAGCTGGCCCTTTGGCCTAGATGTTTAATTATCTTCTGGCGGAGGGAACGCTTCCTGTCCCTCTTCATCAGGTGGGTGTTGGAACGAGCCCAATAAGTGTGCATCTTATTGCCCTATTTCATTGTTGGGCGTTGATTACAAAATTTGTATGAAAATCCTGGCATATAGGTAACAATGCTACTTGCCTTACCTTGTTTATGGGGACCAACTGGATTTTATTGCCGGTCGCCAACTGCAGGACAATATCCATTGGCTATTGGTTTGGCATATTGGCTGTCAGCCTTCTCCGGCACTATTGTTGACGGGTGATATGGAGAAAGGCCTTCGATAAATGTTCCTGGCCCTTTAAGATGACTACTTTGCAAAAATTTGGCCTTACTGGACAATTTCTGGGGTGGTTGGAGCTCATTTTTGTCAATCCTGTAGCCAGTTTAAAAATTAATTGTAGTTATACTGATTCCTTTTCTCTTCAGTGGGGCACTCAACAAGGGTATCCCTTATTCACTTGGGGTAACTCATGGGGTCCGAATTGAGAATTGGAAGCAAAAGCTGCTATTCTATGTGGATGATATGCTCTTTACCATTACAGAACCCCAACAGTCTCTTCCAGCTATTATGGCTTAACTCTCTCTCTATGGGGTCGTGTCCGGTTTTCATGTCAATATTACCAAATCTAATTTATTGAGTTTAACAGTGCTAGTTGATCAGCTGGCAGATCTTCGAACCAACTTTCACTTTCATTGGTCTGGGTCCCATATCTGGTATCTGGGGGTGAATATCCTGGCGCATCTTAATTGGTTGTTTGAGGTAAACTATCCTCCTCTACTGTGAGTGGTTTTGGCAGATCTGGAGAGATGGAAAGGATTGCAGATTTCCTTTGACATCATTAAGATGGTTATACTACCATGCCTCCTCTATTTATTTTTTTTACCTTTGGCAATCTCAAAGATTTTTCTGCTCTTCATACAGTGCAAGGAGTTTTCTTATATTTGGAAACATAAACCACCGAGAATTCTGAGGGCTAGAATGTGTCTGGATAGAATAAATGGAGGGATGGGATTCATGCTTTATTATCAAGCCACCCAGTTAAAAGCATTGCTTGAGTGGGTCATCTATCCAGATAAACTTTGGGTACAACTAGAGCAGATTCTGATGGGGCCTCCACCTTTGAGGGTGCTCTCGTGGCTCCCTTTGGAAGAACTTAAGAGGTTGGGCAAGCATGCTCCAGTTTGTGAGGCTTGCACTTTAATGATTTGGCAAGCAGTACAACAGAGATGTCTACCAAACCAGCAATATTTCTATTATACCTCTATCTAGTATGCACCTGGGTTTGGGCCCCGAGAGTCCATGGTGATGTTTTGCATGTGGGAGAGAAAGGGTCGCCTTGTTTTGGAATAGATATTGGTGGCATTAAAATTGGATAGTTATTTGAGACATTAAAAGATGAGTATGGGTTGGAGGCTTCTGACTATTTTTATTATCTTCAGCTTCACAAGTTTATGCAAAAACTAGTTTTGCCTCACTGGGAACGTGAGAACTTTCCTCTCCTTAAGATTTTTAGATTGGGAGTTGGAACATGACTTATCTCTCTAATCTGTAAGCCGTGATTGTTATCTTCCCCCTGTCTGCGAATCTATAAGGCAAAATGGGAGGCGATATTAGGGGCATATTATACTGAGAGACAATGAGCGGTCACTTATGCTAATCTCCTGCAGGTTTCTGTTGCATCAAACTTAGTTGAGCATAGATTCAAAATGCTGTTTCAGTGGTATTATATGCCTGTGCATCTGCAACGCATATATGGGACTGGGGAGGGTTTATGCTGGCGGGAATGTGGGCAATGGGGTACCTTTATTCATATTTAGCGGGACTGTCCTAAAGCACATAAATATTGGGGAATGGTGGTGACTTTGTTAAGAGCGGTGGTCAGCGTCACTATCCCATTGGACTTGTGGATTTTACTGCTTAATAGCCCGCCTCCAGGGATTTAGGAAGGAGTGCAACAATTGGTGTCAGTGATAGCTACAGAAGCTAAACTTTGCTTGGCCTCCTTCTGGAAGTGTGTAGACCTACCGCCTAGTGAGAGACTTCTTTATAAGCTTGACCATATTTACGTAATGTCTAAGCTCACAGCTTTTGTGCTTTTGTTCACATCTGGTGCCCTCACCTGGTGTGGAGGGGACTCCCATATGCATGAACCTTGAAGGGGGATTTTTGCTTTCCTCACTCTTTACTTTAGTGCTGGGCTGGGAGGTTGGGGAGGTGGGAGGGGGATTTTGGGTGGTTTGTTGTTATTAGGTGTGATGCCTTTTGCTTGTTCTACCATGTTTTAGTGGGATTATTCAGTGTTTCTTTAATAAAATAATGACATATAAAAAGAAATTTGAGGATTGGGAAGACTTGCAGAAGGACCTTGTGAGACTAGGATACTGGGCCTCTACAGTGAAGCACATAGGAAAAAAATAATCCCAACTGCAGGTACAAAATGCTGGGATCTGAGTTATAAGGCACCACTCAAGAAACATATAAGCATAAGCACTGCCATGCTGGGAAAAGACCAAAGGTCCATCAAGCCCAGCACTCTGTCTCCGACAGTGGCCAATCCAGGCCCCAAGAACCTGGCAAAAACCCAAAAATTAATAACGATCAATGGACTTTTCCTTCAGGAATCTGTCCAGACCCCCTTTAAACTCAGCAAGGCCAGCTGCCGTCAATACCTTCTCTGGCAATGAGTTCCAGAGTCTAACTATGCGCTGAGCAAAGAAAAACTTTCTCCGATTTGTTTTAAACCTACCACATTCTAATTTCATCTTGTGTCCCCTGGTTCTATTATTGTTAGAAAGTGTAAACAAATGCTTCACATCTGTCCGCTGTACCCCACTCATTATTTTGTAGACCTCTATCATATCGCCACTCAGCTGCCTTTTCTCCAGGCTAAAGAGTCCTAGCCGTCTTAACCTCTCCTCATAGAGTAGTTGTCTCATCCCTTTTATCACTTTTGTCACCCTTCTCTGCACCTTCTCCAATTCCTTTATATCTTTTTTGAGATGAGACGACCAGAACTGAACACAATACTCCAGGTGCAGTTGCACCATGGAGCGATATAACGGCATTATAACATCCTCATGCTTGTTTTCCATCCCTTTTCTAATAATACTCAACATTCTGTTCGCCTTCTTAGCCGCCGCAGCACATTGGAGTCATTGTGTATAAAATGTTGAAATTTTCAACGGTGTCCCATGGCTATTAAAAATGCAAATATAATGTTAGAGATTATCTGAAAAGGGAGAGAGGACAAAACTGTGAATATCCTTATGGTTTCTGATTTACTTAAGTTGTTATACCGCCAATCGTGAAAACACTTACACCTCTGTACAGTTCCCAGGGAACAGCGTGCAGGTGCTGGTCTGATTGCCCCATCTAAAACGTTCAAAGAAGAGTAACGTAAAAGATAAAAGAGGATTGAAGACCTCTCTTATGAAGAGCAGCTAAACAGATTAGGGCTTTTAAGCTTGGAGAAAAGATGACTGAAAGGGGAAATGATAGACATTAATAAAATTATGTGTGGAGTTGTTAATCTGTCCATCAATATAAAAACAAGAGGCACTCCATGAAACTAATGACCAACAGATTGAAAGATTTTTTTTTCTACAGTGCATAATTAAGCTGTGAAATCTGTTGTCAGAGGATGTGGTCAACGATACCAACACAGCTGTATTCAAAAGAGGATTGGACAAGTTCCTGGAGGAAAAGTCCATAAAAATGATTAGCCAGGTAGACTTGGGAGAACCATTGTTCATCCCTGGAAATGATCTATGGCAAGGGTGCTCAATGTCGGTCCTTGAGATCCACAATAAAGTCGAGTTTTCAGGATTTCCACAATGAATATTCAGGAGATCACTTTGCATACAATGGAGGCAGTGCATGCAAATAGATCTCATTCATATTCATTACCACTATTGTTTGACTAATACAATATTTCTTCTTAATATTTGAATATACTACAACCACATCATTGTGTGCATTTAATTTAACAATCTTTATTATGAAAACCACACTCATCTAACAATAAAATACTCTCTGCCCCACACTCACACAGCAGTTTCTCCCTATTATACATTTCCCAAATCGGCCGTTCCCAGTACCATTCAACGAAAACCAGCTGTAGCTCATCTCACAGTGTTCCAGATTTCCAAAATGATAAACCATTTCAACACTCACTGTCTTTCTGTTCTATTCTCCTGAATCGGAGATATCCCATATTAATATTCATATTCATTAGGGAAATCCTGAAAACCCAACTAGGTTGTGGACCTCAAGGACTGACATGAGCACCCCTGAACTATGGAATCTACCAGGTACATGTGACTTGAACTGGCCACTCACTGTTAGAGAGTGTATTCTGGGCTTAGTAGACCTTGTTCTGACTTGTTCTGACCTTGTTCTGACTTTTTATTTATTTTTTTATTTGTAGCATTTGTATCCCACATTTTCCCACCGATTTGCAGGCTCAATGTGGCTTACATTTGCTGTAATGGCGGTTGCCATTTCCGGGTAACAGAATTACAAAAGGCATTGCATTAAGGTGCATACATACAAGGTAAAGAAGAATACGTTATGGTATTGCATATTGGTTCCTGAGTGATAGATTGGATTTTAACATATATTAGGTCATCGACTATAGAGAGAGACCATAATCGACATAAGGATTAAAGTGGTAGTGCTTGATCATTATTAACAAAGAGGTTATGCATTCAAGTGATAAAGTGTTCGGTTTTCTAGTTCATGTGCAATCTTATTCTTTAGTATTGAGGGTGGATGTTATTGGTATGCCTTCTTGAACAATTCAGTTTTCAGTAACCTTCGGTATGGCTTTTTTTAGGTTCTTACATTATGTTCTTATTAACTACTGTGTAGCTGGCATCAAAGCACATTACAGATGTGAAAAGACAAATTAATTGTTATGTCTTCTCAGAGACTTTTGTCATTATGAAAGCATTTCTAAGAGAAATAGCAACAGGTTGATCTCATTTGGCTGGAATTACTGGCCGAGCATTAATGTAGAGGCATGAGTTTCTGCTCCGTATGACTTAGCTGGAAGACAAATTACCTTCTAGCAATTATTTAAATTGAATGGCTTTCATGGTACATGGCTGAATGGTATTGACACTTGAATAGATGGATGTAGTAAATGCTAATTATTTTTTTTTTTGTTAGCATCTGTTTTTGATACTGATCGGGGGATGATTAGTACTCTGTTTACATTTTATGTTTGTTTCTTCTTATTTCCTGGAGTTAGGAATGATGAGTGGGGTAATCAAATTTGTGGATGACAGAAAGAAGCCCTTCTACTAAAGTGCATTAGATTTTGCACTTACCACAGATTAATGCAGGGAATTACCATGTGGTAGCTGCAAAAATAATGTAAAGGGTCATGGATTTGATATACTGCCTTTCTATGGTGCAACCAAAACAGTTTACATTTATTATTATATGCAGGTACTTTTCTCTGTCTCTAGGCAGCTCACAATTTAAGTTTTTGTATCTGGGGCAATGGAGGGTTAAGTGACTTGTCCAGAGTCACAAGGAGCCACAGTGGAAATCAAACCCAGTTTGGCAGGTTCTCAGCCTACTACACTAACCATTAGACTACTCCTCCGCTCCAAATATTTGGGGTGCTCACAGCATTTTGTTCTACAGGGGCCTGCGCTAGCAGCAGCGCATGTCTTTGACATGCGTTGAGGCCCCCTTTTAGCACAGCGGTTAAAAGGCTGTCTCTTTTTTTTTTTTTAAACAAAATGGCTGTGCGGTAAGAGAACCACTCACCGCTTGGCCATTTCAGATGGGAGCACTTAGTAGGCCTGGCAGCAGTGGCAGTGGGAAAGAGAGGAAGTTCTTGGTTGGAAGCCTTTTCTGGCCATTTAAATCACATTTGAATATTGACCCCTCTAAATTTATCTTGTAGTCTTGTAAGAGGATGGTTTTCTACACCTACTGTTTGAATATTTCTCTTCCACTTAGAAAGAACTTTATACAAACCTTGACAACTAAAAGGATCGTTTTCCTTTCATATTCCCTTACTCATTTTTGCATATCATATGTGGTCCACACAACTGCCCTGAGCCCAGCAGCTTAAGTAGTGGATTTGAGCAGAGCAGGGACGATCTCCTGCCCTTTGAGAAAACTGACCACTCCTCTGTCAGCATGGTACAGAAATAAATAATTCAGTTACTTGATCCCCAAGGAATCAAGCAGTGGATCAGCTATAGTAAGCTATTGAAGTTCTTTTAATACAAGCCGCCTTTCATATAATAGTATCTTTGTCAGCCTTTTTTCCCCTAAAAATAGCTTCCTGGCCCTTAAGCCCTCACATAATTTTAAAATCCAGTTATATGTGTGAATAATAATGATGAACAGGCCTCTGCTTGCCATTGATACCGTCGAGTGTGGGAATAAAAATCAATGTAGGAACCAGGGGCGTATCTGCGTGGGGCCACTGGGGCCTGGGCCCCCGCAGATTTCGCCCTGGACCCCCCTACCACCGACCCTCTCCACCTCCCGCCTGCCCGCCCGCCACCAACCCGTCGCTGATCTTTGCTGGCGGGGGACCCCAAGCCCCCGCCAGCCGAAGTCCTCTCTTCCATGCAGGATGCAAGTTGCAACGCTTCCTGTTCTTCTGAGTCTGACGTCCTGCATGTACAACGTGCAGGACATCAGACTCAGAATTTGGAACTCAGTCTGACGTCCTGCGCGTTGTACGTGCAGGACGTCAGACTCAGAAGAACAGGAAGCGTTGCAACTTGCAGCCTGCATGGAAGAGAGGACCTCGGCTGGTGGGTGGTTGGGGTCCCCCGCCAGCAAAGGTAAGTGACAGCAGCGGGGGAGGGTTGGCGGCGGCGGGAGGGGGTGGAGAGTGTCATTGGTGGCGAGGAGGGGTCTGGCAGTGGCGAGGGGGTCCGGAAATGGCGGGGGGATCGGTGGCACCGGGGGGGGGGCTAAAATGTGCCTCCTCCCTCTGGCTCTGACCCCCCCTACCGCCAGAGTCCAGATACGCCCCTGGTAGGAACACTTACCTGTGGTGTCATAAGCTTTGGTGCAGCTTCTTCTATTTTAACAGCAGGTTAACCTTTAATGAATGCTTCATATCACTGGAAGAACAAGAAAAAGAGTTTTCTAAAATGATATTGTTTGCGAACTAAAATGGCTATAGACTAATAAAATAGTTACATTTACCTTTTAAATTGTATAAAAATATAGATCTTTCTTTGCCCAGTGAGCATCAAGGTGGGTTAGTTTGAATAATTTTAGGACTGTTTGTGAGGTCAGGACTGGGACTAGCAAGATGGAGACAGAAAGGCACCACAGATCCCCTCATTCAACAATGCAGTTCAGGCCAGTAATGGGAAAACTCCAAAAATGGTTCGCTTAACTTGGATGAGGCGGATAAAATATGAGTCAACTGCTTTCAGTAACTATTTTCAGTCATTTTTAAAAATAGACTCCAACGCTTATAGTCACTTATTAGGTAGTCTGCTGGACACTCTCCAGCTTATAATCGAAAGAGAAAAACGCCTATATTGCGACCCAAATCAGGAGGTGGGCGTCTTTCTCCCATGGGCGCCCAAATCGGTATAATCGAAAGCCGATTTTGGGCGTTTCCAACTGCAATCCATCGCGGAAACGGGTAACGTTGACGGGGGTGTGTTGGAGGCGTGCTGAAGGCGAAACTGGGGCGTGGTTATTGGCCGAGGAGAGATGGGCGTCTTTAGCTGATAATCGAAAAAAAAGGCGCTTTTACCGCGATTTGGGTCACTTTTTTTGGACCCTTTTTTTTCACTACCAAGCCATCTCTTCTTCACCCTTCAACCCTCTCCCTTAACCAACCAACCCAGGCCTTTCTCTCCTCCTTTCCTGTCATCACCGAGGAGGAAACCGCTCGCCTTCTTTCCTCCTCGAAATGCACCACCTGCTCTTCTGATCCCATCCCCACCAACTTACTTAACATCGTCTCTCATACTGTCACCCCCTCCATCTGTCATATCCTCAACCTCTCTCTCTCCACTGCAACTGTCCCTGACACCTTCAAGCACGCCGTAGTCACACCTCTCCTCAAAAAACCATCACTTGACCCTACCTGTCCCTCCAACTACCGCCCCATCTCCCTCCTACCCTTCCTCTCCAAAATACTTGAGCGTGCCGTTCACAGCCACTGCCTTGATTTTCTTTCCTCTCATGCCATCCTCGATCCACTTCAATCCGGTTTTCGCCCTCTTCCCTCGACAGAAACAGCACTCTCTAAAGTCTGTAATGACCTGTTCCTTGCCAAATCCAGAGGCCACTACTCCATTCTCATCCTCCTTGATCTATCCGCCACTTTTGACACAGTCAATCATGACTTACTTCTTGCCACACTGTCCTCATTTGGGTTCCAGGGCTCTGTCCTCTCCTGGTTCTCCTCCTATCTCTCCCACCGCACCTTCAGAGTTCACTCTCATGGATCTTCCTCCACCCCTATCCCCCTATCTGTTGGTGTTCCCCAGGGATCTGTCCTTGGACCCCTTCTCTTCTCAATCTACACCTCTTCCCTGGGCTCCCTGATCTCATCTCATGTTTTCCAGTATCATCTCTATGCTGATGACACCCAGCTATAGCTCTCCACACCAGACATCACCGCAGAGACCCAGGCAAAGGTATCAGCCTGCTTATCCGACATTGCTGCCTGGATGTCCAACCGCCACCTGAAACTGAACATGTCCAAGACCGAGCTCATCGTCTTTCCACCAAAACCCACGTCTCCTCTTCCTCCACTTTCTATCTCAGTTGATAACACCCTCATCCTCCCCGACTCATCTGCCCGCAACCTCGGAGTCATCTTTGACTCCTCCCTCTCCTTCTCTGCGCATATCCAGCAGATAGCCAAGACCTGCTGCTTCTTCCTCTTTAACATCAGCAAAATTCGCCCTTTCCTCTCTGAACACACCACTCGAACTCTCATCCACGCTCTCATTACCTCTCGCCTTGACTACTGCAACTTACTCCTCACCGGCCTCCCACTTAGCCATCTATCCCCCCTTCAATCTGTTCAGAATTCTGCTGCACGTCTCATATTCCGCCAGAACTGATATACTCATATCACCCCTCTCCTCAGGTCACTTCACTGGCTTCCAATCAGATACCGCATTCAATTCAAGCTTCTCCTTCTTACCTACAAATGCACTCAGTCTGCTGCCCCTCACTACCTTTCTACCCTCATCTCCCCTTACGTTCCCGCCTGTAACCTCCGTTCACAGGACAAATCCCTCCTCTCTGTACCCTTCCCCACCACCGCCAACTCCAGGCTCCACTCATTCTGCCTCGCCTCACATTATGCTTGGAACAACCTTCCTGAGCCCTTACGCCAAGCCCTCTCCCTGCCCATCTTCAAGTCTTTGCTTAAAACCCACCTCTTCAATGTTGCATTCAGCACCTAACTCTTACCGTTCAGTGAATCCAGACTGCCCCAATTTGACCGCCCCTATCGGACTGACCATTCACTTGTCTCTCAGATTGTAAGCTCTTTGAGCAGGGACCGTCCCTTTATGTTAAATTGTACAGCGCTGCGTAACCCTAGTAGCACTTTAGAAATGTTAAGTAGTAGTAGTAGAAAAAAAGGTGTTTTTACCACGATTTTGGGTCACTTTTTTTGGACCCTTTTTTTTCACAAACAGGTCCCAAAAAAGTGCCCCAACTGACCAGATGACCACTGGAGGGAATTGGGGATGACCTCCCCAGACTCCCCCAGTGGTCACTAACCCCTCCCACAAAAAAAAACCCACTTTAAAAACTTTTTTTCCAGCCTCTATGCCAGCCTCAAATGCCGTACCCACCTCCATGACAGCAGAATGTGTTCTATCCTGTGACAGCCTTTCCCTGGTTCTGATGTGGCTCTCGGGTGACTGTGACACCTTTTCTGTTAAGGGCACTGCAGAGTCACATCAGCAATGCATTGTGGTGGGTGTAGGGTATTGGGCTCCGTGATTCCACTAGCTTGTGGCAAATGCTCACGATGTTGGTAGTTGGTAGGCTCTACTCCCATGGTGCTTTTCCCCCTGCTTACTGGGTCAGAGTGTGCCCTGTTTTGTTTCCGGTAGTCCATGAGGTAGTGGCCATTTTTGTAAGCCAGTTTTAGATCCCTTTCATGTATTAGCCACGTTACAGAACTTAGTTCTTCCCTTGAATGTAGCTGAAAGAGGGCATTGTACAGCATTCTGCCAGCTCTGACCTACTGCTCATCTCAGTACCAGGGAGACTCGTTGCCAGTGGGGCACAACCTCTGATCTGCAGTTAACTGTGAGTAAGCGTGCTTATTCCAATAAAGGATGTTTTCGGAGAGATTAGTCATCAGGTGTCAACTGGTGTGCCAATGTTATATAGCAGCAATAAGTCCTAGAGGCCTGCGTGTATGGAGGTCCCTGGAGCACTTTTAGTGGGTACCGCAGTGCACTTCAGCCAGGTGGACCCAGGCCCATCCCCCCCACCTGTAACACTTGTGCTGGTAAATGGGAGGTCTGCAAAACCCACTGTACCCACATGTAGGTGTCCCCTTCACCCCTAAGAGCTATGGTAGTGTTGTACATTTGTGGGTAGTGGGTTTTGGGGGAGGGGGGTTGGGGGCTCAGCACCCATGGTAAGGGAGCTATGCATGTGGGAACGTTGTCTGAAGTCCACCGCACTGACCTCTAGGGTGCCCAGTTGGTGTCCTGGCATGTCAGGGGGGCGAGTGTACTACGAATCGTGGCCCCTCCCGTGACCAAATGGCTCGGATTAGGACATTTTTGAGCTGGGCGTTTTTAGTTTCCATTATCGCTTAAAAAAAAACAAACGCCCAGCTGAAAAACGTCCATTTTTCAAAAATACAGTCTGTCCCGCCTCTTCACGTACCCGTTTTCAGACATAGACGCCCATGGAGATAGGCGTTCGCGTTCGATTATGCCCCTCTCTGCCTTGGATAGTCCTATACATCTGTTCTCTCTTTTTAAACCCTCGTGCTAGAGAAGGGCTACTTAGTAGTTAGAAATATAGGTATTCTCTGGAGGCTGAGCTACTGGAGCCTGCAAGTACAAAATACTGGTTGTGGGTCCTTCCCCCAATGGGAACACACTACAGTGGTTCTCTGTCCTGGTGCTTCATCTGGATTGATGGTTTCCATTGCTTCCCTCTTTATATCTCCTGTGAAGGCAGTGATCTGGTTTCCATTCCAAACTCCCTTTGAATCATTTTAGCAACTGGATAGGTTCTGTTACTCTTTCCCTCACTCCTTCTCTCCCCCTGTGCACTGTTTGTGTTAGTCAGTCATAACTCCCCCTTACTTACTGGGAGCCAAAAACAAAAGACAAGGTCAGTCCCATGGGCTTGGTATTTATAGTCATTCAGTTTCCTTGCAAAGGAAATTCTGCTTGAGTGACTACTACTGTCACTCAAGCAGAATTATCAGCTCTGGTTCTGGATACCGCAAGGGCTTTCCAAGTCAGAAGTTCAACACCTCTTACTGGTAGAGGAAATAGAAATCACTGTCAAGCTGTTTTTCTAATAAACAGAATCTGTATGCCCTGTACAAGAATATACCTGAAGTCCCTGGTGGTGTAGTGGGGGCAATGGGGACAGGAGCAAACCTCACTCATTCTTGCCCTTAGCATCTGCCTTTAGAAAAGCACCAGGAGTCTGCCACTATTGCTCATGGCAGACATTTTCTAAAGGCAGCTATTAGGGGCAGGAGTAAGTGAGGTCTGCTCCTGCCCTCATCACCCCCATTGGACTACCAGGGACTTTAGGTAGGCTGAGGAGGGGAGGTCAATGGGAAGGGGTATAGACCTGAATATTGTTGGTATCTGCATAGCTGCCAGCTCATCCTCAGCACCTGTACCTGCCCACTATGGACATGGTCAATCAGAGCCAATATTCAGCAGCACTGCCCAGTTATATGCCACTGAATATTGACAGTTGGGCAGCCTCCAGCGATGGTACTGGCCTTGCTGTAAAACTTTTGAGGTACGGAATAATTGGCCCTGAAGTTGTTTGAGCCAGTAAAGCCTCTATGGGTAAACCAAGCATCATTTCTACCAGGATGTGCATCGTTAGAATGCATTTGGTTTATTAATGTGTTAGTACAAGCTCAACTGATTTGATCCATGTTAACCTCTAAATTATGGTTATGCTTTATTTAACTTGATATACCACCAATCATAAGAATACAGCAAAATTGTTTATAAAAACTAAGGGGACCTTTTACTAAGCTACGGTAGGCTCTAGATGCTTGCAGCATGCACCCAAATTACACTACCACCAGGCCAGCGTGCCTCCATGGTGGTAATTTCAGACTTGGCGTGTGCCCATAATGCCTGGATGAATTATTTATTTCCTCCCATAAGTGCCGTTTCCAGTGGTAATCGGCAGTTGGCGCACGCCGACCGGTCACTGCATGTGTAGCGCGTGAGCCGCTAGCTCAGTGGGTAGCATTAAGGGCTCGGGCCAGTTGTACAAGCATGCTGGTTATCGAATGCCCTTTTCTCATCACATTAGAAAAAAACCCTTTTTTGCAGACGCAGTAAAAACTGGCCCAGTGAGTTCCTAATACACATGCCTACACTGCCGCAGGCTACTTTTTACCACAGCTTAGTAAAAGGGCCCCTCAGCAAAATATAAGAAAACAAGAAGGAAAGTGAGAAGAAAGAATACAAGAGTAGACATATAGTAATAATAGGCAGGTGTCTGAGTACTCAAGGCTCAACCACCAATACTCTCCTCTCAAATATTGTACACTCATTGAAATAAGTACGTTTTCAAGGCTGTCTTTAATATAGAGAAGGAAGGCTTGGTGCAGAAAGCCAGAGGCATAGAGTTCCATAGCAGTGTGACTGCAGTAAAAAATGCACATTGACAAGCTGATTCTTAATAGGCCCAACAGGGGGATGGAATGTGCAAACATTTATCATGCAGAGATTGTAGGATTCTGGTAGGGATTTATGCCGTAATTAAGGAGCACAGATAGAGCAGGGTACATGGTTTAGTAACTTATGAGTCTCTGTAAACATCTATGTATATATTGTAAATATCTACTGTTCATGTTTGATTTACTCTTACTGTACACCACCTTGACTGAATGCCTTCAATAGGCGGTAAATAAATCCTAATAATAATAAAAAAAATCTTACACTGAATCTGGTACTTGATCAGCAGTCAATGTTACAGAATCAGGGGATCTTGTGGTCCTGTTTCCTTCCATCAGAAAGAAGTCTGGCAGCTGTGTGCTGAACAGTTTGTAAGCATTTGAGTAGATGGTAAGGAACACCCGTGTTCACCCGTGTACACCAGTGAAGCTATAACTGCGTGTAACAATGTTTTTTTAAGAGTAGCTGTCAAGGTAGTATTGAAAGGAACAAAATTGCCTCAGTGCCCAGAAACAAGTGTTAAGATGATTAGGGGGCAATTCCATACGTGAGTGCTTCCTTTTAGGTGCCTCATTGCTGAGTGGTGAGAGCCTGGGTGATCAGATTCTGTTATAGAATACAAGTGTAACCCAGATTCAGAGCACTTAACTTTTAGGCACCCACAGTTACAGTAGCCATAGAACTAGTGTAACTGTGGGCAGCTAAATTCTGAAAGGACACATGTTAACTTACAGTATTGTGTATGTTATGTTATATCAGACTTATCACCTGCCAACTCCCTCAAGTTGAGATTCAAGGTGAGATACAATAAAGAAAACTGATTACAAAACATCAGGAGTGTACTAAAAAAAATCAATAAGGAGATTACTATTAAAAACAAAAACTATGTAACGTGATGAACTGAAATAAACTAAGAACTACTAAACTCAAAACATGTAAGTTTTCAAAGCTTTACAAAATGAATAATACTACTTCATCACATGTAATTCTAAACGTACAGCCAGAAACAAAAAAGAATGGGAAAATAAAGCCTTGAGTCTAACATGTCCCACCCACGTTCCACCAATAAGTATACCTCCCTTTCAATTACACCATATAACTCAGGCACTCTTCTACAACAGCACTTGGGGTCATTATCATCATCATCATTTATTTATTTACTATATCGTTACTTATTGCTATAGCAAAACAGAACGGTTTACATAAAAGAAATAAAACATATAAAACACATATAATAACATCTAGGAAATCCAGTACTTGATAGGAAAGCACAGCAAACCAACCATAAAAGATCATAACTAATTAATAATAACGATTACAAACAAACTTAAAATATATAATAAAATGTAGTTTAGCATCCAGTTTATGGTTTTGTTTTGTTTTTTTCTACTTTTCTTTATCCTGCATCATTGTCATATGCATTTTGAAAGAGATATGTCTTTAACCTTTTGCGAAAACTGGTATGTGTATCCTCTAATCTTAATAATTTCGGGAGACCGTTCCAAAGTGATGGCCCTAAAAAAAGAAAGACGACTTTCATGTAGATTCCCATCTAGCCCTTGTTAATGATGGAATTACTAATCTATTATCTGTAAGCGATCTAAGGGTACATATCGGTGCATAAGGTATAATAAGATTAGCTAAATATGATCGAATTAGATCTTAAATTTTATTCTTGCTTCAATCGGAAGCCAGTGAAGCTGATATAAGAACGGTGTAATTCTATCATATTTTGATGCTCGACAAATTACACGTGCTGCAGTAAGTGCAATTTGTCCCATATTTCATGTACAAGGGGTGCTTAGTTATAGACATATTCTATGAGCTTGTGTTAAAAATGTTTTATTAAAATGAATGCATGACATAAACTGAAACAAAGGCCACTGCTTGGGAAAAGCACCCAAATGACTGAAAGAAACTGACATTTTTTATCCTGTGTACATCCCTAATTTTCACAGATCAGATCTCTTTAAGGGGGGTCTTTTACTAAAGCTTAGCTTGAGTTATCTGCAGCAGGGCCCATTTTATTTCTATGGTATGCATCAATATGGCATTTATTCTGATTTTGAGAATTGTTATATTCTTAATGATACTTCGATGGTTTCACAAAACTTGTACAATGTAACCCATAACCAAGTTGTAACAAATGTATTTCCATTAGTCATATCTTATTGTAAGCCACACTGAGCCCGCAAAGAGGTGGGAAAATGTGGGATACAAATGCAATAAATAAATAAATACATTATAAAAGCTGAAAAAAAATTAAAAAGCACAGTTTTGTAATCCTTGCTCCCATAGAAATTACAATTTTGTGTATGGTCCACGTGGAGGGGCATAATCGAAAGGGACGTCCAAGTTTTGATGATGACGTCCTCGCAAAATGTCCCGATGCAGGGGCGGGGAAACCCGTATTATTAAAACAAGATGGACGTCCATCTGTCGTTTCGATAATACAGTCAGGGATGTCCAAATCTTGAAATTTTGGTCGTCCTTAGAGATGGTCGTCCCTAGACTTGGTCGTTTCTGATTTTCAGCGATAAGGGAAACCAAGGACGTCCATCTCAGAAACAACCATGTGCAAGCCCTTTGGTTGTGGGAGAAAGCCAGCATTTCTAGTGCACTGGTCCCCCTGACATGGCAGGACACCAACCGGCACCCTAGGGGGCACTGCAGTGGACTTCAGAAATTGCTCCCAGGAACATAGCTCCCTTACCTCGTGTGCTGACCCCCCCAAAACCCACTACCCACAACTGTACACCACTATCATAGCCCTTATGGGTGAAGGGGGGCACCTAGATGTGGTACAGTGGGGTTTGTGGTGGGTTTTGGAGGGTTCACTGTTTCCTCCACAAAACGCAACAGGTAGGGAGGATGGGCCTGGGTCCGCCTGCCTGAAGTGCCTGCAACCCACTAAAACTGCTCCAGGGAGCCGCATACTGCTGTCATGGACCTGAGTATGACATCTGAGGCTGGCATACAGGCTGACAAAAAATATTTGAAAGATATTTTTGAGGGTGGGAGGGGTTAGTGACCACTGGGGGAGTAACGGGAGGTCATCCCTAATTCCCTCCAGTGGGTCAAGGACATCCTAGTGTTAGGCACGCCCAAGTCCCACCTTTGCTATGCCTCCGATACGCCCCCTTGAACTTTGACCGTCCCTGCGACGGCAAACAGTTGGGGGCGTCCAAAATCGGCTTTCCGATTATATCGATTTGGACGACCCTAGTGAGAAGGAATGTCCATTTTCCGATTTGTGTCGTGAGCCTGTTAAGATTTATTCCTGCTGCAATGCCATTGATTCTAGTGATCTCTGTTTTGTTTTGTTTTTTTGTTAATTTTTTTTTATTCACTTCTTTGTTCCTATGTATTTCCTGTGCTGATTCCTCAGAGGGGGCCTTTTACTAAAGCTTAACTTGAGTTTATCTGCAGCAGTCCCATAAGAATAAAATGGGTCTTTCTGCAGATACTCGAGCTAAGTGTTTAGTAAAGACCCCAGAGTTTCTTGAATTCTGTTACTAATTTTGTCCTTTTATCATCTCTAATGGAAGGACATTTCATGCATCCAGTACCCTCTTTTTTTATGTTTCATATATCTTCATGGAATTTTAGAGAACAAAACCAAATTATGAACTCAAACCTCATAATTTATGTTTGTGCAGCGCTGCGTATGCCTTGTAGCGCTATAGAAATGCTAAATAGTAGTAGTAGTAGTAATTATATATATGGAGCACAAAATAACGCACACAAATTTGAGTGCATTCACAATTTAACTGAGTATTGAGCCACTAGTGCCAATAATTGAGTGCTAACAATTAATTATTTCAGTAATGTTCTATCGTTTTTCTGTACAACGAAATGGCGCGGTGCAAATCCTCATGGAATCCCACTATTTTTAGTCAGAAATTTAATTAATTTTATTCAAAAAGATTTTTTCAAAATTCTTTTAAAAGTCCTTAAAATTACGACTTATCTTCAATGGCAGCAGCATAAAGTTATCAGGAACCTCCGCCGACATGGCCAAGTTTCGCTATACGCTTTATCAAGGAGGAGCTCACTGCAAACCAACAATATAAGATGAGAAAGAGATCAAACACCTTTCATAAAGGGATTCCCTATAATCTTAAACTTTAGAATAAATAAAATACATATTTACCGTTATAGCTTTCATACCGTTCCTGCATCAACAAAATGGCCGCGCATCTAAGCACACGCCTCCCTTTTAAATAAGCTACAGCTGATCAGAAAGAAGCTCCAGGATTGGATAATCAATCAAAAACACCAACCAATCAGATTAGATCAGCGACCACCAGTCGATCTCAGAATTCCAACCGTCAGGGTACAAAGAATTAAGCTGAAAGATCCATCTTTGCTCTTTAAAGTTCAATAATTGACCAATATTACCACCCTCCCATCCCGCACATATGTGGTCATAATTCTCCATTTAAGATCTGCAAACGAATGATGAAATTCTATCCAGTGTTGAACCAAAGGCGCTGAAAGCACTTGATGCTTTATACGAGATTTATGTTCATTCAAGCGCACCTTGATAGGTCTACTAGATCTCCCTACATATATCTTATGGCAGGGACAGATTATGACATAGATCACATTGTTGTGTAAACAGTTAGTATTCGATCTGGCATATATAGGTCTGGAGTCATCTGAATATCTCCAAAATGCACCTTCAATAGTAGTAGCACACCATTGGCATGCTCCACATTTCGAATGACCCAAAACAGAAGAGTCAGTACCCTCATAATCCAATCTTTTATATGATAATAACTCCCCAAAGTTTTACTACGTTTGTAAGCCCCAATGGATGAGTTATAAAAACATTCATAAATCTGTAGAACCTGCCAATGTTGATGAATACTTTTTAAAATATTAGAACTCAATGGAGAGTAAGGGAGAACAGCAGTAAGTTTATCTTCTGAATCACTGGCACGATATTGTAACAGTAGATCCCTATTGGAGAATTTTCTCGTAAATAGGCCTTTCTAACTACTGATTTTGGATAGCCTCTATCTATAAATTTCTTTATCAATTTTCTAGCTTGATTCCTCAAAATTACCCATTTCAGAACATATTCTTCTAATTCTTAAGAATTGGCTTATGGGTAAGCTAGTTTAAGATGATAGGGATGAAAACTAGAGACATGTAGCAGGGTATTTCGAGAGGTAGGTTTCTGAAACACAGTAGTGTGTATTTGATTGGATGTTTAAATATCCAAACATCCAAGAATTCCAAACTTTGATGATGATAGTGAAATGTAAACTTCAAATATTCTGTAAAAAATTCAATTTATTCAAAAATAACAAAGATGTCTCTGAACCTTCCCAAATGAAAAAAATATCATCCAAATAACGTTTCCAATAAGAATATTACTGAATTCCTGTAGTGTATAAATCATCTGCTCCTCAAACTTCGCTAGATATAACGTTGCCACAGAGGGAGCCAATGTGGCTCCCATCGCTATTCCTGTTTTTTGTAAAAAAATTTGAAAAAAGAAATAGTTATTCTCAATAACCAGATGAGCAATTTCAGGAACTCAGTAGAAATCCGATGGAAGTGGAACGTTGATCCAATACCTCTTGAATAATATTTAAAGCTGCATCCTGTGGAATAACAGTATATAAGGAAGTGACATCTACTGTAACAAGGATGGAACTTTCCCCAAGATTAACATCTTGAAGACTACAGAGAAAGTCAGTTGTATCCTTCAAATATGATTTCACTCATTGGGCAGCTGGTTTCAAAAAAATGTCCAATATTGAGAGTGGCTCCAAAATGGTATTACACAGTGCCACAATCGGACGACCAGGTGGATTAGTAGTATTTTTATGTACTTTCGGAAGGAAGTATATCCTGGGAGTATTTGGATATTCTGTATATAAAAAACGAGCTTCACGTGACGTTAACATACCAGTAGCAGTACCTTCCTCAACAAGGGTTTTAATTGTGCGTTGTAATTCTGGTAAAGGATCCATCCTTAATATTTCATAAGTCATAACTTCATTTAATTGTCGATAACTTTCTGACAGATATTTACTAATATCCCAGAGGACTACAGCCCCTCCTTTATCTGCCCGCACTATTAAAGTTTCACATTGATTTTGTAATTGAATTAGTGCTTCAGACTGACTTTTAGAGAGATTATAAGTAGGGACCGTCCGTTTATATATAGTCTCCAATTTTGCCAGATCATTCAATATGCATTTCTGAAATGCTATCACTGATGGATCCAAGTTTCTCCAAAGGCATCCAAGTAGATTTTAGGGTGAACTAATGAACTGTCAGGAAGCGTTGGATTCATCAAGAAGAATTTTTTTTAATGTAATTTCCTAAAAAACTTGTATAGCGAAACTCGCATCAAAAAGGGATCATACTTAGCTGATGGAACAAAGCCAAGTCCAAAATTTAATAGCTGTTCCTGACAAACAGAAAGCTCATAAGATGAAACATTTATAATTGCTGAATCTGATTGGTGCGGGCTCGAGTCTGATAATATCTGCTCGGGCCCGACACATCTTCTTGATTCCTCTGATTCTGAAATCGAGTTTGCCGCCCCCGACGTCCTCTGTAAAAAGGGCGATGACTATCAGGGGGTGCTTGATTCCTTGCAGGCTGGAAAGTTCTTCTATCTTCTCCACTAGAATCACTGTCGCTTGCATTGCCCATAAATACCATTTCTGCTGTTGTTCTAGAGAAACGATCCTTATTCATCCAAAAATAAATTTGATTAGAGGCATAGTCTCTTTCATCCCGCTTAAATTTTTTAATTTTAAATTGGCGAATAGATTCTCTTGTCAGTTTCAATTTAGCAGTCAAGTCAGCCATAGATCTTGAATATTCTTCCATTGGCGTATTTTTTTTAATGCATCTGACATAGAAGATACTTTTGATTTTAAGTCTTGTTCAACAGTTGCTGTAGTTTCCACAATCAATAGCATTAGATCCCTACTACATTTATTGAGTATCGCATTCCACTTTTGATTTCGTTGTACAGAAAAACGATAGAACATTACTGTTCATGTGGCTGCGAGATGCATGGAAGTCTGATGATCCCTATAAATGTATTCATAATATTTACTGCGTATATCTAAATATGAGTTTGAAGTAATTTCCTGCTGGATATTACACTGTTTGGGACATAATTTTGTTACTTTTGATATTTGGTCCCCACAGAATTCTGTTTAGGTGATTCAATTGTAGAGAAACAATTAATTATTGGCACTTGGATTTGGATTTATGCATGCATCTTGCTAAATGCTATTCTATAAAGATGCGAGTGTAAATCTTTTAGGGCCCTGTTTACTAAGGTGCGCTAGCATTTTTAGCATGCGCTAATGCTAGACACACCCATAGGAATATATGGGTGTCTCTAGTGTTAGCGAGCACTCATTTTTAGTGTGCACTAAAAACTCTAGCACACCTACAGTGCGGCTTAGTAAACAGGGCCCTTACTGGATAACTGAAAGGGGGCGTGGCCATGGGGGCATGAGGCATTCACTAAAGATCACGTAGTATTATAGAATTGTATATGTAAACTGCCTCGATTTGCTTGAAATTAATAAATGAAATGATAATTCGTGGGAGTTTCAGTTGGATGCGGATCCCAGCGTTACAAACTGTTCTATAAATAACACCCAACTCGGAGCATAGTTCATAGAAGAGTACAGAATCTAGTCCCAAATTAACAAAATCAGTATCATCAAAATAGATGTAGTATTCAAGGAATTATGTCAATTACCTATAACATAAAGCAGATTTGTACTGAGCTCCATGAACACCCCATGGACTTCCAAATTCTATGAAATGAAACCAACTTATTTGTTTATCTGCAGCAGCAGCTTGAATAAATATTTTCTAATGTTACACCCAAGTGTACACTTTCCGGGCGCCCTTGTGCCTATGGGGAAAATCCTACTTAAACTGGGTTAACATATTGCTTAGATATGAGCACAACCTATGGAGAGAATTTCTTAGTTGATGGAAATTTGTGGTAACTTATGTTGCCAAAGCAAGCTCTGATGTGAGACATACAAGCTGGTGGGTGTTACCCAACATATGTAACTTTTATAAGAAAAGCCTGGAATTAGAAAACATTTAAATATATCTTTATTACAGCTTGCTGTTTTAAATGTAAATCAATACCCATGGTTTGCCAAGCAAGGTATGGTATATGCTATAAATAACACAGCCCTAAAGGCACAAGGTCTATTATGTCACTGTCTTGCTGATCATTTCCAAAGTGCTGAGGTTGTTTAGCTAGTGCAATGAATATTTCATTGTACTATCCTTCTTTGTGCAACATCTGTTCCCACGGTGGTTGGCTCAGTATAATTTCTGATTAATTACAGGTCATGCTTCTTGTGTTACAAAGAGTATTTCACCAGTGATCCTGGAGGGAAAACCTCATAAAACCAGCTGCCAGGAGGCAGTAAGAGAGTTTCTGTTCTTCATCTAGGAATAAGTCTCTTTATGGAATGGAAAATTTGGGTTACAGTCTCATCATCACTCATACTTCTCCTTGAAGGAGGCAAATTTCACACTGTCTGCACTGGGACAAAGACCATGCATACTCTTCGCTATTGATGCCTATTTATGTATTATGTATTTAAAACATTTCTTTAACCACCTATCAAATATCTAGGCAGAATAAAGGGAAAGGGGACTTGGTATACTGCCTTTCTGAGGTTTTGGCAACTACATTCAAAGTGGTTTACATACATTCAGGTACTTATTTTGTACCAGGGGCAATGGAGGGTTAAGTGACTTGCCCAGAGTCACAAGGAGCTGCAGTGGGAATTGAACTTAGTTCCCCAGGATCAAATTCCATTGCACTAACCACTAGGCTACTCCTTCACTCCATATACATGCACAATAAATACATAGAATCATGCTTAATCAAAAATATAAAATGTAGCAAAATCAAATAAAAACATGCCAATCCACAAAATCATCCTACAATAACAACAAATAAATAAACAATACAAAGAATTGCTTCCTCATGACAACAAATACGTAACAAAAAAAAAAAACAATGATCTGCAGCAAAGCCCAGAAGCATCAAGTCATGACCATCTATAAGGGTCAGTGTCTACCTGCCAGCCCGTCCAGCTGTACTTTGTCTCGATCATTTAAGAAAATGTCTCTAAAACAGGACCTTTAACTGCTTTTTAAAGCTATTATCTGTCAGGAGCCTAAGTTGGCAGCAACAGAAAAGCACAAGAATGGAAGAATGAAACACAGGAACCATCAATCAGTGAAAAACTGTTGTTTGATGACCTGACACAAACCATCAGATCAGAAAATGATGATTTCCACAGTGTGATAGTGGACTCAAACATGCAATATGTACCAGGGATAAGCTGCTAAATCACATAGAAAGTCAAAATAGGCAGCTTGCCATTAATACAGCTTCAATATCAATAGAGGCACACACAAAGTAAAAAGCAGACAAAAAAAGACCATTCCCATTCATCAAAACTCCAAAATATTAAATTCACTTGAGGTATGCAACCAGTCTCCCTGGGATCCCCAATATTAAATTGCAATATGGCTGCACTTATCTCAAAACCAAAGTAGCCACTCCAAATTGTAGGTAGAATCTCTCATTGTGTCACAATTGTCAATCAAAATCCCAGAAAGAGTCTCTCAAATAAGTTCTTGTTTCATTAATCGCTGCTTCAGGAGAATGTTAAAACCTCTTCATCCGATATGACTCGTTCTCAACACCAGTTAGTCCTAATTTGGCCAGTTTATTTAATTCTAGACTGTGGTCGACTGTGTCAAAGGCAGCTGAAAGATCAAATTGCAGAAGAACTGCCTGTTTATCATTATTAATAATTTTTCTAGACTCAGAAATTAAGTTAATCAATAATGTTTCACTACTGTGCAAATTTCTGCAGCCAAATTGTGGGGGGGGGTTCAAAATGTCATAATTGTCCAGAAATTCAAAGAGTTGACAACCTACTAAAGACTCGGTAAGTACTGACTATTTTCCAGTAGTTAATAGCCTCAGGTAAATTTATTTGATGATTTAGGGATGGCTATTAAAACAATTTCACCCACAAATAATTGAAAATAGCTATTGTGTAAATATAATTGACAAGAAATGTTTCCATTGAATAATCTGTCGTGGAGGATTTTCTAAAAGAATGGAGGGAGAACTATGAAAAGGGCAAGAAGATTTAGCAAGTTTAGGAAGTAATGATCTAATTTCTTCCTCCACAACATCAGTGAAGGTGGCCCAGTGTCTAAATAAAAGGATATATCCACTATATTTGGACATTGTGGAAATGATAGACAAGTTGATAAATGCTGTACCTAGAGTAATGATTGATGTAATGAAATAACCTTTTTAGAAAAATTAAGTGAAAGCTCAGTTGCCCCTGGTTGATCAGATAGTTTTGGTGATTGTGATGAAGCTGTTAAATCCTTCAGAAGTTTGAAATTTACCATCAAGATGAGGAAAACTTTTCAAGTTAGCATAATATAATTTCCTGGTGTTATTGCACTCAGATCTATATGAGTTTATGCTTAGTTTCCATTGAGTCCTATGTTTGTCATTGCTAGTCTTATGCCACCTTCTCTCCTTGTTTTCTTAAATGCAACATCAGAGAGTACCAAGGGAAGGAGTAGTTTTCAACAATATTCTGGTAACAAGAGGTGCTATAGGGTCTGGTGTGTTTGAAAACCACAAATGTCCAATTATTCAATAGGAAATCTGGATCCAAATCATTTTGCTGAATCTAAAATTTAGGGAGGACCTGGTGCCAAAAACTTTCACTATCTATCTTTCCTCTAAAGGTTTTACGATTGGGTTTCGTTTGCTGTCTAGTCATAAAAATTTGCATAACAAATTCAGACATAGATCGTGTTCTAAATTGCATGTGCAAATTTGTGCATGCACCCAATTTGAGCATGCAATTTAATTTACAAATCAGCCAATTAGCACTGTGTCATGACGCCTACCTCAACGCAAATGGCATCCTCGGGCTGTGCGGTGTCCCGTCGACACACACACTTGACTGGCACTGCCTGAGCCATGTGTGTAGTCTTATCTGGGTTTGTTCAGAGAGCGGTGGTTGCAGGCTCCTTGATTGCTTTGCTTCCACCCACCTGGGTCTGCTCTTCCTCTGCCTGGCTTCTCTTGCTTCTCTCCCAATGGTCTTCCGGTTCCTCCTTCCCCTGCTGATGTCATGCCAGCACTTTATTAGCTGAGCTCTCCCTGGACTCCGTGCTTTGGCTTCTACTTTGGTAGGTGTTTCTAACTCTGAAGTCTACTTCTTATCTACTGGTCCCTTGTTGCTGACTTTGCCTGTACTTGGATTACCCTTCTGCTTGCTGCCTGCCTACTGACTTGCCTGTACCTGGATTACTCTCTTGCCTGTCTACTGACTTTCGCCTGTACCTGGATTACACTCTTACCTGCCGCCTGCCTACTGACTTTCGCCTGTACCTGGATTACTCTCTTGCCTGCCACCTGCCTACTGACTGCCACTTGTACCTGGATTACTCTCTTGACCTGCTGCCTGCCTGGCCAATACATTCATCACCCCGCTTCCAGCTCTGTCCCGTAAGTCCTGCAGGCCGCCCGCACCTAGGGGCTCAACCTCTGGGGAACGGCGGTCAGCGCAGGTGAAACCCGGGGTTGTCCAGCCGCCAAGCAAAACCTGGTCCGAGTACCGGGCTCAGCAGCGCTCTACTTGGTACAAGAACTCACAAGTCTGACACCCTGATAATTGGGTACTAATAATCATTAGTGCTAATTAGCAATAATTTAAATGTATGCACATATTTAGGCACCAGGCTGAACATGTAAATTTTACATGTGGATCAGAAAATGGGTGCAGCCATGGGAGGGGTATTGGCAGATCAGGGGTGTTCCTGGAATTTGCACACAGTGTTATAGAATAAGGGAGATTTGCACCTAATTTAAGTATGAGCATTTACACCAGGTTTCAGTTGGGTACGGATCCTGGCATTAAATGCTATTCTATAAATGTCACCCACTTGACTTGTTGTACCCATCTCTGAGCGCCATTTATAGAATAGCGCTTAGCACTAATTTTTATGGGCGCCTTATACAGAATTTTGTCTATAATGGTCAGACCACAGAACCGAAAGTCAAGAGAATGAAGATACAAAGTTACTAGGGGTCACATTAGAGGAGTAGGGCAACTATGTCTTTCTCATGAGTTGGGAAATGGGTGAAAAAGTTATCTGGAGTGACCTCAAAAAAGAAATGAAACTACAGATGTTGGAATCAGAATCATTTTCCAAATGTAAATTTAAATCTCCCAAAATGAGCAATTGAGAAGACTGAGTTGATGCATGCATGATAGCTTCAAACAATTGAGACTGAATATCTTTCCAATTACCCAGAAGATGATAAATTAAGAGGATTCCTTTAGAATCATGGGGTGACTAATGCACTGAACTTATGTAGCTACTGTCTCTCTAATCTGTGTCTCTCCTGGCTTGAGCTTGCTCCCGAGGTACAGGTGTTCTGTGTGCAATGTGACTAGGCTATTAGTTGACCAGAGGGAAGTAAAGAAGATATTTTGTATTTCCAAGTGCTACCTGTACAGACAATATTTAACCACTTGAAAGCTTCATTCAAAAGGCAGTCAAAATATATTACAATGGATATGTTTACTGACCACTTTAAAATAACACAATAGTACATTATACTGGGAGGAAAAAGCATCAGAGAAACTCTAAACTTCTGTTTCATAAGTTTTTGGTGCACAGATTCCATCTTACTGCTTTGCACTTATCTTAAATCATGTTCCATACACTGCTTCAAAGATGTTTTTTTAACCTTACATCTGAGGTAAGGTACTGGAGTTACATATGGTATGTAACTAGCCTTAGTGTTGTGCTGGGTGAGGGGGGCTATCTTGTCTTTCTATGAGCTGCCTGTCAAACCATGCCATAGATGTGAGACATAGCAGGGGTGCAACATATAGAGAGCCATGTCAGCAAAATTGCATGCTAGCATTCAGTTCTGTGTGCCTCATGTATGTAATGCCTTGCATTATGGAGTTAGAAGATATAGTAGCATACAGATTGGTGGAATGCCAACCATAGAGACAGGGTACCATTCTACCTTTGAGACTAGTGAGAGTGCAATAAAGTATGGCCAGTCTTGTGTCACTGTTCACCTTCTAGGTTATGGGGCATAATCAAACAGGGCGCCCATCTCTAAGGACGCCCATCTATAAGGATGGCCCCTTAAAGGGGCGTCCCCAACCGTATTATCGAAACAAGATGGGCATCCATCTTTAGTTTCGATAATATGGTCGGGGACGCCCAAATATCAACATTTGGGTCAACCTGAGAGTTGGCCGCCCTTAGAAATAGCTGCCCTTGGTTTTCGCCGATAATGGAATCCAAAGACGCCCATCTCAAAAACAGCCAAATCGAAGCCATTTGGTCATGGGAGGAGCCAGCATTTGTAGTGCACTGGTCCCCCTCACATGCCAGGACACCAACCGGTCACCCTAGGAAGCACTGCAGTGGACTTCAGAAATTGCTCCCAGGTGCATAGCTCCCTTACCTTGGGTGCTGAGCCCCCCACCCCCCCCCCCCCCAGGTCCGCCTGTCTGAAGTACACTGCACCCACTACAACTGCTCCAGGGACCTGTATACTGCTGCGATGGACCTGAGTATGGCATTTGAGGCTGGCAAAGAGGCTGGCAAAAAAGTATTTTTAACCAGTTTTTTTTATGGTGGGAAGGGGTTAGTGACCACTGGGGGAGTAAGGGGAGGTCATCCTCGATTCCCTCCGGTGATAATCTGCTCAGTTCAGGCATCTTTTCAAGGCTTGATCATGAAAAAAATGGACCAAGTAAAGTAGGCCAAGTGCTCGTCAGGGCCGCCCTTCTTTTTTCCATTATCGGCCGATTTGTATTGAAAGATGGGCGCCCTTCTCTTTCGAAAATGAGCTGGATAGCCATCAGGACCTAGTAGATAATGACAGTAATAATGCCAGTCCTGTACTATAAAATGATTCATTGTGAGAACAATGGGCACATTATACTAGGGCTACATTTCACTTAAAATTTTTAATCATGATTAATCACGCAATTAAAGGCAGGGCATAGCCAGAAGTCCATTGGGGGCACATATTTCCTCTCCATCTCCCCACATTAGGTATCATACCTTTGCTGGTGGGGATGCCAAAGCACCACCATTTGAAGAAATCCACTGCCAAAGCAGCCCCCTTTCTGCTTGTACTGCCTCAGGAGCAAAGAAGTCAGCGGAGTGCCTCCAGCCACCAATGCTGGCACTCCCCGAGCATACTCAGTTCATGCACAGACTTGGGAAGTGCCAGCATCGGTGGCTGAAGGAAGGCAAGCCACTGACTTCCTCATTCCTGAGGCAGTGGAAGGAGGAAGGTGGTGAATCAGGCAGTGGATTTGTTGGCTGGCAGGGCTTCAGCAACCCCACCACCCCAGGTCCATTCTCTCTCTCTGTCCCTCCCCTCCCTCTCTCTATCTGAGCCCGATATCTCTCCTTCTCTCTTCTCCCTCCATTGCCCTCCCTCAGGTCCATTATCGCTCTCTCTCTCTCTTCCCTCTCACAACCCAACATCTCTCCCTCTATCTTCTCCCCCCACTGCCCTCCCTCTATCCTTCTCTCCCTCAGTTCAACTTCTCTCCTTACTCCCCCCCCCCCACAGTCTACCATCTTTCCCTCCCCTTTTGGCCACGCCCACAGTTCTCTCTCAATTCCCCTCCCCCCCCCCCCCCCCCCCCCTGGGCCAGCATCTCTCCCTTCTCCTGGCCCTGGCTCTGACTCTCTCAGGTATGCTTCCCTCTCATACTTCCCCCCACTGTGCATGATCCGGCATCTCTCCCTCCCCTCCCATACCCACCCGTGGCTCTCTCAGGTTCTTCCCCTCTCCCCCTCCGATGTACCTTTTCATATCTGAGAAAGACTTTGGCCCTGCAATGCGCCAGCGGCAGCCCTACTCAAAGGCTGCCTGCACCGGGCCATTCCCTCTCACTCATCTCACCCTTCTGAAAACAGGAAGTTGCATCAGAAGGGGGTGGGATGGGTCAGAGGGAAAGACCTGGTGCATGCCGCAGGCAGCCTTTGAGTAGGGCTGCCACTGGCATGCTGCAGAGCCAAAGACTTTCAGATTTGAAAAAGTACACCGGGGGGAAGGGGAGCTGAGAGACAGCTGGGAGTGGAGGGAGTAATGCCATGTGGGAAGATGTGGGAGGGAGGCAGAAGGTGGGCAGCAATTATTATTCACAATTACATTTTTTAATCACGATGAATAATTAACACGTTAATTGTGGTGTAAATCGTGACTAACTTGCAGCCCTGCGTTATACATGTCATTTTTGAGAAGCCCACAACAGTAAGCTTTATGTTAATCTCTCATTTGTTTCGTATGCAGGAGAACCACAGCCTGGAACTTCTAGGTAGCAAGAAACAGTACCACCTGTGACTTGAGGAGCAGCAGAAGCCACTCCTGGCAAGAAAAAGTGGCCTAGAGACCCTGGTCCTTCCATCACCAACTTTCCCCATTGAGAAGTTTAAAGATAAAACAGCCACATTAGGTCAGACCAATGGTCCATCTAGCCCAGTATCTTGTTTCCAATAGTGACCAAGCAAGGTCACAAGTACCTGGCAGAAACCCAGATAATAGCAACATTCCATGCTACCAATCCCAGGGCAAGCATTGGCTTCCCGATGTCTATCTCAACAGAAGAATATGGACTTTTCCTCCAGGAACTTGTCCAAACCTTTTTAAGCCCAGGTATGCTAACCTCTGTTACCACATCTTCTGGCAACGAGTTCCATAGCTTAACTATTCGTTGTGTGAAAAAAAATATTTCCTATTTGTTTTAAAAGTATTTCCATGTAACTTCTTTGACTGCCCCCTAGTCTGTACTTTTGGAATGAGTAAAAAATCGATTCACATCTACTCATTCTACACCACTCAATCATATCTCCCCTCAGCTGTTTCTTTTCCAAGCTGAAGAGCTCTAACCTCTTTAGCCCTTTTCTCATATGAAAGGAGTTCCACCCCCTTTATCATTCTGGTCGCTCTTCTTTGAACCTTTTCTAATTCCGCTTTTTTTTTTCAGATACAGTGACCAGAGTTGAACGTAATACTCAAGGTGAGGGCACACCATGGAGCGATGCAGAGGCATTATAGTATTCTTATATTATACCATCCCTTTCCTAATAATTCCTGGCATCCTGTTTGCTTTTTTGGCAGCCACTACCACCATGTACACTGGACAGAAGACATCCAGATCTTTTCTTGGGTGCTGACTCCCAAGGTGGACCCTAGCATCAGGTAGCTATCATTTGGATTATTCTTCCCTTTGTGCATCACTTTGCATTTGTCCACATTAAATTTTACCTGCCATTTGAATACCCGGTCTTCCAATTTCCTAAGGTCCCCTTGCAAATTTGAACAACTTTGAATAATTTTGTATCATCTGCAAATTTAATCACCTCACTTGTTCTGATTTCCAGACCATTTATAAATATGTTAAATAGCACCAATCCAAGAACATATCCCTGTGGCACTCCACTATTCACTCTCCTCCATTGAGAAAAATGGCCATTTAAGTACACCCTCTGTTTTCTGTCCAATAACCAATTCCTAATCCACAACAGAACATTACCTCCTATCCCATGACTCTTTAATTTCCTCAGGAGACTCTCATGAGGAACTTTGTCAAAAGCTTTCTGAAAATCTAGATACATTACATCAACCAGCTCACCTGTATCCACATGTTTATCACACCTTCAAAGAAATGAAGCAATTTGGTGAGGAAAGACTTCCCTTGGTTGAATCCATGCTGACTCTGTCTATGTGTTCTGTAACTTTATTCTTTTTATAGTTTCCACTGTTTTGCCCAGCACTGATGTCAGGCTTACCTAAAAATGAGGAGGAGGAGGTACTGCAAAAGGAGTAGAGGGAGATGGTGTCTCATATCTCTGTAAACTGTTAAAAAAAAAAAAACCCTCACTCATGGCCTATACATCCTATGGGGTCTGTGCCTCCATCTCCTCTGCTGGGCCTGCTATTGTGTCCTCTTACTCCTGAGCAGTACCCTTAACCACTCCTGCATCTTCAAACAGTAATATCACATGCTTGAAACAGATAGTTATAAGAACTGCAGAGCCATTGGTGAACTTGTAAAGTAATAGCTGTGCTTTAAATCACTGAAGTTATTCCAAATATTCAAAGCATAAAGTTACCATATTTGCCGTGACACTAGCTGGCACATGGAATTCAAGGTGATGAATCTTTGAGGCCTTAGACCATTCTATATAATTCCACTATAACTGTTTAAATTCAGACTAAGAGGCCTTCTACAAAGCAGGGCTAAAACGTGGCCTTAGCATGCCCTAATGTGGGTATTTCCTGCACGCTAAGGCCATTTTTAGTGCAGCAATAAAACAGCAGGCTTTAGAATTTTTTTTTAATTTAATGGCCACACGTTAATGTTGCCATTAGCACATGGCCATTAAAAAAGATTAGTGCATGAGCCTTTACTGCCACCTATTTTGTAGGCAGTAAGTACTCACACAATAATCACGCGCTGATCAGTTAACATGCAGCAATGTAGCTGCATTAATTAATGCAGAAATGCCCACTTTCTGCCCCCAGACATGCCCCCTTCACGGTAAAAATAAAAATATTTTTTACCATGTGTTGTGCGTGCGTAAACCTGGAACTTACCGCAGGATGCCTTTTAAGTTGCGGTATGCACGCGCTAGTGCTTACCACGGTTTATAGTTTATTAAAACTTGATATACCACTCATGCTGACTCGCAGAACTGAGTGGTTTACAAATGAAATTGAAAACAAAATTAGTAGGAAAGGAACTACATCATTTGTGACAGGAAAGGAAGTAAAGCAATCAAACCAGAGCAATCACAGCAGGACTAGAGAGCGGGGTAAGGGGGGAGGTTGGAAAAGCAGAGAAAAAAAGGTAAAGCACGGGATGGTGACAATGAACCAGATACCTCTCAGTGTTCATTCCAAAGAAAAAGTCTGCTTAAAAAGGTGCGTTTTCAAAGTTACCTTAAACAGTTTAAAAGACGATTCAGCCGAGAGGAAGAGGAAGATCATTCTAATAAAAGGGAGCAGTGAAAAAGAAAGCACAGTGGCCTGTATGTTCAAACTGGGTGGCCTTTGGGTTAGGGAGGACTAGACAGTAGTCACTGATAGAATGGAGAAGACGAATAGGAGAATAAGGAATGGTCAATGTAGCGAGATACTCCAGAAGGCTAACCTGAAAGGCTTTAAAAGTGAGAATAAGCAATTTAAAAATGATATGCTGTTCTATTGGTAGCCAGTGGAGTTTTTGAAATAGAGGAGAAACATGATCAAATTTATGAGCATGACAGATGAGTTTTAATTATATTTTGCTCACACCTTTTTCAGTAGTAGCTCAAGGTGAGTTACATTCAGGTACACTGGATATTTCTCTGCTCCAGGAGGGCTCACAATCTAAGTTTGTACCTGAGAAAATGGAGGGTTAAGTGACTTGCCCAAGATCACAAAGAGCAGCAGCAGTGGGATTTGAACCGGCCACCGACTGGATTGCAAGACTGGTGCTCTGACCACTAGGCCACTCCTCCACACATTGATGTATGCTGTACTGACTAAAGCTTGGTAAAAAGACCCCTCAGTGAGGAAGGCTGGACCCCCTTGCAAATGCTACTCAGGGCCAAGAAAAAATAGAATAAATGTTTCATTGTGTCTATAATTGAATTTGTTTGTGCATTTGTACAGTTACTTACAGCATGACTGCAATGTCACTGCCTCATATAATTGCCTGTGAAATCAATATGTTTTATGTTATGACTCAGAAAGGGCTCTGTGGGTGAATCATAGATTGCTCTTGTAAGTAAGTTTTGATTGCATAAATATTGGTTGCAGAAACTAATTACACACATACTTGCTTATGAAAGTTTAATTATGTGGCAATGAGTTGTTGCATGTGCAAGCTGTACTTATTAGCCTTTTTGATCAGACTTCTTTCTTTAAAGGTTGATGTCTACAGCCACATGTCATAACAGGCCAACTCGTGGCAGAAACAGTTCTTACTGTTGGAGAGTCAGAAAGTTTCAACATCAGTTTTTGAAACAATAGATGTCTTGATACAAGAGTCAACTCTCCATGCGTAAGCACATTAAGGACCCTGTTTACAAAGGTGCGCTAAAGTTTACCACTCGCTAACCGTGTAGATGCCCATAATATTCATATGGATGTCTACACGGTTAGCGCACGCTAAAAATGCTAGTGTGCCTTTGTAAACAGAGCCCATCCTGTTTCCAACAGTGGCCAGTCTGGATCACAAATACCTGGCAGATCACAAAAAGTAGGTCAAAATTCTTACCGGTATATCCCATTTGAAGGGATAAGAAATGGCTTTTCCAAATGTACCTGCCTAATCCAAGAATGTGTATAAACCTGCTTTGAACCTTGCTATGTCAGTTGCCTTTACCACATCACAGCAGGAGATCCCACAGCTTAATTTTGGCTACCTGAAAAAATGTTTTCTATGATGTTTCAGTCTGACACGTATTAGTTTCATGGAATGTCCTCTTGTTTTAGTGTTGAAAGGTTAAACAACCATTATCTATTTACCTGTTCCAGCCATGGTTTTTCAAATGTTTATCATCTTTTCTCTCACTTATCTCTTTTCCAAGCTGAAGATCTATTTATCATTTTGTCACGCATCTCTGAAACTTTTGTAGTCCCTCTATATCCTTTTTGAGACAGGGTGACCAGAACTTTACACAATAGTCAGGCAGAGATGTCAAGTTACCCAGTTCCAGGCTGGAGATTTTGACCAGTGTGGGATTTATAGTGCCTGATCCTGCCCATTAAAAATAGTGCTGCAAGTCCCATAATGCAACAGGATGCAGTGGTTAGAAAAATAGAACTACCCTAAATTTCAAGCCTGGAACTGGGTAACTTGGCATCTCTGCTTAGGGTGTGGTCACACCATGGACCTAAACAGAAACATCATAATATTCTCAGTTTTGTTCTCCATTCTTTTTCAAATAACCCGTAACATCCTATATGCCCTTTTGGCAGCCACAGTACCCTGGGCTGAATATTTCAATATATTGTTCACAATGACTCCAACTATCTTTTTCTTAGGTAATAACTCATAGCTTATAGACCTGATGGGATTATTTTTTGCTATGTTCATCCCTTTGCATTTTTTTCATATTACATTTTATCTGCAATTTAAGTGCCCAGTCTTCTAGTCTCACAAGATCTTTCTGCAATTTCCTATGATCCTCCCCTGTTTAGTGACTGAATAATTTTGTGTCATCTGCTAATTTGATCATCTCATTCATTGCTTCCTTCTCCAAATCATTTATGAGTGCCTTAAACAGCACTGCATTGCTGTATTCACCCTTTATCTTTCAGAAAACTACCCATTTAGTACTTCTCTCCATTATATGTCTTTTCATCAGTTTCCAATCCATAATATAGCCTTCTCCTGTCCTGTGACTTTTTTTTATCCTGAGGAGTTTCTCATGAGGTCCTTTGTCAAACGCCTTCTGAAAATTCAAATACACTGTTTTCAACCAGGTTTGTTTGTTTATTTAATGCATTTGTATCCCACATTTTCCCACCTATTTGCAGGCTCAATGTGGCTTACATAGTTTTGTTATGACATTATCATTCCAGGATATCAGATACAATTAGTGATATGCAGAGATTAAATAAGGAAAGAAAGAAGGGGGTGATTAGGGTTGAGTATAGAAGGTGAACTTTCAAAGCTGGGTGGGTTGGTGAAGTGGATTATTGAGGTTATAGGTTCTCTTTGTAGGCCTTGTTGAAGAAATATGTCTTCAGAGATTTGCGAAAGTTAGTTATTTCGTCGATTGTTTTCAGGTCTGTAGGTAGTGCGTTCCATAAGTGCGTGCTCGTGTATGAGAAGGTAGTGGCATGCATCAGCTTGTATTTTAGTCCTTTACAGCTGGGGAAGTGCAGATTGAGAAATTTGCGAGATGATCTTGTGGCGTTTCTGGGAGGTAGGTCCACGAGGTTTAGCATGTAGATTGGGGCATCTGCGTGAATGATTTTGTACAATCGTGCAGATCTTGAACGCAATGTGTTCCTTAAGTGGGAGCCAGTGAAGTTTCTCTCTTAGTGGTTTTGCACTTTCATATTTAGTTTTTCCAAATATGAGTCTGGCAGCAGTGTTCTAGGCTGTGCAGTTTTTTGATAGTCTGTTCTTTGCAGCCAGCATACAGTGCGTTGCAGTAATCCAGATGGCTTATTACCAATTACTGTACCAGGGTGCGGAAGATGTATCTCGGGAAGAAGGGTTTTATTCGTTTGAGTTTCCACATGGCGTGGAACATCTTTTTCGTCGTATTCTTCACGTGGGTGTCGAGAGTGAGGTTTCGATCAATAGTAACTCCAAGAATTTTCAAGTTTTGTGAGACAGGGAGAGAGCAATATGGTGTGATTATTGTGGAGAAGGTTTTTGTGTTGTGTTGTGAGGTGAGTACAAGACATTGTGTTTTTTCTGCGTTGAGTTTTAGTTGGAATGCATCCGCCCAGTTGTGCATGATTTGGAGGCTTTGGTTGATCTCGTTGGTGATTTCATTTAGATCATGTTTAAACGGGATATAGATTGTGACATCGTCTGCATATATGTAGGGGTTGGGGTTTTGATTGGCTAGAAGTTTGGCTAAAGGTATCATCATTAGGTTAAATAAGGATGGCAGAGGGGGGATCCTTGGGGAACTCCACATTCAGGTATCCATGGGGGTGATCTGTCCGTGTTCATAGTTACTTGGTAAGATCTTGTGGTCAGGAATCCTTTGAATCATTTGAGAACTGTGCCTCCTACTCCGAAGTATTCTAGTATATGTAATAGTATTCCATGATTAACCATGTCAAAGGCACTGGACATGTCGAATTGTAGAAGTATGTTGTTATCAGTTGCAATTGCTTGTTTGAATGAGTTCATTGCGGACACTAGGACTGTTTCAGTGCTGTGGTTTGACCGAAATCCTGATTGAGACTCGTGCAGAATTGAGTGTTTATTTAGGTATTCAGTAAGTTGTTTCATCACTATGCCTTCCATGAGTTTAGTTATGAGTGGAATAGATGCTACTGGGCGATAGTTGGTTAGGTCCATTGTGTTTTTCTTAGCATCTTTTGGCAGCGGAGTAAGTAGATGTTTCCTTTCTCCGTGGGAAAAAGCCCGTTTTGAAGCCTGTGGTTTACGTGGTTTGTGAAGTCTGTTTTGAATTGTTTGGGTGCAGATCTTATTAGACTGGTAGGGCAAATGTCTAATTTGCATTGCGATTTGGCGTATTTTCCGAGCCAGTGTGAGCCAGGTTTGTTTACACATTCAAATATATAATCCCCCCCCCCTCCCATTAAGCCGCACTAGCAGCTGCCACGCACTAATGCCGACACAGCCCATTCAAAGTGTCAACATTACCGCGCGGCTTAGTAAACAGGGGGGTTTGTAAGGCAAACTATGCCTTTTGCTAAACCCATGCTGACTCATTCTATTACCATTTTGCCCAGCAATATTGTTGGACTCATCAGTATATAGTTTCCTGCATCACCTCTGGAGCCTTTTAAAAATTGTTGTTACAGTGACCATTGTCCAGGTATTCTGGCCATTTTAAATTATATTAAATTACAAATTGCTAATAAGATTGACAATTTCATGTTTCAGCTGTTTCAGAACTCTTGGGTTATCAACCATCCCATTCCTGGTGATTTGCTGCCCTTTAGTTTGTCAGTTTATTTTATTACTTCTAGATTTAAAATGATGCATTTCAACTGCTCTGAATCATCACCATCAAAGGTTTCTGGTTTCCTTAAGTATTCCTTTGACCCCTTGGTCATCTAGCAGTTCAGCTGACTCCCTCAGGGGCTTTTTGTTTGTAAAGTACTTAAAAGCATGTTTAGTATTAGTTTTTGCCTGTATGTTTTACGTCTAACTTGCCAATGCTTATGTTCATCCCCTACTTCCATCATTAGGATCTGTTTTCCATTTTCTGAGAGATGCCCTTTTGGCTTTTGCCTCTTTCACCTCACCATTAAACCACACTGTCGGTCTTTGGAGCTTCTCAACCTTTTTTAAAACATGAGATATATTTTATTGGGACTTTCAAAATGGCATTCTTAAATAAGGACTATGCCTCATGAAACTTTTGACCTCAGCAACAGTTAATTTTAGTTTTGTCCTAATTTCCTCAATTTATCATAGCATCTCTTTGTAAAATTAAACGGAACAGCAGTAGTTTTCTCTAGTGTCCTCCTTCCAGTGATAATGGCAGATTTGATTATATAGAAATCATTACTGCTAAGTGGCCCCACTATCATTATCCCTTGTACTATGTGCTAAAACTAAACTTCCAAAACCAGTTGTCATTTATGGCATCTAGAAACTCTTACGTCCAATAAGATGACTACCTAGTCAATACTGGGGTAATCTGAAATTTCCAATTATTAGTATGTTACCAAATTTGTTAGCCTTTATTTATTTTTGTTACATTTGTACCCTGTGCTTTCCCACTCATGGCAGGCTCAATGTGGCAATGGAGGGTTAAGTGACTTGCCCAGAGTCACAAGGAGCTGCCTGTGCTTGAAATGGGAATTGAACTCAGGTCCTCAGGACCAAAGTCCACCACCCTAACCACTAGGCCACTCCTCCACTGGGTTAACATTTCACTCTTTGGCACATCCTTGTCCTTTGTTTTTTGGCATTCATAATTTGGATGTTTTATTTTGGAAAATGCTGTTCATTTGGATGTTCTCACATATTTCGAACAGGAAACTCCAACATTTTTCCTGTGTAAAAATGGCTGTGAGATGGACTTTGTTTGGACATTATGAGCAGGACATCCCAATTCTGACTTGGGCACTCTTTCAAAAATGCCCCTCCATGGATCTTCATCCTGTTCATACTCCCACCACTACACTTATCCCCTTCACCCCAGAATTTTAGAAAATGAAATTATAAACCTATAATTTTGTAATTGGTAACCTACTATTAAAATCATTTATGGCCCCCATAGATTGGAAGGTAGAAAATATTAATAACAATTTTTATAAAGAGCTCCAGGGATTACCTGGGAACCTATAGACAAGTGATACTGACATTAGTTTTAGGCATAATGCAAAATGGTAGAAACAATTCTAAAGAACAAAATTGCTTAACATATAAATAGACAAGGTTTAATGGAGCAGACCAAAATATGGATCGAACCAAGTAAGATCTTGGATCCCCACTCTGTGTGGCAATTATCTGTAGCTTCACTGCGCCTTCTGCGATCACAATTATCAAAGTCAGCTGACTGTGTGTTTTGCATCAGTGGTATTGTTCTGTTACACCAGCAATCCATCAAGTGAGAATTAATCAACCCCTGATGCAGGTATTATTCTTACCGAAACATGGTCATGTCGGGTCATCTCATTTGTGCTGTTAATGCTGGTTGGAAAAAAAACTGCCTGGCTCTGAAAGCTGACTGCATCCCTCACTGTGTGGCCCTTTTACAAAACGGCGGTAAGCCCAACGCGGCCGCCAGCAGTAGTCCCACCCTGAGCGCGTGCCATTTCCAGAGGAAAAAGAAAAAACCCCTGGAAACTGCTTGCACGCCGGTAACCCTCATCATCACCTCAATAGGTGGCAGTAAGGACTCCCTGATATAGCCATGTGGTAAGAGTTCTCTCACCACGTGGCCAATTCTTTTTTGGGGGCTTTTTCCAGATGTGGAAAAAAAGGCTTTGGCGTGCGGGGAAAAGGGTCCCTGCCACTAACACAGGGCCCTTTTTCCCACAACTTAGTAAAAGGACCCCTGTGTTTGTTCTTCTAGTTTCTAACTTGCCATCTTGGCAAAAAAATTGGAAAATGTTGTTGGGGTGAACAGGGATGTCAAACATGGGGCCCACGTCATGGTATCTAAAGCACATTCTAAATGTAAATGTAAAAACCATAGCCCATACCTGAACTTTACATAACCCTTCTTCTCTATGATTCCCTAATGTGTCTGTAACACATGATCCTTATTCGACCATATCATCACTTTGTATTTGTCTCTCCACCAGAGCTGGCGAATGCCTCTACAATACCAGCCTGCAAATAGGTGGGAAAATGTGGGATACAAATGCAACAAATAAATAAATAAATAATGTAAATTTGGTTCCTAAGTAATTGTAATGGGAAGAATAGGGAAAACAAATATTTTAGTGTGGCCCATAGGGTCTAAGTAATTGTAATGGGGAGAATAGGGAGGATGAATATATTAGTGCAGTCCATCGATGAATGAGTATGTGCCGTTGAGCCCATCATTTGTCATGAGTTTGACATACCTGATTTGAAGGTTAGGCAAGCGTTGTATCCAGCTCAGTTCTGGATTTTCTCATAATCAGTACTGACTGTGATATTGGATAGAACAGGGCCGATATTCAGATCGAAGGAAGTAGCCAGGCTGTCTCCCGCGGTCAATGCTGAGCCCAGATTTTCAATGCTGGTGACCGGCATTGAATATCAGGTTTATTTCTGGCTGGTTCATCCTTAACCGGTCAATTCAATATTCAGCACTGGACAGTTAAGTTTGAACCAGCCAAAAATATTGCAGCTATTGAAGCGGTCAGATTTGGCCGACAAACTTAACTGGCGATGCGCTGAAAATTGGTAGCTGGTTATATCGCACAATGTAACCATTGGTCCACTAAGCACTTACCGGGAATATTCAGCAGGAGACAGCTGGCTATCTCCTGCTGAATATCGCCATATAGCCAGCTAAGTACCATTAAACCGGCCAGGTGCCGTTCCTGCCCGGTTAAATGGTTTTGAATATCGGCCGGAAAGTTATGATAACCTGTGGCTACATTTAAATTTGAACTCAACTTTAGATAACATTGATCATAAGAGGCTTTATACCTGTCTGGTTGAATTGAGAGTGTGACATGAGCCATCATGGTGGTTTGAAAATTATTTATTGGGTAGACTTCAATGCCTGTTTTGGGAAAGTTAATATTCCCTGCTTAGGCCAGTTACCTAAGGTGAAGTTTGGGGAGAAAAGTCAGGCCAATAAAACTTATTTATTGACCCTTTTTGCTACTTATTCAAGTATAGTGACACAGCAATCACAGTACTGAACTTAAAGAAACACATAAAAAGTGTTCCACAGTATTCAGAGATACAGTTGAAATAAGAAAGGATAAAAGTACTCTGCCACAAAAGAAAAAAATATTCTGTGAAAGAAATTAAAAATCCAACTTTGGTATGAGTCTAAATCTCAAGTCAGTGGCAGCAGGCCTACTCATCATATGTCTCATCTCCCGTGACTTTGTTATTCTCAATAAACACTGAATTGGCAGTCATATAAATCAGCCTGAATTAATTCACACAGTCTTTTTGTGGTGGATTACTTTTCACTAATAAAGCCAACACTGCAAATTATTGGCAGGACACAGGAGTTTTGGAAGCACATGGAGTGAAGCCAACGGGTGTTCACCCTTCCCAGGTCCCTTGAAGAGGAATAGCAGCCCTCCTGTGGACAGTTTATTGCTGTTATAAATTCCAGACCATCTTGTTTTTAATTTGAAATAATGTGTCAAGAAAGTAGTATTTTAGTTACAAACAGCAAAAGAATTCTTAAACAATCTACATCCATGTTCAGTGTGCTCCCTATGTTCAAGTTACCCCAACTGGTTATTAAGTAGTACACTGTGTAATAAGGTGACCTAATAAACTAATCGGAACAAGGAAGTTTACTCCCACAATATTGCAAGTTTAATAATTAAGTAAAATGAGTTACATTGTTGGTGGATATTGGCACACCTTGGATGCTTTTTTCAGGTTTAAGGTTGAAAGCGTTCAACCTCTTGAGACGATACTCCTCTAAACCACACCCATGGAGTTCTGGTATTTGCATGATAGACAACTAAATGTAGTTATTCCCATGCATAGGGAAGCCACATCTGAGGCCCACTGCTGCTGCTGATCTTGGTCAAGTCCCTTTTTAGATTCAGAGTCAGGGAAATACCTACCCCCTGATATTCCCAAACCAATTAACTGGCCAGGAATGGCAGCTAGCCAGTAAAATGATACACAGCCAGCTATTCGGCGATACTCAATGGGAGATAGCTGGCTATCTCCCACTGAATATCGCTGGTTAGTGGCTAACAGCTAACCGGTTATATTGCGCAATATAACTGGTTATCTGCTGATTTTTGGCATGGGGTTGGCGGCCATCTTTGGCTACGTGAATAGCTGGTATACCTTTGGCTGGTTTGAACTTAATGGCCAGTGCCAATATCGAGTTCAAACCGGCCAAAAATAAACTGAATATTCAATGCAGGTCACCAGAAACAGCCTGACATTGAATATCTGGTATTAGTGTAATTCACCTGGCACTACTACTGAAAAAGGGGTGAGCTAAATCCAAATAAATAAACCAACTCATTAGTAACCACTGATTAAGAATACTGGCATATAAGGCTTGATGCTGAGTCAGACTAAAGATCTACGAGCACAGCATCCTCTCTGCATCAATGGCCAGTGGCCAATCAGAGTCAGTAGGAAGTACCTGGCAGACCCCAAAGATTAGAAGCATTCCTTGCAGTTCATGCCCAGAGAGAAGTACTGAATTCCAAGTCTACCATAATCTGTTATGGACTTTTCCTCTAGGAAATTAGTTATGCTAAATGCCTTGACCACATCCTACAGCAACAAATTGTACAGCTTGATTAGTAATTTATTTATTTTTTGGATTTTGCTCATACCCATTCACTTAGGTCTCCTTTTACTAAGGTGCGCTAGAAAGTGGCAGTTGCAGCGATTAATGCATTGGTTTGCCACATGCTCTGGCCACTTTCTAGCGTGGCTGAAAAATGGCCGCTGTTGGCTATTGAATTATCGTGAACAGTATTGGAATTTCTCTTTAAGAACGGTGTCACCTGAGGGACTCAATTTAGAAATCGATTCGGCATCTCTTTTGTAACGTCAGTCGTTCAGTGGGTGGAGATTTGTAGGGTGGAAACCAATAAGACAACATTTAAAAGAGAATGATGCTAACTATGATCATGCGAAAGTATCGAAGGAGATGCCAAAGTTTTTATGGCATCTTAGTTTAGGTAGGTGAGTTTATCCTGGTGTTTCTTAATATACTGAATGTTTTGTATATTTTAAACATTTTGAGTATACGAAGACATTGAAAATGTATGTATAAGTTTCATTATAGGCCCTAGCCCTGATGCAGCATGGCGAAATATGGCCCATGTTGGCGGGAGTCTGAATTGAACTGTGCGAACAATGTGAAGTTAATAACTGGAAGATGTTCTAAGATTTTCTAAAGAAATTTCAATAAAAAGTTCAAATTGGATTACCCAGCTCCATTGAAATTTTCCTTAAGAGGAGAATAGTGCAAGGTTGGTTTTTTTATATATATATATATATATATATTATATATACACACACACTGATTTACCTCCACTACTTGTTGAAAGAATTTCCATTGGACAGTTTAATTTTTTTTAATGTTCATGTGCCAATTTCCCCATTAATGTGTGGCCATTACTGCTGGAAACCCTTACAGCCATCTATTTAGGTGGCAGTATGAGCTCCTGCGTAACTCCTGCGCTAATCAGGTAGCATGTGGTAATGTGCTTACACTACTCGATTAGGACAGGCATGTCTACTCTCTGCCACCAGATATGCCTGCCACGTTGGAAAATAAAAAATATTTTCCAGTGCGGGATTAGTGCTCGCTAAGCGGAACACTACAGAGCATCTCAAAGTAGTGCTTTTTTAGCACGTGGTAGGTTTTACTGCAGCTTAGTAAAAGGGCCCCTTAATGAAAAAATACTGTTTCTCTGACATGTTTTAAATCTGGTACCTGTTACAGTAATTTCATCGAGTGTCCCCTAGTCATAGTACTAGGACTACATCCATAATTGTCTGATAACACACAGAAAAAATTAATAAATAAAAAAGTCACAATTAATACCTTTTATTAAATTTAGATATTAGATATGTATCATATGTCAAAGAATAAAGTGGTTGCTCAAAGCATTTTCTAAGCACAATCGCTCAACTGCAAAACACTATACACAACTTTGTGCAAAAACACACTCACAACCTTACTGTACCATAAATATTACACTGGGCAGAACCTAATACACCAATATACCACCCATACAGAAAATGCAGACCGTCAACAAAATGAAACAAGGGATCATATCATCACAATTCTCATGTACAGCCACAAAACACCCTAATTCATGTTTAATGTGGGATAAAATGCCATAAATAAGTAAATAAATATAAACTTTTAATGTTGAGCATCTGATTCTCAAAGTGGACCTATTCCAAACACTATAATGAAAATAAAATGATGTTTTCTACCTTTGTTGTCTGGTGACTTTTTCTGATCATGCTGGCCCAGTATCCGATTCTGCTGTTATCTGTCCTCAGTGCAGGTCAGGAAGTCATCCTGTTAAATATCTCCTTGGCAACCCAGGACACCTCCAGCCAACCCCCACTGCTCTCCCAGCAGTAAGGTAAACAAACCATAAACCAATTTCTACAACTGGTTACACAAGGCTAGAGGGCTTTCACTGCAGCTCCTGCTGTGAGGATGGAGGTAAATCAACAATTTAAACCCCTCAGAGCACAGCAGGGGAGGCTTATCCTCTCCAAGCCTCTTATACCGGGCGCCTATAGCAGCTGGGGCTCTTCAGCTTGGAGAAAAGATGGCTGAGGGGAGATATGATAGAGGTCTATAAAATATTGAGTGTAGTGGAACAGGTAGACGTGAAGCGTCTGTTTATGCTTTCCAAAAATACTAGGACTAGGGGGGATGCGAAGAAGCTACAAAGTAGTAAATGTAAAACAAATCGGAGAACATTTTTCCTCACTTAACATGTAATTCAAATTTGAAATTCGTTGTCAGAAAATGTGGTAAAGGCGGTTAGTTTAGCAGAGTTTAAAAAAGGTTTGGACTGCTTCCTAAAGGAAAAGTCCATAGACCATTATTAAATTGGACGGGGAAAATCCACTATTTCTGGGATAAGCAGCATAAAATGTTTTGTACTTTTTTGGGATCTTGCCAGGTATTTGTGACCTGGATTGGCCACTGTTGGAAACAGGATGCTGGGCTTGATGGACCTTTGGTCTGTCCCAGTATGGCAATACTTATGTACATTTGTAATTTGTACAAAAATTCACAGTATCAGTATATTGGATCATGTAGCTGTCTCTACTTCCTTTGTTCCATCTGATTCCCAGCCTAGAGTCAAGTCTTGGAAGTTCAGTGCAGGATTTTAATCTAATGCTGGTTTTACTGAATATATAGAGCAAACATTTTGGCATTACTTTCAGGATAAGCATGCTTCCGATATTTCAGAGTGAATAAGATGGGATGCCTTCAAAGCTACCATCAGAAAGGAAAATTCTCACCTATTGATTCAGTTGAAAAAAAGAAAGAACTCAAGTCTCATTTCAATTATTTCACAAATCAAGGCCTTGGAGAATTAGTTTAATTTTGGAAATGATGCTTCACGCCATCTATAGATCCAGACAGTAAAATATCAATATAATACATTATTAAGCGAACAGGTGGATTCCATCTTATATGCTCAAAAAGGACAATATTAGAAGGAATCAAATATGCTGGGACACTTGTTGGCTCAGTATGTCAAAACTAAAAAGAGTAGGGAGAGAATATTACTGCTTATTTGTTCAAATGGTACAGTAAGGATGGAAATATTGATCAATATTTTTATGAGTTTTATCAACAACTGTATACTACTAAGCAATCTCCTTCAAAAACATCTATTGAATAGTTTTTATCTCAGATTTACATCTAACCCTGACAAAGGTTCAGAGGGAAATATTAGAATGGAAGGAAATTCTAAGACTTAAGTCATTGCCTCTTCAAAAAGCCCCAGAGCCTGATGGCTATACTATTGAATTCTATAGGACCTTCTTCCTCATCATCTACATTATATGTGAGATATAGCTAAGGATTCTGAAACTTTTTCATTTCAAACTGAGATTAAAATAAAACTTTGGAAAAACCATATAAGGATCACACCTCCATGTTAATTGTAGGTCAATATCACTTATCAATGTAGACTTTAAAATTTATGTGAAAATTCCAGTTAATAGATTAGGTTTAGTATTAGAGACACTTATATGGTACAGAGAGGTCAAAATGGATTTATGAAGGATAGAGGGACATTAGACAACAGTAGGCTGATTTGTAATATTAAGAAAAACAAAAGAACGAAGAAATCAAAAAGACCAGACTCAAAGATATAAAAAGCTAAATTTATTGCACAAGACCCTACACGGTCCATGTTTCGGCCAAAATGGCCTTCCTCAGGGGTCTAAAAAACAAAACATACAACACAAATATCATAAAACTTAATAAATACATATATATTTAAAATAATAAATCAACAAGTAAACCGCAGTATGTAATTTACGCGGTGGTAAATATATTTTCATATATTGATTTTTCACATATTTGCATACTCATTTTTATATATATATTTTTGTCTAGATCTGTCCGAATTTGAATGCATCTTTGGATGAATATGAATTTGTATAAGCCAATTTATAGGTATGTTAAAACTTTTTTAAATTACACCGTTGTAAGCCTATTATGTTTGCCACATACATCTTTTGATCGCATCATTGTGTTATATATGTCTTTTGGTTGCATTATTGTTTTCCTTTTAATCTTCATTTTTATAAGATATTATATGTCTATGGCTCATACTTCCACCATTGTAATTACATACTGCGGTTTACTTGTTGATTTATTATTTTAAATATATGTATTTATTAAGTTTTATGATATTTGTGTTGTATGTTTTGTTTTTTAGACCCCTGAGGAAGGCCATTTTGGCCGAAACACAGACCGTGTAGGGTCTTGTTCAATAAATTTGGCTTTTTATATCTTTGAGTCTGGTCTTTTTGATTTCTTCCGTTCTTTTGTTTTTTCTGTTGTTTTTACGGGAGAATTGGACTCTTTTTTGTTTTTTCGGACATTTTTGTCCTCAGTTTGGGCCCGGACATGGCTTTCCGTCCATGGGAAGATTTGCTCAGCTATTCAGGAGACCATATCAATGGACTGTTACAATCCCAACCACCCCTCATTGAGGAAGAAGATTTGGAAACAGACTCCACTTTGTTGGAAAGATGGTCTAACCTGGTTTTACAGCAAAAGAATACCATTAGATTGGATTTACATTATTCATTTCTCTTGGAATACTGCAGACAGCAGAGGATCCCCCGTGGCCTAAGGATCATGAAAGGACCCACCATTTTTCAGGAGGACCAGACTTTTTTGGATAATTGGTGCAAGATTTTAAACAAATGCTCATTGGATCTTATGATCCTTCTCATAGAGACAGCAAAACAGAAAGCAGAAGAACTGAAAGGCGTTATTAAAAAGACTTAGAATCTCTTGAGAAGGATGATAAGCATTTTCATGATATTATATTAGATGTTGACAACCGCAGTAAAAATTTTAGACAAGAACTGAAACAAGGTAAGATGGAAAAGTTTAGGCGTGACATTGATGATTATCGCAGAGGCCCAATATATCCATGGGCTAGGGCAAAGGTAAGATATCAAGTTAAAAAACCAAGGAAATCACAATCCCACATAGATACCCATAATACACATGGGATAAACTATAGACTATAGACTGGCTGTGCTGCAGCTCTGTCTGTACATTTTAGACTTAGCAGCTCTGTCTCTGAATCTCCCCCACAAATTCAAACTTAGTGGGTGTGACCTGATTCTCTGTTAGAGGGGCAGCCTTCTATACCAGTTTTTCTTGAGAAATCCATCTTTTTTACAGATTAACTGGCTGTGCTGCAGCTCTGTCTGTACATTTTAGACTTAGCAGCTCTGTCTCTGAATCTCCCCCACAAATTCAAACTTAGTGGTGTGACCTGATTCTCTGTTAGAGGGGCAGCCTTCTATACCAGTTTTTCTTGAGAAATCCATCTTTTTTACAGATTAACTGGCTGTGCTGCAGCTCTGTCTGTACATTTTAGACTTAGCAGCTCTGTCTCTGAATCTCCCCCACAAATTCAAACTTAGTGGGTGTGACCTGATTCTCTGTTAGAGGGGCAGCCTTCTATACCAGTTTTTCTTGAGAAATCCATCTTTTTTACAGATTAACTGGCTGTGCTGCAGCTCTGTCTGTACATTTTAGACTTAGCAGCTCTGTCTCTGAATCTCCCCCACAAATTCAAACTTAGTGGGTGTGACCTGATTCTCTGTTAGAGGGGCAGCCTTCTATACCAGTTTTTCTTGAGAAATCCATCTTTTTTACAGATTAACTGGCTGTGCTGCAGCTCTGTCTGTACATTTTAGACTTAGCAGCTCTGTCTCTGAATCTCCCCCACAAATTCAAACTTAGTGGGTGTGACCTGATTCTCTGTTAGAGGGGCAGCCTTCTATACCAGTTTTTCTTGAGAAATCCATCTTTTTACAGATTAACTGGCTGTGCTGCAGCTCTGTCTGTACATTTTAGACTTAGCAGCTCTGTCTCTGAATCTCCCCCACAAATTCAAACTTAGTGGGTGTGACCTGATTCTCTGTTAGAGGGGCAGCCTTCTATACCAGTTTTTCTTGAGAAATCCATCTTTTTTACAGATTAACTGGCTGTGCTGCAGCTCTGTCTGTACATTTTAGACTTAGCAGCTCTGTCTCTGAATCTCCCCCACAAATTCAAACTTAGTGGGTGTGACCTGATTCTCTGTTAGAGGGGCAGCCTTCTATACCAGTTTTTCTTGAGAAATCCATCTTTTTTACAGATTAACTGGCTGTGCTGCAGCTCTGTCTGTACATTTTAGACTTAGCAGCTCTGTCTCTGAATCTCCCCCACAAATTCAAACTTAGTGGGTGTGACCTGATTCTGTTAGAGGGGCAGCCTTCTATACCAGTTTTTCTTGAGAAATCCATCTTTTTACAGATTAACTGGCTGTGCTGCAGCTCTGTCTGTACATTTTAGACTTAGCAGCTCTGTCTCTGAATCTCCCCCACAAATTCAAACTTAGTGGGTGTGACCTGATTCTCTGTTAGAGGGGCAGCCTTCTATACCAGTTTTTCTTGAGAAATCCATCTTTTTTACAGATTAACTGGCTGTGCTGCAGCTCTGTCTGTACATTTTAGACTTAGCAGCTCTGTCTCTGAATCTCCCCCACAAATTCAAACTTAGTGGGTGTGACCTGATTCTCTGTTAGAGGGGCAGCCTTCTATACCAGTTTTTCTTGAGAAATCCATCTTTTTTACAGATTAACTGGCTGTGCTGCAGCTCTGTCTGTACATTTTAGACTTAGCAGCTCTGTCTCTGAATCTCCCCCACAAATTCAAACTTAGTGGGTGTGACCTGATTCTCTGTTAGAGGGGCAGCCTTCTATACCAGTTTTTCTTGAGAAATCCATCTTTTTTACAGATTAACTGGCTGTGCTGCAGCTCTGTCTGTACATTTTAGACTTAGCAGCTCTGTCTCTGAATCTCCCCCACAAATTCAAACTTAGTGGGTGTGACCTGATTCTCTGTTAGAGGGGCAGCCTTCTATACCAGTTTTTCTTGAGAAATCCATCTTTTTACAGATTAACTGGCTGTGCTGCAGCTCTGTCTGTACATTTTAGACTTAGCAGCTCTGTCTCTGAATCTCCCCCACAAATTCAAACTTAGTGGGTGTGACCTGATTCTCTGTTAGAGGGGCAGCCTTCTATACCAGTTTTTCTTGAGAAATCCATCTTTTTTACAGATTAACTGGCTGTGCTGCAGCTCTGTCTGTACATTTTAGACTTAGCAGCTCTGTCTCTGAATCTCCCCCACAAATTCAAACTTAGTGGGTGTGACCTGATTCTCTGTTAGAGGGGCAGCCTTCTATACCAGTTTTTCTTGAGAAATCCATCTTTTTTACAGATTAACTGGCTGTGCTGCAGCTCTGTCTGTACATTTAGACTTAGCAGCTCTGTCTCTGAATCTCCCCCACAAATTCAAACTTAGTGGGTGTGACCTGATTCTCTGTTAGAGGGGCAGCCTTCTATACCAGTTTTTCTTGAGAAATCCATCTTTTTTACAGATTAACTGGCTGTGCTGCAGCTCTGTCTGTACATTTTAGACTTAGCAGCTCTGTCTCTGAATCTCCCCCACAAATTCAAACTTAGTGGGTGTGAC